>NC_136065.1:244984298-246184298 GCF_964261635.1 Lissotriton helveticus | reverse complement strand
GCGAAGATTTGTCAACCGGCACCAAAGTTATTGGGAAAAGAAAAAAACGCTCTACCTAGGGAAACTAGGTCCTAACTATAACTTTCTATTGGCAACCTCCAGGAGATAATATGTAGATATGATGTGGAGTTAAAAATAGTAACTCTGTACCTGCCAATATGCGCTTATCTTCTCTATATTTTGGGTCCTCATATTTAGGCATCAATAGTTTGGCCTACAATACTTTTGTCCTCGATGTTCCTTCATACAACCTGAGACAAGGCACTCTAGGGGTCCACCATATACTGGGTACATGAAAGAAACTGCATATAAGGAGTGCAATAGAGACACAATACATGTGACTAAAACGAATTGCAAATAAGCAATGTAGAGAAAATGGGTAATAAGTATAGTTCCAAAAGACCATGGGGCATATTTACAAGCCCCTTGTGCCGCTTTTGCGCCGCCGTTGTGTCACTTTTGTGATGCATCGGCGGCGCAAAAGATGCGCCAAGGTGCGGGGTATTTACAACGTAACGCATCTGGGAGAGGCGTCACGTTGTAAAGCTCTGCATCAGAAGGAGGCGTTCCTGTGCATGGGGGGGGGCGTTCCGGCGCAGGAACGCCTCCTGAAAGTGGCTGAGTGAAATCTACAAGATTTCACTCAGTCATTTTGGTGCCCATGCTGTGTCAAAACCCTGCGCCTGCTTGAAGCAGGCGTACGGATCGACGCAGCATTGGAATAATAGGGCCCCCGAGTATTGCTGGAGCTGCGTTGTGCTTGCGACGCAACTCCAGCAATGCAACACTTTTACGGCACAGATGCGTCATGCATCTGTGCCGTTTTTGCCCCATGGTGCGCCGCATTGTAAATGCAGCGCAACCATGTTGGCGTAGGCATGGCGCACAATACGTGGCGCATCCCTGCTGATATGCAGGGATGCGCCACTTATTGTAAATATGCCCCTATGAATATCCAGGATGAAGACCCATCCATGACGGAGGTAGCAGCGAACACTCAAACACCCCTAGAAAAGCAGCCACTGATCCACACAGCAGAAGTGATGATAATTCCAAGTGCAAGGCCACTGGTAGAGCAATAAAATCTGGCCTCAACCCAAAGGGCCATTAGATTCTTACCACCCTTCTTAAAGATTTGCAGAGACGACAATGTGCTCCACATCCTAGGCTGAAATCCTAGAGGTAAGGTCAGGGCTAAGCAAAATAGGGAGACCTTGTGCTGGGGCAAAGCTTAGACAATAATATTAGGGGAATGTGAGTCTGAGCTTTCCCGAGAAGTAATAGGGTGCGCACTACTACAAAAGTACATAGGTAGGCTGGACAGGCTGGTGGGAAGGGTTATGGGCAACCAAAGGAACACCTGGGTACCATTTCTTTGCACATGGGTCCATAAGCTGATGAAAGCAAATTTGCTTACACCCTTTCCCAGGCACAAGCAATAAGGTCAAGTTGTATTAAAATACATATTATAAGCCAAGCGTGTGTCACAGGACCATGTTCACAAAGTGGCAAAATGCAATGCCAAATTCACATGATATACAATAGTAAGTATCGATGCCCATACTGTATGGTACTGTGCAACTTTGTAACTATTTTGTGTGCTAGCTAGGTTTGGGTCACTGAAGTGTGTGGAGGGGCAATAAAGGCAAGGGGAAGGGTGAGGGTAATAGGGGAAAAACCAACACATGAAGATGACAGCAACACAGGGATGAGGGAGAAGCACTTGATGGTGAGGAAACCGCAGGGATACAGTAAAAGCATAAGCAAGTGAGAGTACCACAGGGAGTAGAAGAGAAGCAATCAATGGAGAGAGCAGTGCAGGGGGAGAAGCAACCAGCAAGAGAGAGCTGCACACAAGTGAGAGTAACTTACGAGTGTAAGGGTGGGCATTTAATAAGAAGTTTATGAGGGAGAGAGTTGGAAAACGCATGCACTTTCATGGAGGACTAAACTAAAAACAAAAACATAAGCAATGGAAGGATTTAAGTCAGCCAATCCAAGAAATGGTAAAAAGGCTATGCTCCAGGGGACAGACAAACACAAGATGAAGATGGACAAGCTGGGACAAGAAAAGCCATTGAATATGACACAAGCAAATTAGAGTGACACAAAAGTTAACCAATGGTAAGCAATAGGTAGTCTGTAAGCCCCTGTAAATGCTTGGTAATCCTTCAAAGTTAATGTTAATGGAATTTGTAAAAGCGCGCGAATACCCGGAGGTGTCTTGGCGCTGGAGACAACAGTAAGCATGCACAACGTCTAGTCCTCAAACAGCCAGGTCTTTAACTTTCTCCTAAAACTGACTAGGGAGCTAGCGTTTCTGAGTTCCATTGGAAGGGAGTTCCAAAGCTTAGAGGTGCCGTAGTGGAAACTACTGCTGCCCCAGTGCGCAGTACGGATTCTGGGAACTATAAGAGTTCTGGCCCCTGCAGACTGTAGATGTCTGGTCGGTTGGTACCATGCAAAAAGGTTCTGGAGAAAAGAGGGGCCTGTGTGATTCAAAGCCTTGTAGGCGAGACACAGTGCCTTGAATTTAATACGCTGAGGTACAGGGAGCCAGTGCAAATTGCGGATTTCCTTGGTTACCGCTTTGTGCCTGGGGATATTGAGCAATAGGCGTGCTGCTGTGTTTTGGATCAACTTAAGCTTCTTTAGACATTGCTTCTGAACATTCAGATATAGCCCATTGCAGTAGTCTAATTTGGACTGGATGAGAGATGTTACCACAGTTTTTCTATTATCTGCCGGGATGTACGGAAGGATCTTCCTTATTTTCATTATAAGAAAACTAGCAGCCCGTCCCGACGTTGTCCGGGTATGAAATAGAATATGTGTAATGTATGTATCTGGCAAGGGCAATTTATTTTAAAATCTCGCGGTAGACAACATTTTTTGTTTCATTAGAATAGGGACGGAGAAGGCCCAGCTACAGCTCTGGTTGATGTTAGCAGGTGCGTGTAATTGGTGTAGTGATCCGCCGCCTGAGCCCGGCTACAGCCCTGGTGGATGTTAGCAGGCGCGTGTAATGTCGTTGAATGAGAGCATTATCAGCCGCGGGTAAATCCGTTTAAAGAGAGATTTGAGAGACAGCGAGTAGGAGAGGCTGCAGTAATTGTCCCCGCCGACACACTCATTTGGGTGTTCCCCCGCTTGAGGCCCAAATGCAGGCCTGTTTGATGTTAGCAGGCGCGTGATCCCCCGCTTGAGGCCCAGCTGCAGCCCTGGTTGATGTTATCAGGTGCGTGTAATTAGTGTACTGATCGCCCGGCTAGAGCCCTGGTTGATGGTAGCAGGCGCGTGTAATTTCATTGAATGAGAGAGTTCAGTAACAGCGCACAGGAGAGACTGCAGTAACGTTACTTACCAGGCCTCCAGGTGAACGCGCTTGTCACGCCCCCAGCACACGGCCACAGCAGACGATCTTCTGATTAATGTACGACCCACATGGCATGAAGGGCGGAACGTAGCACACGCCCCAGCGTTTCTCACGCCCTCAGTGTGCCCCTTGATGCGGCACAATTGCGTTCACATGGCATGAAGGGTGGACACGCCCCAGCATTTGTCACGCCCCCAGCGTTTGTCATGCCCCCAGCACACGCCCACAGCCCACGATGTGATGGCCGTACCACACGTCCCCAGCGTTAGTCACGCCCCCAGCCAACGCCCACAGCACAACGCAGACACGCCCACAAGGGACTACTTTGCTGACACGGTTCTTTTACCTTTTAAATGTATAGAGGAGTTGGCATAACGGCTAAGGCGCTCGACCTCGGACCTGGGGATCTAGGTTCGAGCCTTGGTAACGATGCCAAACATCCTGCGATTGTGGGCAAATCACTTAATCTCCCCGTGCCTAACAAAAATGAATGTGTGTCCTCATGTAACGTAACTGGTGCTATGTAAAGCGCTATGATACCTGATTCAGTTCGGGTCAAGTTCGCGCTATATAAAACACTGCAAAAAACAAATAAAAAATATGGTGGCCGTCTGCATAGCCTATGTCCTTCGGCTGCAACTGCCCTTTCCAACGCTGTATTGGGTGTTGTGATTGATGCTGTGGTTACTGAGATTACCCGCCTCAAAGGTTTGGGCTCTCTCTTTATAATATTAGTATGGATATGAAGCAGAGACAATAGTGTTTGTCTGCTGACAGAGTGTTAATTTATTGTCAATCCATACACCCAAGTCCTTGACTTTGGCTGCTTGTTTAGGTGGTATTCCCATCTCTGCCGGCCACCACAGATTGCCCCAAGTTGGCTGCATGTTACCAAAGATCAAAACCTCAGTTTTTTCGGAAATAGGTTTGAGGCAATGTGCACTTATCTATCTGTTAATTGTACCCATACAGTTTTGGAACTGCTGGAAAGGAGAGGTTTGATGTTTATATGCAGCCACCACAATCTGGGTATCATCGGCGTATGACGTCAAACTAAACCCAAATTCCCGGATCAATGGAGCCAGTTCTGAGCCGTAAATGTTGAACAATGAGGGGCTTAATGAAGAACCCTATGGCACTCCACAATGCTGGATATAAGGAACTGAGTCAAATCCATCAAGTGACACCGTTAATCTCCGATCCTTAAGAAAGGAGGCCAGTAGAGCCAGAGCCCTACCCCCTACCCCCAACTTCTCCAACCGCTGCTGTAAAAGAACGTGATCAACCGTGTCAAAAGCGGCAGACAGATCAAGGAGCACAAGAGCAGCTGTTCCTCCTCCATCTATCGCTGCTCTGATCTCCTCTGTAGCGTTGATAAGCGCTGTTTCCATGCTATGTTCTTTGCTAAATCTGAAATGGGAATGATCAAGCAAATTGTTCTCACGAATGAATTGTGATAGTTGAGTATTCATAATTTTATCCACTATTTTAGCCAGTGTTGGCAATCTGGCTATAGGTCGATAGTTATTTGGATTGGTTACCTCTAAGGTAGGTTTTTCTAACAAAGGAAGAATGGACGTCTCTTTCCAACTAACGGAAAAGTTACCAGAGTTAAACATAGAGTTGAAGATGTCTGCAAGCCCGGGGCTCACTAGATCTACTATTTCTTTAAGAAGTATTGGTGAGCATGGGTCCAAAGGAGACCCTGACCTGGCTTCATTTATATGCTTTTCTACTGCTTCCGAAGAGATGGGGGAGAATTTGAGCAGAGTGCTTTCATCAGGGTAGGGGCAATTTGTTTGAGCCAAAGGGCAGGACTCCGATAGGTCTTTTGCAACCAGATAGCTTGTGCTGTCTTGTAGATGGGTTTAAAAAACAAATTATAAAGAAGATCTGTAGAGTACCCAGTCCCAGCATGAATCAAGTGAACCCCATCACGTTGCATGTCCACCAGGAACTTCCCGGCTCCTTACATATAGGCACCATAGTCAGGTGCAAAAAACACATGCATGGCAGGACTGTCATTAGTTTCAATTTAATAATATGTCTATAATGATGGTTTTATAACAGGGAGAATCCCTGAAAGTAACGCAAGAGGAATGATAGCTTACAGAGCTCTGGTCTACCTCATTCATACCCTTGTGGTGCAACAACAATTTTAGCCAACAACTGGCATCCTTCTTCCTGCATCTCACTACCACACCATTCTCAATGTTAACTGCTCTTACTGAGGCAAAGAGACATACCAAAAGGAGGCTGGTGCAAGTCGCTAGACTAGGAGGTGCACAGTGTGCAGACAAGAGTACCAAATTGGTGCCAGCTGTGCAACTGAAGTCTATGGGATAAACGCAGTGGTGTATCGTGTTGGGAGTAACTATGGGCGGTCAATCCGTTCCGCTCGCGGATTGCGGATTTTCTGCAATTTCGCAATCAGCGAATCTCGCGAAATTGCCGAAAAATCCGCAAATCCGCTCGCTGGCGGATTTCAGTTAAGGCAGGTGCATTGTGATAGTTGAGTATTCATAATTTTATCCACTATTTTAGCCAGTGTTGGCAATCTGGCTATAGGTCGATAGTTATTTGGATTGGTTGCCTCTAAGGTAGGTTTTTCTAACAAAGGAAGAATGGACGTCTCTTTCCAACTAACGGGAAAGTTACCAGAGTTAAACATAGAGTTGAAGATGTCTGCAAGCCCGGGGCTCACTAAATCTACTATTTCTTTAAGAAGTATTGGTGAGCATGGGTCCAAAGGAGACCCTGACCTGGCTTCATTTATATGCTTTTCTACTGCTTCCGAAGAGATGGGGGAGAATTTGAGCAGAGTGCTTTTATCAGGGTAGGGGCACTTTGTTTGAGCCAAAGGGCAGGACTCCGATAGGTCTTTTGCAACCAGATAGCTTGTGCTGTCTTGTAGATGGGTTTAAAAAAACAAATTAGAAAGAAGATCTGTAAAGTACCCAGTCCCAGCATGAATCAAGTGAACCCAATCACGTTGCATGTCCACCAGGAACTTCCCGGCTCCTTACATATAGGCACCATAGTCAGGTGCAAAAAACACATGCATGGCAGGACTGTCATTAGTTTCAATTTAATAATATGTTTATAATGATGGTTTTATAACAGGGAGAATCCCTGAAAGTAACGCAAGAGGAATGATAGCTTACAGAGCTCTGGTCTACCTCATTCACACCCTTGTGGTGCAACAACATTTTTAGCCAACAACTGGCATCCTTCTTCCTGCTTCCCACTACCACATCTTTCTCAATGTTAACTGGTCTTACTGAGGCAAAGAGACATACCAAAAGGAGGCTGGTGCAAGTCGCTAGACTAGGAGGTGCACAGTGTGCAGACAAGAGTACCAAATTGGTGCCAGCTGTGCAACTGAAGTCTATGGGATAGACGCAGTGGTGTATCGTGTTGGGAGTAACTATGGGTGGAAAATCCGTTCCGCTCGCGGATTGCGAATTTTCTGCAATTTCGCAATCAGCGAATCTCGCGAAATTGCCGAAAAATCCGCAAATCTGCTCGCTGACGGATTTCAGTTAAGGCAAGTGCTTGAGGTGAAGAAAGCTAACTTTGTAACCATTTTAGAATGGCGCCGGCAAGCTGCCAAATTGCAACTTGCAAGTAAGCAATTCTGGCAGCTTGCCGGCACCATTCTAAAATGGTTACAAAGTTAGCTTCAACTCGGGCACCTGCCTTAACTCTGTAAGTGCTTCCTGTGGGCCAAAAATTAAACCTCAACAGGCAGCACTTACAGATATAAATAAAGCAGGTGCCCGAGTTGAAGCTCAAATTCAGTAACATTTTAATCAGCCCAAAACATTAGTGAGCACGGACGAGGCTGGGCAAGTGTGCTTTAACCCCATATCTGCCATCAAAATTAGCTGTAATAACCGAGGGAGGTCTTTGCATCCCTGAGTTTCTCAAGCGCGATCCCCGTGTAGTTCCCGTGACCAGGAGGCTGCTTTCTCCTGACCTGCTGCCATGCTCGCTCTCTGACCCTTTATACACAAGAGGCATGTTGACACGCAAAGAAGCCCCGCACCACACACTAGCGGTATCAAACATCTTCCCGCCCTTTCCCAACTATGATGGACAGCTCACTCAAGGGACCTCGGCGCCTTTTGGCGCTGTGGCAAAGTTACAGGCACACATGGTCAGTGGAGACAAATCTTCTGGCCCTACGCAGCTGCAGTATAGGAAAAGCACTATCATTTACCAAACGAGGTAGCACTTACTGGATTAGCCAGTAGAAAGTACTCCAGTTGAGTAGATGGAAATCGCAAAAAAATCTAAGAGTTCGTGGGAAAATCCGCGAGTTTGCAGGAAAATCCGCGAGTTCGTGGGAAAATCCGCGAATTCGCTGACTTTTTTGTGATTTCACGCGAAATTCACAGACCGCAGATCCACAGAATTCACCCATACTTAGGTGCTCATTAGGATGGCGGACGGACCTTCGTCCGTCCGCCACCCCAGAGGAGGAGGGACCGTCCGCAGGGGCAGCGGCGGTCCCTCCGTGCTAATTAGGATCTGACCGCCACCCTGGCGGTCACATCCTGTATTTTTAACATTGCGGCGGATGCTGCTTGAGGCAGCACACGCCGCAATGTTAAAAAAGCATGTGTTCCTTTGCGTGCACGAAGCTGCAGGCACCGCGTGGTGCCTGCCGCTTCGTGCATGCAAAGGCAGGGGGGTACCATAGGTACCCCCCATGTGCACCCCCCACCCCCCCTTCACCACTGGGGGCCCACAACGGGCCCCCAAAGAAAAGTCTGCATGCCTTTGCACGGCCGAAATGCTGCCGTGTAAAGGCATTATTTCATGAGACAGTGGTCCCAAACATCAATTGAGATTTAAAAACAACGATAAATATAGACCAAAGTTGAAATCTATAATCAAAGTCCAGCCGGACAGATTTAATAATCAGTACAATCAGATGTGGCAAAATATTAAACAATTTCCAAGTGGGACACAAGCCTGTGTCCAACTACCACATACATACTAACATAGAGAAGCACAAACAATTACAAGGCAAGACAAAGTCTGTGAATTGATCAAAATTAAAACAGACAGTTATTACTTGAGTACACTTTCTGTGATTTCACAATAAAAAGGTGTTTCAATCATCAAGTGTAAGCTGTCGACGGCGTTTCGATCCTTTATAAATGCAGGACCATCATCAGGACATATCAATACATGCCTTTACTCCAATAATGTTAGATTCTTCTATTGGTATTTAAAACGGTAAGCTGCCAGATTGAATCAATAATGAGTTCCAAAAGATTAAAACAGGATTGTTGGCACTTAAGGTTACTTTCGATGTGCACTCCGCTTTGCCGGTAATATTTCCGACCCGGTAGGGCCCTTGACCAATTCAGATGAGAACACAGGAGTGGAGAAGATAACTGTTGACTGTGTAAAATCGGACAGGAATTCCAGGAGCTCTGGGATATTAAAAAGAGGGAGGTTGAGCGGATAACCCAAACCTACCATCCAAGTTCGTGAGTCATAGTGCGACTGTCGTCAAATTGACATATTATTTTGAAATTTTCGTTTTGGAATATTGTAAGTAATAGCGCGATGTGCGCAGCACAATCGAGCTTCCTGGTCGACGGGTTCCTGGTGTAAAGGCATAGCACCGCTGACATCCTAATATGGCTGGCGGTGTCTGATAGACACCGCCAGCCATGTTAGTGCTTTTCCGCCGCGGATGGATGGCGACCGCGGCGGAAATGCGGCGGACGGAAAAAAGATCCCCCAGCCATCCTAATCTGGCGGGGGGTCTATTTTCAGTCCGCAGCGTTTAATCCGCATCCTCTGGGCCGGCGGTGGCTTCCACCGGCCCGGAGGATGCGGATTAACCGCAATCCTAATGTGCCCCTTAGTTGGGAGAGGGTAGCTATGGGAAGGTGGGCCATTCTCATTCACACCATCTGCAAATTGCATCACTAGCCACTTCCCAACCACCAAGCTCTTTCTTTCTTTTTTCTTCTTCACTTCTCTATGTTTTAAAAGTCCTTTCATTTTGCACACAGTTAAACAGGCTGAATATTTTAAAACTAAATACAAATAAACTAACAAAAATACACATAAAATAAATATATATAACATATATCATATGTATTACATTAAATATATATATTGATATATTTTATTTAAAAATAGCAAATACATTTGCAATAACATTAAACTAAAATAGTTGAGAAATGGGAAATGTAATAGTTTCACATAAACTTTAATAACAAAGGAGGGGCAATGCAGTAGTAGTCAAAGTGGAAAAATATTGGGGCCTATTCACAACCTGCAGTTTGTAGTATGTTTAATAGTACTACAATAGTACTACTCATGTGCGGAGGTCCCCACCTCCATCTTTGGCTCTTCTGGCTTTTCTGTGCGTAAATCACCGCCACAAATGTGGAAATCTCCACACACAGGCATCTTTTTGTGTACTAAATGTGGGAGGGACCGGCACGAAGTGGCTGAAAAAGGGTGAATACTTACTACTAAATGGTATGTTATAAAAAGGCTTCCAACATTTGCAACAGACCAGGTTAGCCAAGGAATGCTTGTTGTGAGCCCCACTACCCATCTACTGGTCAAACACATTTCGCCATCAACCAATCAAAGCCAGGCTGACCACTTAAGAAATGAGCTCACATGTCAGACAATGTTTTCTGCCTTCATTTTGTTGGTGAACATGTTCGCTTTGCCCCTCATTTGGAGGATTCATTACTTGAGGAGAGATAAAGCTTACAGGCAAAGGGGTCAACTTCTTTGGTATGTTCAGGAAAGCAGTCATTGGCAGGTACAACTTTGCATGATGTGTTCCTTGACATGGTTGCAGACAGGGAGCAGGAGCTTGATTCACCTACCTCCAGCTCGAAAACTATCCCTGCCTATGTCAAAATATTGGCTGCACTCCATTTCATGGTCTTTGAATCTTTCCACAGGGGCCCATCAAACAACACTGGCATCTTACAGGCAAGCCAGTCCCAATGTTTGCATCAGATACTGAGAAGCATCAACAGAAGAGTGCACCAGTTTATTGTCATACCACAGTCACTGGAAGAAAGGAAAAGGGTGCCAAGGAAATTTTGGAGCATATTTACAAGGCCCATGCGCCACATTTACGCCACTGTTATGTCACTTCTGTGACACAGTGGCGGCGAAAAACCATGAGCCACATTGCGCCTTATTTACAACGTGACGCATCTAGGGAGACGCGTCACGTTGTAAAGCCCTGTGCCACATGAAACCTGCGTTAGGTTTCATGTGCGCGTTCTGGCGCAGGGTGGGCGTTCCGTCGCAGTAACGCCTCATAAAAGTGACGCAGTGAAATCTACAAGATGTCACTGAGTCCCTTTTACGTCCATGCTGCATCAAAACCCTGCGCCTGCTTGAAGCAGGCGTAAGGAGTGACGCAGCATGTTAAGCATAGGGCGCCCTGAACCTTGCTGGAGCCGCGTCGTGCTTGCGACATGACTCCAGCAATGCACCGCCCTTACGCCACAGGATGCGACATGCATCACCCTATCATTGCGCCACAGTGCGCTGCATTGTATATGCGATGCATTCATGGTGCCCCAGTAAGGGAATTGCGGGTCGCATCTGTTCTGGCGCATCCCTGCGGATTTGCAGAGATGCGCTAGAACTCGTAAATCTGCCCCTTTGTATCTTTGCCCCCCTCCCTCTTAGCTAGGTGCTATTGACTAGACTCATGTGGTACTTCAGCCACTTCACAATACCCTTTCTGCAACAGACACCGCAGGCACTCAATCAATATGTAAGCTGTCTGCAATGCCAGGGGGTCCATCACTGATGTATACACTGCCTTTTGAGGAAGCACACATGACAGCTACATCTTTCACGGTCACCTCTTCCATGTCACTGGGTTGCTGGTGATTTTCAGAGACATGTTTCATTTTGTAAGTAACAACAACTCATACTAGGCTCCATGTGTATCTGGGTGCACCTTAATCATACTCAGTAATTCCTACAACACAATATACATGCATTACCCTCACCCCCACTGCATGTATGTGGGCATGATGTATTACATTTAAAATAGAGGCCCCTTTTTTAAAATTCACGTATGTTGTAGGCGATGCGGTGTGGGCTCTCTCTCCCATCTCCTCACACGCAACAGTCAGCCAAACACACTTCCTCAACAGATGTACAATAGGGTACACATACATACACACGACATTATTTGCACAATTTTGAGATCCATAAGTCATTATTCAGATGTCTTGATTGTATGGGGGAGTGCTGATGTACTCCCCAGAAAATGGGTGCAACCTTGCTGTAGTATGTTGCATATTGCATAACATAGCCATGAGAGGGGGCTTACATATAGATATTGACCCTGAATACGCCCACATCCAGGTACCCAGTTGGTTGCAGAATAGAGGAGAATGTATAGAGGCGTGGGATCAGCTAGTTAACTAGTTTTTTTCTTGAACCTCTAATTTGGTTAACGCATTATGAGTTTTGATAGACTGATGCCCCTGATCAATGGTGGATTACTACCACACTGTCCATATATGCCATCCTGATAGATAATGTTGTCAAGTCGACAGCGATGTTATGCTCTAGGCAAAAACAAATTGGATTATCATTTTCCATGTCATTCAAACACTTTTCATTGACAAAAATATTACCTCCTCCTCCCACGTTTTTCACAACTATACTAAAAATCGCACTTTCGACAAATACATTAGGTACACAAACGATCATTGCTATTTGATACTATAAATAGATTGAAATTTTCTCTACGTGCAGGGGTAATCGTCCAGGGCCAAACAGGCCTTTTGTTCCTCCGGGTATTTCCACAGTGGGATGGAGCCCTTGGAAAGCCAGGCTGCTCGTGGTGCCTTTCTCCCGTTCCCCAGTTAATTACAGCAGGCACTGGGAGGTTCAAGAGAGAGAAAGAGAGTGAAGGGTAAGGTAGAGAGAAAGTGATCAGACCAGCAGAGGAGAAGGAGAGAAAGAGAATGAATTGACAGAGAGAGATTACGCATGGAGACAAAGGGAGCGTGGTGGTTTGATAATTTTTGCCAGGACTGCTTCTTCTTACTCAGTCCAGCCCTAGAGGTATCTCCTGGGCATACAGAGGGTTTCCTTCAGCAAGTAGATTCTTCCCCACATGCAGGGCAGAGGCTCCACCGTCAGGGTAGAGATTCCTGCCTACTGCAACTAACAGGACATTGCATACAGAAAGAGCAAGTCAGCCATGTTATGGGCATTCTGAGCCATCCTCTCAACACCACAACACTATCCTTCTCCATTGTAATGCGCCTTTCTTTTTTCAAATCCCCAACATGGCTGAGTGACAAGATAAGATCCCCCCATTCACTGATGCAGAATTGGAGATCATTTGTGAGGAGGACTTCAAATGGTACTCTTGGCTTTATGGGGATCCCGAGCCCCAGGTGAGCAATGCAGCATAGGCACAAATTTGGAGAGACATCACCATGCACTACAATGCAATGGGCATCCACACCCAGTGGGAGAACCTCTGCTGAAAGTGCTGGGAGAATCTTTATCCCTATAAAGGCCTCGGTTATTCTGGGATTGTCCTCCCAGCCACCTACTCGGCTTCCTATATGACACCACTTTACAGGAGGGCCCTGAGAGCAGTTTGGCCACCCTTCCACACTCAGCTGGAAGAGTTTGAGCAGCTGACAGGCGGTAAGTGTATTACTTGTATATTCACTTAAAATTATATACATTTTGGGAGTGGTGACCAGTCATATTTTCAGTCTAAGATTTGTCTTTAACCCACGTTCTTTGTGGCTAACAAATGGAACAAAAGTGTATAATTACTAACATGCGTATATTGTTGTAGAGTTGGTTGGTTTAGCTAATAATCTGATTTCCACATAATGCAAATGCTTTTATATTATAACTGTTAAAAAACAAATTCAACATTTGAGTTTGTTGCATTTTCATTTTGTCAAAGATAGTGTATATGATGCTGATATGGTTCACCTTTACCTTACTTTCTGAACCCATATTGCTCAAAATCCACACAATTATGAAATATTTTTGGCAATTGGCATATATATATATAAAAAATAAGACAAAACCATTTAGAATGCTTTGATGCTTTGCACAAATACACTCTAATCTCAGAGACTTAATGTGTTGTTGATGTTGCAAAACCTCTTTTTCTACTTTAAGCACAGGACTAAGCCAAGAAGAAGCCCACTTTGCCTGATTTAAAAGATTTTTTTAACAATAAAATATTTTGAAAATGAGTTAATAAACATTGGATTGTGCAATGTCAGTACTTGTATCTACGGATATAAAATCCCTTTTAAATAAAGTTCAATTGAAATGCAGCATTGAACCTAGGAATTTATCAACTCTTTCAGGGCTGGCCAAGGATCCTCCGAAAATAATCTGAGGCAAAGAAGATCCTTGACTGCAATGTGGGTACAACCACTTTACACCACCGGCGAGGAGGAGGAAGCAACTGCAAGCATGGGGAGGCATCCCGGCAGATACCAACTAGATCTATCACCAAAAGACTCTGAGTGGAGGCTGAAGAGTCAACTGGGGGGGGGGGGGTGCAGGATGTGGACACCACCAGCCATATGTCGGCAGATTTGTGGCCTTGGGCAAGACCATCCAGTGGTGTCTGAAGAGCAGGACCCTCCCACCATCTGGGCCTGCACCCATCCTCTCTTTAACTCCAGAGGCCTCCCTGCCCTTGAGGTTCTGTAATTCTCGAGTCTGACTCCATTTTGTTCTGTGCCACCATTTTGTGTTGCCCTCACGTAGGCCTGTAAAGATAACCTGGCGAACGAAGTGGCCTGGCCTTCTTAGTTCATGTATACATTAACTAGGTTTCTTTTTGACTCTGAAATGAACTGTAAGAAACTGACCTCTTCACCTGAAACTGACCTTGCAAAGCCAATTTCACTGATCGATCTTTATCTGAGATGGCCAATCAATGTTCAGGACATCGTTAACTTTTTAGTTTCCTTGCACGTGCTTTATCTTGTTCAGCATCTGCTACTGTTTCTTTTTTTATGTTTCTTCATTACATGGGTAATGCTTTCAATTATAGGTTTGTCCGGCTTGTGGAGATTGAATTTGGGACATTCCTAATAATTAACTTTTGGGTTGGGATACTCTAAATTGAGTTTTTGCTATGTGATACTTTGTTTGAAAATGTATCTTATTGTGCAGTGGGTGTACATTTATATTGTGAATATTGGATATAAACGGAGACATCTCGCCTTAGTAAAATGAGGAGTCTCCTTAGAATTTACACCGTGATGTATTTCTAGGATCACTGTTACTAGCTGCAGCTAATAAACTTGGTCTCTGACGCCATCCAGAAGTATTCCGTGTCTTTGAATACCAAGACAGGTGAACTCGAAGATCTTAGGCGTGTCCCTGACGCCGCTGGGTTAATCCCCGGTTCTTCAACTGGCGCCCAACGTTGGGCGACTTCAGCGGTACTGGTCCAAGCCCAAAGATTGTGAGGAGCCCCGTGAGGAAAATCTGGAGGATGGCCGCCACTTCATTGACCCCTGCATGTCGACGTGGAACGAAGGTTTTTTCTGCGAGGCTTCCCCTTTCCGACTGCTGCCCTGACTGATGCCCTGTCTTGGACCCTCTTGTGATGATTTGTAAGGCGAGACGTTAGACGGTCTTCTGGTGGCGTGACAGACATTTTGGTTAAGTATAAGTGGGTCGCTCCCACGACTTTGTTTTGTTTCTTGGGTTTGATTCGGCCATTGCAATAGTCGAAACCGAGGGGTTTGTATATTTACGAGTGTATCATTTTTGATAACCCCTTGAAGTTTGAAGCAAGACTAGCAAGCTAAAGATGCCTGGTTTTGGCAAAATTAGGAAATGGTTTTGTTGTAGTTGTAATAAGGATTCCCGATTGGAGGACTCGTGTACGATACCTCCGGTTGGGACTCCAACCTACGAGCTCTATTCAAAGCATGGTGTGGGTCCCATTACCTATAATGAAGTATGGGTCCGTTATACAAGGAAAGATGGTGTTTTACGATGGCCCCAACATGGTAGTTTTGAATCAGATGTTTTAGATAACCTAGAAGTTGCGCTATTTAAGAAGAAAGCCCGGCGATGTTTGACTCTTTCCGCCTTTGGCGTAAGGAAGCCAAACAGCGAGAAATTAAGCAAGCTAAGAGAGATAGGAAGGAAAGGAATATGTCGGTAATGCAAGCTGCTAGGCAGTTTAAGGAAGATGAAGAAGATCATGCGATTGAAGTGTCAGATAGACAACATTGCATGGCCATTGACAAATGTTACCCGGCTTTGCCACCTCCCCTTTCAAATGTGACTGAAGACCCTGAAAAGGATCCTTTGATGTCATATTTACTGAGATTACCACCCCCTTATGTGCAGGGTGCTACTGCGCCTCCATTACCTCCAGTTGTTGCACCCCTTGTTGTCGTTCAACCCCCTGTTGTTGTTCCGCCACCTGTTGCTTCACAGGTGGTTCTTCCTTCCACGGCGTAGCTCCCTCCAGGGCCGCCAGCTTTGTCACCAGCCTTGCCTCAAACTCCTTTGCCTTACACTTCATTAATCTTCGACTTCTCTTATTTCTCTCCCTACGTCTCTCTTGCCTTAAAACACTTTGTCTCTTGTCCTCATGTCAACTTCTTCTCCTTCTGCTCGGCAACGAATGACTGAGACTGTCACTAGTCTTTTGTCTCCTCTCTTTGGGTCACTAAATATGACCCCTGTTTCTGAACGTAAGCAGAGACGTAGTCAGCTTCCTGGTCCCGAAGGGCAGGCAGTGTTAGATCTCCTTGATCGTAGGTGGGTTTCGAATGCCTCCAAGTACGGTCCACAAGTGGTTATGGATATCTTCCTACAGTGGGAGGCACCAAAACAAAGGTATGTTTTTGATGTCATGTGTACCTTCCTTCGTCAGGAGTGGGAAGATAATGAGTTGGGTTCAATTCCATTGGAATTGATTAATGTTCAGTCTGAATTTTCTAAAGGAACGATAGTGGGTTCCGATGTTGAGGAAGCGGTAGAAACACTACTCACTTTTAGGTCTAGATTTCCACCTCAGTCATTGTTCGAACCTGACCCTTCTGTTAGGAGAAAAGTGAAGCAGTATCCTATGAGAGAGGTCCCCCCTGTATGGAGAGAGGCAGTTGTGGTTGATGCCGCTCATGGTATTGTGGCTGCACCGGCTCATTTTCAGCGAGTGTGGGTGCATGTCCCTTGGAAGGGAGCTGAGGTCCTGGCTCTTAAGCAGACCTTGCCTGACCCCCGTAAAAATCCTGCTGGTTATTACAAGGAGTTGTCTCAGACAGTTGATGCATGTGTTATGAATTTAGCTGACATAGATATGTAGATGGGTAATGTAGTTCCTCAACCCTTCTGGGCAGGGCGGGACTGGGAACCAAAACCGGCCCTGGCAAAGCGCTTGGCCGGCCCCCTCCCCCCCGGGCGGGAGAGGGGCGAGCGCTTTGCCAGGGCCGCTTTTCAGCCGATTTTGTTACAGGGCCGATTTTGCAGCTATGCTGCAAAACCGGCTCTGCAACAAAATCGGCCCCCAGGGCCCAAAACCGGCCCCTACCCTTGCGGCCGACCGGGGGATTGCCCGGTGCCCACAACGGCCAGTCCGGGCCTGCTTCTGGGCGAAGATCCGTCATGAGGATCACGCCCCAGAGTTAGGAGATATATGGGTTAATATTACTGCTGCAGATGGTCGGCAGGTAGGAGGTGCCAAACCTGAACCCTTAGTTGCAGAACTACCTGGTAGGATTATTAATTTAATGAAAACTATGATGCCTCCTTTGTGGGTGAATTGGGACAAGTTAGCAGCATGCAAACAAAAGAAAGATGAGAGTGTGTCTGATTTCTTTACTAGGTTCGAGGAAACATTCATTGATCATAGTGGTCAGGACATGAGTACAGAATGTGGTCAGAGGTTGTTTGTAGATAAGTTTGTTTTTAATTTACTTCCTGAACTTTCTATTAAGTTAAAAGATTCTGAGAGTTCATGGGCTGTTTCTTCTTCAGCCCAGATATTGGCTACTGCACAATACTAGGAGAATAGAGATAAAGATGAGAAGGATAAAGTAGAGAAGAAGACTAGAGAATTAAAAACTAAAGTTCTTCTACAGCAGGCTTATCCTCCTCGCCCTAATCAGCATCAGTTTCAGCAACCCCCACAGTTTCAGAAACTGTTGCAGAAGCCTGAGTCTTTTGCTTCGCGACTCCCGCTAGGCCCTAATCAGTGTGCTTATTGTAAAGAGGAAGGTCACTTCAAGAATAGTTGCCCGATCTTGCTACAGCGTGCGAATGGTATGTCTGGTCTGAGAGGTCGCGGTGGTTTCCAACAAGTACCTAGGGGTAGGGGACGTGGTACGTTTCCCCAGAATGAACGTTCCTTTTCCCCTCAGAATTCTATAAATTATTTTGACCAACAGAATGTTCCGACCGTTCAGTCCGCTCAGTACTACACTGATGATTATTATGTTGGAAGTGAGAATGCTGGTTTTAATGATAGTTAGGACAGCCATGGACAAAGGGAGGGAGTAGTGTCAGTTCCAGTAGACCAGAGTGCACCTTATGTTGAATTGATTACATCAGGTGTGGCAGAACCTTTTCTTTTGGATACTGGTGCGACGAAGAGTTCTATTATGCACTCTAAACTTCCGGGCGCACCTTTGTCTGGCTTGACCAATGTTTCAGTAGGATTTTCTGGCGCCCCAGTTCGTAATCCGGTTTCTAGTCCTTTGCCCCTTTCTGTTGGTCCTTGTGAATTGGAAGCTCCCCTTATTCTAATGACTGGTTGTGGTGAGAATCTGTTGGGTTTGGACTTGTTGAAAAGATTGTATGCAACATTACATTGTTCTCCTTCGGGAGTAAATCTTACAGTGGGTAAGAAAGTGATTTCCCCGATGTATTTGTCTAAAGATTGCCTTCCACTGGAATTACGATCGCTACCTGATATGCTTTGGGCTACAGGTCCCAATGATGTTGGTCTCTTGCAGATTCCACCCTATGTTGTTACCCTTAAGTCAAATGCTAGGCTACCTCGTATTCCACAATATAAAATATCTAGTGATGGCGAGAGAGAGCTCTTTTGGCGATTATTTATGATTTGGTTGAGAAGGGTGTAATTGAAGAAACGAGAGGTAATGTGTGTAACAGTCCTGTTCTGCCTGTCCTTAAGCGTACTGATGCTTCTCAGCCACCTGTGTACCGGTTTGTGATCAATCTTCGAGAGGTGAATAAGATTGTCGTGCCACAGTTTCCTGTTGTCCCGGACATCACTGCTTTGTTGACTTTAATTCCTGCTTCAGCTGCTTGGTTTTCAGTTATCGACTTAAAGAATGCTTTCTTTAGTATTCCAATTGCTGAGGAGAGTAGAGATATTTTTGGCTTCTCTTTAGGAGGTCGAAGCTTCCGGTTTAAACGCGCACCTCAAGGTTATCGTGAAAGTCCCTCTATCTATAGCCAGGAGTTGAAAACTCAGCTTGATGATTTTGTATTGCCTTCTGGTGCTACTCTTATTCAGTATGTTGACGATCTGCTGGTTGCTGCTGATGACGACAAGATTTGTAAAGAGGCTACTCTTTCTTTGTTACGACATTTGTTTGACCTTCATCATAAAGTATCACCTTCAAAGTTACAGTATTGCCGCCAAGAAGTAACCTACTTAGGTCATCTCTTGTCGAAAGAGGGAAGAAGGTTGACCCCAGAACGAATTCAAGCAATTGCCCAAATGACTGTGCCATCCACACAGAGAGAAGTGCGCGCCTTTTTGGGTATTACCTCGTATTGTAGACAGTGGATTCCGAACTTTTCCCTATTAGCGAAACCTCTGTTGGCGCCGACTCTTAAAGATACTCCGTATCCTCTCCCTTGGTCTGATGAATGTCAGAAAAGTTTTTCTGAATTGTGTGATGCATTGTGTTCTGCTCCGGTGTTGGGTACCCCGGACTACAGTAAACCTTTTACACTGTATGTACACGAGAGAGAGGGTTGTGCATTGTCAGTGTTGACGCAACAATTTAGAGACAAGCAGCGCCCATGTGCGTATTTTTCAGCTACGTTAGATCCGGTAGCTAGGGCATTGTCTGAGAGCTACAGCGGCAGCGGCTGTTTCTATCCGACAGTCTGCTGGTTTGGTTTTGGATAATACGTTGATTGTGATGGTCCCACATGCAGTGGATACTTTATTGAATAGGACAAAGACACAGCACCTTACTAGCGCACGTTTGTCAGGTTATGAGTTGACGCTTTTGGCTAGCCATGTGCACATCAAAAGGTTCAATGTGTTGAATCCAGCTACGTTGTTGCCGATTTCTGTAGAGTCAGATGTTCAGGAACAGCATGATTGTTTTCTTCGGACAGAGGAGGAAACAAAGGCTAGAGTTGATTTAAAAGATACTGCTCTTTCAAACGTTGATGGTACCCTATGGGTAGATGGTTCGTGTTTTAAGCTTCCTAATGGAGAAACGACTGCAGCATATGCTGTCACAACTTTACATACAGTTGTTGAAACAGCACGTATAGCACAGAATTCAGCGCAAGCAGCAGAGTTAATAGCATTGACTAGAGCGTGTGTGTTGTCAGAAGGAAAGCGAGTGAATGTTTATACTGATAGCCAGTATGCGTTTGGTGTTGCCCATAGTTTTGGCCGTTTGTGGAGAGAAAGAGGATTTCTTACTTCTCATGGTACAAAAATTCAGCATGGGCAATTAGTGAATGAACTTCTTGAATCACTTACTCTGCCAAAGCAGATTGCAATTGTGAAGTGTAGTGCGCATAAGAAGGTTGTGGATGATGTGGGCCGAGGAAATGCGTTTGCGGATGAAGTTGCGAAAGAAACGGCAAAAGATATGATGAGTCGAATGTATGTTGCGGGCCCTGCTAACTGGGTTATGGCTGGTAGAATGTGTGAAGACACAATAGAAAGTGTGAAGTTGATTCAGGCTGAAGCTACGGAAAAAGAAGTGAGTATGTGGAGAGAAACTACGGGTATGTTGGATTCGACAGGTTGTTGGGTTGAGTTGTCGGAGCACCAGCGATGGTTGTTGCCTGATGCGTATGTGCTCCCAGTGGTTACTATGGCTCATGGAATGGCTTACATTAGTTCGAAAGGAATATGCAAGTTGTTGGCTCCAGTATGGCAGAATGCTGGAATTCCTAAATGTGCTGAGAATGTGGTGAATCATTGTATGATTTGTCTGATATATAATCCTGGAAAGGGAATTCCAACTCCAGCTGGTCATTTTGCCCCTCCAATGTATCCGTTTGAAGTGATACAGTTAGATTACATTCACATGGAAAGATGCAACAACTTAAAGTATGTCCTTGTGGTTGTTTGTGCCTTTTCCAGATGGATAGAGGCCTACCCCCTAATGGATAATACTGCCTTGTCTACAGCCAAGGTTTTGCTCAAAGAGTACTTCCCTATGTATGGTTTGCCGAGAATTGTATGGAGTGACAATGGAAGTGAATTCGTAGGTCAGATCATGAAGAAAGTGTGTGCGGGTTTGGGTATCAATCAGAAATTCCATGCTGCGAATCACCCCCAGTCCGCTGGACTTGTCGAGTGCTATAATGGCACTCTGAAATTGAAGTTGGCTAAAATACAAGCGAGCTCTGGTCTTACATGGCCAGATGCCTTGCCATTGGCTCTTTTGTCAACAAGGACGACAGTACATTCTCGTGTGGGACTTAGCCCATATGAAATTGTTTTTGGTTGTCCGGCCAATGTATGGGGTGTCCCAAGGCCTAAGAAGTACAGTGATATTGAGTACCCTATGTTGGTGGATTACTTACATGACTTGACTGCTAAATTACGTGTTCTCCACCAACAGGTCTATGACAGTTTGCCGACAGCGACTGCAGATGCAGGCCACACGATTCAACCAAGTGACTTTGTCCTCACCAGAAATTTTCAACGAACTAAGAACTTGGAGCCAAGGTGGACTGGACCGCACTTAGTGTTGTTGTCAACTCGAACTGCAGTTAGAGTATCTGGTAAAAAGAATTGGGTACATGGTACCCATTGTAAGAAAGTTCTGTTGCCCTTACCGTATGACAAGTGGGTGAGGGAAGGTATAGCTGATTTTGAATGTGAGAGAATTCCTGGATTTGTACCTTTTAGTGACGCACATTTGGTATGGACTCAGTCAGAACGTGCGGACGATGAAATTCTGCAAGCTGCTGTGCCGCCGCATCTAAGACTTGATACAACGAATCCAGAAACACTTTTTCAAGATCAAACTGTGCCTGGCAAAGAGCGTTACAATCTGAGACCGAGAAAGGACAAACAAATGGACAAATAAAACTTGAATTTTTTTGTTGTGAGTTACACCCTTTTTCAGACAAGAGACTATTTTTCTTTTTCTTTTTCGAGTCACCATCCGGACTCCGCTGCAGGGTTGCGGTACAGTCTTAAGGGGTGAGCCGCGAATTGACGAAAGGTCTGTGGTTCTTGGTCGTTAGTACGATCTTGACGCACACTTAAGTGAAGAAGGTAATAGCCGTGAGCAGCAAGTTAGAGGATGGAGTTTTTTTAATCTGATAAGGGTGTTGAGAGAATTGATTTTAAAATGAAAATGTGTACATTGGTCCGTAACAAATGTTTTTTGATAATGTGTTTTTTAATGCTTTTGAATATTATATTTGCTTGTGTGGGTTGGATTGTCTATATTACACAACAGATGCTTGCACCTACATCCCAACCTACTCTTTCTTTTTCTACTTTTTCTCCGCATGAATTTCACACGTTGCCTGAACATGAGCAGACACGAAGATTAGAATTTGTAAACAATTAGTTTATACAAATGTTGTATCAGCATCAGTTAGCAGTAAATACCACAAATTGTTGGGTATGTGGTCTTATGCCGCATACGACAGATAAGGGAATGCCATATTTGGTTTTGCCTTTTTCGCCTAATGGGTCAGTATGGGCACTCCAAGCAATGTTTATTTATGCGAATGAAGCATCTCCTGTACGTTTCGTCAAAGATAATGCGAGTAATAATGCCTTGATACAGGGAATAGTAGATATGATCAGAGATATTGATGCGTATAATGCTATCCCTAAGGATGAGGTACGAGCATATATTGGTTGGAACAAGACTGGATAGAGTATTAGCCTGACAGAGAAGGAGAGACGGAAAAGGTCTCCCCCTATTTGGATTGTACCCCACCGAGGTCATTTTTGTCTGCAAAGTAATGGTCAGAATCCGAGAGCTCAGCTTGGTAAGAGTGTGTGTGTTCACACCTATGTCTATACATCCCAGAAATCTCCTCCGTTCGTGCCAGCTGAGGGCACGTATTTTGTTTGTCACGACAGAGCATATACATGGTTGCCTCCTGATTTCTCAGGTACATGTTATGTGGCATTTCTGCTTCCCCCTACATACACTGCTGTTTTCAATTACCATAAGACGAGATATGGTAGAGGTGTCATCGATGCGAAAGATACTGTCGCACAAGAAGCTGGAGACTTCTTTAAGGGTTTGGTGCCCTTTTGGGGTCCTATGGCAAATAGTAGGAATATTCGTCAGCTTACGAGAGTGGTTGAGGCCACTATAAATGAAACTGCTGGTGCCCTTAGCAATATTACAGCTGAGCTTCAAGCGGATCGTCTTATGACGTTACAAAACCGTATAGTTTTAGATATTATATTTGCAGATAGAGGTGGGGTATGTAAATTTATCGGGTCTAGTTGCTGTGTTTTCATTCCAGATAACGCCCAGACAGTGTACCAAGCCATCTTGAGGTTACATAAGTCCGCTGAGTCTACACATGTAGACGAAGGGAACTGGTCATTGATAGGATGGTTTTAGGGACTGTTGTCCAGATGGGGATGGAAAATTCTGATGTTCCTTGGTATGGCTTTAGCTATCCTTTTCTGATGTTGTTTGTGCATCCAGTGTGGTCCCGCCATTTGTAGTCTTTGTGCTACGATGTGTGTGATAACCCGTCCCGAGAGAAGTGAAGGATAATAAGATGATGCTACAGCAACACCTTGATGACCTGATGAGAATAGACATAGACCTGGATTCAGATTGACATGAGTTTAGGTTATTGCCTACGTAATGGCAAAAGGAGGGTCTGAGTTTCTGTGATTCTCGAACCGAACTCCATTTTGTTTGAATTGTTCGTGACGCCATTTTGTGTTGTCCTCACGTAGGCCGTGGAGGTAACCGAACGAACAAAGTTGCATGGGCTTCGTTGTTCATGTACGCATTAACTAGGCCTTTTCTAACTTGTGAGTGAACTGCAAAGATGCTGAACCCGTCACCTGAAACTGACCCTTTGCGAAGCCAATTTCTCTAGCTGATTGTTGTCTGAAATTGCCAATCAATGTTCAGGAGATCGGTATCTTTAGTTTCCTTGCACATATCTTATCCTATTCAGCATCTGAGCTGTTCCTTTTCCCACGACTTTTCATTACATGGGTAGTGCTTTCAATTAAGGGTTTGTCCGACTTGTGGAAATCGAATTTGGGACATTCCTAATAATTAACTTGTGGGTTGGTACGATGTAAATTGAGCTTTTTGGAATGTGATAATGTGTGGGAAAATGTATTTCATTCGTCAGTATTTGTCGCAATGGGTGTGCATTTGTAATGAGCAAAATGTTGATAAAAAGTGATGTCTTGCTCTACGAAAATTGAGCAGTTTCCTGAGTTGTACACCGTGTTGTATTGCTGGGATTACTGTTACTAGCTGCAGCTAATAAATTTGATCTCTGACACCCCCCAGAAGTATTCCGTGTCTCTGTATACCAAGACAGGTGAATCCGAAGACTTTGGGCATGCCCCTGGCGCCGCTGGGTTCTAAAAACCCGGTTCTTCAATACAACAGAAAGTGTGAAGATGATTCAGGCGGAAGCTACTGAGAAAGAATTGAGTATGTGGAGAGAGAGTACGGGAATGTTGGATTCAACAGGCTGTTTGGTTGAGTTGTCAGAGCACCGGCGATGGTTGTTGCCGGATGCATATGTGCTCCCGGTAAGCATGGGCGGATCTAGCGGATCTCGCGTACGCGAACTTGCGGATTTACGGATTCGCAATCCGCGAAGATCCGCGAACTCTAGCGGATTTGCGGATTTTCCCGTTTTTTGTGTTTGCGCGCGTTCGCGCCGATTTTGGGACAAGTTCGCAATTGCAAACTTACTTTTCGGCTCGCAACGGCCGCGACTATGTTGTTTCTACGTCTGGTTTATCATCACAGGTTCACAGCACCCTCTGTTTCACCACTGCCACCCTCTGGGACACCCATGCCACCCTCTGGTACATCCTCACTGCCACCCATTAGGTTTATTTATCACTGTAGATTATGGTGGTTGAAAAAAGCAAGCACACCTGCCCTTCTTCAACTGCCATCAATTAATTTGTGTTTCATTAATGTGTCAGAAATTTTGAAAGTTCCAGTCTGGCTGGCACCTGCTTCCTTCCTTATCTGTAATTTGCTTTTTGTTGCAGTGAATTTTTTTTTTCACAGGACCTTTATGGTCTACTTGTAGCTATTCTATGAGCCTGCTGTTTGGGTCATAGCAGGGTCATAGAATAGTTGCAAACTCTGGAGGGGCCCATCAGGAAGCACTACCTTGAATGTTACTAATGTTAAGTTTGAACTTTTGCACCTGCTCATTGCTTTCAGTTTAGCTAAAATCGTTTTTTTCTGCAATTTCGCGCGTTTTTTGGGGCGCGAATCCGTGCGAGATCGATTTCGGAAGCCGCGAATACGTGCGAATACAAAATTGTTTTTTTTGCGACGTGTATGTTCGCGTGATCTTGCGCGTGTTCGCGAGGCGCTTCTAGCTATACGTTTGCCAAGTTACCCTATCGGTCGTACACGGGCGCGGCCATCTTGTTTGCGTGACGTATTCCGTTTCCGGCCGCTATGTGTAATCTTGCAAAGTGTGCTGCTCGCTAGTACAATTTCGCGCGTACTCGCAAGGAAAATCTCGCGCGAACTTACCCACGCGGTCGTGAACGGGCGCGGCCATCTTGTTTCTCATTCATTGCTATGGTTCTGGGCATGCTTTCTCTATCCTCTCTCAATCTCTGCCATCCTTTGCTTGTTTGAAGTTTTTTTGATCTAATTTATTATCTATCCCTCTATTTTTCTAGCTCTATATTTTTGTGTTTTCTGCAGCTTTTAGTTACTTTTAAACTACTTTTTTAAACTCTTTTTTTTTCTTCTTCACTATTCTATTTCTTGTTCATCATTTAACTCTATTTCTGCCCAGACCATGGTAAAGGGAGCCGGGAAGCACCCTGAGAAGGGGAAGGGTCCCGCACCCCGTGCCCGGCTCCCGTGCGGGCGTTTAAGGGGGGAGCAAGTGGTCCCGCGGGAGATCTTCAGCGCGGAGGAAGTGGCGGCACTGATCTTCCACGTCCAGCGCCGCCTCCCCAAGACGATCCTGGGAGGCGGCAAGATCGCGACTGGCTATGGCATCCGGGAGCGTCGCAAGCGGTGGGAGAAGGTGTGCCGGGCCATGTACAAGATCTCTGGGGTCCGGCGCACATATAACCAGGCCACCCACCGCTGGACCGATGTCATGGACCGGGAGCGGGACTTGCTGGACGCACTCGGCGTAGAGGTCCCCGGGCTTGGTGAGTAGTAGTAGTAGTACATTTACTACTCTGTTTTATCCTGCTCTGTTATTTGCAAATCTTTGTTCTTTACCAAGAGCAATAATGCTGCCGATTACATTGAGGTAAATTATATTTCAAAATCTTCTATGCATTTCAGGTGCACTGCTCTCCTTCTCAGTAGCCTTGCTTGCTACTATGCTTCTTTGTTTTGTATGTTGTGTTCAGAAGCATTTCATTGGCCTGAGAAATTATGTATGAGTGTAGTGTAAAGATAAGAACTGCGTAATGCTAGACAGTAAGGGTCATATTTTCAATTACCGGCGCATCCCTGCAAAGTAGCAGGGATGCGGCAGTAATTGTGTGCCATGCCACCACCACCCATTGGCCCAAAACGTCACAGAAGCCTTACGCATCTGTGCCGTAAAGGCAGCGCATTGCTGGAGTTGCGTGCCAACGATGGCGCAGCTCCAGCAATGCTCTGGGGTACCCTATCTCCCCAATGCTGCATCAAGCCGTACGTCGGCTTCAAGCGCGCAGGGTTTGAGTCATGCATCATTGTCCTAAAAGTGACTGATTGACATCTTGTAGATTTCCCTCAGCCACTTTTAGGATTCGTTCCTGCGCAGGTACGTCCTCCCTTGCGCCGGAACGCCCCCTGATGGCGCAGGGCTTTACAAGGTGATGCATCGCCCATATGCCCATATGTGGTTTTTTTTAATATATACGCCGCACCAACACCATGGCGAGTCTTTTGTTCTGCCGCTGCGTCACAAAAGGCACGCAACAATGGAGGAAAATGAGCCGCAACTTCCGCAAGGGACTTCTAAATAAGCCCCAACAGACTGAAGTCCAGTCCTTCCTTTAGACACATGGCTATAAGAAGAAATAGTGGCGGTGGTGGCGGGTGGGTTGATAGTTTGAGTATTCACTGATCTGCAAGCAGGATGGACTTTGTCTGTCACTTCGCGTGCTGCGCACTGCTGCCTGCAGTGCCAGGCCTAGGCAAACCTCTTTAGTAGTCTGTTTATTGAGTTACATAGGAACTTTCTAAGTCAACGTTCCGCAAATCAGGCAATACGAATAACGTAGTATACCACCTGAGATAGATCCCGTGGAATAGTTGTCTATCTATTTGCTATTTTTCCAAAATATTTTGTTATTGTTCTTTTGAAATGTTTGATTTGGTTGAAAAATCTCATCCATGTTTTCTGGTTTTTCTTTCTTTCATGTTGTACATCAGCTCCCCCCAAGGGCAAGAGGACACAGGAGGAGGGTGCTGAGGATGCAGGCCAGGATCGGGCAGGCGAGGGCTCCTTTGCTGGCCCCAGTAAGTTTACATTTTAATAAACAGTACCTATTTTTTCCTAGCGTTCCTCATTCGATTTTTTCTAAATCGTCTTTGATCTTCTTGTAGACTGGATATAAATTCTTATCCTGCCTCGAATATGACTCCCTGTGGTATTACTAGACTATTCTTATTAGTCTGTCTGTGTAGCTAACTAAGATTGGACATTTGGCAATTCCATTGGACTCCCATTCTATTCAGCAATAGCTCTATGCACTGTCTCCTTACTGACTAGATAGTGTGGCAGAGTCATTCAGCTCCCGAAGTCACCGATTATTGATCCCCAATGATCTCTAGATTATCGTACGCAGGACAAGAGAGTACGGAGTCACAGCACAGTCAAGAAGTGTCAGAGGCACTCATGCTTGCAAAAATTCCAAAACCTTTAGCTCATCCACTCTAGTCTGGAGGAACAAAAACCACAGAGTCTATTTAAGTTTAAAAGCTTTATTAAAAGTAAACACATTTATTAAAATCTACTTTGTCATAAAACTATTTAACTGAAAACGGAAAAGTGGTTAGTGCTGACGATTAATTGGACACATTTCTTGTGGTCGAGCCGAGCTCTCACCTGGTTTGAACTTGATCCTGGTCGTGTTCTTAGGAGTCAAGCTTCTGTCTGTTAGGAGAAAAAGTGGTGCGTGTTAAAAATCAAAAGCAAGCATTCATCAGTTGTGCATAAAAGTGCAGCAAGACAACAGCCTTCCCTGGAAAATGGGACATTTTTACTTTGGAGTAGACAGTCACAAATTATTACATTGTATTCAGTTTTTTTAACATTTCTCCTAGACCAAATATTATATAGTAGTGAGTGGTGTATTCTAACATTCTTAAATGTACTTTGTAGGTGTAACATCTGGTGACGGGGCCAGCGCGGAGGTGGCTGTGTTGGGCGAGGACTCGGCGGACTCTGGGGAGGAGGCGGTGCAAGAGCCGGCGGACGGTCCTGTGGGGGTTCAAACGGTGGTGGCGGAAACAGGTAAGCTATATATTCCTTACTTATTGAGATTGAAGACTGCATAGTGTGCTTTCTGCACGGGTGTATTACAAATCAACCAGGTAGTAGCCTCCTCGAAATGTACTTCGACTTAGCTGTGAAGTTTTTGGTGAGAAGAATCCCAATAAGTTCTTAGACGAACGTGATGGATGGGATGAACGAAAAGCGAAAGAAGGGTGTAAGTAAGTGGGACGCGAACTTGTATGATGGCTGGCAAAGAAGAACGATATGTGTTTGCTTGGCCCCCGAGGTGGCTGGGAAGGAAAGAATATGGTATGGTGCATGGCTGGGTCAATGATGAAGCAAGGATGGGTGGAAGGACAGCAGCCTGGGTGGGTGAAACAGAAACTGTATGTGTGCGTATACTTTGACTGAATGGATGCCTGGAGCATGGTATTCTCTGACTCTTAGATAGCACATGTGTATCTAGAGAGAGTAGATGGTCGCCAGGTGAAGTAAGTGTTACCTTGAAGAGCATGTACCACCGCACCCGCACGTCCGTTCCAGTGCAGGGAAGGCAAGGAAAAGAAATTGTAAATGTGTCCAATACTACCATGAATAGTAGCAGTACTTTGTATTGCGTTTGCAATCACAGCATATATCTGGTTATTACGGTGGACACTCCGTACCTCTCTTAATAACTTTAGTTTACTTGTAGTACGTCATTCATGTGTGGGTGTATCACTGTTCACTCAATATTAAGCAAAGCACCTAAAGTCATCTCATATGTCATCAAATACGTCCCATGTGAAGTGATAGATAATCAAATTTGTTAGCTTCTTCATTTTCCTTTTCTAGTACTCATTTGCACTGTAGGGTGAAAGGTAAATTAATTAAGCAGTAGCCCTTGTAACAGAGTATTCTCAGTGCCACCCGTAATAGAAAAGTAATAGCTTCACCACCTGCATGTACTGTACCGGTACAGTAACGCAAGTCTGTCTCACTCATCATGGTGTGCAACTTTTTTTCTCGGGTGCAAGTTCACTGTGCTGTCCATGTCATTCTGCCGGCTTGCATAAGATAACGTACCAATTTCCCTAAACAAGAGAGAAGAAGAAGAATAAGACTGGTGTACTGTCATAGTCGACTGTAATGGAAGTCCATAGTGGTCGTAGAATTTGTTCATTAAACTACCACTAATGTTAGTGCAAGGATGCAGAAGTGGGAGGTTACATAGATACTGTCCTCAATAGTTATGTACTGTGCTTTCAATTTGCTACTTGTACTCTGTGACCCAACTTTCGGCTCAATCACTTTGTGTTATTAATAAGGAGCATTGGTTACAGACTATGTCTTTCTTTCTTCATATAGTTGCTCCTTCCAAATCAACAACACGGAGGGAGCAGGCTAGATTGGCCCGGCAACGGAGGCTGGAGGCCACTGTCGCCGAATATCGGCGGCTGGTGGCCCTGGAGGAGGAGGAGGACACGCAGTCGAGTGGGGCAACAACGACATCCTCGACTGTGACCACTGCATCCTCCTCCGTGACTAAGCCAGCGGGACCGAGCCGGGCTAAGAAAGACGACCGCCACTGCCAAGCAACCGAAATACCAGCTGCCCCCCACAGGAGCTGCAAGGAACGCCAACGCCGCCTACGAGTCCGCATGTCCAACCTGGAGCAGGAGGTCCTGAAGTATAAGAACTTGGTTAAGGGCCTCCGCTCCGAGCTTGCCACCCTCCGCAAGGAGTATGATGCCCATGCCGCATCATGCACCAGCACCAGCACCCTCCAGTAGTGGAGTGTCCCTTGCCCTTTTTTTATAGACTTTTGGGGGGTGGGATTTGGGAGTTGGGATCATTTTGGGACGTTTCAAAGACAATCGTTGGGGTTAGGGTGGGTGAGGGAGATTATTTTGTTAGGGCTAAATAAATATATTTTTAAACTTTATCTGACCATACCTGTTTTTTACTGCTTTTCAGTCTGGTGGGTGGGGGGCGGGGGTGTAACAGTAACTTTGTTTTCCTGAACAGTCGTAGGACTTTAGTAGTACAACCGTCAATCTCTTGTCTACTCCGAAATAATACTCCATTATACTACCTCCCACCAAACGCTTATCTTACCTGTAATTTGTGTTAGAAATTAGTGCTAGGCCCAGGGCTGGCTCCAGGTGAAATGGGGATTAACGTTGTCAATCCTGGGCGGGTGACATTTCCTCATTGCGGTGGTACTAGTGGTGTGACACAGTGGCAGTTGCATGCCTATGGAAAAAAAGAAAACGAAACCTTGTTTGTCCTCCTTACTGTAGCATTACAACGGTTACGGTACGATCGAGAAAATAGCAGGTGACAGTACACTAGAACAGTGCCATAATGTAGCCTAACAAATGGTAAAGTATTTGCTTGCAAGTATAACTAGTACTTGCGTTGAATTTATTTGACATTGGCTACTACTACTAGAAGATATAGTACTGAAGCTGAGTAAGTCTAGAAGATATCCTCGTATTCCTTCACCAGCCTGTTGCTATGACCTTATCCTCCCCAGCAAGTGTGTGGAATTATTGATGTCATTTTAGTCAGACATCAAGCAAAACAACACAGCCCGGGGGAAGAGGGTTAGGGTTTGTAAAATGGATGGGAATGGGGGTTTCTTTTTGGGTAGGTTTTGTTGAGAGAAGAAAAAAAAAGCAGAGCATGGACAAACAATAATTGAAGATACAGACAATCTTTGGTTACAAACTAAAGGTAAGCACATGCAGTCACACTCATAGAATAAAAGACAACAATGGATACTGTATCTGTATTGCGTATGTTGTTGGAGTTGTCCTGTTGAATTTGGTAAGTAAGTTGCATGCAGCAAACAATTCCTCTTATTGGCGGCACTCCTCCATTCCAGCTGACGCTTCGTCCATCAATGTGGCTGGTGACCACTGACAGAAGACACCCTGTCCACTGCCTGCCTGGCGGATGTTGACTGAAACCCGGCCTGTAATTATTGAACGGAAAACAGGAAGTGCTATTACAATACCACTGATAAATAAATAAAAGGTATGTACGCTGTGTGGTTCAAAAAGTGACACTTTGATTTCCCTAATAGACAGTACAATATTTTTGAAATTGCGTGCTCTGTCTGAGTCACCTTTTTAAGGATCAATAAGTATGGCCAAAATATTATAGCGGATCTTTCCCCTCAAGGTAGGTGTACTGTAAACTGTGTTTTAGAACAAAATTTGACCTTCCCAGCAATGCTCCCACCAAGACCCTTACTAAAGCCAGTCGCAAAAATGTAGAAGAACCCCAATCAGATCTCCAAAAACGATGCCTAGCAGAAAAATGGTTACAAAACGTACTTTGAAAGTAACAGTAGGCCCAAATACAGACCGTGGATTGTATTCAAACCACTTGCAAGCAAGCAAAAGTATCCATAGCCAGCATCGCTCCAACAGTGCTCTACAACAACAGAACTGCGTTGCAATAGAACCCCCCGAAACACATGCAATCCTGCTGCTAGGGCTAACCCTAACGAACCCTAACTTACAAAAAGTGCCAAAACTGGTGTTTCCTTATGGATTTTGTCCAACAAACTTCTAGCCGGTATTAGACCTTCCCAGGAATGCCCCAGGCAAGACCCGCCAACCCACCCGCAAAAAAACACCCGACAACACCCCCAAACAGCGAAAAAGCTAAATCTCATACTTACAATATCTCTCGGCCTTCGGTCCAAATGCGGCGCTGTTCAGCTAGGTCATCATCATCAATCATCATAACTCCTGTTTTCCACCACGGATTTCCTGAAAAGCAAATGCAATCAAGATTAGACTGTCGCAGGCTCGCAGCAGTGCTTCGACAGACACCAAAAATTACCCACAAACACCCGGAACCCCGCCAAAGAGCACCTCAAAGGCAAGCAAGTCAGCAAAAACGGCAAGAAATTTCCACCTCATATTTGGTACAAAACACTTTTGTCCATTATTAGAGCTTCACAGCAATGGGCCCAAATCCGTCAACTCACCCGCAAAGAAGTACAACACCCCCACAAGTGCTGAGTCTTTCTTCATTGGGCGTAATCCAGCACTCTGCTTGGAGGGAAATCGCAGTCTGGAGGAGGAGGATAGAGGAGCATGTTCTTCAGAACTTGTGAACCTGAGGAATGTAGACTGCGGCACCTTCAAATCAATAAGCAAACAAGTGAAGACAGTTCTGATGATGGTCTTGTTTTTGGGATTAGGTGATTAAAGTTTGAATTAAATTAACTGTGCAAAACAAAGAAAGAGAGACACAAAGCACACAGGAATAAAAGTGAAAAGGACGAAAAAGAAAGTTCTTGATTGATTGTCTCATTTTCAGGGCTCGGTGTCAGGGAATAAGAACAAGATTTCGTCATCATACTCTGCGAATTCAGGCTGGATGAGGTCAGTGCCACCGAACAGAGAACAAATCCCCTCATCTACGTTGCCGTCCTCCTCGTCTTCATGCGGCGTGCTTTCTCGTACTTTGTAATCTGGTGGTATGAGGTGCTGATTCATCTTGATCATTGTCAGCCGCTCCACATTTTTGGGCGAGAGGCGGCTCCGTTTGGGAGTTACAATGCCACCAGCAGCACTGAAAACACGTTCAGAAGACACACTTGCGAGTGGGCAAGACAAATAGTTTATAGCCAGGTTGAAGAGCTGTGGCCACAATTGTTTTTTGCCATGCCAATACTGCAATGGCTCATCATTAAGAAAGACCTCTGTTGAGTCATTCAGATAGTCCTGCACCATCGACTCAAGGTCATCAACGGTTCCTCCACTTTGCTTACTTTTTGCTGTGGCTGTGAAATTTTTTCGAGAACCATACCCAAGCAAACTTAGCCAATCCTCTACAACAGCCACTGTTTTTGTTGTGTGTGGTGCAGATGATCCAGTTGCCGGTGTCTTTAACGGCTGAGAGGTCACTTGTGCCCCAGCCACAGGTGCAGAAGTGGATTCTTGTGACTGGGGATGGCCTGCTGATGCTGATGCTGATGTACTGGCTTCTCCTTCAATAACCTGCCGTTCTTTTTCATACCTCTTGGCTGACCAGGCTAACCAATGTTTGTACTTTTGAACATCTGCATCAGCAAAAGGAAAGAATGCTTCGCCTGCCAGCGCCTTTTTGTAGCGTGGATCCAGAATAGTAGCACAAATGTAATGCTGATCTGACTTGATCTTTTCAAGACGTTCATCACCACGTAGGCGCTCTAATAATTTCTCAGACAAAATAAAATGGTCTTTTTTTTTTCATCTTTTTCAAACTCAGAAGACACCGCCATCAGTTGGTGCTCCAGCATGCACAACAATGGGATAGCTTTTCCCAAATTACAGTCCTCCTGGCTGACTGCACGCGTGAAGAACTCAAAAGGACGAAGCATGTCTGTCAGGCTTTTAACTATGTCCCATTGCGCCGCACTCATCCGCAGGTCCTCCTTCTGAGATGTACCCTCTGTGAAGAAATAGTGATCGAGTACCGTATACTGCTCATACAGACGCTCAAGCATGTAGAAGGTTGAGTTCCAACGTGTTGCCACCTCCTGGATGAGTGCTTTCACTGGCATTCCACGTATAAATAGCAGTCTCCGCAGATGCTTCCGGGCCTTAAAAGAATGGCTGAAATGGTTGCACATTTTGCGGCAGGTGGCCATTACCTCGAACGCTGTACTCTGTTTATCCATCAAGAATTTTTGAACTACCAGGTTGATACAGTGCGCCAAACACGGCACTCTAACATGGTCACCCTTCAACATGGCCTTAACTACATTGGCGCCATTATCCGTGGAAACATAACCAATCTTGAGTTTTAGGGGGGATAGCATTTTCAACACCTTTTTGTTAAACTCTTCCAAAAGGTTTTCTGCTGTGTGACTTTTCTCCAAGCCAAACATGGCTAGTGTTGCATGTTTCCGAGCAGCTTTGAAAACTTTGTCCGGGTCAACACCTGCGTTTAGCTTTGCTATAACACCTGAAAAAGAGACCCAGTGTGCAGTGATGCACATGTAATCAGCGCCTGCGCCACTGGTCCACATGTCTGTTGTCAGATGTATTGTGTGAACAGCACTCTTCTGCAAAGCTGCCCCAATCGCCTCCAGCACATCTTCATGTAGTGCTGGAACCGCAACTCTGGCAAAATAGAACCGGCTCGGAACCTTCCATTTAGGGCAGAGCGTTGCCACTAATTCAAGAAAACCTACCGCTTCTACAAAAGAAAAAGGTAGAAGGTCCACAGCTAGCATTTTAGCCAGCTTAGTGTTATACAGACGCGTCAGTGGGTGGTTGCGTTCATATGGCACGTCTGAAGTAAGCATTGTTCTAATGTTGCCCTGGACCAAGCATTTACGGGCTGATAATGACTTCGTTGACCCAATTTTGCTCGCTGGTGAACTTTTGTGCGTTGGTGTCTCACTCGCTCCAACACTCTTAGTGTGCCTCACATTGGGTGTGCTGCTGACAGGGGTACTGGGTGTAAGGGAAGTGTTTGACACGTCTTCTTCCTGCTCGTCATCATCAGATGAAACATCAACGTTTCCTTGAATTTGGCCTTTCTTGATCGCATCTAGGTGCGCAAACCATTTGACAGTGTGCTGTCTCCTAAGATGACCTCTCTGGCCTCCGGTACCATAGTTGGTACCTGGCTTACCACGACTAACTGCTTGCTTACAAATGGTACAAATGGCAAACTTTGGATTTTTTGGACAAACAGTAAAGAAGTCCCAAACTGGGGACTTGAAGTGTCTGTGGGACATGGAGGAGGCGGCGATACTGGTGGTGGTGGTCATGAAGCTAATGCCAGATGAAGTGGAGGATCTGGATTGCCCAACTTTTGTACATTTTGCACTTTCACCGCCACTAATTAAGGTCGAGGTTGACGGAGGTCTCTTCTTGCCAGAAAGAAATATGGAAGCGGGACGAGTTGGTGTACTACTTAACTCCAATGATTGTGGTGTTTCCACTGCCTCCTCATCGACAACATTATCATCATCATCACACTCAGCAGCTCTTCGGGCTAGGGTCAAAATGTCTGTTTGCTGCATGCCCGCTGGGGCTGCAGTGACCTTTATGATGACTGGGTCATCGTTGGCAGAGTCTTCATCAGCAGCAGTATCCGCCACTTCTTGTTGAGACTCATCACACTCCATAACTCTGAGACTTTGGACGAGCTTCCTTTTACGCTTAACTACCTTTGTCGGATCATGGTGTGCCTCACTCTCAGACGGCTGTGGTGCTGGTTCCCAAGTTTGATCCGTATCATCAGAAGGAGGTGTGCTTGAAGAAGATGTAGACACCACCCTTGATCTCTTCCTTGCTAGGGGTGTGGAAGACAATGAAGGATCATCAGGAGGAGTGGCTTCCTCAAATGATACCTCGCCTTGATTGTCGATTTCCTGATGTGCCCCTACTTCGGGAGGAACAACTATTGTGGGCACTTGTGACCCTCCATGCACCTCTGCTTGCGCATCTCCTTGCGCTGCCTCTCCTTCCACATGTACTTGGGCTTGTACTTGCACATGTGATTGTTGTTGCGGCTGTGGTTGTTCAACACTCGTCAGATGAGCTACAACAACCTGTGTTGATTGAGGGACATTGCTGCTGCTTTCTTGCGATGAGCCAACATCACTGGTCGATGGTGATTGAACAACTATACTGGCTGCCTCTGCAGCACTCAAGGGCTTGGACTTAAGTTGGCGTGGTGGTGGTGGTGGCACTGAGCCCAATGGAGCGGGGGTGCTGCTGCCAGCTTGGTCCCCAGCAGATCCCGCTGCTGCTGCTGCAGGCATACTTTTTTTTTTACTCCCAAAAAAAGGGGCGGGCAGCACACCAGTGTCCTTGGTAACTTGCTTCTTCTGCTCCTTACTGGCACCTTTCTTGCTAGAGGAGCTACGGGTTACTTTTTTGGGGGCCATCTTCTTCAGAGCAGGTCAGCACGGCAGCAGTTGCACGAGTTGCAGAGGGTTCTGTGTCCAGACGTGACGTCGCGTGACGTTATGCTGCACACACACACCGCTGCAGGACTTCTTCCTGGCACTGGTGGTTCTCTTGAGTCTTTTTGTGCACCTAAAAGCAATGGAAGACAGAGGAACATCAGTTCAGTTATACACCCCAAAAAATCGACAAAGCACAGAAGAATGAGCACAATCCCATGCCATCCATGATGTTTACATTGAAGACACCCCACAGAAAGACTAGGGAGTGGGACATGCAAGTATGCAACACTCAGTCACTACCCCTGGGCATAATGGATGAAAAGTAGGCAAAATAAGTGCAGGCCTCAGACACTGCCTCTCCTCAAAATGGCCCCTCCCTTACACCCCAAGCACATGTTGCCTGTACCAGCCAGCACTCAAGATGGCCACCACCACCACCCACATGGCCAGTCCACATCAACAGTACACCCCCAAAAAACTGAAAAACAGCCAGAAATCACCACAATCCAATGCCATCCATGATGTTTACATTAAAGAGAGTGAGACCACACCACAGGCACACTCAGTCCATGCACCACCACCCCTGGGCAAAAGGCCACACCAGCACCCCCCCAAAAACGACAAAAAACAATAAAATCAGCACAATCCCAGCCCATCCATGGCCTCAATTATGTTTAAATTCAAGAAGACACCCCACAGAAAGACTAGGCCCATGCAACACTCACCACCCCTGGGCAAAGGGCCACACCAGCAGGCCCAAAAAAAGGACAAAAATCAGCACAATCCCAGCCCATCCATGGCCTCAATGGTGTTTAAATTCAACAAAACATTTGTATCATGCACCCCTAACCAACCCTGGTCCTACTGGATACTGTGGCTACCCACAATATAATTTATTTAATGTTCTGAAAAAGTTCCAAAATTTTACTTGCAGCAACTGTAATGCCCCAAACAAACTTACTTGTGAAAGTTGATTTCTAATCCAAAAGTGATCCAAAGACAATCAAAAAGGCCTCAAATCCAAATATCCAGCAGCACCCACAAAAAGTAATCCTTCCAGCTCCAGATCCAAATGAAAGTGACCAGGAGATGGACAAAGCACTGGGAGGAGCCTGCTGGACAGGAACAGGAAGTTGGAGACTGTGGGGCACTTCCTTCCCCCCCCCCCAAAATGGACTCCTTGCAAAAAAAAAGGCCATGCAAATGTCAAACTGAGGAGTGATTCTGATAAAAATCATAATTTTCTGAAGGTTTATCCTGTTTGCTGGTGATTTTCTTGTGCGAAATTGCAAAATCTCTATTTCGCAAGTGCGAGATTGTTCCTTTCCGCCGCAACTACGTGGTCGCAATTGCGAACTCTCGCGAGGTGTGCTGTGCAAGGTGGCAAGCCGCGAGTACGTATTCGCGGGCGCTAAACTCCCGCGGGAACACGCAGCAAGATCTAAAATGGCGCGTCACTCGCAAAGAAAAACAACTCGGCAAACGCTAAATGACGGAAAGTGAACGCCGTGCACCACGCCGCGCGCCGCAACCAAGCAAAAAATCCGCCGCGAGCGGATTCACGGATTTTCGACAAATTCGCGAGCGTTCGCGGATTGCGAATTTGCAGAAAATCCGAAAAATCCGCGAGCGAGCGGATTTTACGCCCATGCTTAGCTCCCGGTGGTTACTATGGCTCATGGGCTGGCTCACATTAGTTCAAAAGGGATATGTAAGTTGTTGGCTCAGGTATGGCAGAATTGTGTAATTCCTAAGTGTGCTGAGAATTTGGTTAAACACTGCATGATTTGCTTGATGCATAATCCTGGAAAGGGAACCCCAACTCCAGTGGGTCATTTTGCTCCTCCAACGTATCCGTTCAAGGTGCTGGAGATAGACTACATTCATATGGAAAGATGCAATAACTTGAAGTATGTCCTTGTGGTTGTTTGTGCCTTTTCCAGATGGATAGAGGCCTACCCCCTAAAGGATAATACTGCCTTGTCTACAGCCAAGGTTTTGCTCAAAGAATTCTTTCCCAGATATGGTTTGCCGAGGATGGTATGGAGTGATAATGGAAGTGAATTTGTGGGTCAGATTATGAAGAAAGTATGTGCGGGTCTGGGTATTAAACAGAAATTTCACGCTGCAAATCACCCCCAGTCAGCAGGCCTGGTTGAGTGCTATAATGGTACTCTGAAGCTGAAGTTGGCCAAGGTGCAAGCGAGCTCTGGTCTTACATGGCCCGATGCCTTACCATTGGCACTTTTGTCCACGAGAATGACAGTACATTCTCGCGTGGGACTTAGCCCATACGAGATCATTTTTGGACGTCCGGGGAATGTCTGGGGTGTGCCGAGGCCTAAGAAGTACAGTGATATTGAGTACCCTATGTTGGTTAACTACTTACATGATTTGACTGCTAAATTGCGTGTTCTTCACCAACAGGTCCATGACACTTTGCCTTCAGTTTCTGTAGACGCAGGCCACACGATTCAACCTGGCTACTGGATTCTAACAAGGAATTTTCAGAGGTCAAAGAACTTGGAACCAAGATGGACCGGTCCATACCAAGTCCTGTTATCAACTCAGACTGCTATTAAGGTGTTCGGCAAGAAAAACTGGGTACATGGTACCCATTGCAAGAAGATACCTTTGCCCTTACTGTACGATAAGTGGGTCCGGGAAGGTTTTGCCGATTCCGAGAGTGAAAGGGTTCCAAGATTTGTACCTTTTAGCGATGCACATCTGGAATGGACTCAGTCAGAACGTGCGGATAATGAAGTCTTGCAAGAAGCTGTGCCGCCGTGTTTGAGATTTGATACTACGCATCCAGAGACACTCTTTCAGGATCAAACTGTGCCTGGTAAAGAACGATACAACTTAAGGTCTAAAAAGGACAAATAAAATTAGAATTTTTTTGTGAATTACACTCTTTCAGACAAGAGACTATTTTTCTTTTCCTTTTTTGAGCCACCATCCGGGTTCAGCTGCAGGGTCGCAGCATAAGACTTAAGGGGTGGCCCGCGTATTGACGAAATGTCTGCGGTTCTAGGGACGTCTAGGGTGCCTGGACGCACACTTAAATGAAGAAGGAAAATTGCCACGAGCAGCACGTTAGAGGATGGAGCCTGTTGTAACTGAAAGAGATGTTGAGAGAATAGATCTTAAGACAAGATTTTGTACATTGATATGTAGCAAATGTTTTATAATATTGTGCTTTTTGATGTATTTAAGTATCACATTAGCTTGTGTGGTTTGAATTGTCTATGTTACACAACAGACATCTGCACCCACCTCTCAACCTATGCTTTCTTTCACTACCGTTTCTTTGCATCAGTTTTATACATTGCCTGAACATGAGCAAACAAGGAGATCAGAATTTGTCAACAACTCGTTCATACAGTTGTTGCATCAGCATCAGTTAGTAGTAAATACCACTAATTGTTGGGTTTGTGGTCTTATGCCTCATACGACAGATAAAGGTATTCCATATTTGGTTTTGCCTTTTTCTTTTAATGGGTCTGTGTGGGCTTTACAGACCATGTTTATCTATGCAAATGAGGTACGCCCCTTACGTTCCCTTAAAGATAACTCTAGCAATAGTGCCTTAATAAGGGGAATAGTAGCTATGATCCGAGATATTGATGCATATAATACTATCCCTAAGGATGAGGTGCAGGCTTATGTTGATTGGAACGTGACTGGATATAGTACCAGCTTGACAGAGAAGGAGAGACGAAAAAGGTCTCCCCCTATTTGGATTGTACCCCACCGAGGCCATTTTTGTTTGCAAGGTACTGGTCGGAATCCGAAAGCTCAGCTAGGTAAGAGTGTGTGTGCTCAAACCTATGTCTATTCATCCCGGACTTCTCCACCATTTGTGCCAGCTAAAGGCACATATTTTGTTTGTCATGACAGAGCCTACACATGGTTGCCACCTGATTTTTCAGGAACATGTTATGTGGCCTTTTTGCTTCCCCCTACATACACTACTGCTTCAGACTATCATAGAACGAGAAATGGTAGAGGTGTCTTCAATCAGGAAGATACTGCAGGGCATGAAGTAGGAGATTTCTTCAAGGGCTTCCTGCCCTTTTGGGGTCCTATGATCAATAGTAGGCAGATTCGACAGCTTGTCCGCGTTGTTGAAGCTACTATTAATGAGACAGCAGTTGCTCTTAGTAATGTTACAGCTGAGCTTCAAGCGGACCGCCTTATGACTTTGCAGAATCGTATGGTATTAGACATCATACTTGCAGATCGAGGAGGAGTATGTAAATTGATTGGATCCAGTTGCTGAGTTTACATACCAGATAATGCCCCTACAGTATACCAAGCCATCTCTAGGTTGCATAAGATCTCTGAGTCTATCCATGTAGACGAAGGAGACTGGTCATTGACGGGATAGTTTTGGGGACTGCTGTCTAAGTGGGGATGGAAGATTCTGACATTCCTTGGTATGGTTTTAGCCATCCTTTTCTCTTGTTGTCTTTGCATCCAGTGTGGTCCCGCCATTTGTAGTTTGTGTGCTACTATGTGTGTTCGGAGATCTGTCTCGAGAGAAGTAGAGAATAATAAAATGATGCTACAGCAACACTTTGATGACCTAATGAATATTGATATAGACCTAGATTCAGATTAACATGAGTCTTAGGTTATTGCCTACGTAATGGCAAAAGGAGGGTCTGAGGTTCTGTAATTCTCGAGTCTGACTCCATTTTGTTCTGTGCCACCATTTTGTGTTGCCCTCACGTAGGCCTGTAAAGATAACCTGGCGAACGAAGTGGCCTGGCCTTCTTAGTTCATGTATACATTAACTAGGTTTCTTTTTGACTCTGAAATGAACTGTATGAAAATGACTTCTTCACCTGAAACTGACCTCGCAAAGCCAATTTCCCTGATCGATCTTTATCTGAGATTGCCAATCAATGTTCAGGACATCGTTAACTTTTTAGTTTCCTTGCACGTGCTTTATCTTGTTCAGCATCTGTTACTGTTTCTTTTTTTATGTTTCTTCATTACATGGGTTATGCTTACAATTATAGGTTTGTCCGGCTTGTGGAGATTGAATTTGGGACATTCCTAATAATTAACTTTTGGGTTGGGATACTGTAAATTGAGTTTTTACTATGTGATACTTTGTTTGAAAATGTATCTTATTGGCTAGAATTTTGTGCAGTGGGTGTACATTTATAATGTGAATATTGGGTATAAAAGGAGACGTCTCGCCTTAGTAAAAAAAGCAGTCTCCTGAGAATTTACACCGTGATGTATTTCTAGGATCACTGTTACTAGCTGCAGCGAATAAACTTGATCTCTGATGCCATCCAGAAGTTTTCCGTGTCTTTGAATACCAAGACAGGTGAACTCGAAGATCTTAGGCGTGTCCCTGACGCCGCTGGGTTAAACCCCGGTTCTTCACCCTTGGAGCGTCCAGCTACACCCTAAGCATAAGTATCATTTGCTCTTCCCAGTGCCTGTCCAGAACACACCAGCAGTTGAGGGACACTTTAGTCCTCAACACCCCACAGCCCACTTAGGCAGCCCACTCCCTTCTCCAGAATGTGTGTCGTTGGATGCTCTCAAGAGGTTTGAGGCCAATCAGAGAGATTCAGGAGCGCTCTTTCAGGATATCCAGGACTTAGTTGGAGAGGTTTGGATACTCTGAGAGACAGTCACTGAGCATCTCCAATCTTTATGTGTCCTTTATGGCCACCTTGATAGCAGTTCTTATGCCATGCCTGCCTCTCCAACCCACCCCACCTCCTGTTGGAAGTGTCCCATCTCCCAGTTCATCAGTCATCCCTGCTTCCCCTAATACCCCTGTGTTACCTTTGTCCCCTGGTTGTCTGGTCCTGCCACATCCACGTCAAAGGAGGACTTCATCATCACTGTGGGAAAGACAGAGTGTCTGGATAGCATCCTTAAGCGGGGAACATGGCTCAGACACCCTCTTGGCTTGGGGCTTTGACTTTATTATATTTTAGGGGAGTCCATTGCTATTTTTGTATTATTTATTGATTTCATGTTTTTAAATGGATCCCTTTTGTATATAGTCAGCTTCCCTTGATGCCTCTGTTTTTTTTAATTATGTGTCCACCCTCCATGTTTGCATTTCCTCACTGTATTAAGACTCAATTTTATTTATTTTTGTCCATTTACAAGTACAGCTTATATTTTTCTCCAAATCTATTTTAGTTATCTATGAAACAACCAAAAATTTAAATCATTAATGTCTTTCTTCATTTTAACATTATTTGCAGATTAATGAACTATGGACCAGATGTACGACCATCAGGGTTTGCGACTCGCAAACTGCGATTTTTAGCAACTCGCAATTTGCAAGTAGTAAAACCTTTTTTTTTTTGTAAAACAATTTTTATTGCAGAGATATTGTCAATTATACCGTATGCACATCATCATGAACTCCAGTACAACTGCAGTCACTGTCCGATTATCGTTTGTATACACAGCCTTTCGACCCACATCCCGGAGGTTGGGCGGCGGTCAATCTTGTAGCATGGTGCAGTTGGTTCATGTAGAAATAGCTCATCCTTACAACATTCTCCGCTTTTATTTTGTCAACGCCTATCGTGCCCCCCCGCTCTACTGTTGTGTATAATCTCTCTCCATCCAAATAAACAGTTCAACTTTTCTTCCCTCCCCCCTCCCCTTCCTCCCCGTCCCCCTGGTGTCTAAGCCTACGTGTCCAGTGTAAAATCTCGGGCAAAGCTGTGTGATTAGGATTGTGGAAACAATACTTAGGTGCTTGTGTCAGGTGTCAGTGCAGGGTCCGATACCTCCTCCCTCGGGGCCTCCTGTAGTGCTGCTCCCCCCTCCTCGTCACTCAACTCCATACTATCCCTGAGCGCCTGGACTAGGGCTTCCCATGCTAGCGCCGCCTCCTGAGCCTTATCATTTGCTGTCCGCCGGGCCAATTGGTATCTGAGTGTGCTTTCTGCCGCTGCCCATTTCAGAAATTCGTTCAGCCACTTTTGGTGTGTTGGAGCTGTCTTTGATTTCCAGCCCCTAGTGAGCTCCCTCTTTGCGATCATAAGGCCCATGTCAATAAATTTACTCGACAGTTTCGTTTTGCGCGTGTGTGGGAACCAATGTAGGAGGACGACCGCGCTATCATAGTGCAGTGCTCTATCCGTGACCTCATTTAGGGCGTCCCCAACTCCCTCCCAGTACTCCTGGATGCGCGGGCAGTTCCTAAGCATGTGTTGCAAGTCAGCGCCAACTAGCGTGGATCTGGGGCATGCTGCATCAACTGCGCCAAAATATCTCGCTATCTTATTCGGAGTGAGGTAGGCCCTGTGTAGGATATAGAGGTGTATTAATTGGAAACGGGCGTTTCTGGTGCTTTTCCTTGCTCGCTGAAGCAGTTGGGACCATGTTGTGTCTGGGATTTCCCTCTGCAAGTCCTCTTCCCATTGTGTTTTGAGACGTGTTAGTGGTGGTATGTTTTCTGTATGCATTCTGGAGTAAAGACATGTAACTGCTTTCCTCGTTCCTGCTGACATCATCGTATATTGACATGCCAATGACGTCTCAGGTTCCATCAGTCCCTCTCCCCAATGTGCCTGAAGCGCCCGCACTATTGCTGCATGCACCAAGTAGTCACCCCGTAGAAGATCATAGCGTTCCTGCAGAGTACGGAACTCCATCAGCACCCCGTCGGAGTATAAGTCCCCCACCATCTGAAGTCCCGCCTCTTCCCACAGTTGGAGGTTCGACCAGTCCCCCCCATGCGGAAGTGCCGTCAACATCCCCAACGGTATCTCTGGGGCATATGGGTGACCAGGGCCTGCACGCTTTTGCATGCGATTCCAACATAACCTCAGTGTCTTTTCCTCCTGGGTCAGTCCACTCAGTAATAATTTCTGCTGGAGGGCTACATAAGCCAGCACATGGCGGGGGGTGCCCGCGTCCCTCTCATGTTCCGGCCCCCGGTACGCTCTTGCCACTTCCTGCGTAAAGAATTGAAGCTGCGCCGCCAGATAATAGAGCTCAAAGTCTGGGACCGCTAACCCTCCCTGATCCTTGGGGCGCATGAGAGTCATCAGTGCTATACGCCGCCTGCCGCTTCCCCATAGAAAAGCTATTATGCTGGACTTCAGGCGCCTGAACACTTCTCCCGGTATCCATACCGGCAAGGTCCTAAAAAAGTATAATAGTCGCGGTAGGGCGATCATTTTGAGGAGGGACACTCGCCCCGTCATAGACAGGGGGAGGGTAGCCTAGAAAGCCATATTGCCCTTCAATCCTCGGATACATCGCCCGATGTTCCCATCCAACAAGTTGGCGGGATCGTGGTATATGTAGGTCCCAAGATAATGCAGGCAATCAGGTTCCCAGCGCACTCTGTTGTTGGTCGTCGGGCATGTCTCCCCTTTCCGGAGCGGGAATAAGCACGTCTTCTCCCAATTCACCTTTAAGCCTGAGAGCGCCCCGAATCTCTGTAGAAGACCCTCTGCACCCCTAACCGCCTCATCAGCGTTATCCAAGAACAGCAAAAGGTCGTCCGCATACAACGATATATGGTGGTAGGTCCCTCGCACTTCCAGTCCGAGGTACGCATCACCCTGTCTGGCCAGCATTGGAAACGGTTCCATGGCCAGTGCAAACAACAGTGGAGAGAGCGCGCAACCCTGCCTCATCCCCCGGTTCACATCGTAGCGGTCCGATATCAAAGCTCCCACTCTCACCCTCGCACCCGCCCGTGCATAGAGCACTGTGGTCCATTTTATATAACCATCCCCGAGACCGAATCTCCGCATCACCGCATAGAGATAGTCCCATTCCAGGCTATCGAAGGCTTTTTCAATGTCAACTGACAACACCATTGGGGCTAATGCCGTATGTGGGGGGTCCGCCAGCAGCCTGAGCAGCCGCCGAATGTTGTGGGCCATGTTCCTGGTTGGGATAAAGCCCGACTGGTCCCCATGAATCAAACCTGTCATATGAGCGATCAATCTCCCGGCCAGAATCGTGCTCAAAATTTTGTAGTCCGTCGTCAGCATCGACAACGGTCGGTATGACGCCGGGTTCGCGCTATCTCTGCGCGGTTTAAGCAATGGGATCATGATCGCCTCACGCATCGATTGGGGCAGCTCACCTTTCTCCCTGGCTTCATTATACACCATTCTGAGTCTCGGGGCCAGTAGCTCCATATATTTCACATAAAACTCAATAGGGAGACCATCCATCCCCGGTGTTTTGTTTCGCGCCATCTTCTTGATGGCCCCTCTAATTTCCTCGAGGCCAATCGGATCCCCGAGAGCCTTAGCATCTTCCGGGTCTAACTGGGGCAATTGGGTCTCTGCCAACAGTGCTTCCGTCGCCTCGGGTCGGTTCTCCAACCCCTTCCTGTATAAGGTGCCGTAGTAATCTTGGAAGCACCGCACTATGTCCGGTTGCGTGTGATAGGTTTCCCCGTTCGCTCCCGCCAGGGACAGTATTGGGGCGGATCCTCTGTGAGGGTTGGCCAGCCAGGCTAGGAGTGTCCCCGTCTTATCCCCCTCAGCGAGTGTCCTGGTCACATAAGCTTTATAATCGAAGCAGCGTAGGCGCTCTACTTCAACCGCCACTGCCTCCCTCGCCTCACTAACTCTACCCTGCAGTTCGGGGTGGCCGGGCCGCAATCGCTCGGCTTCTTGCAGCGTCCGTTCCGCCCTGTCCACGTACTCTACTAACGTCCGTCTTGTCCCCGCAAATTTCCCTATACAGTGCCCCCTTACCACCACCTTGAACGCGTTCCATTCAGCGGCCCTGGAGGAGGTGGTCCCCTCGTTCTCAGTGAAATATTGGGTGATTCTGAGTTCCAAGTCCGTTCTAAAGGGCGGGTCATCCAACGTGTCCGGCCGGAGCCGCCACGTTGGAATCGGTGTAGATCCGTTCATCCAGGCCAGGGTGAGCAGCAGGGGATTATGATCCGATATTGTACGTGTGAGGTATTCTGTGCGAGCAACTGCCGGGAGAACCTGATGAGAGCATAGGAATGCGTCAATGCGGACATGTAGGTCGTGTATGCTGGAATAGAAGGAATAGTCCCGCTCAGCCGGGTGTTGTGCGCGCCATGCGTCAGTGAGATCCCACTGCCCTTGCCAATGCATCCTATGTTTCGCTAGCCTGTGCACTGGGGAAGCATGGAGCGGTGGGTGTGACCTATCCAATGTAGTGTCCGTTATAGAGTTAAAGTCCCCCCCAGCAATATTGGACCCGCGAAGTAGGTTGCTAAGCGCATGGAGTTTAGTGAAGTAAGGTGCCTGTTCAGTGTTGGGCGCATAAATGCTGCATAGCGCTATAGCACGGCCCCTGAGTAAACCCTCAACTGCTACAAAACGACCCTCCGGGTCCACAGTATGCCTAGTGACTTGGAAGGGGATCCCAGCCCGAATCCATAGCAGCACCCCCCTGGCAAACGCTGAATATGTGGTGTAAAACAGGTGACCCCGCCACCTCCTTTGGAGCGCTACCCCCTCCTTTTTGGTCAGATGTGTTTCTTGTAGGAAGGCGATGTGAACCCCTCTGCGGACTAGGTATGAGTGAACTTTGTGCCTTTTAGTCATTGAGTTCAGACCCCGCACGTTCCATGATACACATTTTAACGATCCCACACTATCCATAGTCTTGGCATTGAAGGCTAAGAGCCCTGTTCCACAGTGGCCAGACACCAGTAATGGCCCCCCCGTCCCCCTTCCCCAACCTGTTCGTTCCCCACCCCCTTCGCCCTACATCCCTCCCCAGCTCCGTTCCCCTTCCCCTACCCCCCTCCCTGTCCTGAGTAACCCCAACATCTCCAGACATCCACCCCCCCTAGAACAGGACCTAACTGCAGAAGAGTTACCCCCGTCCAAACAATTGAGCAAGGTGCTCTCAAAACTTTCTAGTCCGCAGTCTGTACTGCGGTGGCCTTAGGGGCCTCTGGGTGCGTGTACTAGCTACCGTAGCAAAATTAGCGTCCCTTTTCCCATTCACCCCTCTATGTACATCCAAACTCACGATTGATCAGTCTCACGTCAGCCTGCTCCATTGGCCAGGTTCGCCATTCCCTCCAGATCGACGCTGCCAGCCCCCACATCCCCCAGTTCAATACTCAGCTGCCGAAGATCTCCTCCGCCGTTTGTGGCGTTACCATCGGGCCCTTCACGCTGTCCACCTCCGACAGTTCAGTTTCCGACCCTGTCTGCTTGTCCTCCGAGATCGATTTCGAGTCCCCCTCCTGCTGTGGTACCTCCGCTCCCGAGACCTCTTTCACCGCTTGCAGTGCTGCCTTCCTTTCCACCGTCGTCTGCGATTCCGTCAGTCGCTTCAGATGTTGGCCCCTCTTCCGAAGTCGTCTTGATCTCCTGACCGAGCCCCGTTGGAATTCCTCCGCGGCCGCCCTTTGGTGGGCCCCATCCGTTCCAGCCTTGTAGGAGTCCCACCAGTCCCAGGCATCCGCAGATGTATTGAAGAACAGTGCCTTCCCATCCACCGAAATCCGGAGTCTCGCCGGGAACAACAGTGAATATTGCAGCCCCTCCGTCCTCAGTTCCTTTTTAATGGAGAGGAATGAAGCTCGTTGCTTTTGGGTTTCAAAGGTGTAGTCCGGGAACAACGTGACTGCGCTATTGTCAACCTGGAACGGGCCCGCTTCCCTTGCTCGTTGCAGAAGCCAGTCCCTGTCCCTGTAGTGGAGGACTTTGATCACCACCGGTCTCGGGGGGAGCCCCGGTTTGGGGGGTCGGGCAGGCACTCGATGAGCTCTCTCCAGCGTGAAGAAGGGGGAAAGGCCTTCCGGCGCCACCACTGTCCGTAGCCAGTTGTCCACATAACCCAGCATGTCCGTCCCCTCGCTTTTCTCCGGAAGGCCTACCAGTCGTACATTGTTCTGCCGGCTTCGGTTTTCCGCATCCTCCGCTCTCCTTTCTAGCATCTGGATTCGCTCCAGGGCGTCCGTCAGTTGTCCTTCCAAGGCTTTCTGTCCCGGCACCACGTCCTTCAGGATTATTTCCGTATCTTTGACCCTGTTGGCCAGTTTCCCATGGTCTGCCCGCAGGAGCCCCAGACCCGTCGACACTTGAGCAATGTCTTGTTGCAATGCGGTCCTCGTGGCCGCTATAGCTTCCAGGATTCTGTCCTGCATCGTTAGCAAGTCCGACTGGGTATGTGGCATGGTGTCCGGAGCCTCTGTGGCCGTTTCTGCGTCACCTTTTGGTCCTTTCGGCTTCCCCATGTCCCCTCCGAGCCAACCGCCGGGCCAACGCGGAGGTGGTCGAGACGGACAGGTCACTCAGCCGGTCGGCCGGTCGCTTCGTCGACGTAGAGCCGTCACCGATCAGACAGTTGCAGTCCGCAGTCCTCGAGGCCAGGGGCGCTCACCCGAAGTAGGTCCGCTGTTATCCGTTCCCCACCGCAGGTCGGTGCCAGTCCCCGTTCCGTGCACAGGCGCCTACTTCTCGCACCCCCCCACTACTGCGGGTCGTCGGGGCCTCCGCTGTCGTGTAGGGTGTCCGCGTTCAAGGGATCCTCACTGCTGCCGGCGCAGAGCTCTCACTGGCGGTCCTAGTCGTCGTTCCAGAAGTAGGCTCGCCAGTCACTACTGCCACCCAGCAAGCAAGCCACCCGCCGGCAGAGTCCACGGTCGCCAGGCAGTCGCCTCTTCGTAGCTGTCGGAGAGTGTCACAGCTCACTGCCGGGCCCCAGGCCACCCACTGCTCCAAAGTCCACACGCACGAGCTCACCCCGCTGTGGCTGGGTGGTCCCCCTGGTCAGTGCCACGCTGATTGCCCCATCAGGCCGTCGCAGGGTGTCGCCTACTCTGGCAGGCTCCTCCCGGGTGGCAGGCAACTAAGCGGGGCAGTTGGGCGAGAGGGGGGATGGTCACAGCCCCCAGGACCGGGCGCCCCGCCCGGCGTCTCAGTGCAGTGCCGGAGCCCGCCAGGCCTTCACCCAGGTTCTGCAGAACGGGTCTGCTGGGTCCTCAGTCCGGGCCTGGTCTCCGCTTCACCGGCTCTGGGCCACCTCTCACGCTTCCCCAGTCCGAATCCCCTCAGGCGCCTCTGATTGCCCGTGGAGGAGCTCTTCTTGCGCTCCGGGCTTGGCAGTCTCCTCGTTTCCTGCCCCCGGGTCTCCGCTCACTAGCGCAGGGTCAGGCGCCTCAGTGCCGCCGCCAGAGCCGCCCAGGCCCAGAAGCCGGGACCTCAATTTCGGAGCCCCTCAGGGGCACGGAGCACACCCCCCTCCGCAGCGCCGCCGCTGGGTCCTCCAAAGCCGCCGCTGGTCCCGCTAAGCCCTCCGCACCCAAACAACCACTCAAGGACCGCTCTCACCCAGCACAGTCGGCAGTGTTCGATCTCTGGGTGCCAGGTCGCCCAGGGCGCAGTCCGGCGGGTCGCGGAGTCCTACGCCGCCATTTTGGGTCTCTCGTCCCGGCCGGGCTCGGCTGGGGCCGCAGCACAGGATGCGGGCGATGCACCCGCTTGGCGCTCTCCCCGGGCAGGCTCCGACGTCTGGTGCGGACTCGACCCAGTTTTCACGGGGAGTCCACGCTGTTTACAGGATTAAAAAGAGGATTTATGGGGGTCAGGGACGGGAGCCTCGTTAGGCTGCGTCTGTTGGCATCGGCCGCTAGACACGCCCCCTTGCAAGTAGTAAAACCTGATGTACAACATTGTCTGAGACACTGTTTTCATTTTCCAAATGGGTCGCAACAGACCTGCCCCATTAATATTCATGAGGCAGGTTGCAAATTTGCGACCAATTGGGAATGGGCAGCACTCACAGGGATGGCGGTCTGCTGAGGGCAGCAGAACACCATGTCTGTGACTGCTTTTTGAATAAAGCAGGTTTTTATGTTTTTGTTTTTATTTTAAATTGAGCCTCTTTTCCTTAAAGGAAAACGGGATGCTTTTCAAAAATAAAAATAAAGTTTTCTTTTCATTTTGTCAGAGGGGGCAGTGGTCTGTGTGACCACTGCCTGCTCTGAAAAAATGTTGCCACCCCCATTAGCAAAGGGGAAAGGGTCCCTTGGGGTCCCCTTTCCATTTGAGAATAGCTTATCACCAATTTGAAATCGGTGGCAAACTGCGAATGTTTTCCAACTGCATCTCGCTATTAGGAAGGGACGCCCTTGGAATACCCTTTTCTAAAAGCCACTTGCAAACCCTATTTTAGTGAGTCATAACAGGTTACAGACTCGCAAAATAAGGTTGATACATTTGAAAATGCATTTTGTCAGTCGCAAACGGCCCGATGGGTTGTTTGCGACCGGTAAAATGTATTGTACATCTGGCCCCATATTTCCTAATGACATTTTCTCATCCATTACACTTTGAAGGAAACCAATGAACATAAATTAACAAGTCCTATGCACTGAAACTTTAAATAAGTTCTTCTGCAGCTTTGCCATGTTTTACTAGGATTTTTCTACGCCTTTCAAGGCATAGGTCTGTCTGTCAGTCATCTGAGGGACCCCTTTAAGGGAGGCAAGTATCTCATGGCTATTAGCCCCATTGCATGAATATCTTCCTACATAACGGCAGTCTACCTGACCGCCCACCTAAAGCCTGCAACCTATGAGGTCTTGTTAAACCTATAATATGGGAATGGGCAAACAACAATATCTCCATAAAATATGTAGGCGGATATGTTTACCTTCAGGTTTAAAAGTTTCGGCAGGCAGTGCCCTCGCATCGAATAAAGGGATCTGATTACCATAAGGCCTGATGTAAGCCAGATGTGAAGGATAAGTAATGCATCCCGAATACATCTCCCACTTTCTTGATCTTCCCCCATCCCACCTTTTATTAAAGTTGTGTGTTCCATTTCAGGTGGTAATTGTAACTACCCTAACAGATCACACTGAATTTCTACATCCAGATATTCTCCATCCTGGTGGATGCGTTGCCTACCTGGACTACCCCATGCCCAGGTAGGAGACCCGATGATGAAGCTGTCCACTAGGATTACACCAGTGGAGATATAATATATAACTGGCAGAAACTAATGGGCAAGGGTCTCCAAGAATTTTTATAGTGAGACTATGGAATCTAGACTGGTGAGGTTTCACTCGATTTGATTTTTCTAGATTTTACAGAGGTACCTGTTAGTTAAGGGCTGTGTGGAGGTGAGTCTTGCGTAGCCAGAGCAAGCATCCAAAGAGGTTTAGCTAATTGCTGGGGACTGGCAATCCTCAGAAGTTGTATTCGAGGAGGACTGCTACATGGCTATGAAGTGGCCTTCTTCAGATGTTCTGACTGTGGCCAACAATTTCCTATTCTTCTTCCAGGTCCTCCTCATCCTCCACCAGCTCCTCTTCCTTTTATTGTTGAGCAGTGTTGTTTCCTGTGATAGTTGCGTAGAGGAAGATTGGATTATCTCCTAGGATTGCTCATTGCCTACCTTTCATTGCTTCTAGATGGTTCAGCATCATCGTGCAGAAGCAATGTCTCAAGTACCTGGAAGAAGAATATGTAAACATTTAAAGTTCATCAACTATAGTTTAGTGTTCAACACATTTACTTAATTGCCATTGATCGTAAAAAAAATAATAATGTTAGGACCCTGGGAACAAAAAGACACTTATGAAATTAAGGGTTGAGCTGTGATGGAAATATTATATCTCGACAATGTCAACTCATCAGCTCTAGCCACAGATAATTTATTTGAATATGCCCTTGAGGTCTGCTGCTGAAACTGTGTCTTCATTGAGGGTCTTTCCAGGGTATCTCCTGATCCAGCACCTATAGAGTTAAGACTAATGTCCAATTTAAATTGTCTTTTATAAAAGTAATCATGGCTATAAGTGCTGACACGTATATAGCGATACATACAAGAAAGGTAAACTGTCCAGTGGCGTCACTAGGGAGGTGCGGGGGGTGCGGACCGCACCGGGTGACACCATTAAAAGGGGTGACACCGTGGTCGGTGTCAACAATAATCTTGGCAGGCGGCCTGGTAAGGTTTGACTGACAGTAATATTATTTTGCATTTTGGTTTCACGGAGTCCGTGACACCAAAATGCAAAATAATATTTCTGTCAGTCAAACCTTACCCGGCCGCCGGACAGGATTATTGTCCCAATTAGGCTACCACTTCAGCATCCGGACGTCAATGACGTTCGAAACGTCACTCACGTCGTGACGTAGCAGCCTCCGACCTGATGTTTTAAAAATCCAAATGCTTTTTTACAAGTAACAGCGCGGGCTGCTAATGCTTTTCAGAAGCCCGGCCTCCTGGCTCATCGTGCCAGGCAACGAGGGCTCCTGTTTCCTGCCCTGGCAGTCGGAGCACAGAGCAGCATATTCTTCTGGGAGGCGGAATACTGAAGCAGAGGCAGCGCTGCCCATGCCTGTCTCCACAGTGATGGATGGCTTTCTCCGAGTCCTGCCTCTCCTAACGCTCCTGGGGGAGACATTCAGAGGGCCCCTTCCCCAACCCTTCCTGCAGTAGCCGATCCTCGAGCCCCAAAAAGTTTATTTATTACTTTTTATATAGCGCGGACTTTACCCGAAGGTGTCAGAGCGCTTCACAATAGGAACTCTAATAATGATACATGATGATTAGAAAATAACAAGTGAACAAATTACAAAGCAAACGTTAAGTTACACGAGGTAAAAGTGACAATTGTGAGCAAACAAAATACGAGGTTGGTAGCTAACGGTGCAATACAGGAGGAAAAAGTGACATGTGCAGGTTACAAGAGAAAACAGTACAATACTGCATAATATATCAGACACTCAAGCACAAGAACAAACGCTACGTAGGCAACGGTGGCACTTGTGCAAGTATCTAAAGCAAATAAAATGTGAGAGGTAGCAAACAGTGTGTTACAAGAGAAAAGTGGCATGCTAAACACTCCAAGGCCTCAAAAATCTTACCCGACCCATCACCAAGAAAGGGGAGGATGGATTCCGCCCCTGAGATTCTTGCGATGCGGGCAAGAGGAATCATTTCAGGAAAACCAAAGGAAAAAGAAGTCCCTGCAGGCTGAACTCTGGCTAACCGACACAGGGAAGTGAACCAGGGTTTTGCAGCGCCAGGTGCACGCTTGTCTTCCTCTGCAGCTGGTAAGTGGTACCCTCATTCTTCCCTTCGCTGTGTTTGAAAGTATGCCCTTTGACGATTACAACCTGTGCTCCTTCTGTCTGAGCGTGCGATATATCCAGTAAACTGCTTTGGTCTGTAGTTGCGCTATTGTATGCAAGTGTAACGTACTGCTCACTGACTATGAGTTGCACGTGGGTGTAATGTTTCCATAAGTTACTGTGCGCATCTTTCTGAGTCCGTGCAGACGTAACATGCTATGCCCGGAAACAGTGTAGCCCTGAACGGGCATGTAGGGTTCTTGTGCTGCCAGTAAACCTGTAACTGGGCAAGGATAGACTGTTGCCATGCGTAGTGTGTGTGTCTGGTACTGTCCAGGACATGTGTGTAGCTGCACATGACACGCGAGTGCCATGTGCATTTTAGTCCCTGTGTAAGTCATGAGGGGGTGACACCATGAGTTACCCGCACTGGGTGACACCAACCCTAGTGACGCCACTGAAACTGTCCACAACAATACAAAGTCTTTTAGCATTTTATACTAAAAAAATAGATAAATAGCTAAATGATGAGATGCAGAAGGTACGATCCGAGGTTCCCAGACTTACCTGGCCAGTGGATGGTAGAGGGCCTAACACAGCTGCCAAGATGTCCCCTGATGCCATCGGTGTTGATGTTCACAAGGTGAACACCATGGGCCATTGTATGACAGAAACGGACAGGAGAGAGAGAAACAGACATACACTGGGGAGTAAGCAATCCTAAATCTTACAAGAAGATTTTATTTAGATGGTTTAAATACTCGAGACCCGCAAAGATTCCACTCCTATAAGTTAAGACAAGGCCCAATGGATATCTTATAATGCTTGACTTACATTGCCAACTTTAAGGTCAATTTTATAAAATAATATAAAACGTAATCCACTGCTGCATTGCATATTGACAAGGGTGCAAAATGGTATGTGTTAAAGAAGTCATGCAGATACTCTGTAATTAACAAATAAAAAAGGTTAGACCTAAACCCAAAAGAGCAGACATTTGGCGTACCAGTGTCTTCAATCTGTGCACTGTATGGTGCCAGTCTGGGTTTGGTGCGGTGCTAGGAACATAATTTGATTTGGCAGGTGATGGATGAGACAACAACACAGCTCCATGAAAGTTTTAACAAATAATGAATATATGAAAGGGTACAATATAAACGTCAAGGTTACATTTGACTACAATTATAAACAATTACAAAACACACTGTAAAATATAGTGTTGTGTTAGAAATCCCCTATAGTGTGTTAGTGATATTGTTAGAAGGACCTGGGTGTGTAGTAGGGTTGCATTTTGAGACCTGCCATGCATTTTGCCGTGCTGCACTTATAATGAATCCTGCCCCAGGCGAAGCAAACAACCTATTTGGAAAAGTGGATGTATGTAAACAGTAAAAATAAAAGACATATAATCAAATCATCCTTGTTTTTCTTGGTTATGCCTTAGAGATTGTTTTTGACGACTGTATAAGTCATGTGTTTCTAACAATGTAAGTATGGCTGGGGGACAAATATAGATGAGTGAGTCTGTGGGTATATTTTGAGAGAAACATAGACAGAGAGATAGTGGACTAGAGAAGGATGCTTAGAATCTTATCTGTACCACATGCAGGGCCGGACGGCCGCCCGGGTGGGGACTGGTTTTAGACCCCTGGGGGCTGTTTTGGTGACCAGGGGCCACAATTTCAGCCATCTGCATAAAAGCGGCACAAAGCTTTACAGTAGCAGAATCCCCCTCCCCTGGGGCCAGCCGAGCTCTTTGCCAGGGCCGGTTTCGGTTCCCAGGCCAGCCCTGACCTCATGAGTGGTGTCAGAACGAGGCAACCCTCATAGCATATGGGGGTGCATTGTAAAGAGGAGAGCCTCTTTGAGGTGGTTGAGAGACAGAGATGATATGCAGATGACTCTCCAGTAAGTGCTTGCACCAGCTGAATCCTGGAGAACTTCTCCTTCATTATCTCTTCTGCCATTTTTATTAATATCCCCCACAGTCCATGTCTCCTCTCCCAATCCACTGACAGAGTCTGTTACCTCCTCTCATAAGGCTGTGGTCCATGTTCCACTGGGGTTCACCAACAGCAGCCGATGTGGATTTTTCTAATGATTTACCATATATTTAACTACAAGGGCTGTCTCTTCCTCAGTAAAAGTTCTCTTCCTCTTGTGAGGTGGGTTCTGCACCCGTGAAGCAAAATGTGGTGTGTGTGTAGGAGCTGAAAGACAAACAGAAAACAGAAAATCCTTTGATGTGGGCAGTACTTATGTTGTTGTAAAGGAATAGGTGTAAGGTGTGTATTAATTGGTTCAAGTTTATAAAATTCTCCAGTTCCCTTCCATGCAGAGATTTCAACCCTGGTTCCAGAGTCTCTGCCCTGGTTGCGCAGAATCTCCACCCTGGTTGCAAAGTCTCTGGTAAGTGTGCAGAATGTAAAATATGGTTCTTAAGCTACAAGGGGTAACTTTACAATCATATTTTACATTTGTGAAGACACTTTGTTTACCTTTATGCAGTTATACTTTGTGGTAACTGTAGTCTCTGAAATGATGAATTGTCAAAAGTAGTAATGTTACTACAAAGTGGAAGAACAAAGTTATACATATCAATTTACTCATGTAAATATTCCCCTTTGGGAATAAGGCCAATTATAATTACCTGGACGATGTAGTGGTTGGTAATGTAGTGAAATGCTGTGTTTGTGGTGGCCGAGTATAGTAAGATACAACCACAGGGGAATATCCAAGCCATCTATTCTTGTCCACTTTACATTGTAGTGCCATTTAAAAAGCGTAAGTGTTACCAAACAGTGTCCTGGTACTATAGGATTGCGGAAAACAGGTAAAGCAACAGTGCAGACACAGAAAAGCCTTAAATGCAGAAGTTGATCATGGCATAAAATCTACTCAGGGGAGGTGTTCCACATTTTTACAGCTATCATTGAAAAAGCATGTCCACCTGCTCAACAGCAATTAAACCTGGGATTGGAGAGGATCCGTGCTTCTGAAGGCCAAAGAATCATTGAAGGCTGGTAGTGTTAGAATACCTTTTGTAGGTACGTGGGGGCAATTGATGGATGGACTGAAAGGTAACGCACATGGATTTGAAAATGAAGCCCTTAGGGACGGGTGACCATTGTAGCTTGCCCAGTGCAGAGGTGGCTCAAGATCTACTAGGCAATTGTAGAGGTAGTTGAGCTGAAGAGTTTGGATCACCTGAAGCCTATGAAGAATATAGACAGTGGATCCCAAGAAAAGGCAATCACAGTATTCTAAGTGCCTCTGAATAGTGGCCTAGATGACTCTTTGTCACATCTGATCAGGCAGAAAAAGAAGAATGTAGCACAGAAGTTTCATATGTCAAAAACATCCTCAATAGTGCAATTTGCCATTTCAGAGGACCAGTGTTCCAGTGTCTCATCAGTTGGAGCATGTAATGATAAATTCCATACATTTCAGTGCTATATTTATACACTTTTTTCTGTGTAATGAGAGGAGAACAGGACAAGTGATTAAACAGAATCTCCCTATAGACACTATCGGGCAGGTGCAAGGCTCTTCTTGCAAGAAAAATGTGAGAAGGCCTAGAAAAGAATTATACAACAAGCTGCAGTAAAACGCTGAAATCTGCAGTGTCTCACTTGGTTATTTCAACTTCAGAACTAGGCTACGCTTTCTTGAAAAGTCGAGTAACAATTAACAGGAGTGAGGCCCGTTAACCCAGGTGAACCGGGCGTAATGTACAACAAAAACAATGCCTGAACTGGAAAAATTTGAACAAGGACAAAGCGAATTGGTGAAATAAGTCACAACAGGGGAGGGAGGAAGGACAAAAGGGGAAAAGCGTCAGATTCCCCACTTCACTCGTCCTGCCAGATCTGCTGAGGCTTACCCCTCCGCCATGATCCAATCGCCCTGATCAATTGCCACCCAAAGGAATCTACTGCTGCGGCGCCCTTTACTCACGGAGCCGTGTCTGACGTTGCCTGACTCACAAATACTTGCCTCCTCACCCACCAACCGGGTAGCTCGGAAATTACTCCCTTGACGCCTCCAAACCGCCCGCGCAACTGGATTTGTATCCTGGCTCGTACTAATTGCCCCAGCAAATCACCATCCTTGATTTACTCAGGATCGCTTTCAAGCTTGCTCGACGAGAGCACTACCCCTAACCTATGACAATTGTCCTGATGATGACCTGGAATCATTCAGGTTGAAACTCCGTCGACTACCTAGCTTAGAACGTAGGCACTAATGTGATCAACCAAATTATAGGACTTACTTGTATAAACACTGTATATAAATTGCAATTTTTTTACCCTTTTCATCTTATCTATTACCGCTGTTCACGCTGTTTTCGCACCTTATGTCACTGCGCCGTTCACTTGCACCAGCATGCCCAGTGCCCATCCTGTGCGTTATGGTCATTGTATATTCATGGGGCCTTATTTATGAACGCCTTGCGCCGCCGGTGCATCACTTTTAACATGGGAAAATGTGACGCACCGGCGGCGCAAGGCGTTCATAAATAAGGCCCCTGTACTGTAGTGCTTCTTAAAATACGGACGCAAATTACAATTTGACTTATTTCACTTTACCAGCTTGTTGTGGTCTCTCTTTTTTCCACTTCTTGAAAAGTCGGGCTAAAATGTACAACGTACCGCACAAGGTAACAAGGTAGCAGAGCATTTTAAAAATGTGTGTAAAGTTGCATAAATGTTAAGGTTCTACTAGTGCTTTAAGTAGGTATACAAATCAGTTCACAAATGTTATTACAGAAGGCGTAGTATATGCATACACATAAAAAATAATGTGTTCTCAATAGGAAATGAAATGTGGGAATGAAGGCAAAAGCTGCTTAGTACTAGACCTGGGCGAAATTGAAATTTCGTCGGCGTAATTCAAGAGTCATAACATTACATAGAATGTGTGGTTTATTCATTAGTGCAGGCATTTTGTCGAGAGTCCTTTCAGGCCATTTCATTATTGTGCAATCTGTTGGATGTGAGCTATTGGTAATATCACATATGCAATTTTTTGCCTTACAAAAGAGTATGCTATGGGAATAATGATTGCTGTCTAATGATTAATAAAAGAAAATGGGACACAAAACCTAAGTTGACCACCCTTAATAAAAGTGTAATTAATAAGGGAAGTACATCCGCTGCACACCTGAAGGAATGGCATCCTCCAGCATTCTCATGTTTAGAGTACTGAGGCCTCCGGTGAGGTTCCGCGATTCGCGAACCAGACTCCATTTTGTTCGAGTTGTTCGTGACGCCATTTTGTGTTGCCCTCACGTAGGCCCGTGGAGGTAACCGAGCGAACAAAGTTGCATGGGCTTCGTTGTTCATGTACGCATTAACTAGGCCTTTTCTGACTTGTGAGTGAACTGCAAGACGCTGACCGCGTCACTTGAAACTGACCCTTTGCGAAGCCAATTTCCCTGTCTGAAATTGCCAATCAATGTTCAGGATATCGTTAACTTTAGTTCGCTTGCACATATCTTATCCTATTCAGCATCTGAATTGTTTCTTTTCTTATGTCTTTTCATTACATGGGTAGTGCTTTCAATTATGGGTTTGTCCGGCTTGTGGAAATCGAATTTGGGACATTCCTAATAATTAACTTGTGGGTTGGTACAATGCAAAACGAGCTTTTTACGATGTAATAATGTGTGGGAAAATGTATTTCATTCGTCAGTATTTGTCGCAGTGGGTGTGCATTAATAATGAGTAAAATGTGGATAAAAAGTGATGTCTTGCTCTACGAAAATTGAGCAGTCTCCTGAGTTGTACACCGTGTTGTATTGCTTGGATTACTGTTACTAGCTGCAGCTAATAAATTTGATCTCTGACGCCACCTAGAAGTATTCCGTGTCTCTGTATACCAAGACAGGTGAATCCGAAGTCTTTGGGCGTGCCCCTGGCACCGCTGGGTTCTGAAAAACCCGGTTCTTCACCGGTGTGAGTTTCCGATGCGCCTAATGGAGGAAATCACCAGCCACATTGGTATTACACATTTTCAATTTTCATGAACTACTCTGGCTGATCTAATTCCTCTAGGGAGCATGGGAAATTACAAGCGGATTAGGCAACATATTTCCAAATTATTCCCAATTCCCCTACTAATTCCGATTTCTGTGGAACCTCAAGGTTCCACTCTTAATCCCAAGTAACGCCACATGACTGAATTTAAAACAGCATTTTGCATTTATGCAAATGTTAATGCATGAATGTATAAGGTATTGAAATTCCATGATGTGAATATTTTGCTAAGAGTAGGGAATCATAAAGTGTTAATAATGCTGGTATGTTTTCACGCTATGTAGCTTGACTTAGTTATTCTAACATAGGGAGTGGTTTACATCTATTACACCGTGGTGATAACCACTGTGTTGTCATGTTTCAAATGGTATTTCCTTTCAAGAGGCATTTTTTGATTTGCCAAAAACGTTCAACCCAGGGGACAGATTTACACGAAACTTGGCAATTTACCTAATAAATCAGCTAATTTTCAGCATGCCCAGATGCGAGAAGGTCTGTCCATGGGAAAAAAAGGTAAGATGGGGGGTGGGGAGGAGCAGTGATTTCCGATTTTAGCTTCCAACGGCAATGTTGCTGAACGATATAGAAATAAAAAGTGATGAATGGATTACACTAAACCTTTTATGAAAGTAGAACTTTACTCAGAAAAGATTGTGGGTTTTTTTTTTTGGGGGGGGGGGGTTTATTTAGTAGTTTTTTTTTTAGATATTAGCATTTTAAAAAGTTGCCAGCTGAGATTTAAATTTAATAGGTTAACACATTTGTCTGTTTTTCCATTTTAACTTGCAAGTCAAAGCTCATGAATCATGTCAATTGTTTTTCGTAAACTGGGATTAGCTGGATTAGAGTTTATTTCTTAATTTCTTTTTCCTCCACCTTGAAACTTGCAAGTCAACTCACAAGTTTTGTGCTGTGGAAATAAAATCTCCTGAGACCTGAATGAGCAACCCAAAACAATATTGAGGAAAATACAAAAAAAAGCACAGAAAACAGCATGCAACTCATGAGGCAAAGCCAACTAGCGAGCTTCCCAGCAGCCACGTTGTGCTGAATCCGGCTTCATTTTTGACTGACCCTCGACTAGCTTCTGACTTTGGATGTTTAAGGCAGTGTAAAAGAAAAGCACAAGCAAGGCCCAGCACTAAAGTGAGTATCTGGTTTAGCTTGGAAGGTAGGACGCAGGCCCTGGCCACTGCTGGTTTGATGCAGAGACTGTCCATAGTCCAGGCCCTGTGGCCAGTCCCATCTCCTCACTGCCAAAGGATGTTCACAGCAGATGTTGGGTGGACACAGCAAATTGGTTGAAGGGTCTGGATGCAGGCCATGCCCAACATACAACCGCTGCTGTGCACAGCTAAGGGATGTGTGCTGCAGAGATGGACAGTAAGTACATAATTGTTTTTAAAACCCTGTGAAATTAACTGAAAAACACAGCTAAAAACGGAGCTATGGTTCTGGCTCAAACATGGAAAACCACTGAAATATGCGGTCACATTTGGGGTTAACAAGGAGGGAAGGAGCCAACACTGAAGTGTAGTTTCTTAGGTTTATTAACCCCTTCCACGCTCATGACGAGCTGGGCTCGTCATGAGGTAGCCTCCTCGCACGCTCATGACGAGCCCAGCTCGTCATGTAATGTGCGTTTTAAAAAATCTCAGCGTGCGAGCGGAATTCCGCCCGCACGCATGCGGTTAAGGGTTTTACAGAGTCAACAGGCTGCTTGTGCACAATCCGGGTCCACAGGGCAGAGATCCTCTTGATAGGGTTAGGCTTACGATATAGACGGGGTATTCCTCCTCTTCTGCCAGTATCGCTCGAACCCAACATGAAAGGAAAAGAAACGCGGCTGTTAGGGCACAGCTCAATGCTACAAATGAAATGGGAAAGGGGCGTGAGGGTAACACTCGTGAGGAGAAAAGCGACCTTCACCTGATACTGGAGAGCTCTACCCGAACAGTGCAGGGTGTTTGTGCTCAAAAGACAAGTGCCCGGTCCCTTCCCTCCCTCCTACCTCTGTTACCCTGTGCCTGCCCGGTTAAAAGTGAGCAAGGCACACAAGCGTTCCCGTACTTGTGGGAGCCATGCGTCTTCCTGCGCGTGGCTGGGCGAAGCGTGGGGACGTTGGCCTCCTGGCGTCCTCCTGGGGTGCTGCCTCCGGAACGTTCCCTCGATCAGCGGCGTCCCCGACGTCAGCCTCTTCTTGGGTCGTTGTACCAATGGCGGTTCTCCCTTCTCCGGTGTACTCTACGTCTGGCCCTCCGAGGTGGTCGGCTTCACTTTGACTCCGTTTCTCTTCCTGCAACCCGCGCCGCGCCGTCCACAGCTCCGCGTCTTCCGGGTCCGCCTTTTGCCTTCCAGTGCGCGCTCCTGATAGGCTTGTGGAGCCTGTCGTCACAGGGGCGGAGTTCCAGTCAGTAAAGTCCAGGCCGTCCTTAAAGGGCCCCAACCAGTCCTGCAAGCGAGAGCGAGAGTCCGTTACGGGGCAGGTCTTGACCCCGTGACACATGCATTTTAGGGTTATGAAAGCATACAACACATGCCATACCTAACACACAGAACCTGCCATGATGTTCTCCTGATAATTGTTTATGAGCTGAGTATCTATGCTGTTGACAAATAGATGTTTTGTGCGTGGCTCTCATGTTCTAGTATCAGTGGTTAGTGTTAGGGACAGTAAGGGAGAAAAGAACATCACTTCTATTGGACCTTGTGCACATATTGAGTGCAAAATCTGACATTCTGTCATTGAGCTGAATACTAGGGTCCCTGATGTGCAAGGATGCTGGTTACTGCATTAGTACCTCCACTTTGGAGATCAAACATTTCCAGTGCACTCATCTGGTCTGGGAGCAGGGTGAGTGGAAGAAATTGGCCCAAGGGGGCCTAGTAATCAGGAGAAGACGTATCATGAGGGCTAGAGTAATAGTTGAGGCTGCTAAGTGGCAAGTAACAAGGGGGCAGAGTCTGCCACTGAGATTTCCCTCCGTTAAGCCACTGTGCCATTGAGAGTCCTCACAGTGTAAAAACCTGCCATAAAAGCGGGAAAGTAAAAACATGGCAGCCTTTCTGTAGTAGCGCGGTCTAGCGGTGCACGTCACGTAGCGGCGTGACGTGCCGGCGGCCATGTTAGGCTGCGCGCGCACAGCGGCACAGTGGCGCGAAGAGCTGGTACGAGCAGGACAGGCTCGGCGCTCTTTAGGGAGTTAATTGCTAATAAATAGATTAACGTATACTGAGGCTGCAGTGTCTTATTGGGGGCAACGAGGAATACAACAATGGCGACGAGGGTGGGATGACCAACCCCCCAAACCCCCACAGAGAGGAAAGGACCGCCGAGGAACACAACCACACACCGGTGGCCAGAAGAGACCAGCAGTCACCAGAGCACCACACAGGTACCCTAAAGAGCGTGGCAGGGCCCGTAAAACACCTGCAGGAACAAGGTAGCCACCACAGGAAGGGACAGACCCGGGAAGGCACAAGAAGCACGCTAGACCCAGCCACCAACCACAACCTGAGGGCACAGAGCTGGATATCGCACAAAAGAGTGAGGGGGCTGACACAGGTAGTCCCCAGGCCCACGCAAGCGAGGAAGAGCAAGACAGCGCACCGGGGAGCCCTAGGGGCCCAGCGAACGCAGAGTCCACGGTCAAGAGCGAGAAGATGAGCACGCAGGCGGGGTATGCGACGGCACCTGTGCAATTCCTACCTAGGCCCGGTGAACCACTTATGAAGTGGGAAGACTGGCGAGAGTACATCGACAATTTCATAGGGGTATTAGAAGACGAGAACGAGGAGGTGTTCAAACCCCAGCGGAAGAAACGCATCTTGCTACTAAACTTGGGCCCCGAAGGGTTGAGAGTGTATAAGAGCTTAGTACCAAAACAGAGAACAAGCACGGACAATGACGTATACGCCCATGCCATTGAGGACCTCAATGAACATTTCAGGCCGGCGGTATGCGTGTCAGTGGATAGATTCAACTTCCAACAAAGAAAACAGCAACCGGGAGAGACGGTAGAGGAATACGTGGCAGCACTGAAACGATTGGCGACCACATGCAAATACGACAACTGGGAGGAAGAGTTCATAAAGGACCAGGTGGTAATGCACACCACGTGCACGTCTGTACAAGACAAACTATGGGCCAGCGGAGACACCACCCTGAAAGAGGTCATGGTCATCGTCAAAAGGGCAGAGCTGGCAAAGAGGTGCGCAGAAGCGACGAAGAGAGAAACTGCGCCCAGCAACATGGTAAACAGAGTGGATGACGAAGGGCCCCGCAAAGATCAATGGAACAAGAAGTCTGGAGAAAAAGGACATTCCAAATGGCAAAGCTACGGCGGTCCTCAAGGAAAATCGGCGGGAAGCAACAGGAAGCCATGTTACAGGTGTGGAAGTTGGACGCACGAGGCCCATGACAGAAAATGCCCGGCGTTTCGCGCCAAATGCTCATACTGCGGTATAACAGGGCACTACGAGAAGGTATGCAGAAATAAGGCCTCCAAAGGCGAAGTAAGATACGTAGGTCAAGACAACGAGGACCAAGAAGAATCGACGGAGCAGGAAGTGGTTACGTTTCTGTGTATATACGACCAACTATCAGGCGTTGAGGGGCAAGTGCTCAGCATTGATGGCAAAAGAACATTGAAGCCCATCCTGGAGATGACGATAGGCGGTGTCACGATCAGTGTAGTGGCGGATACCGGCTCACCATACACCATCGTCCAACGAGCAGTATGGGAGGAGAAATTTGCACCGCACTTGGGCTCAGCACTGGAAAAGCTAGACATTCGGCCAGTTTCATACAACGGAGACCGGATACCAATGGCAGGGTTCAGACCGCTACTCTCCGAGTTCCGTGGCCGGTCGGCCAACTGCAAACTATATGTGTCAGAGAAAGGCCCCTCGGTCCTGGGATGGCTAGACCAGGGTGACCTAGGCATCAAGCTTGATCCGGGAGGAAAGGAGCAAATACTACTAACGGAACAAGGGAACTGGCCGGACCTGGAAAGGTGGAGAAGCGAATTCCCCAAAGTCTTCGGAGGAACAGTGGGGAAGTTAGAAAAATTCGCACACAAGATAATTCTGAAGGAGAATGCGGTGCCAGTAGCCCACAAGGCCAGGAACATCCCCTTGGCAGTACGAGAAGCAGTTCGGGAAGAGCTCCACGACCTGGAAGAAAAAGGGATCATCGAGCCAATAACATGCGCAGAGTGGCTGGCGCCCTTGGTGGTCGTCAAGAAACCCAGTGGCAAGGTCAGGCTATGTGTCGACTTACGCGAGTTGAACAAGAACATTGTGGTGGAGAGGTTTCCCCTACCCCGAATAGAGGAGATGCTGGCCAACACCAGGGGGATCAAATGGTATTCCACCATCGACCTGACCTCCGCCTACCATCAAATAGCCCTACACCCGGAGAGCCGCCACCTCACATCATTCATCACCCCATTTGGATGCTATCAGTTCCGCCGTATGCCGTTTGGGCTGGCCTCGGCGGCAGCTGTTTTCCAGAAGTTGATGCACCAGCTATTTCAGAAAACAACTGGAGTGCAATACTTCCAGGATGACATTTTAGTGATGGGCCAAGATAAATCTGACCACGATGTGAAACTAGGAGAGGTGTTGCGGATTCTGGAAACGAAAGGCCTTACAGCTGAGTGGTCCAAATGCCGTATAGGAACGGAGTCAGTGACGTACCTGGGGCATGAGATCGGTGTAGGAGGAGTGACCCCAAAGGCAGACAACGTGAAAGCAATATGCGAGGCACCCCCACCAACCAACAAGGATGAGGTCAGATCGTTTATCGGCATGGCAGAGTATTACAGCAAATTTATGCAGCACTTCGCCTCTAAGACACACCATATGAGGCAACTTACCCGAGAAAACACTGAATTCAAATGGTCCGAAGAAGCACAAGGAGAATTTGAGGTGGTCAAGAAAGAAATAGCAGAAGCCATCCCACTCCAGGGTTACGACCCCCAAGGGAGGACAGTTCTGATAACAGATGCGAGCGACAAGGGGCTGGGCTCCGTCCTCATGCAAGACCGTGGACATGGACAGCTGGACACGATAAGCTTCGCCTCTCGCACGCTGAGCGATACGGAAAAAAGGTACAGCGTGATTGAAAAAGAGATGCTGGCGGTGGTGCGGGCCACAACAAGATTCAAGCAGTTCCTGTGGGGCACTCGGTTTCAATTAAGAACGGACCACAAGCCATTGCTAAAGGTTTTGACGTCTAGTGGGCATGCCGAAGCAACGCCCCGGATCTCCAAGATGTCGCTGAAGTTACTGGAGTTTCGATATGATGTTGAGCACATCCCTGGGAACAAGAACAGGGTGGCAGACTACCTGAGTAGGGCGGCAGCCATGGAACCGAGTGAGGAAGACAAAGCAGGAACAGAAGAATGGGTAGCGCTGACAGAAGATTTGGAGACCACCATCAGCCTACAGGAGTGGACACAGGCATATGAGGAGGACCAAATCATAACGGCAGTGAAAACACATGTCACCCAAGGATGGCCGGAAAAGAGATTGATCAGTGGAGAACTGAAACCATACTTTGAAGTCAGGGAAGAACTATCGATAGAGGATAGAGGAGTGTTTTTACACAGGGGGGAGAAAGTGATCCCTCCGGCTAACCTCATCAACAAGTTGTTAGACATGATCCACGAAGGGCACCTTGGAATATGCAAACTGAGATTGAGGACAAGGCAGGATTACTGGTTGCCAGGAATGGACATAAAGGCTGAAAGACATGTGAGGAACTGCACCAGATGCCAAGGAGCAGACAAGGCACTTAAACCCCTGCGACCAGCAATGGGAAAGTTTGACTTACCACAAAACCCATGGGAGGAATTGTCTGTGGATATCCTGGGTCCGGTTCTGGACACACGGGGTACACAGAAGTATGTGTGTGTCATGGTGGATAGGTACTCGAAGTGGCCTGAACTCAAGATAGAAGAAACAATGGTCACAGAAACAATCATAAAATTCATGGCAGACACGTTCATGAGGGAAGGAATCCCGAAAGCGATGCTCAGTGACAATGGGCCACAATTCAGATCGGAGAAATGGAACAGCTTCATGCAGCGGAATGGCATCATACCCAGACACACCTCCATTTACCACCCGGCTGGGAATGGGCTTGTAGAGCGTTTTAATCGAGTGGTGATGGGGTCGATCCAAGCGGCCATATCGGACAACAAAGACTGGGAAGTGGAAATATGGCACATGGTATGGGCATACAGAATAACCCCCACAAGCACAGGATACAGTCCATTCCAAATACTGAGGGGACGCGAGCCATTCACCCAGGACAACAGAGTGTGGAAAGAAAAAACGGTCAAAAGTGAGTGGTCCCCAGCAGTGGTACGAGCAAATCTAGAGAAGGCCCAAGCGATTTACACCAAACACTACGACAACAGGAGGCAGGTGAAGGACACTGGATTGGAAAAGGGAGAATGGGTACGAGTAAGGCTGGCCACGATGCAGAGGAAAGGAGAGAGTAAATATAGTAAGCCCATGCAGGTGAAGGAAGTTCGGGGCAGAGCGGCATTGCTGAGCGACGGGAACGTATGGTCGCAGGACCGCATGGCGAGGTGCAACAAGATTTTGTGTTGGAACCAAGGTGAAACAGACTTAGATGAGGTGAACCACGAGACACCCATGCAGGAACAACCAGAGACAGTAATAGACGGGAACGGAGAAGACCTACAAAGACAAAAGACTGAAACGAGTGACCGAGAGCAGAGGGCTGGAGAAAGTAGGAATGAAGGAGATGGAGGTGCGGCTGCGCCAGTAAGTAGAGGAAGAAGTGATGGAGACGACCCCAACACCCCGGTAAGACTGACCCGCAGGGGTAGAGTGGTGGTCAAGCCAGCCAGATTCAGAGACTATGAGATGAGCAGTGGACTATAGTTATATTGATGGTTATTGGGAAAAAAGGGGAGATATGTAGTAGCGCGGTCTAGCGTTGCACGTCACGTAGCGGCGTGACGTGCCGGCGGCCATGTTAGGCTGCGCGCGCACAGCGGCACAGTGGCGCGAAGAGCTGGTACGAGCAGGACAGGCTCGGCACTCTTTAGGGAGTTAATTGCTAATAAATAGATTAACGTATACTGAGGCTGCAGTGTCTTATTGGGGGCAACAAGGAATACTACACTTTCTTCTACCAGTGTGACAGAGGTTTCCTCCCCTGCCACATCAGTGGAATGGTGGTACAAATATGGACTGCTTCATGAGAACTTACGATTGTCTAAACGTAAACATACCACAATTAAATTGTTGATTTTTGATATTTTCCTCAAGAAGCAATACTTAGAGCAACGTGAATAGCAAAGTGGTTGCCTTTAGGCAATTTCTAGCTGACTGCACCACAAGTACAAGGATTCCTTAAAACTCATGTACAGGATCACCATATAAAGGTCAGACCTCTAGTAAAATCAATAACTGGTATCTGCTGAGAAACGGATTAATGCCTCTTTCAGTCAAATCATATTGAGCAGCAGCAAATCACTGGTGTCGATTCAGTCCCATGAAGACTCTCACACCACCTCATCCAGAGATCTTGTTTGAATCAACTCATTCCCCATCATTCTGGTTTGTGCTCTGTAAAGCCCTCCCGCCTCATCATCTTCAACATCCTCATCATGGTAATCAATGCAGGTGGAAGATCAAAGCCTGCTACTTGGGTCCATTCAGGATACGCCAGAATCCCAGTAATACACCTGTTTTTTTGTGTCATCACTCTCTGCTTCTTCCACCAGAACACAGAGTCACACCTTCCCCTCTACTGAATATCACAGGTTTCTCAGTTGTAACATCCCCCAAGAACAGCAACCAAAACTAACCTCCTCGGCTGCCTTCTATAAGAAGGTTGAAATGGCAGCATCTTGCCTACCCACTAAAAGGACTAACCATATTCACAACCCAAAGTTGTTACTTGCACTCTATTGTCATCTGGTAGCCAAAATAAATTCTGCATTGTCTACAACAGTGACCGTCTATTCTCCACCTCTGGAATCAGTTAAACCACCCCAGCCATCCCCTGAGGCCAAGCAATGCCAGAATCTGTAAACTCTGAATAGTGTTGCTGGACGCAAAAGGCAACTGGTCCGTCAACCAATCTACTAAATTGTGAAACACTCCACCCTCTTCTACTGAAGCAATTGATAATCAGCTCTGTAAAGCCCTCAAGTCTTTGCAGTTCACACAATCACCTTTTCTCCTTCTTCACTGCATCTTCCATCAAATTCCCTGAGAACATCCTTATGAATGGAACTGGTCCTGCTGTGGCGTGACCAGTGGCTCTTGTTTCATAGCTGTAGAGTGGCCTTTATCCAGAAGCATTTGGGTGAGACTGATGTGACACTACCTCACTCATTTTTATTACAAAATTTAGGGGGGACCCCATGAACCCTCATTTAACTTCCTTTTGCTTTAAGCCACACAGGCCCATAACTCATACACACACACACACTACCTCATCATGCCTTCTCCTTTCTGTGCCTCTGCCAGTTTTGCCCTCTTACCACCCACCTTCCTGTCATGCCACCCACATACTTAGCTGCCTCACCTCCTCCCCAACCTCTCTGTGCCACAAGGCCATCTGCAGAAGATAGAAAATTGAAATGGAACTGTGGTGAAGCCGTCTGAGCATTCACAGTGAGCAAAATTGTGGTGGTGTGCATATGTAATACAATGTACTTGCATGTTTCACTATACTAATTCAACACTAATCCTCTATGGGTCCCGGAGTAGCGTGCTACTCGCCGAAAAAGCACTTTGACGCCTCGTCAGGGGTAGTAAGCGCTATATAAATGCAATTACAATACAATAAATGTTCAAAATGCATACACCATAAAAGATCATGTGACACCAGAAACAACAATCTACATGACACATAGATATTGAGCTATGAGAAATGAAAGGTTGAACTGTGACACTATCGAAACCCACTGCACGTGACCCTATCGCCTCTGACAACATAAAAGTTGCTCTTGCACTCCCCAGCTGCTCACATTTAATCAGAACGTGTTGAGTCAAATCTAATTGTTTTTTGGAGCCAACATCTGAACTGAGGAATGAGTAGCAAATTGGCAATAAAAATCACACCGATGTCATTGTCAAAATATGAATCTAAAAAAAGGGCCCAGCGTTGATTCTGGTAATGTATGCAAATTAGTGTGCATATATCTGCATACATTAGCAGGCACCCAATATGGCACGATTTACGAGATCTTAATTCTGACAACAGTGGTGGTATTCATTTAAAAATTTTAGCTGTTAAATGTGACTAGAAAGCGTTGTAAAAACTGCAGTAATTACAGTTTTTTTAACAGTAAATAAGCACCCAGGCGAAATAGCGAAAAACTCAGGTTGTTGAAAAAGAGAGGAGCTGCTAGTGAGTGAGAAAAACAAAAAAATTGAAACAAGAGCGAAGTAGAAAAAGAGAAAAAGAGAAAGAAAAGTGAGAAAGAGTGAGCCTATGAGAGAAATTGAGGAGAGATAGAAGACACGTTTAGAGAAAACAGAGTTAGAGAAGAGAAACAAGAGATCTATGGGGGAAAATGTTAACCTCATTTAGAAAGAGAGAAAAAAGAAAGAAGGAGAGGAGGAGACTAAAACAGAAAGAAAAAGGGATACGGGGGAAAGAGATAGATAGATAGATAGATAGATAGATAGATAGATAGATAGATAGATAGATAGATAGATAGATAGATAGATAGATAGATAGATAGATAGATAGATAGATAGATAGATCATTTATTCCTAAAGCCTTATATTCAAACTCACAAATAATTAACCAAAAAAAACAACTTGCTGTCTTTCTACAAGTATGAAGATAAAACAAATACATTGATACCACATTGTTGCCGTGTAAAGTTTCTACCTAAGACTGGTGTTACTGTTACTAAACTCAATAGTACTTATTTATCGACAGCGGAAGCATGAACTTTGAAACCTGTCCCACCAGTATTCAAACCTTTAACCTATTGTTTTCATGCAAACCAAACAGCAGATGCATGACTCACTGAGATGCCTTTCCAGTTTACATAAGGGAGAATGCGTGTTTATAGTTACCTGGTGGCAGTGGTTAATTTGTAGAAAAATAAGTGACAGGGCTCTTGTAAGGGGGCAGCTTGCACCAGCCCATTTCTCTATTTACCACTGCCTAAAAATAGTACCAACTACTAACCATGAAAGTCGGGAGAGGATGTAATGTAATGTAATGAACAGAGCTGCCAACTTCAAACCTGGGGAACCAGGTTCAAGACTCAGCTCAACATCCCGTGATTCTGGGCAAATCACTTTATCTCCCTGTGCATACCATAAATGAACGTGTCCTTAACTGGTGGTCATGAAAAGGCGCTGGTGTTGATCAAGTGCTGGTGCGGAGCACCGTAAACCACCTGCTCAAATTAACCTCTGCCTGGTGGGCACTCATTTGGATCAGGTGGCAGTTAAGGAGGTGCTGTTCTCTAAGCAGTGTCTGAGGTTGCAGCACAAAGAACCCAGCTTCCAAGTGACTAGGTTAGCAGTGAGATTCCCAGATTCCTCCCAATGTGCCTAGCGTACAAGTCAAACCCCAGTGTGGTTGTGTTTGTAAAGCCACATGTGCAAGTGTGGTGGAGAACTGGGTCCACCCCTAACACCCAATGCAGTTGTAACCTCAGCTCCATACACTGGGTCATTGTCAGCACAGAATGTTGTAGCACAAGCTTCCACTCCCTCTGCATCCTACCTACTGAATTAAAGGTTGTAATAACAAATTGGCACAAGACATCCAGTCTTTCTCAGGATTATCAGCGTAGTAGTAGCAGCAATATTCATGTAGCGCAGATCTAGACACATGGGAATCAGAGCGATTTACAGGTTACCAGAGAAATACATTAAATTTAAGAGTAAGGTTGGACTGTGGACAAAAGAAAAAAATGTGTCAATGATAGGAGTAGAAAAATTGATAATGATGGAGCAAGGAGTTAGGAGAGTCCTATAGACAGGCTTTGAAGAGATGGGTCTTCTAATTTCTTCGAAGTTGTAGATCAGTGGTGTGTACTCTTGAGTCTTCAGGCAGATTGTCCCAAGGTCTTAGAGCCAGGCAGGACAAGGCTGGGTTCAAAGTTTTGATCTTTTTACTTTTAGGATTTCTAATAAAAGACATCATTTGTTTTTGGTCTTCTGAGACTGGTTTTTCTTTTAGGTTTGAGGGTAGAATTAAGTGTATCATCCTATTTGTGATGCCGGCTACTTAATGCAATTTCTGGTATCCAGGGGTAAGGAGTGGAGATCTCTCATGATGGCGTTGATATGATCTCTCTTGGCCTCTGCCAAGTTTCTGTAAGTCAACCCTTGTGGCCTGCTTATGTAAACATACAATACAAATAGTACTATATTTATTAGAATGCTCATTCGCAGCAGCCATGTTGTTTTGACACCGAATTTGCAGTGTAGTCCTACGTTGCGCCAAGAGGTGCGGCCTTCTCGTCTGAGAGAGCCTACACCTCGTTTTCACCTTGGCACTTGTAAGTAATAAAGTTGGATTCCTGTTACTTTCAAACTCTTTTGACTGTTCAGAAGGCAGGGTACCAGCTCCAGCAGTTTTGCTGTCTGCTAAGTCACTCTTTTCATTGCCTATGTGAAGAAACAAGTATACAAAATGTATGCAATTTCGATACATGTTAGCATCATATGCTCAATTACTTTCCTGGGGCAAACCTACGTCAGTTAGTTACTCTGATTACAAACTTCTTTGTTTTTTGTTAAAGAACATGTTCCAGTGTTCGAGTTGGCAGAGAGAGTGATTCATGTTTAAAACTTATATTTCTGATGAGCTGTACCACCTGTGAAATACACTTTTTTAATCCCAATTTGTACTTTTTACATCTGGGTGTTTTTTTAAAATATTTTTTGTTTTGTTTTTGTTTTTTGGAAGGGAGTATAAAAACAGCAACAGTTGAGTGAATTTTGCTTTTGTATTCAGGGAAATGGAAAAAGGCGCCAGCAATTAAACACGAAAGGCTACATTTTGCGAACAAACCACACAAAACATCCAAAAAAAACTAAAAACTAAATTTTAAAACAAAAAGTCCTTAAAATGGTAAAGTGGCAGGTTACTGTTGTGAAACCTTTGGCTAATCAGTTCTGCATGTGAAACGCCACTGCTGCTGTGCTTCCTGTTTCAGTGGAATCTTTTGCTCATCACTACTTTTAAACACACACGAATTAGGTTATTTGAATGAATGAATGAATGAATGAGGATATTTATAAAGCGCAACATCTACTCAGAAATTGTAATTCTATACTTCTAAGCTGTATTAGGAGGCAATCCCAGATTTTGGCCATGCGAACAAGACAAAAAGCCCCACTGTGTCTAGTTTTGGTTTTTTTCTTAATTTATTAATGTAGGAGGGACCAGAATTATGCAGAGCTCGGTGTGCTAGAGCAAGGGCTTGAAGGTGATCCTTTTAGCGACTGGGGCCCAGTGCATAGAAGGTCCTTCAGGTCTCCCAGTGAGTTTCTTTATCCGTAGGGATGAAAATGGGAGAGGAGGGTGCTGAAAAGTTAGGTTGTATACTGCAGAGCCAAAAATTATGAAATTGAGAGCATTTTGCACCAAAATTGACACTGTATGCTTTTTCCCCACGCGCAGTAGTTTTCGGTCTGTTAATGTAAGACATCAAAGTTTAATTTTACTACTGCTGTTAAGTCTGGATGGTTCACATTAGTTTCTAGTTTGATGTTTTTTGTATTTATATTCTCATAGCCATAGTCCCATCATTCAGTGTAAATAAGCTGATCTGTTCACTTTTTAAAACCAGACATTAGCCTGCCTTCCACAGATTTTTTTCAAGGATTAGAAACTGACTAAAAGATCATTTCTGATTAGGAGGTATATGCTACAAAGGTACCTACAGGACCCCCTTTGCTGCCTGGTACAGCAGTGGCAGTTGCTCTAATACAATCACAAAAGAAGTCATAACTTTGAACAAGGTAGCATTTCTGCACCCAAGTTTACCCCAAAGCCTGCCATCCACCACATTGAGTGTGCGCTAGGGAACCCCTAGGGGACACAATTGTGTTCTGGTGAGGACCGCCTTTGGCACATATAGCCCCAGACCAAAAGGGATGCTCGGGGTAGGAGCACAGAGAAAAGACCAATTACAACTCCAGTTTGACAACTGTCCTCTGGCGTTTTGCAAAAATAGATTTTTCTTTTTATTTTCGTTTTTTCAAGGTGCACAAGACAGCCAACGCGTTTCGCTCCCCAACCATGGGAGCTTCGTCAGGGCAAATTTTAATCGATATCTTTCCTCTATCTGTGCAGTATAGATGAAGAAAGCAAAATGCACCAATATAATGGTACAGGTACTAATTAAAGGTTCCGTGATATAACTGTGTATTCTAAGACGTGGAGGGCCGTGAAGCTTGTCGCGCAAGTCGGATAGCGTCACAATATCCTCATTAAAAATATTTTCAAATCCATTGAGATATCACCAATTATCGAAACGGAAAAACAGTCCTTGATAAGCTGCTATCCCAAGTAACTGAAACGGAGTAGTATGCACGTAACGACCCTCAGCAAATTTCGACAAAATTCGCTGAGGGTCGTTACGTGCATACTACTCTTGTGCACCTTGAAAAAACGAAAAGAAAAAGAAAAATCTATTTTTGCAAAACTTTGGTCTCTTTCAATTTACTTTGCAACTGGTGCTGCCTCCATCTTTTCTTCAAATTCCTTATCTGGGATTCCAGTGGGACCGAACCGCAGCAGGTCTTGGAGGTTGGACAGCACAAAAGCTAGAACACTTTATGGGACTTTGGAAATTGAGGTGCTTTTCCTTTGATCCGCTGTGGAAATTTCTTTGTTTTCTATCACATCTGCCAATCACTTAAGAGCCACAGAATCTGTGCAGATGTAAGTTGTCGTATCACAACCGCCCATTTGCAGAAACTCCAGATGCTCAGTACAGTGGAGAAATACAGTGTTGCATCACACTGGCCACTCATAGAGCTCCCAGCCAACCAGTAGAGAGATACAGCGTTGCATCACACCACCCATTCACAGAAAACACAAAGAATCAGTGGAGAGATACAATGTTGCATCACACCGGCCACTCAGATCTCCCACGGCACCAGTGGAGAGACACAGTGTTGCATCACATCACCCTTTCAATCAGTAGAGAGATACAATGTTGCTTCACACCGGCCAGACAAAGACGTCCTAGAGCATCAGTGGAGAGACAGTGTCCTTCATACCACCCATTCACAGAAAACACAAAGAATCAGTGGAGCGATACAATGTTGCTTCACACCGGCCACTCAAACCTCCCACAGAACCAGTGGAGAGATACAGTGTTGCATCACACCCACCCATTCAATCAGTAGAGAGATACAATGTTGCTTCACACTGGCCACTCAGACCTCCAGTGCACCAGTGGAGAGATACAGTGTTGCATCGCACCACCCATTCACAGAAAACACAAAGAATCAGTAGAGAGATACAACGTTGCTTCACACCGGCCAATCGGACCTCCAGAGCACCAGTGGAGAGATACAGTGTTCTGTCACCCCACCCATTCAATCAGTAGAGAGATACAATGTTGCGTCACACCAGCCAGTCATAGACCTCCCAGAGCATCAGTGGAGAGACAGTGTTCTTCACACCACTCATTCACAGAAACCACAAAGAATCAGTAGAGAGATATAGTGTTGCATCACACCACCCTTTCAATCAGTAGAGAGATACACTGTTGCTTCACACCGGCCACACAGACCTCCAGAACACCAGTGGAGACATACAGTATTGCGTTACACCACCCATTCAATCAGTAGAGAAATACAATGTTGCATCACACGGCTAGTCATAGACCTCCTAGAGCATCAGTGGAGAGACACAGCATTCTTCACACCACCCATTCACAGAAAACACAAAGAATCAGTAGAGAGATACAATGTTGTGTCACCCTAGCTACTCAAGAGGTCCCATATACAGTTTTCCATCACAACAGCTACTCACAAAAAAACGTAAAGAATCATTGGAACGATCCAGCCACCAGCTATGTTGTCGTTTTTGCTACTCATGGAACAAGACATTTTGTGCATGCATGTCTGGACCAAGAAGGCCATTGTTTAGACTGTCTCTTTAAGGTTTGAAAATTATGAAGTGCATAGACGTGGTGGTAGCTTATTTGAGTGGCAGTGACCCTCAAATAAGTGGGTGCTTCTTGGGCTTGATCGTAGGAAAGGTTTTGAATTGCTCTCAGTGAATTGTAGCTGACTGAGTGCTGTTTCAATCGTGAACATTTGTTAATGCCATTTATCTTTACTTATCTGCTTGTAATTATTAGAGGGTAATTAACACCTGCCTGTTTTATTCCAATTTCTATTTATTTTGCTAGATATGATTGAAATGATTTGAATTCATTGTTCAATAAACAGTTTGTTTCATCGAGTGAGTGAGAATGAGTAAGAGTGAGTGCAAGTGAGAGTGTGAATGTGAAAGAATGTGTGAGTGGAAGGAAAAGTAAGTGCAAGTGTGTGTGAGTGAGTCAATCTGAAGAATGAGTGAGAATGATTGAGTGGGAGGAAGAAAAATTGCAAATGAGTGAGTGAGAATCAATAAATGAGGAGTGTATAAAAGTGTGAATGCAAGTGAGTGTTAGTAACAGTGAATGAGTGTGTATCGGTGAATAAGAGTGAATTCAAGTGAGGAGTCTGAGTGAGAGTGAGTGAGAATGAATGAGTGTGCATGGGTGCAAGTAAGAGTGAATGAGAGTGAGATCAGGGTGAGCAAAAATGAATAACAATGGGTGACTAACCATGAGTAAAAGTGATTGAGAATGAGTGTGACTGAGTGAGTAAATGTAACTGGGCATGGGTATGAGAGAATGTCTTGAGCCAGTGAGTGCATTTCAGACTGGCATGCTGGAGGTAATTCTTGATTTACAAAGGCAACCATAGGAAAAGTCTGGGAGGCTTGACACAATTCTTGGCATATGGGACACCTGTGGCAAAATGCTGGCCCTGACTTACTATATGTAATACTTGGCACATGGGGCACCTGTGACAAAATTGTGACACTGGTATGCAGGATGTATTTCTTGGCATACAGGTACCCGTGACAAAATATTGGCATTGACTACTAGAGGTTATTCTTCGCATATGGGACACACATGGCAAAACACTGCACCGGTATACTAGAAGTAATCCATTGATACAATAAACACCCGTGACAAAACACTGGACCGGTATATTAGAAGTAATCCATTGATACAATGAACACCCATGACAAAACACTGGCACCGGTATATTAGAAGTAATCCATTATTGATGCAATAAACACCCATGACAAAACACTGGCACCGGAATATTAGAAGTAATCCATTGATACGATGAACACCCATGACAAAACACTGCACCATAATACTAGAAGTAATCCATTGATACGATGAACACCCATGACAAAACCCTGCACCGGTATATCAGAAGTAATCCATTGATACGATGAACACCTGTGACAAAATACTGGCACCGCATACTAGAAGTAATCCATTGATACGATGAACACCCGTGAGAAAATACTGCCATCCGTATACTTGAAGTAATCCATTGACACGCCTGCAACAAAATATTACCACTGGTATACTCGAAGTAATCCATTGATACACCTGAGACAAAATATTGCCATTGGTATACTCGAAGTAATCCATTGATACACCTAAGACAAAATACTGCCATTGGTATACTCGAAGTAATCCATTGATACACCTGCGACAAAATACTCCCATCGGTATCCCAAAAGTAATCCATTGATACACCTGCGACAAAATACTGCCATTGGTATACTCAAAGTAATCCATTAATACGATGATCACCCGTGACAAAATAATGGCACTGGTATACTAGAAGTAATCTATTGATACGATGTACAACCGTGACAAAATACTGCCATCCGTATCCTAGAAGTAATCCATTGATACACCTGCGACAAAATACTGCCATCGGTATACTCAAAGTAATCCATTGATATACCTGAGACAAAATAGTGCCATCGGTATACTCTAAGTAAGCCATTGATATACCTGCGACAAAATACTGCCATCGGTATACTCGAAGTAAGCCATTGATACACCTGTGACAAAATACTGCCATCGGAATACTAGAAGTAATCTATTAATACACCTGTGACAAAATACTGCCATCGGTATACCAGAAGTAATCCATTGATACCCCTGCGAAAAAATACTGCAACCGGTATACTAGAAGTAATCCATTTATAGACCTGCGAAAAAATACTGCGACCGGTATACTAGAAGTGATCCATTGATACACCTGCAACACAATACTGGCACTGGGATACTAGAAGTAATCCACTGATACACCTGAGACTAAATACTAGCACTGGGATACTAGAAGTCATCCATTGATATGATGAACACCAGTGACAAAATACTGGCACTAGCATACAAGAGATAATTCTTGGCGCATTTTTGGCAAATAAAGGATATGTAGCAAAACGCGGGCACTGGCATACTGGAGGTCATTCTTGGCATAAGGAAGGACAACCATCGCATATGGCGGGATGCAGCTATGACAAACTTCTCGCCCTGACATACACATGATTTAAAGGTCACCAATGATAAATGATGGCGTCAAGGACAGAATTTTGGCACTGGCATTTTGTAGGTGATTCTTGTCACTTGGGAAGTACCCATGGCACATGGGGGGGACACCGATGACAAAATACTGTTCCCTGGTACACTGCATGAATCATATATAAGAGCACTCATGGCTTACTTTCAAAAAGATGGAGATCAAATCAGAGGGAGCATCAGGCTTTGCTGGCCTGGGCTGCTGATGCTCATCACTGGAAAAAAGATTTTGCTTCAAGATTTCTCCCAGCTGACATTGTAAGCCAAAGTGCTAGTGCGTCTCATGCAGCACTGCAGGCTGACGGCCTCTAGTGCCACTGAGGAGAGGGAGGGCCACCCGAGCCGTCGCACTGACACACTACCAGGACTGGTCCCACTTTCAGCTTTCACGGGAAAGTGTCCCCTAGGCACTTCCCAGGAGCTGCAGCCGGAGTCCCTTCTTGAAGGCAGTGGAGAGTGGAGGCACAGAGGGTGCAGGGCAGGTAAGTGTAGTCCCAGGAGAAGGACATGAGGGTCAATCAGAGACTGGGAGACAAGGGGGGACACAAGATGGTAGGACATAGAAGAAATGGAGACAATGGGGAAATGGAAACAGAGGTGCAGGACAATGGGGATGGAAACAGAGTTAGGAAGGCAGCATAGGGGGGTGGGTCATACCAGCTGCAACAGTGTTTTCCACTGGCAGTGAGTCCGCCATGCAGTCCTCACACATGCCTGACCAGTTATGCCACTCAGGTACAAAAAAGAGAAAAGAGCACCAAAGAATGCCAAACACTAATGCAAAAATAAATATACAAATATGATTCTGAAGTGGGGGTGTTGCAATGGCCTTTGAAGGGTTTCTGAAAATAATTGCCACGTGTCAGTATGTGGCGCTCAAGAACCCCAAACCATACCATCACTGCCAAGGTTTGTTGTTAATGTTTGTATATTAAACATGCAGTGGCATAGCTAGACCTTTTGCCACAGGTGGCGGTCCCTGCATTTGTGGCCCCGCGGCGGCCACAGGTAAGAGCAACAAGAGGAAGGGGGGTAAAATGTAAATCCGTATTTGTAAAGCGCAAACTACTCACCCTTATGGGTCTCAAGACGCTGGGGGCCGTCGTGGAAATTAAGTGAGCTATTGCCCAGAGTCACATGGTCCTGAGCTGAGCTGCCGCTGGAGCCGGGATCGAACCGTGAGCCCAGTGCTCTGAAGTCAGCTGCCCTGGCCACTGCACCACACCTCTCCAGGAGTGGCGGGTAAAAGTGCTGCCACTTCTAAAACTTGTGCCGCTAGGGGCGGACTGCCCCCTCACCCCCACCCTTGCTACGCCACTATACATGCAAACAAAATGCAAAGTATTTGCATCTACTTGAAGTCTAAAACATGTTTGTTAAAAACAATATATACAAACAGCCACGGCCGGTAGTAGGTGTAACTGCAGGGCGGTGACGTGGGGAGGGTGAGGGGGAGGGTGGGGGGTAGTAATATATGGATTACGGACTTTAACAGGTAAGTAAACATTTAAATAAATAAAACGAATTTCGTTGCGCGCACTGCATCGCATTTGGTGATGCAGTGCGCGCAACGAAATTCGTTTTATTTATGTATATGTTTACTTACCTGTTAAAGTCCGTAATCCATACATTACTACCCCCACCCTGCGCCTCCCCCTCCGGCCTCCCCACGTCACCGCCCTGCAGTTACACCTACTACCGGCCACGGCTGTATACAAATGAGCACTCAGTGAAAGAGCGCGTCACCGCCCCAAGGTACCGAGCGTGTAATGCTGACCTCCGACCCACAACACATCTCCTTCCATTCATTTGAGTGCGAAAAGCATCAATGGAAGAAAAACACGTGACAGAAACAGAAAATGAAGGCACTGGGTGTTTCTGCACATGCAGAATGACACGAGAGGGCTTTAAAAACATACAGATGATATACATTTCTCAGTCGCCGAGCTGGTCATTTGCACATCTTCTTACAGGTGCTAATAGGAGGAGGAGGCTGTATACGTCAGAGGCACAAGTACGATGCAGGCCTAAATATAACATGGGTATACAAAATGGCTGCGACTAAACAACATGGAGTTTTCATTCAAAGCGAGATAAATCAGCATTACTCATTGAAAAAGGCAGAGCGAGTTTTCAGACCTTTCGTTTTGTACCTCTAGGTACAAACTAAAATATATTTATAGCAATCATTCTATTTGTGTTATGTCTTGTTATGTTATGATAATGTGTAAAGCGCGCCATGACCTGAGATAAAAATAATACAGGCCCCTTTCTTAAAGAAAGATCAATAGAAGACACAAAAAGAATGCACCAAAAAGGAATTATATGAAATATGCTTAGTGGTTCAGAAAAAGTACTTTTTTAATATATGTAGGATTGTTTTGTCCTATATTGGTTGAATATGTGTTCCTGGATAATGGGAGGACTGTTTCAATGCATTGCTTTCCATAGGGCCTTCAGAAGGTGTGGCAGGGCCAGTGTCCAGCCGTTTCATCCCTTTCAGTAAAGTAGCCCAGGGACACAGGCCCAGCAGCACTAGCCAGAGAATCCTCTCTCTCAGCCCAGCACGGTCTGTGTGGTGTGGGGTACCATGTTTATCCTTCAGTCCTTTATTTGATGGGATGTAACTGTGCCCCGGAGCACCTGTATTGGAGAAAGCAGAGGGAGGAGGTGTAAAAAGTCAGAGAAAGATTTCTACATATGTCCATTGGGAGGCCACTGGCTGCTTATCTGTTGGATGTGATCATAGGGCCAGTGCTTAATTTGAGCCTGCACTTATTCAGATATTTGCTGATAACAGTGAGGCGAAAAACACACAGATCTGAAAGAAGGAGGAACATTAAAGATGGGGAAAAAGTCACAAGGCGAGGAATCAGTGACCTGCAAGCCTGAGATAAAAGGGCAGGGAGTTTCTCTGGTATTGGATTAAAGAGGGATGAGGTAGATTTACCACTACCAGCCTGGGACCTGGTTCGCTGATGTTTACTTGCACCAGCCACCGGCTTCTGAGCAGAGCTTTGGGCATCAACACCCTTCCTTTTACAAATTAAGACCTGCTATGTTCACTGGGAAGCAACCATAAACCACTGGATGTGCACCCAGACATGCTGGACAAAGGTCCATCATGAGCAGTACTTAATATGTGAAATATAAAAATAAATAAGTGCTATGGCCAAGAAGTTTTCTCAGGAAGCCGCCTTACCTTGCATCAGCCACTGTCCATGCCAGCGCTGCCAAACGCTAGTCCCAGCGCTACCTACTAGCCACCACACTCCTATATATGCGACAAGACAATTCCATGTCATTCAAAGTTATAAGAATGGTCAGGTCGCCTTGGCATTATTAGCTTCATTTAATATATATGGAATTGTTAAACAATGTGAAGACGTGCTGTGTTTAAGATTAGACAGACAGCGCCACCGCGTGGTAGACTGTCATGTGTGCCAGTGTGAAGTAACCATCAAACACTGACACGAATTAGGAATTGATCGAGAGACAACTGGCCTATTATCTGTTGGATGTGAACCCCCAGAACCAAATTGAAATCTCAAATGTTCCCTCACTTAACTGATCTATGAGTGATTACTTCCGAATAAACAATAAACTGTATGAAAAGTAAACTACCTTTTGTTTCAAAGCTCTCCAACCGGTTTTGAACATTATGATTACTTGTTTGAGTAGTTTTACTCACATATTTCGAAATACTGCACACTTTGTTCACATTGCACTGCCAGCTTTATGGCATGCAGTAATGGCTAGTTGCAGAGCACTGTTACATACATTTAAGTCCCCTTTATAAGTGGCAGGCACTCCAAAGTGCTAATTGCGCACCCACTGTGAACCACACTGCTGGGTCCGGTATTCACTGGGGGTGCAGTTACCACACTCGATGGCCCGCTCGGAATGAAGAATAACACGAGGTGTGTGTGTGTGGGGGTGGGGAGGGAGGGAGGTTGCATTTCGTTTTGTGTGTTTTGCCGCGTTTCAAGCTGTTTTTTCCTTTCACATTTTGCACTACTTTTCCTAGTGCAACGTAAAGGGGAAAACGTAGATGTTCTGTAATGAAAACATATCGCAGATTCCCGAATAAAGATTTAGGGCCACATGCATCAAGCTTTTTTGCATTCGCAAACGGTGCGAATCGCAAAATTCGGCCGTTTGCGAATGTAAAAACCTTTTTTGGGATGCATCATTTTTTTTCATTTTTCGCAATTTAAGCAATCGCAATTTTTTGTGATTTCTCAAATTGCGATAGCATTTAAGAAATCGTAAATTTTCCGATTTCTTAAATGCTATGCATGATTTTTTTTAATTTGCGAATTCGCAATTAGGAAGGGGAAAATTACCATGAAGTAAACCTTCATGGTAATTTGCGAAAAGTTTCAAAAATGCAAAAAAATGCATTTTTGAAACTTATATTTTACACACACACATGCCCTTGGGACATGTGTGTGAGTAAAATGTACTTACGTGACATTTCAGGGGTGCAGGGGGGGTCCTTTGGACCCCCCCTGCACCCTTGAAATTGCATTCTCATTTTGCGATTCCTTAATTGCGAATTCGCAAAATGAGAATGCCTTCCCATTGATTCCTATGGGCCTCTAGGCCCATAGGAATCAATGTAAAGCGATTCCTTATTTGTGATTCGTAATTAAGGAATCGCAAATAAGGAAAATTAAGAAATCGCAAAAACTTTGGCGAATTCTTGATGCATAGGAATTTGCGATTCCTAAATTGCGATTCCTTAATTTTCGCAATTTAGGAATCGCAAATTCCTCGCAATGATGCATGTGGCTGTTAGTTGTCAGTTGTACTGAGGGTCTTACTGCATCTCTTAGACACAAGCTACATGGGCCTAGTGACAGCGAAAAAGGGATGGCGAGGAGAAAATCAATCAAGAGGGTAAAAGAAATAAACAAATAGTGCAAGTGAGGCACAGAAGAGTGGCACAGAAACAGTTAAAGAGAGTGACAGGGGAGAGTGACAAACCGTAAAAACGACTGGTTAGGCTACTGTACAGGAAGAAAGTGACAGGGTTTGTGACAGGAAGACAAGAGGTGTTTCCACCCTGAAAGAAATGGTAGTGTTGGGAGACGAAATGTTAATGGAGTGGATAATCTTAAACCTCATCTGGAAATTCTAAAAGAATTGATTTCGTATAAAGACCAGAACCGACCGGTCAAAACCTCATGCAGAAGAACTCTCACTTATAGGGCAAGAAAACTGCAGCCTCTGGCCACACACAGCAAAGCTATCCTTCAGGTTAATCAAATATAGGATACCCAACTTGCCCCTAATGTTACATAGCTCCTGGAGGAATTTCATGGTAGACAAAAGAGCTACATCGTAGATTACATAACCTTATAGGCGACTTCTCATCCAGCAGAGTTACTCCTCGTGTGGCACACAAAGTACAACTTATAGCTTCATGAAGCAAGTTCCACAAATAATCTTAAACATGTTGGCTATGGATAGCAGAACTGACCCTGTGAGGGCACAGAGTTTACAGGCCTCTAAAGGAGGCAGAGTTCCTTCTCAGGCAGCAGAGAATGTACAGGTTCAAGACACAGACAGCAAAGCTCTTTCTTCCGGTTACAGAGATCTGACAGTCGCAGATCATTGATGGGAGCTCTACTTCTGTGGCACAGGGCTCTTCTTGCGTTACTGACAAAACATAGATGAACAACATTTATATAGCACAGCATACAAACAAGGTTGTCTCTAGATGAGGGTCTGAGGAGGCGGTTCATGAGTAGTAGAAATGGAGGGTATTCCACTCTTCCTGCAGATGTACCGACAAGCACTTAGACTTGAAGCGGGAGAAAGCATTGCTGGTGAAACCCCAGCTTCTTCAAATTACTACAGATCGATTCCAGATATGCCAAGCATCCCAACAGATCAACCTCCCAGCACCAGCTGCTCTTAGATCCTGAGCCCCACATCACACAACAAAGAGTGTCCGTCTTGATTTAGAACATTGGAATGTTGAGCGTTCCATTGAAAACAATGGAGTGCTCCGGGCTTCTAATGGCTGATAGAAGCCCAGAGCATCAATATTCCAATGTTTGTTCACAGCTTTTGCTGTGAACAAAGGCATCAAGGAGCCTGATGGGATTTCCACCTCCTTGGGCTCCGTGAGGCCTTTGTTTTACAAATTAGAACATTCTGCCCTCTAGAGGTGGAATATTCCAAACGCCTAACAGCCCTCAGGTAGCAGGCTCGGCGAGCCAATAAAGGCTCTCTCCCTTGTTATGGCCCTTGCCTTCAGCTCGGGCCTTTAATGGCCGGTAGAGCCCGCTATGGAGGGCTCTAAGGCTATAATAGAGAAGGCAAGATTCCTGATGCACGTAGTCGCATAACTGACAGCCACGTTGCCCAGGTTCCGGATGTCATATGGGTTGCTCTTGGGCTCCTTATAGTGAGCTCAGGAACCTTAGGCAGCACTCCCGCAAGGATAATGGGGAAGACCTTTGGGAGAGAACATTCCGATTTGCTGGATGCCGATTTCTTGGAGGATACCTAGGAACAAACTTGTCCATCACATTCTTTGGCCTCATAGCAAAAATCAGCGCTGCATTCATTTCATTCTATAGCCCGCACTCTGAACCCTGGCCGAAGCCATTTACCATATTTGCACTTGTGCATTAAGGATATATGCTTGAAATTAATTCTAGCACCAGCCATTACCTAGTCTAATGCACTTCCAGTTTATGTCACATGAGCACTTATTTTCAAGCCTTGAGCTATATGGACTGCACATAACATTAATCGATCAATCAATGGAGATGCAAGCGATCACACTGAACATCAGCAAGCAGATTGGAACCCCTCGTTTGAGTTTATTGCTCTCCTTCCCACCCTCCCTATTCACTCTCAAATTCTCTCTCTTGAACACAGATATTTGTACGGCCTAATCGCTAATTTTCTTAAATCTAAATTAACCAAATAACACAACATCATTCAAACTTTTTCTCAGTTCTGGCCTTAATAAATCAACTTTTAGGTGGCAAATCCATTTATTTTTTAGTACACTGACTTTGGAACACTCTTCTTTCTGAGTTTAATTATGTCTCATCTTATCTAATTTCCGGCAAATCTTAAAATTTTCTTTTTTCTCTGTAATCACGCACATGGACTGATGTTGTTTTATAGTTACAGCAGCAAAAGACCTTGTGGTGTGATTTGGTGATATTATAAGAACTGAGTGAATGAGGAGGTTATGTGCGGTCTCATTCCGAGGAGTGCGGCTCCAGCCCGCAGCAGGGTCACACACCACAAAGCCCCAGGAGGAAGCTGAGGTGAAGAGGAGGCTCTGACCAATGAGAAGCAAGAAAATAAGAGTGAGGGTTTGCCAACCAATGGTAAGTAATGGTATGTAATGGGCAGTCTCTAATGCTGTGTTAAGATTTATTTTATTTTTTATTTACAAGTGATTTCGCAAACACAGTGCAAGTGTTGTGCAAGAAAATCATAAAAAACACACTTATTCTACCCACACTTTTCTGTTTATTTTCCAATTCTATCCAGTGCTTTAAATGGTTGAGTACCACTGGTAATGAGTGCAGGCACTTCTCAGTGTTCTCCCCTTGAGTACCGGAACTGTGGTAGCAGAATACCAGTACACCTAGTGGCAGCTGGGGTCAGGCTCTGAGGTGTACGTGCAGCACAGGGGCTGCTGAATACGAGGCTTTCAGATGACGTGTATTTGAGAGGCGCTCTGACAGTCAATGGTGAGTGTATTCCAGTGCTAGGTTGCTTCGGCAGTCCTACATTCTAATTGACAGTGCAACAGCAACTAGAAGAAGGGGCCTGACAGTGAGAACTCCTGACATGGCTTTAAGTGGGCCGGGTCCTGCCGGTGCTCAGCACCGGGAGTCCTGGAAAGCAAGTGCTGAGAAGGGTCCCTATTGGGCTCTCCATTTTGCCCCACCCTGATGGTGAAAATAAAATCTTAACTCTGCAGCAGTACCACCCTTTGCTGCCTTTGATGTAACTTCAAAGAGACTCGTTATAGTTCTTTACAGTCTCAGTTATTGCTTATTTATCTTATGCAACTAACAATCATTAACAAATCCAATAGTCCAGGCTTGTTGTAGGTGTCGTATTATATATCTGGATGCAATGACAGAAGCTGCAAAATACCAGTCGGGCGGCACACTATGCTAAACACAGATTTTTAGCTTATGCGTTCTTAAGCCACGCCCTTAATTACATCACCCATGCCCCTTTGAGAGACCCCCCCAGTTTTTTCATTCCACTTAAAACCCTGACTCCTGCCATTGAAACTGTTTCGTAGTTAGAGTGTAATGCTGCAGCAGCAACCCAGTGCTGGCATACACTCGCCATTGACTGTCAGAGTGCCTAATGCCTTTCAGCCAACTTCGACTCAGAAGCAGTGCGTAATTAGTACTTTTTTTGCAGTTTTATGTAGCATGAACTTAAGCCCTTTACATGAGAAGCACAACTTCTACATGAAAGTATACTTTTTTGGTTTTTATGCCATGGGGAGGTTAAATGCCCTTCTCGGCTCAACAGCCTGTGATTCTGGGAAAATCACTTATTCTCCCCATGCCTAAAAAACAAAAACATATGTTTCATGTAAAACTTCTGCTGCTCATGTAATGCGCTTTAATGCTCTCGGGCCAAATTCACGCTGTATAAAGCTGCAACAAAAATACATACCAACTGCGCCCTGCACATATGAGCCGAATTTGGCCAAGGGCACTGGGAAGCTTTACATTGACGAAAAAAATGCTGATATTCTTGAATACTGTGGAAATTGAAAGTCCATGGAGCCAGGTATATAAAATAGGTTGGATTTATTAAAGCTTAGTTCCAGGTTAAGTTCATTAGAAGAAGATAGGTAGATGGAATAAACCCCACCAGGAGCAGCCTCCCTGCCGCTCAGCCTGCCTGCTATCAACTGACACTTTACACTCAAACCAGGCACCCAAACATGTCATGAGGTCATCAGGCGTTCTAACACTCATACAAGCTGAGCAACAGGGAAGACACAGCCAGAGCAAGGAAAGGCACAAGTTAATTATAACAAATACCTACCTCGTAGCCACGCCCCCCCAGAAACGCCTCTACCACACCCTCAAAATCCACCCCAATCAATTCGGTCAGTACCGACACTTCTCTTTTTCCATTTAAAACACTGTTTCTACACATTCTCTACACAGGTAAACCTAAGCCCGGGCGACCTTTGACCAGCTGGTACGTTTCACTATTCCCTCAGGTATAGACTCGTTCCACCATATATAGCTAAATCGCAAAAGCACTTAGATGCTTATTAATTTACCGCGATCTATGTACAAAATAAATAAACATAGAACGAGTGGGCATAGAAGTGATTATAAGTCGTGGCTGGGAGATCCCGTTTTAAGAAGTAAACAAAAGAAATATTCCACCTTTTAAATGGAAGAGTTTGGAGAGATCGGGAGAGTTTTGAACCCTGTGGACTGGGATAGCTTAGAGCGCTTTCAGAATTAAACATTGGATTAATTTATTTTTACGTTGCAGGTGATTTTGTGCGAAAGGTTTGTCTTGAACAGATACAGAAGCTGACAGATTTTTAAAGAGGAGACTGGAGCGCATGTGGTTTAAGCCGGGCTTTAAGTGGGCCTGGTCTCACCGGTGCTGAGCACCGGCAGTTTTTTTAAGGAGGCCTCGAAACGGGTCTCTATCGGGCTCTGTTTTGTGCCCTGGCACAGGTGGTCGTTTTTTTTCTCGGACTGCAGTGACAGCTGGCACATCGATGTGCACTGTTCACACTGCTCACTTCTCACTAGTGGAGAAGTTATGGCATGACGTCATGCCAGGCGAGGGTTGTAGGGGAGGGAAATCCTTTAAAGAGAGTAATTTTCTCTCTGGATTTCCCTTCTCTTTTTTAAACTCACGAGCAGCAACATTATCGTGGTGTCACCAGGGCTTCAAGTGGAAGCATTTTCAATATTATATATAACAAGCCATAGCTGCTGCTTATTTATCTTATGCAACTAACAACCATTGACAAAGCCAAAAGTCCTGACTTGTTGTAGGTACGATGTTACATGTTGTATCATATATCTGGATGCAATGACAGAAACAGCAAAATACAAGGCCGGGTGCACACTATGCTAAACACAGATTTTGCCCTATGTGTTTATAAGCCACGCCCTTGATTACATAGCCCCCCCCCCCCCCCCCCCCATTTTTCATCCTACTTAAAGCCCTGGGTTTAAGATCCCGAGCTAAGGACTTCTTCTGAACTGAGGAGCAGGTGTGATTCCCGGTGTCGGTTCAGCTTCCTGTGATTCCAGGCAAATCGCGTAATCTCTCCGTGCCTTAAAAAAACTGAACCTGTGTAACTCAGCGTGGTGGTCATGTAAACAGCTGTAATGTCCTTGGGCCAAGTTTGCGCTATATGAAAACTGCAAAGGTATATTAAATAGTATTTTTTCTTCTCTAGTGCCCTCCAGTGAAACGATAGAGCTTGCGTTGGCCACGTGCAACATCTTATCGCTGAGTCTTTTGCGCCACCTGGTGGATGGTTACGGCACTCTACTACGCTGTCACATGAATTTCATTTTCTGTTATTTCTTGGCATCTCATGGATAATTGTAACACTGCAAGCTGTCAACTTTTTCCAATATATATTTATTTACCTCTGATGTCACCGTGCGGATAATTATGTCCTGCAATCTGTCATCTGGTTTTAATTAGAGTTTGCAGATCTCTGATGTAATCCCGTGGATAATTAAGAAGCGCATTCTGTCTTCTGTTGTTTATTGCTACGGACAACAATAACTGGCTTTTTATACAGCACTAAATAAACCCAAAATAGGATGACAGATTTTGTTATGAGACCTCGTCAGGGCACTTTTAATTTTTCAAGGAAGCGGAGAGCGAGAACGTCAATTCACGAAAACGACACATTGGTACTGGATTGTAATATCTGTGTTGCGCTTCACGCTAGTAAAGCGCTTTTGGGGGGTTAAGTAAGAGAGCTCCGAGTGTCGGCGTCTTCGAGTCGGCGAAGTGGAAGTGGTGGCCGCTTCTGCAGCTCATATATTCATCAGCCTGAGCTACGAGCAGTTTGTGACATGAATTATTCAATGCACGTCCCGGTGAAGGACTGGTGTGTTCGAAACGTATTGGGGACCGATTCAGATGGCAAATGTTAAATACTGCAGTCGAGCAATATCAGGCGCATCAGGATGCAAGTCATTTTTAACAGTGTATTTGCAAATAAGGAGATGTATTTTCATCGGAAATAAAAACATGGTCGCTGTGGATCATGTGCAACACTTTTGTGGCACTAATCACTTGTGCATCTTGGGACTACTTGTTAGCTGGAAAGGCGATTATATGTTCACATCCTGTGTCAGAGGATGTGCCTGTATAGCACACTGGGAATGACAATACAAGATAATTACTTTTAATAAGGTTGGCTGACTTATCAGTGCAATACTTGGGATCCTTCTTAACAACTTTGTGTAAGAAGCTACCCCATTCATTGTGCATGGTTCCCGTAGTGTTGCTTTACAGTGCAGCCTTTAGTGGAAGTGTTGTATGTTCTGCTTGAAAACTTGTGTTTGTGCTAAAGCTTGGAGCGAAACCGGGGTAAGATGGAGAAAGTTGTGTTTGCACATAATACCTTTTTCCACGTGGTTTGGAAAAAGTCATCCAATTGCATGTGCCTTGGTAGTACCATGCTTTAATAAGATAAAACCACAAAATGTCTCTGTTTCGAAAGTTCTGCATGTGTCTTTAAATTTGTCATGTATTCTAGTCTGCCTGTTGGTAGGCAAGCCCTCCACATTCGGATGTGTCTCACATTAAAGGTCACCTTTATCTTCCATTTCATGTGATTGTCAATCATTTCAAACGCAATGAGTTATTTAGAGTCGGCCGATGCCACACTGAGAGGAAGGAGCAGAGGGATGTGCCTGCAACCGGGTGAAAGAAGCAACAGAACAAAATTGCTGTCTGGGATTTTTTGTGGTAATCGAGTGCTGGTAGTTGATTGCTGAAAAGAATCATGGGGCACATGCATCAAGCCTTTTTCCCGTTCACAAACGGGCCGATTTCGCAGGTTTGCAAATGGAAAAAAGCTTTTCCTATGCACGAAGGTTTACACTTTTTTGAGATTATCTAAATTGCGAATGCATTCAGGGAATCACAATTTGCGATTCCCTAATGCTGATGCATGTAGCCTTTCCTAAATGCGAACTGTGCGTTTAGGGAAAGCTAATTACCATCAACTTCAAGTTGATGGTAATATGTTCATGCTTTGAAAAATGCACACAAAAACATTTTCCAAAGTGCCATGTAGCGCACACATGCCCTTGGGGCATGTGTGTGCTTTACATTTGCACACTTACATTTTTTGTGGGGTGCTTCAGGGGTGGCCCCCGGGGCACCCTTGGATTTGCATTCGCTATTTGTGATTAGCAATTTGGTCATCACAATTAGCAAATGCAATACCTTTCATCCCTATGGGCCTGTAGGCCATAGGAATGAATGCAGTCACATTACCTAATAATGATTCACAATTTCCAAATCGCTATTAGGTAAAGTTAAGGAATCACAATTTTTTTTGTGATTCCTACAAGCATAGCATTTTACGATTCCCAAATAGTGAATCGGTAAAATTCGCTACATGGGAATCAGAAAATGCAGGCTTGATGCATGTGCCCCTATATGTATTACCCTACATCCCTCATCTCTGTCATTATGTTTGAGCTGTCTCCCACCACAGGACAGGAGAAATAACAGGAGATAAAGGCAAGCTTCTCGCTCTCTCTTTGATGCTTTCAAAGAATAGCCTACCCATAATCCTTCCAGATTTTCTCTTATCTCACAACTGAGACAAGGCTAGGAACGTGAGATCCAACAGCGCTCCAGGTTTTTTTTGCTGCAGTTTTATATAACGCAAACTCGACCCGAAGGTATTGGAGCGCTTTACATGACCATCCGTTACACTACATAAGGACACAATAATTTTTGGTAGGCACAGTACAGGTTAAGTTATTTGACCAGATACACAGGCCGTTCAGTCAACGCCAAGACTCAAACCTGGTTCCCCAGCTCCAAAGTCGGCAGAACACATCCTCTCCCCGTGTTCTCTCCACTGATGTTTCTGTAGCAGACACAGGGGAAATATGCTGCACTACGCAGTCTTTGAGGAGCAGGAGGAAAGGAGCTATGCTATAGGAACACCAACCTCACCAGAAGAGAAGAGCTCCGGATATGGAGGCATCTGTAGGTAGACAGTACTTACACAAAGGTGAGATTTTCCTTTCTGGAGCCTTAACTGACACACATGCTATTGGCAGCATGTCGGGCTCCATTATTGTCTGCAATGTACATGCACAGAGTGCAAGGTTAGCAACTCCCTCTGTTAGGCAGACATGGTTTCTGACACTCTAACAGCACATGGTTAATAGGTATTTACTGAAAATGCACTGGTCTAATAAGTATGCATGAAGGAGTTCTGCTGTTCAAATTTTGCTATCTGTTAGAAATTGGGTTTCTGGTTGGCAGAGGTACGCACCCGGTCCAAGCAGGAACCACAATCCTAGTCAGAGTAAGTGTAGTACACACTTAAAGTTTACCTGTATTCACCCTTTGGTAGCTTGGCACAGAGCAATCGGGCTAAACTAAAGAGGCAATGTGTAAAGTATTTGTGCAAATACACACAGTAACACAGTGAAAACACCACAAAAGTACTCCACACCAGTTAGAAAAATAGCTATTATTTATTGGAGTAAAAAAGACCAAAATGACAAAAATCCAACACACACAACTCAAGATAGGAATGTTGCAGGATTAAATAAAAATGCAGTGCTTAGATATCAATAGCTCCAACTGGGTCTATCTGGTCACACTAGACCAGGGAAAACCTAAACGTTTAGTCTGACAGTGATGGAGTGCAGGCCGGATATAGGAGTCACGCAGGCTAGCGGACAGTACGTTGGATGCGTCGATGCTTGGGGACGATGCATTGAAAAATGGACGGGATGTGTCGCTGTCGAAGGTGATGCGTCAGTTCCGAAATCAGGAAACGATGTTGATGTGTTGATATCAAGTGCGGCGTGCAGCGGTTCCGAAACACCAATGTCAAACCGCTGGGCTGTAGGTGATGCATTGGCGTGAAGCCACGCAGGACCAGGTGTGCATCGGAATACAGGGACAGTGCATCACAGACATCGGCAATGCGGTGTCCGAGACTCACGCACCACTTGGTAGCAAGATGCAGGTGACTTCTTTGATATCCCTGAGACTTCAAAACAGGAGGCAAGCCAAATAAGCCCTTGGAGATCCTTTAGAGAGGCAGGGTGTAGAGAGCCAAGTCCAGTTCTTGCACTCCCAGGCAAGAAGCAGCAGGCAACAGGCCAACACAGCGAAGCAAGGAGCAAAGTGGCAGCCCCTCCTGGCAGCACAATAGCTCTTCTTCCTGGTAGAATGTCCTCAGTTCCAGAAGTGTTCTGAGTATATGTGTCAGGATTCCTGACACAGCGCACCTCTCTTGAGTATCACAATATACCGGCATGACTCATATCATTCCTTCCAACACTTATGACTGAACAAACGTCTTGTATCCTGACTTTTGACCATATTACATGCTGTTGGTAATAGCTAGCTCCAGCTGGTATTCCCCGGTTTGTTTAAAAAGGCTTAATAGCTTATACAAATGTTTTATCATGCATATGTAAAGTCAGGTTTCAGGCACCATGGAAACTTCCAGAAAAAGCATCAAGCAACTGGCATAGATGACCTCAACATGAACCTTCAGGAAGATAGCCCTCATCAAATTAATCCCCTGCACCTGTGCCCTGCTATAAGCAATTTCAATGCGACCCTTGTGAACATTCTAAAACACCTTCTAGCAGACAGCCTCATCAAGTTAATTATCTGCACCTGTTCCTTGCTATAAACAATAGGGGTGGGCGGACATTTCTGTTCCGCCCAAGGAATGGGCAGAGATTTGCCCCTTCCGCCTTCCGCAAAGAAGGCGGAGAAATAGGGCAAATCTCCGCACATTCGGGGCGGGAACGGAAGTTGGCCACCCGCCTCCCGCCTGCAATATTAAACATTGATTAAAGCCTAAAATAAGATTTAATAACAATTACCTTATCGTGGGGTCATCTTCCTGGTCTATCGCGCCTTCTTCTTGAAACTGCGCATGCGCGGGAGCCTGTGCATGTGCATTCCTGATCCTCCCACTTCAACCTCACTGCAAAGAACATACCACATCAGTCTTGCACCTGGATGGAAAAAAGAAGAAGAAAAGAAGAGACGCATTAATAGACTTGATTTTACTATGCACTGAGCTCAGTCGCAACATCGTGCTGCAAACAAAGGTAACCAGTGTTTTTTGTTCAACTTGTACATACTGTTGGCAGGGCTTTACCAGTGAGGACTTGGGTGAAGCTAACCCCATCCAATTTTGCTTGTGGGTTTGATGCTGAAATCATACTCACTACAGTTTTGAACATTTTGATAAAGCAACCTCTACGGACAATCTAAATGAAAACAAAACAACAACAAAACTAACCTCTGACCCTGCTCGCAGGCAGGTCGCTCCCCACGCTGCTGCACGGCTCTGCCTGCATTGTTTTTGCCTGATCTTGTATTTTTCCCCTGTGCCTAACTTGCTTTCTTGCCCAGACTTGTTTTTATTCCGCTATGCCTGTACTCGCTTCCTTGCCCTGACATGTTTTTATTCCTCTGTGCCTGTACTTGCTTTCTTGCCCAGACTTGTATTTATTCATCTGTGCCTGTACTTGTTTTCTTGCCTAAACTTGTTCTTCCTTCCTGTGCCCAGTTCTCCGACGGCCACCGTCCATTTTTACTGCCGCTGCATCCCTGCGGCCCGCTCCCCTGCAATCCCATTCGCCGACCTGCTCCCCCTTCCCAGCTGCTCCTCCCTCCCACATCCCCTCATATGGAGGCCGCACAGCTGACGCGCACAGCGGGCGCACTGCAGGTGCGCCAAAGGCGCACCTAAGGCAGCCTGTCTGCACCCGTCCACGCCTGGACTGCACCCAGCACCAGGGCGCCTGGACCCCACAAATGCCACGATGCCTGACACCGCTACGATGCCAGAACCCTCCACGCACTCAACACCGGACGATCACACACCTGCTTCCAGGCCGCCTCGAAGCGCACCCACGGAGCTTTCACCTGCTGGAACTGCAGCTTCACAAGCATCCGCCTCACCATGCTGCCGACCAGGAAAGAACCCTTCCCACCTCAGATGCATCCTTCTCAACACTTGCTCCGCCCGCAAACACGCCGTTGAACTCTGGGACCTACCCGACTCAGAGATCTGGCTGAACCCCACAAAGCCATAGCCGTCCTGGAAGGCTACAAGATCACCCGCAGGGACCGCAACAACGGAGCAGGAGGAGAAATCGCCATCGTCCACAGGAACACTCTCAGAGTCTCGACCAACACCGACGACACCCTCGGCACCACCGAACACCTGCACTTCCAGATCCACACCGATCCCAACACCACCCTCAGAGGAACCCTCATCTACAGATTCCCCGGACCCCGACCACAGTTCAGCGACTCCATCGCCGACTTCGTCAGCACAAATGCCCTCACCTCCATGGACTACATCCTCCTCGGGGACCTGAACTTTCACCTCGAGAACAACAACGACACCAACTCCACCACCCTTATCGACAACCTAGCCAACCTCGGACTCAGACAACTCGTTACAATACCCACCCACTCTGCCTGTCACACGCTTGACACCATCTTCTCCGCAAGCCCCCACGTCTCCTTCAACCACACCACCGAACTCCACTAGACCGACCATCACTGCATCCACTTCACATTCAAGAAACCCACCGCGCACCACCGCACCCAACAGATGCCTCGCCGCTGCTGGAGCAAAGTCACCGAAGATCAGCTAACCACCACCCTCGCCCAGATCCCACCGGCCAACCCCACCGATCCGGACACCGCCGCCCGCAACCTCAGACAGTGGATCAACGACTGCACCAACACCCTCACCCCGATCAAGAAACCCTCCAACAGTCACACCAACAAGAAAGCCAGCTGGATCACGGAAGACCTCCGGGCCTCCAAGCTAACCTGCAGAAAGTTGGAGAAGATCTGGCTCCGTGAACGAACACCGGACAGCCACGCAGCCCACAAGAACGGCACCCGCAGACACCATCACCTCATCAGATCTGCCAAAAGGGCCTCCTTCAAAGACCGCCTAGACAACAACACGCACAACTGCAAAGAGCTCTCAACATCGTGAAGGAACTCTCCAACCCCAGCTCCAACACCAACAACGTCCCACCCTCTCATGACTTGTGCGACCCGCTGGCCACCTTCTTCCACCGCAAGATCGCAGACATCCACGACAGCTTCAACACCACGACCGTCCCAACAACCACTGAGACCTCCGCCCCCACGACCACCATCCGCACCAAGCGCCTGCTCTCCTGGACCAACATCAACTACGACAACACCATCAAGATCATGAACACCATCCACTCCGGATCAACGTCAGACCCATGCCCACACCACATCTTCAACAAAGCCAGCACAGCCATCACACCCCATCTCCGGAAAGTCATCAACAACTTCTTCAAGACAGCAACCTTCCCAGAGAGCTGGAAGCATGCCAAGATCAATGCCGTACTCAAGAAATCCAAGGCTGACCTCCAAGGACCTCAAGAACTTCCAGCCCAACTCCCTGCTCCCGTTCCCTGCAAAGGTCATTGAGAAGACCGTCAACTAACAACTGACTCGCTACCTCGAGGAGAACAACATCCTGGACCCTTCCCAGTCCGGGTTCCGCAGCAACCACAGCACCGAGACTGCCCTCATCGCCGCCACTGATGACATCAAGTCCCTGCTGGACAACAGAGAAACAGCGGCCCGCATCCTCCTCGACCTGTCAGCCTCATTCGACACGGTCTGCCACCACACACTAGGAACATGCCTCCACAACGCCGGGATCCAAGAGAAGGCCCTGGACTGGACCACCTCCTTCCTCTCCGGCAGAACACAGAGAGTCTGCCTTCCCCCCTTCCGCTCCGAAGCCACCTAGATCATCTGCGGCGTACCCCAGGGCTCATCCCTCAGCCCAACTCTGTTTAACATCTACATGGCACTGCTCGCCCACGTCACCTGTCAGACACGACCTCAACATCCTCTCCTACGCCGATGACACCCAGCTGATCCTCTACCTCACCAAGGACCCCGACACCACCAAAACCAACCTTCACAAAGGAAAGAAGGCCATCGCTGAATGGATGAGGAACAGCAGACTGAAGCTGAACTCAGACAAGATGGAGGTCCTCATCCTCGAATCCACCCCTTCGGCCTGGGATGACTCCTGGTGGCCGACCGCACTGGGAACCGCCCCAACACCCAACGACCTTGCACGCATCCTAGGGGTCATCCTCAACTCCACCCTCTCCATGAATAAACAGGTCAACGCCGTCTCCTTTTCCTGCTTCAACACCATCTGCATGCTCCGCAGGATCTACAAGTGGATCCCCACGGAAACGAGAAGAATGGTCACCCAGGCCCTCATCAGCAGCAGGTTGGACTACGGAAGCGCCCTCTACGCAGGAGCCTCTTCCAAACTCCTGAGACGGCTCCAACGCATCCAGAACGCCTCTGCACGCCTGATCCTCGACATCCCCAGCCACATCACACCCCACCTAAGAGACCTGCACTGGCTCCCGGTCAACAAGAGGATAACCTTCAAGCTCCTCATCCACGCACACAAGGCACTCCACAACACCGGGCCAATGTACCTCAACAGACAACTCAGCTTCTACACCCCCACCCGCCGGAGAACAGCCATTACAATGCGGGGATTACCCCGCACTACCATTACAACGCGGGGATTACAACAAACGTCGTAACAACGACTTTCGCTGGAGGGCGCTGTTGGATAGGGAATAGTTTAATTTTCTATCCAACACCTTCCCTACTGTGAACGTGGGCTGGAGTTGGAATAGAAAATTAAACTATTCCACTATCCAGCACCCTCCAGCGAAAGTCGTTGTAACGACTTTTGTTGTAATCCCCACGTTGTAATGGCATGCGGGATAAATGCAAGCATTGTAATGACATACAACCCCACCCGCCAGCTCCGCTCCGCCAAGCTCGCCCTCTCCACAGTTCCCCGCTTCCGAGGAGCGACATCTGGCAGCTGATCCTTCTCCCACCTCGCAGCCAAGACCTGGAACACCCCCCCCCCATCCACGTACGGCAGACCCAAGAACTGCTGACCTTCAGAATACTCTCAAGACCTGGCTTTTCGAGCAGTAGCAGCATTCCCCACCCCAGTGCCTTCAGACCCTCACGGGTGAATAGTGCGCTTTACAAATGATATGACTGATTGATTGATTGATTGATTGAAAGGTTGGTTGAGGTTTGAAAAACATTTGTGAGGTGTTGTAGAATGGTCTACATATTTCTATGGAGAGAACTTTGGGCAATCAATTTACCCCTATCTGGAAAACAAATAACAGAAATTGAAATACGAGATACAAGCTTGGGTCCTAACTCATGAACATTTTCAAATATAACTCAAGTGTGCTTTAACCCGGTGATCACTTAGATATAGAATATAAGGGAATCTCGTAAGAATAAGGAACAATTTGCACACATAGTGTGCCTTCTACCTTTCACTTTAATTTATCACCATAGAAGGAATGGCTACTCCACCAATATTTGTAAATAGCTCAGGCAAATTTGCTTGTTCTGGTATGAGTGAAAGAAGGACTTTGTGACCTATATAAAAGCTGTGGGGGAGACACATTTACTGACGAAAGGAAATTGGTGATGCTAAAAGATTGTATGGAAGCTGAAGGTCAACTAGTACTGAAGCATTTTCCTCCTCTGTTGGTGATGGATATAAAGGACATGTATGGGCAAGGGCAGGCCACATACAAGTAAGATCCATACCATGGCAAGCAAAAGGATGAAGTGTTGGAGAAATATGTCTTCTAGAGCAGAGGTCAACAGCCAGGAGAACCAGGGAGGACTGGCGCTATAGGGAGGCTATTTTCTCCATGTAGGCTGCATGCAAAGTGAGCATGACTGGTTTGGTCGTCCACAGAGGGCCGACCAAACAGTCAGGGCCCGCAACATTGGGCTAGCTACTCCTCCCCTGCCCTGTTGCAGGACGGACCACCCGCCCGCCCCCAACCAAACCATTATTCTGCTTTCTCGCAGTGCGTGAAGCAGTAACATAAAACGGTATTTATACCATTTTATGTTACTGCTTCTTGCACTGTGAGAAAGCAGTGGGGTGACGCTCATCCGCCCACAAGAAGGAGCCACCCCTGCTCTAATAATAGGTTACTGAAGAGGGGGCCCAATGATGCTTCCTCTATATCCTATCTTAGCCCATTCCTACAGATGTCTTGACAAGCCTTCCTGACCGAATACCAATGTGTACTATTCAACCTCTGGCTATTGCAACTTGCATTCTAGCTCCTTATAATTTTAGATTCTGTCTACTGATTTCTTTAAACAGGCTCCTCTTCATGAACACCGTGGCAAGGCTAATTTAGTCCTCTTTTATTTTCATCATGTGCTTTCTTGCAGATTTTTTATCGCTTTTTACTAGAAAATGTGAAGATTTAGGCACTCGCGGAAGTGTTAGTATCATGTCTTCATCCTATCTAGACTGACATACTTTTATTGTTTTTCTTATGGGTGCTGCCATAACATCATGGAAGATTACAATAGAAGATATGTTGTTTGCTTTAGTTATAGGAGAATATTATCTATATGTCAATCGAGATAACAGATTTATCGACATAGTCTTGTTGAGACTTTAGAGTCTGCTAGTACTGTTTGATTTAATAAATGTGAAATAAAATCGTTGATTAGATATCATAAAAACCCAGGAATGTGGACATTAATTAGAGGGGCTGCATGCTAAAACTTTCAGGCTAGAGGTCACTTTGATTTGCAGTGAGAACCAGCCTGAGTCAGGGGCTGATCCGGGAATGGTGCAGAGAAGTGGGCTTCCACCTGGCACTGCTTATCAATCCCGAGCAAGTGCTGTGATAGAGAATACCTAAACAAGTAGTTTTTTTTACTGAGAGAAGATATGCTGTGCTATTCACTTTTAAAAAACTGAATTTATAGGCTTACAATTTTCTGTTTCTGCTCAAAATTAGCATAGCACTTAGAAGTAGCAATACGGTGTTAGGATGCTAAGGACTTTCTACCCATTTTAGGAACGTTTATATTGTTTTTGCTGGCCATGTTATACATTACTGTAGTTATTTTCTGATTGTGCATGGTTACCATTCATATTTTAGGCACTAGACTTGGGCTTCAGAAATAAACATTTTTTATTTTATTCCCTGTTCTCAGTGTTATTTCAGAGTGGTATTACTTTACGAAAGAGGGTTTGGGGTTCCACTGTGTTCCTGAACTCATCTAATGGAGCTGGTTGTTACCAGAAAAGACATACTACACTACCTCTCTAGTTACCTCCCCATCTGACATCATGGATCACAAGGTTTATTTTTCTTAGAATAAATGTTTTTGAAGGGATTGCTTATCCCTCTCCATGAGAGACACTGAGCTCCAATATGCCACGACAAAAGTGAACAGAGTAGCTCTTTGTAGAGCAGTGCCAAGGCCAACTTCTCACAACAGTCCTACGCCAGAGACATAATATGACCTCGCCTTTGTAACAGGCCTCAAACTTGAATAAACAGATGAAGTTAGGTATGCTGCCTTTATTAAACTACTTAGTCTGGTAAAATGGCAATCTTTCAATGTTAAACATTAGGCATGTAGGGATCCCTTACAATGCACCACATGACATGCTGTCTGCTTTTATAATATTAAAATGTTGTGCTTCACTACAGTACTATTGATTTCTGTAATTATCTTGTTACACTTATTCTGCACTAAAATTGGCTTAAAATACAACCTAAACAAACAGTATAGATTATTGTGTGCGCGCACTTGAGGTGTAAATGTGCCAGAACTAACAGCAATAAATCAAAATGTCTTACAGTCTCTAGCAGGTTTGTTACATGCCCAATGCACATTGTCACCAGATGAGTTGAGGCAGACGTAATGGTCATAACGTATCCATTCCTTCCACTCAAGCTGTTAAGTTTGTCCATACCTGTGCTTCCATGAGAGCAAAGAAGGATCTATTGAGTCCCTTTGTTTCCTGCCTTGCTGCCTGCCCTCATGACCTTTCACTGCCTGCTGCTCTTCCAGTGGTGTTGGAGGCGCCCTGGTTGGATGTGGTCCCAGGGCTGTCATATCCTAGCTGGTAGCACCTGCTGACATCGGCACCACTCTGGGAGAGGACTCTGTCTCCCAGAGTGCAACCTTCCTGATTCAGCTGCTGCGAGTGTGGGGGAGGCGTGGCCACCACGCTTAAAGCGCTGCCCCTCCACCCGCGGCGAGGGATGCACGCAGGACGTAGCCCGGACCAAGGGTGGGCCCGTCTGAGCCCGTCAGAGGCCGTTAGAGGCCGGGCTGGGCCAGCCCGCTTACATTTGACTCCCAATACATCTCACCGGTGAGACATTGTTGCGCTTATCCACGTTTTTTTTCCCAAGCGTATTATTAAGTGTTTGGGACATTAAAGCTCCGAGCTTCAGCAGACTGGTATTATCATACTTGTGTATAATTGGGAGTTGTACATCATGGCCAAAAGAAAGTCACTCACAGGGAAGGGGGACAGGGGCACTCTGGATGCCTTTTTGAACCGGGCAGAGTCAGCTTTAATGCATGAAATAGCGTTAACAGAACGTAGGCTGTCTCTTGAACCTATGGGAGTAGGGCCACACTCGCACATACATGCTCAGGAAGTTAATACGTCTGTCACAACTTCCCTTACGATATCTTCCGCACGTGCATCTCCGCCACTGGTTGCGATTCCCTCGCATGAATGTCAGGCAATAAATAAGGAGGGTGCGAGACCTAAAGTTGTCACAAGCGCCCAGAAAGCCAAAAACATCCAACCTTCCCGACTGAAACCTCCCGGGATGAAAAGGAAAACAATGGCCAATACTAGGCAATCCAACAATAGCCAATCTAGTGCCACGGAACCCTTGACTAATCCTGTGCCACAAATGTTGATTCCGGAGTTCACTCCCCCTGCGGAGAAGGTCAGCGCTGATCCTGCAGGCGTAGGTATGAGAGAGTTCTGGCAAAAAGTAGAGGAAACATTAGTGGCGGTTGTATCCCCCTTAAAAGCAGCACTCACTAAAATTGAAAACAGACTAGTGACTCTGGAAAGTCTTGTTAACCATAACACTGCAACGACCCAAGGTCCAAGTCAATATGCCCCTAAGGTTCCATTCAGTGTCTCAGAGGCCTCTGTATGTAAATCTTCCCAGATCAGAGTACCCAATCAGTTTCTTCCTCATCCAGGGGGTCCTACTAGCGCAGTGTTCCCTCTCAGCCCCTGGCAGATCACCTGGTTTCTATTCATTCTAACCGGCATAAGGGCCTGTTGAGCCCTGTAAACTCAACATCTAATTTCTTTCAGCAGCCGGTACACAAGGTGACCATGGAACAGGGGTCCCGCATAGACCCAGGACCCCAGAGGGTAGCAAGAGGGGAGCCATGGGCTCAAACGTACTTCATCTCCCGCCCGAAGCCACGCCACTCACAGTAGTCCTGGTGAATGTCCCCATGCTCCCTCAAGGGGAGTCTGAACACTAGTCTACTCTGCGTAATAGATCCCTACATTATTTAACTGGGAAAACAGGTTTGACAAGTGATCTTTTCCAAGATTTTAGAATGGCCCGCAGGATAGGGTGTATGGGACACTCTGATAAGTCCCTTGTGGGAGACTGTGTGGTCCTTTACTTTGCATCTCTTATACTTGTCCGCACAATTTTGAGCAGGGTGTGTCTTTGGCCAGTTAGAAGTCAGGGGGTCAGTATTGTGCCATTAGGTTTCTTTTACCATCCTGTTAAACACTCTCAACATCCTCCAGAGGGCTTTGGTGGCGGTTTACCACATTTCAGCTACCCGATTCCTGTCAGTAATTCTTACGCTCCACTTTATAATCTGGACGAGGTTGACTGACTGGCAACCCATACACAGTGTGACAAAATAGCTGAGGGGGGGACCGGCAACCCTGCGGCCTCTCCTGAGGTTCAGGGTAGTAGAAAAGCGAGCCTCAGTATTGGTACTAATTTACTTCCTATTACCACTGTGTGCAATTCCACGGGGCCTATTCGCAGTAATTCCCTTACACATGATTTGCGTAATGACGTTAGCGCTCCACTTACCACAGAAGGGTGGCCCTCCAGTGCAAGTCAACACCTATCTTTTTTCCCAGTGAAACACACCTCCAAGAAAGTATAGTCTGAAACTAGTATCATCTCTTGGAATATTGCTGGGCTGCGTGCAAAGATTTCAAATCCCATATGGGTTGAGTTTATAGATAGTATCAACATCGTATGCCTACAAGAAACATGGGAGCTGGAGCCAGTCCATATTTCTGGTTATATGACCTTTAATACCCCGGTGGTGAAGGGTCTGGGAGGAAGGCCTAAGGGAGGCTTATGTATGTATATATCTAACATGCTAGTGGTGGATAACATCGTTTTTTCCGCGGGGAATTGCTACTACCAGATCATTGAATTGTATGTAAAACCATAAAAGAGAGTGCTTGTGGTACATTTTTACAACAATGTACTTGCAGGAGAGTTGGGGATGGAGCTTTTTAGGATTGGCGAGGCCCTGGATGCTATCTGTAACTCGAGCACCATGGATACTGTGATTATTCTGTTGGGGGATTTTAACTGTGCACTGTGTAAATCAGCTAATCCGAAAATTTGTGGCACTTATACGGAAGAGGGGGTACTCAATTGCCATTTTTCACACACTAAGGCTAGGGATCATCTCAATGATTTAATGTCTCGTTATGATTTGGGATTTGCAAATGAACTTGTTCCCACCCCTGTGATTATGTCTCCGACCTTCAATGGCAGAGGCTTTGTCTCCACCATCGATTTTATGCTGGTTTCACACACCCTTGTCCCGAGTTTGTTGTTCTTTATGATAGGGACTATTGCGTTGAGTGACCATTATCCACTTTGTCTTAAGTTACAAATACAAGCTCAAAACATTGCGAGGAAGAACCATATGAACCAGGTGATGGGGTCCTTAAAGCTGAACAAAATGAATGGGTATTCTCTTCATTGGTCCAAAGTAGACCCTGAGGTATTGACTAAGCAGCTTATTGTATTCTGTAATACTGCTTTCGACATCTCCTTAAATGAGCTCTCCACTGCAGATGACTTAACTTGTTCTTTCCTTGAGATAACTAAAGAGGTTAGGAAGTTACTGACTGCCTAACACCGTACCGGACTGAAAACAACTGGCTGGTTCAATAGCACATGCACCAAGGCATACTCCAGCCTGAAGGTAGAGCTCCATAGACAACCTAGATCCCAGGAGGGGATAAGGAGTGCTAGAGCTTCTTATAGGAGGACAATTGCTGCTAGAAAGAGGTCATTGAGGGAGGAAGCCTGGGAGTCGCTACATGCCGCAGCCCAAAAAAAGGACTCTGCGGCCTTCTGGAAGATCTTAAGGACCCTGGCTCTGTGTGGAGGTGGAGGACCTTCCATTGAGATTGCGATCCCATAAAAGGATTGGATAACCCACTTTTCTGCATTATATAATGGCCCAGGCACCGATGAGCTGCCATCTCAGGGTCCTCTCTGTGTACACAATGGCAACCTTCATGTAACGCTGGATGAAATGGTACTGGCCCTTGCCCGTACCAAGGGGGGTAAGGTTCCGGGCCCTGATGGCGTGCCACTTGACTTGTTCAAGTCAAATGTCCCGCTCTGGGCCCCACTACTAACCCAGATGGTCAACACCAGTGACTGTACCACCTTCCCGAAGACATGGACGGAGTCCATCATTGTCCCAATAATGAAGAAGGGAAATCGCCAAGATCCTGGCTGTTATAGACCAATTTCCCTTATTGACTCCATGGTGATGGTGGCAGGCCGAGTTGTCCTGCAGCGACTACAGGACTGGGAAATAGAAAACAATGTCCTGTCCGATCTCCAGTATGGGTTTTGGGAGGGTTTGGGAACACTGGAACAGAGTATAAACCTGGCAATGATTGTCAGGAAATACACAAGAGCCAAAAAAGGGAGATTATACTTAGTCTTCGTTGATTTGATCGCAGCATTTGACTTTGTAATCCATGCGAGGTTATGGGGGATTCTTGCCGACCTTGGTGTGGATCCTAATATTATTGCCTTCCTGCACCGTTTTCACGAGAGAGCTTCAGCCAGTGTAAGATACGGGGTGGACGGGTAGTGCACAGCAGGATTTCCTGTTAGGAGAGGGGTCAGGCAGGGCTGCGTCCTGGCCCCCTTTCTTTTTAATTTATACATCAATGGCCTGGCTGAGGCACTGCTTGGCCATGATTTTCTCAAAGTAGGTGGGAGACCTATACTTGCCCTCCTCTATGCAGATGATGTTGTTTTAATGGCGCGTACAGGTAATGGGTTACAAAGGGTCTTGACCAGTTTTAACACCTTTATGATTGATTTGGGCTTAAAGATTAATATTTCCAAAACTTTTACAACAAACTGTGCCACTGGAACCCGGAGCATTACGGGTTGGGATATCTATCTAGATTGTAGGAAGCTAGCAACTACAACTACTTTTTCGTATCTCGGCGTCCTCTTCAGTCATAATGACACATGGACCCGAGCAATTGAGCAGAAAAAAATGGGTTTTAGTAGATCAACTAGCGCCCAGGCTACTTTTGCAAAGAGACTGGGAAGGAAGTCGCCTGGAAAACTCTTGCAGATTTACAAGGCCCAGTGTACCTCAGCAGCATTATACGGGGCATGGGTATGGGGCGTTGCCAATTCCCTTTCCTTACAAACTGTGGAAAACGGTATACAACCTTTACCACGCAACTTTTACAACGACCTACCATTACCACGCAATTTTTACAACGCAGGATCCATTACAACGCATACCATTACAACGCATGTATTTACAACGCAGGTACCTTTACAACGCATACAATTACAACGTAAGTATTGGTAAGTATATCATTTTATCAAAAATATTATAAGTTTGGGTTTTTGGGTAAAGGGGTATTTTTAGGGTTCAGGGTCAGTTTTGGGTTTTTGGGCAAAGGGGTATTTTTAGGGTTCAGGGTCAGTTTTGGGTTTTTGGGTAAAGGGGTATTTTTAGGGTTCAGGGTCATTTTTCAGTTTTTGGGTAAAAGAGTATTTTTAGGGTTCAGGGTCAGTTTTCAGTTTTTGGGTAAAGGGGTATTTTCAGGGTTCAGGGTCAGTTGCCAGTTTTTGGGTAAAGGGGTATTTTTAGGGTTCAGGGTCAGTTTTCAGTTTTTGGGTAAAGGGGTATTTTTAGGGTTCAGGGTCAGTTTTCAGTTTTTGGGTAAAGGGGTATTTTTAGGGTTCAGGGTCATTTTTCAGTTTTTGGGTAAAAGAGTATTTTTAGGGTTCAGGGTCAGTTTTCAGTTTTTGGGTAAAGGGGTATTTTTAGGGTTCAGGGTCAGTTTTCAGTTTTTGGGTAAAGGGGTATTTTTAGGGTTCAGGGTCAGTTTTCAGTTTTTGGGTAAAGGGGTATTTTTAGGGTTCAGGGTCAGTTTTCAGTTTTTGGGTAAAGGGGTATTTTTAGGGTTCAGGGTCATTTTTCAGTTTTTGGGTAAAAGAGTATTTTTAGGGTTCAGGGTCAGTTTTCAGTTTTTGGGTAAAGGGGTATTTTTAGGGTTCAGGGTCAGTTTTCAGTTTTTGGGTAAAGGGGTATTTTTAGGGTTCAGGGTCAGTTTTGGGTTTTTGGGTAAAGGGGTATTTTTAGGGTTCAGGGTCAGTTTTGGGTTTTTGGGCAAAGGAGTATTTTTAGGGTTCAGGGTCAGTTTGGGGTTTTTGGGTAAAGGGGTATTTTTAGGGTTTAGGGTCAGTTTTGGGTTTTTGGGTAAAGGGGTATTTTTAGGGTTCAGGGTCAGTTTGGGGTTTTTGGGTAAAGGGGTATTTTTAGGGTTCAGGGTCAGTTTTGGGTTTTTGGGTAAAGGGGTATTTTTAGGGTTTAGGGTCAGTTTTGGGATTTTAGGTAAAGGGGTACAGGGTAAAAATTAAGTACAATTAAATTTACATTACATTAAATTAAATTGATTAAATTAAATAAAATAAAATAAAATAAATTAAATTAAATTATATTAATTTTAATTAATTTACATTTAAAAAAATATTATAAACTTACCAATACTTACGTTGTAATGGTATGCGTTGTAAAGGTACCTGCGTTGTAAATACATGCGTTGTAATGGTACTTCGTTGTAATGGATCCTGCGTTGTAAAAATTGCGTGGTAATGGTAGGCGTTGTAAAAGTATGCGTTGTAACGTCATACATCCGTGGAAAACGCTTTCCTCCGGTATATCCTTTCTGTCCCTCCTGGCACGACTTCTTTTGTGTGCCATGAGGAGTTGGGCCTCCCGTATTTAGCAGATCTTATCAGGCTTGAGCCAATTCTCCTATGGCATAGGATCTGGATTAGTGAGCAGACCAACTTAAATAGAAACATCCTGCTTGACTGTATTAAGTTGGATGGGGCGCTGAAGATATCCTGGCTTAGGTTTATTTATAGGTTTATGAACGATCTTGGATACCCAGAGTTTTACTCAAATCCAAGCTCTATGGCTCGAGTCTCGAGGAAAACCCTGAAGAAAGAGTGCCTCAAAATGTTGCGTTCTGTTAGAATTTCAGATTAGGCCTCTAACCCTACAGTTATCCATCACCAGCTAAGGCTTAGTTCTCTAGGGTATGGAACCTTACTTAAATTGTGTCCCAAGTGGACATGATAGAATGCTGTTGATAAGATTCAGACTGGGCATGGTACACAGATTAGTGACTACACCCAAAATTAATGACTGGTCAAGAGTGTTATATACAACAAACAAACTTAGGGGGCTAGAATAGAAACCCTGTTGGGATCTCTTTCAAACTACCCTAACATCTCATTAAGTACACAAGGAAGTCACTACCAAATTTGTCTAACAGAACAAATCACCAAAACATGGGCCACCTGTGATTGTCAATCCACCTCATTAAAGATTCCCATCAATGACTTGTATAGATCAATATTCTCATCTGGTAATCCCGCCAGGGTATTGTGTCTCTTGATCATTGAGACATCCAGCATACCCCCATGGTCGGCTCGGGGTAAAGACCCACAATCACTTTCCTGAACCATATGATGTTGATCTGATGGGAGAGTGCAGTGCAAAAAATTATAAATGTGGTGATTAAAAAAGGATAGGCAACTTATCGAAAGACTATTTATTAAGCATAAGCCCCTTCCAGCTTAAAACAAGCATTTACAATGCAATGGTTTTGCCTTTGTTAAAGTTAGAGCTATTGGCATTGCTCTTTACATTATTTTTATTTATGTTTTTTTAACATAAATAAATGGCATTGTCATTTACAATGCCACTAGCTTTATCTCGCAAATGACACCCACAAACACCCACAGAGAGCCCCCCCAAACACACACAGAGCCCCCCCACACACACACCCACACAGAGCCCCCCACACACACAGCCACACAGAGCCCCCCACACACACAGCCACACAGAGCCCCCCACACACACAGCCACACAAAGCCCCCCACACACACAGCCACACAAAGCCCCCCCAAGTATAAGGTACTTAAAATGAGTAATTTTGTCAAAATGACACGTCATGTGTAAGATTATAATGTGTTATTACGCATGCTCTGTGTGTGCGCCTGGTATTGTTTGGCATTAAGATGTGATACAAAGTGACCAAAATGGTGCTGGGGCTACTGGACCAACATGCATTACATTCACCTTGCTACCAGAACCCACGATCTGGACGGAGTTCGAGCATTTAAAAGTGATTTAAGACATAACACATCGAAAACATGCCACTTCATACACAGTAAACTTGACGAGCTATAGCAACAAGTTTTTCAATACAACGGGGATGGACACCAGTACATGGCTGGGGCTTTAAGAAGACGTCACCATCCAACGCGTTACTAAGGCGGAACTAAATGCAGCGCTCCTTTTCAATGGCCTCACACGCCCATCACGATTGCTAGTCGGCTTGCTACAATGAGTCATTACTATCGGAAACCGCATCCGACTTTAATCTTACGTTTTACAGTATTTTTACACGTACCCTCCAAACAATGCTTTCGGATAAATCGGTGCAATATTTTTTGTATTTTTTAAAGCAGAGGAGTTACAATTGATAACGTTTTCACAACGGTGGAGGGTAGATTATCTCTCTACAATTGTCTTTGACAAAATAAAGAACAATGATTATTAAAAATATTCTGTCGCTGTCTATACATGCGTGCTTCAGACTCGAGAGGTGGGGCCTCCAAGGAGACACTTTCTCTGCGGATCCTGTGGGGGGATGGGCGTGGCGCCCCTAATCTGACGGTTGTGCCCGAGACTTCCAATTATACGTAACCCAACTCAAAAGTCAAACGGGCTGCTGGCGTTATAGTCCGCGGCGATTAGTTTGTATTTACCTGCGTGGTAACCTCCTCCGGTTTCCAATGTGGCCGTAGCTCCTTAAGCAGCCGCATCGCTCCTTCGCGGCACCCGCGCTCATCTACAGTCAGGTTCATCTTGGGCACGTCTGGGGAGCCGGTAGGGACATGAATGTAATGTGACATGGTGGGTCTTAAAAAGCAAAGCAGGGTGGCGCGGGCGAGGCGGTTAATTTTGAGGTATTTCTGGTTTTAGGGGGTACAAAAAATGTCGCCTGCTGTACTGTCCGTGTATTGCCAGCTGCCTGGTTTTTGTGATGTGCTGCTTGCCGTCTGACAGTGTAAAGAGCACAAACGATGCCTCACTTTCCCTTCAACGACAATCAGGCGATCTGATGCAGCCACTAGTGTTATAAGGAGCCGGCTTACACGGAAATTTCCACTTCGACTCTCCTCCCCTAGCAGCCCCCGCCTCCCATAGACACTCTCAACGACGGCTTCCGAACGGACACACGGAGAGGGGGGGGGCGGGGGCAGGAACGGACACACGGGTAGCGGGAGGGAGCCTCCCCTAGCCCCAGCAAACAAAGCACTCACCTGGACTTCGTTCTGGGGCCGAGGCGGGACTTGCTCTTTCCCCGGGGCTCCTCCTTCGCTCGGGAGCCTCGGGACAGACGACGCAGGCTGCTTCCTGCTCTCCACTCCTCCTCCTCCCGATGACACGGCGGAGGCTCGGCCGGCTGGGCCAATCCCAGCGCGGCCCTGGCTGTATGACGGACGGCTGCTTCCCTTCGGCAGGAAGGCGGAGTCAAAATACAGTGCAAAGTGCCCCGTTTTAGATAAACGCAGCACACTATTTTCAAATGTTCTCTTAGGTAAGGAGTTGTGTACTTTTTTCCCTGTTTGGTCCCAACTAGTGAGATTAATTATCTTTGCATGGGCATCTAATTCCTCAGATTCATCAATGCCGGACCAGATTCGGGGGCGTTCCCGGCATTCGGCTGACGTCGCGTGACGTCGGCAAAAGCCAAAGAATCTCGGGAACGCCCCCGAATCTGGTCCGGCATTGACGGACAGGCCCCTCGTCCAATGGCTAGGCTCCATTTATGGAGCCAGCCAATGAATGACGAGGGCCGACCCAAACCCACACTACAGTTCTCATTAGGTTTTCGCCTGCGCGAAAAAGATGCGCAGAGCGCATCTTTTCGCCAGGCAAAACCTAAAAAAGAACAGTGCAAAACAGTGATCGCAGTTTCAACAAATAGCTGCGAGAGGGCCAACATGTTTCAGCCTATCATGGAACAAGACCATAGGCTTTCATCAGGGCCTCTGTTCTACGTGGATGCTACTGCCTAATTGTGGTTAAATGTGTGAAAAAGTAATTAGAAGTACAAAAAAACACACAAGTGAATCAACAACAGTAAAGGATATAATTCTCCTTCATCTGCCTGAATTCCTCCTTGGCACCTGGTGTATAGACAACATCTGTTGAAAACAAACACAAATGTGGACCCAAATAAGCTAACAAGGTCTGTTAGATACTAACAGTTTTACAGTCATTTCGAATGTTAAATACTCACCCAGTGTGCCCGGGGAAAGGACCTCACCTCTTCCTGGACCTGGCTCAGGAACTGTGAGACCCCGCTCTGCAAGAACAAAACAACCCCGCACTTATCAAGGGCAGAGAGAGCTAACTCTGACCTGCTCTGTCCTGTGGTTGTGCCTAGGGTTCAATGATAATTTGCACGCAGAGCAAAACATAGTATCCACCTATCTCAGAGTAGGACTCAACCTCACAGCTACACCCGGTGCTACTGCTTGCAACAGTAAGATTCATTCAATGTATTAGATTTTAGATGGTACAGCATAAACTTGTCCCACAGTTATATCTGAACACATTAGTTCTCACAGTGTTCAGTGAAGTCAATGTCTTTCTCTCCTCAATTACTATGAAAGCGGGATCAGAGAGGGAAAGGAAAATACGGCGTGGTCCTCATAGACTCAGTGCCTACCTGTCCGTCGTTGTCTCGGTCTGTGACTGAGTCAGGGGGAGGCACTGGGCTGTTGTAAGAACTACAATTTAACTGGTTGTATCAGTACAGCAGTAGCCAATCAACGTTCAGTAGAGTCAGCACAGCAGTGGTCAAGAGTGTTACCTCCATGTCTGTGTGACACCCACTCAGGGCAGTCCACCGTTCACCTAGTCTTTTTTTGCAAGTTTTCTAAAGAATTAAGGAAAGTCTGGTTACACCCCTTTTAAGCCAGCAGGGGCCTTAGGCAATGCCGTCCAGCACTTGTTCGTTATTTTAGAGATTAAACACGTGGCCTGGACGGCATCTACTTTTTTAAAAAAGGCCCTGCGGTTGAGGAAAAGTATGTAATTCAAACTTTGGGAGGCTGCCTTTTAGGTGAATTATTGGGACTTGAATTATGTTTGGATTTTATGTAAACAACATTTTTAATGCAAGGTGTCTTTGCTATTTTATTCTTCCTTTTAACTTGGATATTTTAACTATGAACTTTTATCTTAAATATTTAATGATTGTGATATGTGCTTTCATGACTGTAATTTTCATGGTCGAATAAAGCTTAATTGAATTGAATTGAATTCATATTTAAAGAACACTGTGAAAACCTAAGAGCTTTGCATGTTTTTGTGTGGGTCTGAATTCAGAGTCTGCCTTATAGTCGGCTCATTTGTTACATTGTATTTTAAGAATTTTGTTTCCTGCTTTCAAAGTTTTTATGTGCGAGTAGAATCTGCCAGTCTTCCATCAGTATTGAGGGTGTGAAGAAGTCTTGAGACGGACTGATTTATCAAACAGCAAAGGGAAACCAGAGGTTAAGATTAATGTTCTTTCATCATGAGGTTGAATCATCTAACAGTTGTGATTGGAGGGTACTTGAATCATGAGTTTGATGTATCCAACAACTGAGACTGGAGACCTGTTGAGATCAAGTTTCCTCCATGGTCTGATGAGGGTATTGTTGTTCATCAAGAGTGATGTAAAAGGATACGAAGGGAGGTTAGTGTTGAAGTGACTGATGTGGTGGTCAGCCCAGGTAAAGGATGGACGTACTATAATAGTAGTGATCCTGGAAGGTATAAGATAGTATCAAACGTGTGACTGGCTATATATGTCGCACCCAAAACCAGTTGGTGAAAGTTATGGGGTTCTACATTTGAATGCAGGGCTGTGGTCTGAGGCCTGGTGTCCCCCCTGGGGTTTAGGTGGCCCAAAATGCAAATACTGTTGTGGTTAACATCTGCAGTGGTGTCAAAGTAGACAACAGCAAAGGCTGGTTCTTCAGAGCTTGTATTTTTGTTTGTATTTAGAATTTTAGAGTGAAATAGGTCTGGTGTCTAATTGCTAGTCTTTGTAGATTACAAAGGCAAGCACTGTGTGTTTTTAAAATACCCCTCACACACTATGATTTCCATCCACGTTCATCCACGGAGCAGCACAGAGGCGGAATGGGGAGATATCGTCAGCGGTAAATGACCGTAAGGACACACCTCTGATGCTGAGCTCATGGGGCACGATATTTTGTGAAAAATAGACCACATTAGGTCATCATTTTTTCGTAAAGGCCAAATTCAAGCCTTGATGCAAATAGACTAGCCGATTTTTGCTAGATCTATTTAGGAAAGTAGGCATACTATACTTTAGTGAGCTTATTGAGCACAGTAGGGATTATAAAAGGTCCTGATGAGTTTAGCAGTAGGGGACTGCTAACGAAACATGTCGACCAAGTAGGGCGCAATATTTAGCCCTACCACAACCCCTTTTTAATATTTCCAGCAAGAGAAGCGAATAAATTATTTTTCTACTAGCCAGGAAATTTGTAATTTTTTAATTTTTGCACTAACATCCCTACACCCCCTATCACTTTCACGTCTGTCACACAACACATAGCCTACCTTCAAAATAAAAAGTGCTCCCACGTAGTTCGTGGGTCGCAGCACGCCCCGCCCCGTAGAGGGACGGGAAGACCCCAATGATGAAACATGACACTATGGGAAATCATAGTGTGTGAGGGGTATTTTAAAAACACACAGTACTTGCCTTTGTAATCTACAAAGACTAGCAATTAGACACCAGACCTATTTCACTCTAAAATTCTAAATACAAACAAAAATACAAGCACCAAAATGATAGAACCTATTGTTTGATTAACTAATTCAGGAGGTCGATTCTATCGTCTATACCTCTACTCTCCCTCTTTTGTTAAATTAGATGGTTCTTCAGAGCTGCATATGTAGATCACTAGTTATGTTATATCATGTTATGTAATGCAGTTTTTATTCAGGGGCTGTCCATGGAAAACTGTTGCCAACACAGTGAGAGTGAATGTGTGTTGGATGTTGGATTTTCCCTGCTGTCGATTCCCAAAGACAGAGCTACTGTGACCTGCCAGCCATACACATTTAAGGTGAGATGTTTTAGGGATGCCCCTTTAGATGCATGGCGGTGGGGTGAAGGTCCTTTGACCCTCCGACTAACCCATCACTGCTCTGTCAGTTAGATCATCTGTTTGGGTTTAACTGTACTTTCCTAGGTGTTAGTTGGCTGTTAGTGTGGGGTGGTTGGGGAAAGACTGCATTGCTGGAGTCTATAAGTTGATTGTAATGTCTGGCTGTTGCTGGGTTTTACGAGTAGAGCACATTTAATTACCCTCTCAGCAGTCATTATTATTCATAACGAATATATCAAAATCAGTTTATAACACACACAGACAACGGCGCCTATTCAAGGAGAAACAAATAACATATATTGCAATATATATTACATTACACTGAAAAGCAAACATGAAACAAATAACAGTAACCTTAAAGAAATTATTCACACTAGTGTCCCCCCATACTTCTAGGCGAACCACTCAGAGGTAGTCAAAAGTGAATAGCAATGACAGTGAGGGTCATATAATGTCGCACTAGTGTAAACTTCTATAGCAGTATGTTGAACCTATGCTCAACTTTTCATGACCCCACTGCCCTGCAGTCACTGAATGATCAAATGCCAACCAACATCGATGAAAAGGAGCATACAATTTTATAATCGCTACAGTCCTGTAGTTGCACTAAATGAAGTGGAAATCCAGTAAAAGAGTAGGGGAGGGAGGCGGAGGGGCGGCTCTTTCCTCCTTAAAAGCTTGTGACAATCCCTTCCTGACACCCTGCTTTTTCTGACCTTATCGCAGAAGTGAGGGCATCAACTGAAATCTGCACTTTCTGCTGGTGGAGCTAAGGATCACCCTAAAAACAAGAAGGTGACCTGCCTGCTGAGAGAGGGAAGGAGTGTGTCTGGGCCTGGAGAAGGAGAAACTGTGCAGGAAGAGAAGCCCTAATATATGATACCTAAAGCGCACCCAGGGTCTGTAAGTTAAATGTCACCAGTGGGCTGTAACATACATTGTGCCACCCAATGTAGTGACAGGACAAACAAGACTGCAGGCCGTCTATGTGTTCCACAATGGTACAGGTTTAAAATGCAAATTTGGCCTGTCGAAAGAATCCCTTTTGACAGGCCTAAAACACCTTTTAAATATTCATAAGTCATCTCTACGTAAGTCTTACTGCCAGTTAAGGCAGGCTGCATAATATTTAAAAGTAGCAGCTGTAAAGGACATGTCCTTATAGTGACTAGCACCTCAAAGCCATTTTCCACTGTAGCAAGGTTGGCTGTTCCATAGGTAAGGATTGGGATACAATATTAAGTTTAATAAATGTTATCTCAACCTAGGAAACAGCTAGAGAAATACTTCAAGGTTTCTGTTTAATAGTTAAACAAATCCCAATGGTAAAGCCAACGTTTGTCTACTTACTTACACCTCCTGCCCCTCCTGGGGTATAGGCCATCAACCAGACATTCCAGCCATCGCTGTCCTGGGCTTTTCTTTCAATGTGACTCCAGGTGTAACCTATCTCCTTGCAGTCAGCCTCGAGACCTCAGCACCAAGTGCTTCTTGGCCTTCCTCTTTTCCTTTTCCCTTGATGGTTCCATGTCAGCGCTTGACTGGTGGTGTTTGATGCAGGCTTGTGTTAGGGGGTTGACCTATCCAGCACCAGCATAGTTTCATGATTTCTTTATGAGAAGGGAGGTGGAAAGTCTGCTGCCATACGGTGATCTTGTTGATGATGTTTGGACAGCAGATTTGGAGAATTTACCTCAGACAGATGTTGAAGAAGGTCTGGATTTTGTTGGCGGTGGACATTGTTGTCCTCCAAGTTTCTGTTTCATACAGAAGGACTGATTTTATGGTACCAAAGCCTGATCTTGGGTTGCAGAATTTGGTCCTTGGAGCTCCGTTAGCTAAAGGAGGGTAGCCTTTGCTTTGCTGAGTCTTGCCTTGACATCGGCATCTGTGCCGCACTGCTTGTCTATGACACTGCCCAGGTAGTGAAGGTCTCAACTGTTTTCAGTGCCTCGCCTGCACGAGTGACTGCAGTTGTGCCTTCAGGATCTTGGTTTTTCCCCTGTGGATGTTGAGGCAAGTTGTGCTGCTGTGGGTGCCACATTGTTGGTCTTCTCTTGCATTTGCTGATTGTTATGGGGGAGAAGGGCCAAGTCATCTTCAAAGTACAGGTCGTTGAGCTGCTACCAAAATGTCCACTGGATCCAATTTCTTCTCCTTTCTGTGGATGTCTTCATGATCCAGTCTATGGCCAACAGGAAAGAAAAAGCAAGCGCAAACAACTCTGGCATACTCCAATCCTCACTTGGAAGGCTCTGTGAGTTTTTCTCTATGGACTATCTTGCAAGTCATTCCCTCATAATTCCTGATGGTTCTTACAAGTTTATCTGGCACACTGTAGTGTGGAAAATTAGTACGATTTTGGTAAACATTATCTGCGCCATCTTGCCTTTCCCCCTGATGCCACACTTTTTGTCGTGCGCGCCCGCCATTTTAGGTGCCTCGATCAGAATAGCCCTTTTGCATGCCACTGGCCCCCGACGTAGCCCTTCGCCCTCACCAAGCCTGCACGCTGACCAACCCCCCTGCTCGCACCTGCTTTGAGTCATAAACCCCTCTTCAGCGCAGCTCTGCCTCAGAACCCCATCCTGTTCCCAGCGCGACACCTCCCTTCATTCCTTTTCATGGTCCCAGGCCCTTTGATGCCAACCCCCTTTTTCCTGTGTGTGTGCCCGTTTGTCTTCCTCGTTCCCAGGCCGACACCCAGCTCTGCCGGTACTATCCCTCGCCCCTCCCCGTACAGTAGAAAGCTTCCCTCATCAAAGTGTGGTAAATAAATAATTAATTACCGGTACTATTTTTCAGGATACTCATACAAATAGATAGTTCAATAAATAAGAGTCAAGATACGAGGTAGCTGAAGTTGACAGGCTTTAATTAAGCATAAAAGGACAGGAACAGGACAGCCTGTACGGGAATAGGATGGCAGGGCCCGGCAGCTGCCGGGGCAGGATCTGGGAATGGCTAGCAAACTTTTAATAACAGTGCACAATATTTATAGTTAAACAAAATACATTACATTCAATACAGTAGGCGTAGCAGTAGGCGGAGTTTGTAGCAGTCGCGAAAGATAAGGCATAAAGTGGGTGTAACAAGAGGTGTGTACAGGGCGTATACATAGACATGTGATGCAAACGTAACAGAATATGTCATAAACGGGGCGGAAACATGGAGGGGGCTACCTGAGCAGCTGGGACCTCTAACCTAGTGGTGCGCGCAAACTGACAATGACGTGTTACCAGGGAGAGCTGGGGGGCTATGACTTCTGCACTAGAAGAGGAGACGAAAGTCTGGAGGGTCAGAGCGACATGTACCCAGGCATATCTAGTATCTGTTGTTTAGAGTACATGTTGATAGAATCCAAAAGTTATCAGGGCAAAGGCTAACAGACACTAAGACTGGTGCATGCATAATTCTACATGTAGTGTGTGTGCGAGGAATATTCTATGAATATTAATACAGTATTTCTCTTACATGGAGACATAAAGGCTAGACCATGACGGAAACTATTGATGCGATTCAGTAGCTTAGGAATGCAGAGAAGGAGGGCTGGACTGATAACTAGAAACATAACATACTCTTGGCAGACTAAGAGGCAGAGCCAGGCCGAGCCGGGCACTGTGAGGCATGAAAGTAAGCTAAGGGTCAGGGATACAGGTGGGGGCTGTATCGCTCCTCGGAGAGGGTTCAGGAGACAGGAGCTGAATCTGAGTCCGGGCCCTTTTGAGGCCTAGAAACGGGGACAATTCAATGAATTAACGTGCACACTGTAAAACGTGGCAACGTAGCTTTACATAGGCCTAATATTCGTTGTTTTCACGAAGACTGGAAACTGGCATACTAGAGATGGACACAACTGTAATTGCATCTTTAATCGATCATAGGGGAATACATGCATATCGATCATGCACATATGACATAACATGGGGAACACGTAGGCACATATAACATGGCAAAATTTACTTTTCCACATTCCCTCCTTGTGCCCTACGTTTCCATCAGGAAACATCTATATTCATGATACCATCTATCATTTCATACAGCATCATTTGCTCGTCTCGAATTGTCTTGGAACGGGACTTAGGACTAGGAATACAAGAGGTAGCACAAATGCCGCAAATCGCAGGGCCACATTGTATACAGAGGCAGCAACTGAAAATGATCATTACTGCAATACCTAGGAATGACAATACTTTCCATCCCCAGGCAGATAGGATATCCCAGAGCCAACCGGACCATGTCCAGGTGCCTGGATTCTGGTGTAACTGATGGGCAATTTTATGAAGTCTGGTTATAGCTGAATAAACAGATGGCGCGTTATTAGGAATGAAAATGCAGCAACTAGATCCGATGACTCTACATGCTCCTCCTCTATCGGCCAGTATGACGTCAAGAACGAGACGATTTTGGAGCACGACAAATCTCATAGCAGATTGCTCTTCGGTTAAATTACCTAGAGCAGAAGTAGTCTCATTCACTACTGCTTCAAGGATTCTGGTTAACCTACGTATTAACTTACTATTCTGGATAGGTCCTATAAAGAAGAAGAAACCTTTATTAAAGTCTTGATACTGTTCTAGAGTAGTTTCAGTTTGATCGACAATTGGGGACTCAATCTCCCTTCTATGCCTGATGTGTACTAGATGTGTGTTTCTGTGATAATCAGATGGGGCTAGAAAAACTGGTGGCAGTAGGAAGGCAATGTAACAGGTTCAATCCCAATCGAGGGGCAGACGAACATATGCGGTCTGACCACAAACAAAATAAGAATGACGTGAGGCTTTGAAAATAGATTTCCCACTGTCACTATACTTGACAGTAGTAGTACAATCACTATGTCCTACATGTGCGGAACCATTCTTTCGGACACATAATTCGCCTTTGACTGGTAGTACTGAAATAGCAGGTAAGTCTGGAGTAGTATCAGACTGAACATTCAGGACCATAAAATTCGAGGAATAATTACCTAAATTGTAAACTTCATTTTCTAGATCTAACCCTGTTCTATGGGGGAGACCTTGCTTGTCTGGAAAACATGTTCTATTCAGAAGGGACATATCATTTGAAGATGACGTTAACATGGACCATGCTCCACATGAACCATTATGTGAAAACGGATAAGGAAAGAGTGGCAGAACTCCCTTCGGTGTCTGGAAAGGGGGGAGTCGACCACACACCCAACAATTAGTGGCATTGCTGGTCTGGTGTGAATAGTGTAACATTCTGATGAATGTGTTATTACGCATAGCAAGACGATAGGATAACTCGTGAGGAGGCAGATCACTAAATGTGTGCTCTACTGTAGCATTAGCAAACTTATTTACATGAGAAATTGGAAAACATAAATGCAATGCATAACTTGTGCAGGTAACCATCAAACTTAGAAACAATAGAAAACTTAGAAAAACGATACATCTGATAGAGTTTCGACTAACTCTCTCACTATGGGGGTCTATCTCATACATGTCAGAAACCTGTCTAACCGTTTCACCCGAGAGGGACTTAGACAATTAAACTGGCTGACTTATTTTACTAGACCGGAGCTTTAATTTATACTCCTGCTGCGGAGTTTTCTCTAACAGAGGAACTTTCAGTTCGGGATTGAAATTAATGTCTGGTTTAGAGTCTGGTTTCAGGCAGTCTTTAAAAATGGAACAGTCTTTGGAATTGTCATTAAAAGTCTTTTTCCCGACTCCATGAAATTTCTTGATATGCGACAGATGGACCCAACCCTTGCGGCCTTCCAACTTCACGGCCGTGCGGGTGGTCAGAAGGACTAGTCTCGGCTCCTTCCAGCGAGGCTCCAGCGGACTTGAACGATCAAAGTTCCTGACCAGTACGAGGCTTCCTGGAACGATTTCATGCGGTTTCACCTCGGTATTGTCTGGAAATGCAGCGGCAACCTGTGAACGACAAGAGTGTAGGGCAGACATCAAGGAAGCTAGGTAATCTGTCAGCATATTACTGGAAACATCTGTAATACTGCGGGGTCTAGGTGTACCCCACATGTTTGGGGGGCGGCCGAATACGACCTCATAAGGGGACAGACCTGATCTGGAGTGTGCGACCATGCGCATAAAGAATAAAGTAACTGGCAGGGCAACTAGCCAGTCCACACCTTTCTCTTTACATGTCTTAGCAATACGGATTTTCAGGGTCTGATTATGTCTCTCTACGAGACCGGCTGCTTCTGGATGGCGCACACAATGGAACTTCCACTGGTACCCTAACAAAAGGGAAACATGTTTCATCAACTCAGATGAGAATGGCTGGCCGTTATCAGAATACACGACCCTAGGGAGTCCATAACGGGGGAAGAATTCACGAACCAACTGCTTGGCAGTGGTCGCTGCTGTATAATCTGGAACTGGATATGCTTCTGTCCACCTGGACAAAGCGCATACAACTACGAGGACATACTTGAAACCTCGACATCGCTCCATCTGAATATAATCCATCTGGAGGACTTCAAAAGGGTGGTCAGGAGGTTGGAATCCACCTTGTTCCACCGGGACACTTTTACCTGGATTGAACTGGCAACATATCATACAGGTACGGACTTTCTGCTTGGCTGCAGCTCGTAAGTGCTTGTTGAACCAAAGGTTCTGTATACTGTCTAACATGGCTTTTTCTCCTAGATGTGCTGGACTATGTGCGGTATTGATAATGACTTGAACCATGGAGTCGGGGAGAAACCATGTGGCTTTTCCCTTCGTCACCCATCCCTGATCTGTCTGGACCCCTCCTTGTTCGGACCATTTCTTGATTTCTTCGGGAGTAGCATGTAACTGTATGTCTATGACATCTTGTGTAGGGTCTTTAACTGTCATACAAGTAGTCTGTTCTGGAGTGGATGTCTGTGTCTTGTTAACTGGAGTGTCTGGTGTCTGAGCTGTAAGCTTGGCTGTTCGATCTGCTAGATCATTACCTTGGGAAATAATATCAGTAACTTTCGTGTGTGCCTTGCACTTCATGATAGCGATAGCTGTCGGTAAATGTATTGCATCTAACAGAGCTTGAATGAGGAGACCATGCTGAATCTTGGTTCCATGAGAAGTCATGAAACCTCTTTCCTGCCAGAGCACTCCGAAGTCGTGTACAACTCCGAATGCGTAACGTGAATCTGTATATATATTTACTTTCAGGTTCTTGGCACGTATGCAGGCTTGGGTCAGAGCAACTAGCTCTGCTGCTTGAGCAGACAGGATGTCAATACGGTGTGTCTCTATAACTTCAGTTTCAGTAGTCACTGCATACGCGGCTACTAGTTCTCCTGTACTTGTTCTCATACATGAACCGTCCACATAAAGTGTCAGGTCGGGATCTGGTAATGCAATGTCTGTCAGGTCTTGTCTTGGCTTAGTCATAGTATTAATGACTTCCACACAGTCATGTGTGGCAGGATTTGAAGTAACTGACGGTAACAGTGTAGCGGGATTTAGAACGTTGCAGCGTCTGATTTCTATGTGTGGCTGGAACAGTGTCAGTTCATAACCTGTTAAACGTGCAATTGTCAAGTGCTGAGTCTGTGTTCGGTTTAAAAGAACTTCCACGGAATGTGGAACTTGTACTGTCAGGGAGTGTCCTAATACTATGGAATCACTTTGTCTGATTGCTAGAGCTGTGGCTGCAACTGACTTGAGGCACGCAGGCAGAGCCTGGGCTACTGGATCCAATGTGCTCGAAAAATAAGCACAGGGCTTGTACTGTCCGGCTTGATCTTGTGTGAGAACAGATAATGCAGTACCATCACGTTCTGTGACAAAAAGTGTAAAAGGCTTACTGTAGTTCGGTGTAGCTAGAACAGGTGCTTGGCATAAGGCTTTCTTTAATTCATTAAAACTAAGTGTATGTTCAGATGTCCAAGGGAGGACAGTCGATACGGCTGCCTCCTGTGTCGTTAACTGTATCAGTGGCTTGGCTAGAAATGCATACTGAGGAATCCATTGTCTGCAATAAGAAGTAAGGCCGATAAAAGCACGTACCTCCTTCTGTGTCTTGGGCTGTGGAAGACTCGCTATTAACTGGATACGGTCTGGTGTCAACTGCCTACCCCACTTGGACAGTAAGTGGCCTAAGTAGATCACTTGCTGGACACAGAACTGGAGCTTTGAAGGGGACACCTTGTGCCCCATCTCGGCTAGGAAATTCAGAACTGTAAGTGACGCTCGCTCGCAGTCACGTTCAGAACGGGCTGTGATCAGTAGATCATCGACATACTGGAGCAGGGCAGTGTCAGTTGGCATGTGAATATTGTCTAGTTGTCTTTTAAGTGCTTGACTGTAAATACTAGGACTTTCTGTGAAACCTTGAGGAGCTCGTGTGAATTTATAGCTCCTTCCATTTAAACAAAAACCGAAAAGGTACTGGCTGTCTGGATGAATGGGAACACTGAAAAATGCATTCTTGAGGTCTATTACAGTAAAAAATGTAGCTTCAGAATCAATGGCTGTTAATAGGGATGAAATATCTGGGACTACTGGATACTGAGGTATGATACATTTATTAAGTTCTCGAAGGTCAATCACTAATCGATATACTGGAGGTGCATTTGGATCAGTACGTTTCATGACTGGAATGATAGGAGAATTACATACATTGGAGTCAGTTTCTACAACCACTCCTTGAGCAATGAGCTCGTCAATAATTTTGGATAAGGCTGCTACAGCCTCAGGTGGCAATCTGTACTGTCTGATCCGTGGCAGGACTATACCTTGCTTGAGAGTCACACGATGGGGTGTGATTTGCATAAAACCTACATCAGTTGGACCTTGCGCCCATAAATGCTGGGGGACATTCAGTAATCTTGGATCAAAATCACGTAATACATAGTGACCTTTAAAGTCCCTTAAAAACAAACGAACTCCCTCTGGGGAGCAACAAATTACTGCACCTAATTCTTTTAATGTTTTAATACCTAACAAATTTTCTGGACATGATTTCGTAAGTAACAAATCAGTAGTTCGGGACAATGGACCAACTTCTAGAGTAACTGGCTTTGAAATTTCGTTTACAATAGGCTTTCCTGAAAATCCAAGGGAAACATTTCTAGAGCCTGAGAGCGGAGCCCCTGGAACCTCGTCATGACTGATAGTAGTCCTACTTGCCCCTGTATCAATCAGAAACTTTCTGTCTTTCCCCAATACTTGACTATGTACATAGGGACCCTCTGGATCTACAGGTATCTCGATGAGAGGCAAGCCTACCTCCCTCTCTAGGCTGTTTCATGAATACTGTTGATACTCTGGATACTCTGTCTGAGCATACTGGTACATTTGCTGTGTAACATGCTGTGTTGCAGCGATGGGCTGCGATGCTGGAACTGTCTGTTGTGCATTCTGTGGTGACTGAGAAGTCTGTGTAACTTGTTCTGGTCTAGGCGGGCGTGGTCTTTCTTTAGTCTTACCAGTAGCTATGTTGTGTTTCAGAACTGCACACTCGTTTATAAAATGACCTGGCTGTTTACAATAATTGCATGTCCCTTTAACGGGAGCTGCAGGATGACTGGCTTGATTCGGACCCCTCTTCTGACTGTCTTGTGGAACAGATTGTGCAACTAATACTTTCATTTTCGTGTCTTTCATACGTTTCCTTTCGTGTTCTTGCTCTTCCCTGATTCTATTCTGGTGATACTGGAGCATCTGTAACATTTGTGACGGGGTATTAGCTTGCCAGGTACTTTCGACTTTCAAAACTCGATTTTTAACTTGTGGGCTTGAATTCTCGACTAGTTTAGTAACAAAAAGATGAGGGTATGACTCGCTACTTGTCTTCAAACCACTGTTAATGATAAAACATTTCTCGAATCTAGAATAAAAATCACTAGTGTCTTCATCTAGTTTCTGTTTACAAGCTGAGATTGCATCCCAATCTTCCTTTTTCGTGGCTAATAATCTTGGCAAAACTTGTATCAATAACTCAGGTAATTCTTTACATTTATCTCCAAGACCGGTACCTGGTACACGTGCATTATCTTCAGCTTCTAGAGCTGTCCAATCTATCTTTTTCTCTCCCACCTCCCATTCTTTTTCCTTGAGTTTTTCATATATGCCCGCAGGCAACAGGACCTTTAACATTTTAATGATATCTGGATACGTGTATTCTCCCATACGGAGCATGTCTTTTAATTCACGGTGGAACCCTGCTGGATCTTTGTCGTGACAGGGAATTAATTTTTTCATCTCTAAGAGTTCCATCTTGGTAATTGGGGTGTAAACAAATACTCGTTCTAGATCGCCACCCGTTCCTCTAACTGGATGGACTTCTCGTAACGGATGCTGTCTGTCTATACAGAATGGTTTACTTTCTGGAGGTGAGACGTGGACAAAATGCGGGTTCAGAAACGTTCGGTATTTGTGGCGCTGTTCTAGAATGACACTAATTAAATCAGTACCTAAACCTCTCCATCTATACTGGAGTAACTCGTTCAGAACATCATGTAACGGACCTGGATCAGAATGTTGTCCCTCATACAGCGTGATGAGGTGCTGGATCATATACATACCCACCAGTCGCTGCTCGGCTGGGGGCAGTTTCAGAAACATTTGTGCCACTATTTCGTCTGGAAAAGTGGTAGAATCAGTAATCCATCGGACTGCTGATCGGGCTAGTTCTTGTTCATGCATGGTACTAAGTTCACTATAACCGATACGTGATTTCAGAATGTGATCGGTAGCTTGAAATACTTGTTCAAGAGAACCTTGTTCTGGTGCTGGAGGATGAAAAACTTTCTTGTGTTCTAGGCGTGAATGTCGGTCTGGAAATCTGATTCTACCTACATACGCTATTCTAGTGGGATTCTCGTCGTCTACCTCTTCAGTAGAAGAGTTGTCTTCTTTCTCACTTACTTGTGCTGCTTTGCGTTTGTCGTGTAACCTTATTATTTCCTTACGAATTTTCTTATACATACTTTCTATACTACTGAGTGTCTTGTGTCTACCCTCGGCTATATTATCACTCCACCTTGTCAGGACTTTCATTTCGGTCGGATCTTTAGTCGGACAATCTTGTTCCCTTACTAAACAATTAATTAGAAATTTTAATAGCATGAGCTGGGTCTCAGCTTTCCTTAGAGACATGATTTCGCCAATACTTTCTGGATCGTCTCCTGTACGGATGAAACGATATATTCTGTCTAGATCTTCTTTCATATTCGGTAGGGTGTCCAAATACTCGGTCACCCGTCTTACACGCAATGAATATATAACCATATTATCATCGCCTGGGACTGGATCATAACGGCATTCGGTAAGAGCTCGCTTGATATCTGCAACGGACTGATATTTGGGCGTACGCTGTAACGCACGTTCATGTAACTCGACTAATGTTACACGTTTGTGTGGCGGCGGGGTACCAGGAGGACCTCCCCCCGCGGCCCCTAAACTGGAATCGTCGACTGATACTCTTCGTGCTGGCAGAGTGACCGATGTAGCGGGAACTTGTACTACGGGCTGGACCGGGGGTACTGTAACAGGTGCTGTAACAGGTGCCCCGGTGGCTGGAGGAACAGGAATTACATTATTTACAGGAGCTGGCAGAGCAGGATTTGCATATTCTGGGACTGTGTCGTCCAAATAGGACGAGAGAAAAATATCAGCTGCGGTCGGTTTGTGACGTAGCTTAATCGGAACTAATGGCGGCGGAAAATTACATGGTGCTTCCGGGGTTGCTTTCAGCAAGCCCTCGGCAAGAAGAGGATACATACCCTTAATGAGGGCATTTCTCTGTCTGTCTGACTGTTCGGCTTTAACTCGTTCACCTATTTCGATTAATTCCCTTTCTTGGGCTCTTTCTGAGGATTCTCTACTTAATTCTGACTTTCTGATTTCTTTCTCTGTTCTCCTGTGAGATTCTTTGCGCCATAACTCGATGGCGTCTTTCTGGGACTGTCTGGATTTCTTTTTCCATAATGCTTCTTCTACTCGCATGATGCACTCGGCATCCCATGTACCCGATACGGGCCATCTATACTTTTCCTCTAATTCCTTGGTGTACTCCACCCATAAGTCTAGATATAATATGGCACTTATGCCATGCTTATGATACATAAAATGACCTGGACTGTCCCTAGGCGGGACAGGAACTGCTTCTTCGAGCAGACCTTTTCTAGTTTTTAACTGACGTAACTTAGAGAACAGAGGCATAACTAGGCTGGAGTCTGGACACAGTACAATACACGATAAACACAATAATAACTGAAAAACAAATCATTCATACCACGACATTGAAAACACATGAAATAACATTTAAAATAACAATTCGGACAGAATACTACCTGGAATACTGAGAACAGAAACACATGAATTTCTCGAGAACAGAAAAGATCTTACTGGAATGACTAGATGCACTGCTAAAACAGTACGAAACTTACCGGTCTCATAAAGAGACACGTCAGGACCCGCATCCACCTAGGTGGACACTTCGTGTTGGATCTGTGTACCCAAACCCACGGACCAGAGACAAATTACTTGACCCTGTCTAGATACTACCCCAGCAACGGTACTCACCGGGCAGCAAGAACGGAAGGCCTCGGACTGGACTGGACTGCTACGACGACGGACGACGAACTTCGGACTTCAGTTACAGGTGGGCCTCCGGATACCTCGGACCTTGGACTCTCGGCTTGGGCTCTGGTCGGGACTCGCCGCGTTCCTCCACCGCCTCGTCTGGATGCTGGACCGCAACCTCCGTCTCCTCCGTGGACCTGAGGGATACTTGAAGCAGAAATATCTGCCGCTGCGCAGGATGGTTCCGTCACGGCTGCAGAGGGTCAGGGGGCTTGCGTGGCTTCTCCGGTGCGTGGGGAAAGGGCAAGTCCCTATTCGGGCGCCATTATGTGGTAAATAAATAATTAATTACCGGTACTATTTTTCAGGATACTCATACAAATAGATAGTTCAATAAATAAGAGTCAAGATACGAGGTAGCTGAAGTTGACAGGCTTTAATTAAGCATAAAAGGACAGGAACAGGACAGCCTGTACGGGAATAGGATGGCAGGGCCCGGCAGCTGCCGGGGCAGGATCTGGGAATGGCTAGCAAACTTTTAATAACAGTGCACAATATTTATAGTTAAACAAAATACATTACATTCAATACAGTAGGCGTAGCAGTAGGCGGAGTTTGTAGCAGTCGCGAAAGATAAGGCATAAAGTGGGTGTAACAAGAGGTGTGTACAGGGCGTATACATAGACATGTGATGCAAACGTAACAGAATATGTCATAAACTGGGCGGATACTAACTGTTTAGCGGATAGATGCACAGCTATTTAATTGAAAAAGTTGAAATGAGGATCAAAAGTCTCTTGTAGTTTTATAGGTGCTCACCAAGGTGGCGTCGAGGGCCCAACGACGTCAGGCTAGATACTGAAACGTGACGTTCTCTGGCCTCACGTTTCATAAACTGGGCGGAAACATGGAGGGGGCTACCTGAGCAGCTGGGACCTCTAACCTAGTGGTGCGCGCAAACTGACAATGACGTGTTACCAGGGAGAACTGGGGGGCTATGACTTCTGCACTAGAAGAGGAGACGAAAGTCTGGAGGGTCAGAGCGACATGTACCCAGGCATATCTAGTATCTGTTGTTTAGAGTACATGTTGATAGAATCCAAAAGTTATCAGGGCAAAGGCTAACAGACACTAAGACTGGTGCATGCATAATTCTACATGTAGTGTGTGTGCGAGGAATATTCTATGAATATTAATACAGTATTTCTCTTACATGGAGACATAAAGGCTAGACCATGACGGAAACTATTGATGCGATTCAGTAGCTTAGGAATGCAGAGAAGGAGGGCTGGACTGATAACTAGAAACATAACATACTCTTGGCAGACTAAGAGGCAGAGCCAGGCCGAGCCGGGCACTGTGAGGCATGAAAGTAAGCTAAGGGTCAGGGATACAGGTGGGGGCTGTATCGCTCCTCGGAGAGGGTTCAGGAGACAGGAGCTGAATCTGAGTCCGGGCCCTTTTGAGGCCTAGAAACGGGGACAATTCAATGAATTAACGTGCACACTGTAAAACGTGGCAACGTAGCTTTACATAGGCCTAATATTCGTTGTTTTCACGAAGACTGGAAACTGGCATACTAGAGATGGACACAACTGTAATTGCGTCTTTAATCGATCATAGGGGAATACATGCATATCGATCATGCACATATGACATAACATGGGGAACACGTAGGCACATATAACATGGCAAAATTTACTTTTCCACAAAAGGACCCCCGAGTTGATCAAAGCCCCCACCCCATGAGATCCGATCGAACCCCCCACATTCCATGAATCGGCGGAATATCCAGCTGCGCGATAATCATCACCTGTTGTGACCGGGGTGGGGACTTCTACTGTAAATGTGTGTGGGAACGGGCCCGAAGGGGAGATTCCGGGAATGTCTTTCCGTACATCAAAGCATTGCCATGAACATGTAATCTATAATAAAGCAATAAAACCTGTATATAAGAGGCCAGGCCTCAGAGATGCAGTTAGAGCACCTCAGAACGATACCTGCTGTCTAACTGTTGTGTTCTCCTCCGGAGAGAATAAACCTTGTTTCCTGCCTTCCCGCCTCCAGCGCCTGCCTCTTCATTGATCAATATTTCATGGGTCTAAGAGGCGATACCGCCGGGCAAATATCGATTGTCCCCTGACCTTAGATTCTACAATTGGTGTCCCAAGCGTGGGGCCCATCAGCGACTCGTGGATCCAGTGGGAGAGGTCCTGACGACAGAGTGAACGACTGCAACGATCGGGAGAGCTCTTGCCCAATGGACCCTCGTCTGGCAGCCGATCATCCGAACTTCACTAGTTCCGAACAGACCTCTCTCGAGTGATCTACGGTCCTGACTGGGAACCATTAGGAGTGCTGCGAGGAATACGAAAAAAGAGGACGATCGGGCGCTGGATTCGGAAGACAAGAAACTGTCCATACGGTCCGGGTAAGGTCGTGTAAACACGACAAACCGCAAAATAATTGTATTGGTTGTTCAGAAAATACTAGTATTACTCTTTATTTGACTTATTTGGAGATTCACTGTCTGCATACGGAGAAACAGTAGGCTCTTTCCCTTTTGCAAACAGTGAAGGATAGGTAACGCAGCCGTCGTGCCTATTTTTCTCCCCCACTGATTCTATTATTTATTAACGGTTTTTGGGAGATTCCCTCTCCCACACTGATTAACTGGGTTCTTTGACCCCGAACTACTGTTCACGGATTGTTTTCTGGAGATTCTCTGTCTGCAAACAAGAAATAACAGATTCCTCTTTACGGATAGTGAAAGGGTAGAGGACGCAGACTTTTGCGCCCCTACTTATTCTCCCCACTGATTTCATTTTATTTTTTTTATTTTATTTTTATTGGTTGTTCTTTGTTATTGGTTCATGAGGTATTCACTGCCTGCAAACAACGTAGAATAGAAATATTCTGTCTAGTCTTTGCGCACAGTGATAAGATAGGCAGTGCTGACTTTTTGTCCCTCGCTGCGAGCCGTCATGTCTGTCTTCTCCCCACTGGTTGATAGCTGGTTCAGCCCGGACCGTTTATTAGAGGTGGATCATCTAGCTCCGCTGGAAGGCACCCCTAATAAGGACATGTTCATAAACTATGGATTAGTTACCATAGCCTATAATAAATTGTGGCACAGGTATACCAAAGAAAGTCAAGACAAACAGTGGCCACTGGTAGGATCCTTCGATCTTGATAAAATAGAAATGTTAGAAATAGCCCTTCGTAATAATAAGACAACGCCTATTATGCTCGACAGTCTCGGTATGTGGTGAAAAGAGGCAATGCAACGAAAGAGAAGAGACGAGGACAGAGCAGGTAGAGGAATATATCAGCAGGACAACCCCTGGACACCACGACCCGAAAGTTATCCCCCGACACTACGCACAGGACGGCCAGACTTAGGGCAAGACCAATGTGCTTTTTGTAAATGTATCGGACACTGGAAAGCCCAATGTCCGACTTTACTGAGCGAGAGTAGGAAGAGAGGACCGACAGGAATAGCAGCCCGGAAGAAAGGGAAAAAGCGCGAGACAAAGAAGAATCAGACTGACATGGTCAGGCCAGATAGAACCACCACGTTCGATTATGCCCGATGGCACAGATTTCGCCAGACTGATTTCAGCGACATGTTCGAGTTTTCATAGATCGAACAACGTTAAGACGGGAACCCAGTCTAGCTCTAAATTAACAGACGGAAAAAGATAATTATGGCCAATAACTGTTTTATGTTTGTCTTGGGTCTTTTTATATAATATTTGTACTGTCTCCCCGTCTGAGTTTGTGTGTACGTAATGCATGAATCTGCGTCATCCCTCTGCCTGTGTTACTTTGGTACTTAAACTTTTGTTAACAGAAGCTTTAGTATGGAACAACCTGGAAAGAAAGGAGTGAGAAAACGAAATCCATAGGCCACTTATGAACTTGAACTTTTATTTAACATAACGAACAAGAAACAAATAACAATATGTAATAATAACACTTAATAATGCCCTAACAACAGAAAACGTTTGAAACAAGAACGGTAAAACTAGAAAATGAAAGTCAACAGAACATTCGCCCCCCCCCATTCTGGAACCTTCCAAAGTAGGGCAGGGTTAGGGTTACGCCCAGCCGGCGGCAACCATATAAGGCGGGCCCTGCTGCCAACACTCGGTCAGGAAATCTTAACATATGGGGGAGCCGAAGGAGAGGCAGGGGCCAGCGGAGTCCGGCCACAGCGGCCCTGGATAGTTGCAGGCAGTCCCGCCACATGTCCCCCCCGGTCCGGCCACCAAGGGCCAGGGACCGGGGCCAACGGGATCCGGCTGCAGCCGATGAGCCAAAGAACCCGTTCATGGGGCCAGAGCAAGGGGCGTCCGGCCGACATCCGCCGGAAGCCCGGTCCAGAGAAGGACAGGACACTTCTTTCTTTTCCCCTCCGTAATGGCCGCAGCAGCACGCCCGGCGCCACTTCTGTCATGAACAATGGCCGCGACAACTCTGGGCGGCGGGATGTCTTGTACATACCTCCAGTCCTGGTCGGGCTGGGAGGGAGAGGCGACGCGGACGAGCCTCTCCCACCCCCACGGATAGGAGGTTTCCCAGCCCCCGACCCAGCGCCGAACTCCTCCAGCCAGGCGGTGGTGCCAATACTTGCGCAGCACCGAACATGCAACGGCGCCGATACTTGCACAGCACCGAACATGCACCGCAGGTGGCCATACTTCCGCAACACTGGACATGGGTTCATTCCAAAAGGTCTCTTCCACTCTTGCAGACTCGACGAGAGGGGACTGCTGCAGGGCCTCAAAATGGCGTCTGGGCCCGCTGAAAGGCGGGTCTCGGCCGCTAGAGTAACTTTGAACGGCAATGTAACTCGATCGCTCGCCCACCGGAGCACGAGCCCCCACCTCCGACAGCATCTCCACAGCCTTGAAGATTCTACGAAAGTCCCCGGAGCCCTCGGCCCCTGCAGGCTTCCGGTAAGGGACAACTGCCTTGATCGCTAAACGAAATAAGCATGGCATAGCCACTCCTTCTGTTAGCATGAATTCTTGAACTGCCGAAAAGGACTCTGGTCCAACTGCCAGTTGTAGGAAACATTTCCTTCTCTGATGCTACTTCCGGACTAACCCGGCCCCGCCCAAAATGGCGCCGGTATCAATAGGAACTTACGAACACCTCGTGGTGTTCCTTCGCACTAATACAAACTTGATGTTCCAAGATATATATATAATCCTTTTGTACACTTAACAAGAAAGAAGGAGAGCTCACTCGACGAACATGTAAAAGGATCCCGTTAAAAATGTTGGTTACAAAATGTACGATGTATTATATTTTTATTTATAATTGATGTATAACCTCGCTTATGACGCACGCACACGGTATGCATATAGGAAATCTGATTGCAGCTAGTCTGACTATGCTTCTAAATTATGAAATAAATGCCCCCGATCCCCCCAACCAATTGATGGACGTTTTAGTTACCTACGAATGACTGAATAAACGTTTCTAAATGTTTTTTATTGCTGCAAAACAACACCCCCACTGTACGCACTTTCGCCATTGCCGTGTCCGGCCAAATACGACTCCACCCTCATTATCTACGTACTGAAATGATTTTGCAAAAATAAAGGTTTTCGAAACTATGAATGGGTATTGCATGCTTTATTTAAAATGTGGGATCGGCGGGAGAGTTTTTGCGCACCCTACTTTATTCTCTCTTTAAGGTTATTAGAAGGTGGTTGCCCAGCCTCGAATGAAGGATCGGATCTAAGACACGATACTCTGCCTTCGGACACACGACTGACCCATGAACTCGCGCATGGAGGAAGACCTCGACTTCTGAGGATGGGTAAAACGAAACGGTATAAATGATGGAATATAAAAGATGGGTAAAATGAAACGATGTAAATGTTATAAAATCCAACGCTCAAAGGTACTAGGGAACAGAGTTGATCGAAGAACTAGTAAACCTTAGAACACCACTGCGTTGAAAGAGATTTAAGGACCCCGATAGTTAAATACACCTACCAACTAGAAACTCCGCGCTAAGTACTTCTGATTCCCTAGCGTTTTCCTACTCACAGCCTATAAGGACACACTGCCCCCCCCCCCCCCCCTGACTCCAGAAACCACAACCTCAGGGATTCTATCCCGAGGAGATAAGACGGGTATGAGGTAAGTAAAGGACTCTTGAATCCATGTATTGGATACGCGCGAATGTTGTCTCCCTCCCTTCCCCTCTTTTCCCTCCCTCTGCAGGTTACATCGGAGATCACAACCGAGGTGTGGCGAAGATCTGAAGCCTTGCCATGCCTGATACGCGAAGCAGACTAGCGCCGCAAGGTGGCACCTAAGCACTCCCACCAACTGCTCATGTAACAAACGAGCCAATCAATAGTGTGACTTGTTGAGAAATGATCACCCTTAATCCCGGTTGCGCGAGTGGACACATGCCACGTATGTCTGAAACTATGAAAGAATGTTTGTGTGTGACTGAAGCGTCGACTCAACTGGTCAAAGGACCAAGAATGTAAGGAGTACGACACAATGGTGCCCTTTTCCTTTTTCACAATGCATGTCCCCCGTACCCGACCTAATGCTCGTCCGTCCTGAACCGCATGCTTTCAAAATACTAACACAGACCTGCGATGTCTTGTATCAAGTAATGCGCTGAATAATCTATCTTAAATACACGGCCGCTCCCTATGTTGCACGTGTACTATCTAGCCTATTGTTGCACATCTCTCTCTCTCTCTCTCTCTCTCTCTCTCTCTCTCTCTCTCTCTCCTCCACACTCTCACTCTTCCGAACGACTAGCACCCAAATTGGCAGACCGCCACCCCTAGCACACCACCCAATTGGCTTCAAATACCGCCAGTATTTGCACAAAACTTGTCTTTAATACAATCACCCTGAGACCGTGTCATTGCCTCTCCTTTCTGCTAAATTAACGAAACCGAGAGTTGGCGATGAGGGAAAGGACAGGTAAGACGACTGAGGTTCCCTAATCTGACCCGTAATAAGGGAACTACATGTCAGCGGCTCCTATGATGAAATAAAATGCCTCAGAAGGCGCGACCTTCCCCGTCCCGAATTGTCGCAATACCCAAACCAGTAAAAATGATCGGAACATCCTCGTATTCCAGGAACGCCCCCTGTTTCGTATCAGCTGCCCCAGACGAGAGTTATAAAACTGTCCCTCACCCCCGGTCATAAGAGATGGGTCTACTTACGCCCTTACCTCAGTTTTCTATGTCCCTAGTTGTTTCCCATAAGACCCCTGTCTTTTCTAATTTAGTAATCAGGCCATAAGAGGCCACATAGGAACCAGAATGATGTTTTACAAAGTTAAAGGATTAGACCGAAGCGAAGAAAATCATTGCAATGAACACCGTTGAAAGCGAAAAATGTTTAATTGAAAGGCAAGATGCATTGATAGAATGAAAAAAAAAATGTTTTTCCTATGTTCGTCCCTCAGCAAGATACCTATTAGTACCATATTGATAGCTCACAGCACCCTTTATAAATCTAAAGCCCTAGAGAACGGTATAGCTTTGTCAGGCTCGTATTACGAAGGGGGGGTCTCCATCAGATGAACTGTCGTAAACTGTAATAAATAGTTGTGAAGGAAAGTCATAGTAAATCCAACAGGCCCATCATCGGTCATTTATATGTTAGTTGTGAACCCTAATATAACGGACGTTTTCATTTTTTGCCTGGAGCTGGGAGAGAAATGGACTTATGTGATTACCTTCCTCTACCAATTCTCTAAAGACTGTCTTTTCAAACTCATTTTAAGGGTACGACCGTCGGAGGAAAGAAGGACCGGATGTGGGAGCACGTGGCCTGACTACAGACTATGGAACATCTGCGACATTGGCCAAGGCGAGACCGCGGCAGAAAAGAGCTGCAGGACAAGGCACTATTTCCGACAAAATGAGAGGAAAGGGCTGACCTGATGTCCCTGCTCAATGTTCAAAATGTGTGCCGAAAAAGTCCCCGCTCTCTGAACTCAGTCATGAGCCCGCCTACCTGGAATTCTCCGCCCCCTGGTCTGTTCCCGATCTGGCCCTGCTCCATCCCCCCCTTTTTCTCCGACCTACCCTATGGACTACTTACACACTCTTCTTCCACCTGAACTCTTTGACTGCCGACTCCAAAGGACACAGGGCGAAAAGGACCTTTTTGACCGGGAAAGCAAGAAAAAGGTCATGCCCTGCAACGCGGAATCTAGATCAGAGCTGGACCCATAAGCTCCACCGCCGGTGCTCCACAGTGCCAACGGAAGACGGAAACCAAAATGCTGAGAACTCGCTAACTTCGAACATTCCTTATTTATCGTTTCTACTATGTCTCATTTCTCTCCCAGCCACCAATGTATTGATTATGCAGCAACCAACAATGAACAGAACTCGGATATGTAATAACCTATCAGTTTACATTCCTACCGACTATAAGTAGCTATGAAATGTTTTGTCTGCATTACTATAACTTTCCTGCAAACGAGTTTTTTTTCGATGGACCCGCCTCCTAAGATGAGCGATTTTGAAATGTAATGTTTATAGCTCCTTCACCTGAGTTCCTACTTTTTACCTATGACTACCACAATAGACATGAATAGGAAATAGACCAGCAAGATGTCTTGAATATGTTAAAGGGAGAACTGTGGAAAATTAGTACGATTTTGGTAAACATTATCTGCGCCATCTTGCCTTTCCCCCTGATGCCACACTTTTTGTCGTGCGCGCCCGCCATTTTAGGTGCCTCGATCAGAATAGCCCTTTTGCATGCCACTGGCCCCCGACGTAGCCCTTCGCCCTCACCAAGCCTGCACGCTGACCAACCCCCCCTGCTCGCACCAGCTTTGAGTCATAAACCCCTCTTCAGCGCAGCTCTGCCTCAGAACCCCATCCTGTTCCCAGCGCGACACCTCCCTTCATTCCTTTTCATGGTCCCAGGCCCTTTGATGCCAACCCCCTTTTTCCTGTGTGTGTGCCCGTTTGTCTTCCTCGTTCCCAGGCCGACACCCAGCTCTGCCGGTACTATCCCTCGCCCCTCCCCGTACAGTAGAAAGATTCCCTCATCAAAGGACCCCCGAGTTGATCAAAGCCCCCACCCCATGAGATCCGATCGAACCCCCCACATTCCATGAATCGGCGGAATATCCAGCTGCGCGATAATCATCACCTGTTGTGACCGGGGTGGGGACTTCTACTGTAAATGTGTGTGGGAACGGGCCCGAAGGGGAGATTCCGGGAATGTCTTTCCGTACATCAAAGCATTGCCATGAACATGTAATCTATAATAAAGCAATAAAACCTGTATATAAGAGGCCAGGCCTCAGAGATGCAGTTAGAGCACCTCAGAACGATACCTGCTGTCTAACTGTTGTGTTCTCCTCCGGAGAGAATAAACCTTGTTTCCTGCCTTCCCGCCTCCAGCGCCTGCCTCTTCATTGATCAATATTTCATGGGTCTAAGAGGCGATACCGCCGGGCAAATATCGATTGTCCCCTGACCTTAGATTCTACAGTAGTGGTGGAGGAGTTTCCAAAGGGTCTCTGTCCACGGATATGGGGAAGGGTTGTTGTCCCCTTGGCAAGATGGCCTGGGGACTGTGCCCAGACCCTTTGTGTACTTCCAAGGGGGCTCCCCTTTCACAAGCAGATGTAGCACTCAGTTGAGCATGCCTCCCCATTTCTCCTACTCAGCCAGGTGCCAACCACAATGGGAGGGAGAGCTGTCCCACAACCAGATTAGAGTAACCACCGAGGTGGGGACTACCGGTGTGGGGTCCTGCTTGAATGTCACATCTTGCTTGACAGGTCGGCTGGGATTTTTCACATGACACTTGGGGACACTTCAAAGAGGCCTCCCCTATCACAGGCACATTAGCTGACACTTGGACAGAGACCTTCCTTTGTCCTGCCGCCAGCCATGCCCAATCACAGCGGAGCTTTTGACATTACAGTGTCACAGCCTGTTTGACAGTTCTGCTGGGTATACATATAACATTTGGGGCACACTTCACAGGTAGGAAAGAGAATACCAAATCACGTTATCCACTGTAAGGTTACTGAAAACTCAGCTTTGATTTTACCAGACTCCTATCTCTGAGTCTGTTGGGAGTCCAGGGACAGATATAAATGGATTTTGGTGTTAGATGGGGGAGGCGACCAGACTTACCATAGTACATTCACAACACACACACACAGCCCTTATAGTCCAAGTTTAGAGTGGCTAAACACTTCCTCTAGCTTGAAAATTACCAAAGTGGGTAGGGTTAGCCTGAGGAACTTCACCCCATTGGTAGTTTAGGCATCCCCAGGGGTCATTCCCACCCACTAGCTCGAGCCAGGCATAACTGTGTCACCTCCAGGTACCCACTTTAAATCACTCTGGACCTGTGGAAGATCAGAAGAGGACTGAACCTGCTGGCTGAGACCAGAGAAAGCCTAGAAGAATTGACCTAGTGAACCTCTTGTATCCAGGACAAAGAAGATGGCTCCAAGGGTCATAAGGATAACCGAGAAAAACCAAAGGTGGTGATGGACGGAGCGTTGACAATACAAACACTCACCCCCAGTCAACTGATCTGGGTTTAATCCATCACCGTTCTTTAGCTCACTCCGCCACCCCAGTTCAGACATGGCCATATGCAAATCAGTCTGACCCTGTGCCTCATGGGAACAGTACAGCCCGAACTGCCAAGCCATGTCTTCCCTGGACCGGAATCAAGCTTCCCAGGACCGGTTTCTGGCATTACAGCCGTCTTCAGCCGGGCTTGCTTGACTACAGTGGCAAAGTGAGCAAGGGACTCACGTCTGAGCATACCCTGCCAACTTAGGGCGAACAAAGAAAAACCAAAGGTGGTGATGGACGGAGCGTTGACAATACAAACACTCACCCCCAGTCAACTGATCTGGGTTTAATCCATCACCGTTCTTTAGCTCACTCCGCCACCCCAGTTCAGACATGGCCATATGCAAATCAGTCTGACCCTGTGCCTCATGGGAACAGTACAGCCCGAACTGCCAAGCCATGTCTTCCCTGGACCGGAATCAAGCTTCCCAGGACCGGTTTCTGGCATTACAGCCGTCTTCAGCCGGGCTTGCTTGACTACAGTGGCAAAGTGAGCAAGGGACTCACGTCTGGGCATACCCTGCCAACTTAGGGCGAACAAAGAAAAACCAAAGGTGGTGATGGACGGAGCGTTGACAATACAAACACTCACCCCCAGTCAACTGATTTGGGTTTAATCCATCACCGTTCTTTAGCTCACTCCGCCACCCCAGTTCAGACATGGCCATATGCAAATCAGTCTGACCCTGTGCCTCATGGGAACAGTACAGCCCGAACTGCCAAGCCATGTCTTCCCTGGACCGGAATCAAGCTTCCCAGGACCGGTTTCTGGCATTACAGCCGTCTTCAGCCGGGCTTGCTTGACTACAGTGGCAAAGTGAGCAAGGGACTCACGTCTGAGCATACCCTGCCAACTTAGGGCGAACAAAGAAAAACCAAAGGTGGTGATGGACGGAGCGTTGACAATACAAACACTCACCCCCAGTCAACTGAACTGGGTTTAATCCATCACCGTTCTTTAGCTCACTCCGCCACCCCAGTTCAGACATGGCCATATGCAAATCAGTCTGACCCTGTGCCTCATGGGAACAGTACAGCCCGAACTGCCAAGAACGGTGATGGATTAAACCCAGATCAGTTGACTGGGGGTGAGTGTTTGTATTGTCAACGCTCCGTCCATCATCACCTTTGGTTTTTCTTTGTTCGCCCTAAGTTGGCAGGGTATGCTCAGACGTGAGTCCCTTGCTCACTTTGCCACTGGAGTCAAGCAAGCCCGGCTGAAGACGGCTGTAATGCCAGAAACCGGTCCTGGGAAGCTTGATTCCGGTCCAGGGAAGACATGGCTTGGCAGTTCGGGCTGGACTGTTCCCATGAGGCACAGGGTCAGACTGATTTGCATATGGCCATGTCTGAACTGGGGTGGCGGAGTGAGCTAAAGAACGGTGATGGATTAAACCCAGATCAGTTGACTGGGGGTGAGTGTTTGTATTGTCAACACTCCGTCCATCATCACCTTTGGTTTTTCTTTGTTCGCCCTAAGTTGGCAGGGTATGCTCAGACGTGAGTCCCTTGCTCACTTTGCCACTGGAGTCAAGCAAGCCCGGCTGAAGACGGCTGTAATGCCAGAAACCGGTCCTGGGAAGCTTGATTCCGGTCCAGGGAAGACATGGCTTGGCAGTTCGGGCTGGACTGTTCCCATGAGGCACAGGGTCAGACTGATTTGCATATGGCCATGTCTGAACTGGGGTGGCGGAGTGAGCTAAAGAACGGTGATGGATTAAACCCAGATCAGTTGACTGGGGGTGAGTGTTTGTATTGTCAACGCTCCGTCCATCATCACCTTTGGTTTTTCTTCATAAGGATAACCACCTGTTCAAGCTACAGAGACACAACAAGCTACAAGAGGCCTTTCTCTGCAACTGCCCAGCTGTCCAGTGGCAACCAGGCTCTCCTGTTGGCCGCTGCCTGCCACCCTGTGAGTTTCTAAGAAGTGCTCCCCTGGAGTCCTGGGAAACTTTAGAGGTGTACTGTGGTGGTGAATTGGGACTTAAAGAACTAAAGTCAAAGGTAAAATATTTGGCCAGGACAAACCTTGTTGGTGTATCTGACCCGTGCTCTATCGCGGTCAGCATCAAATTGTACCTAGGTCCTTTTCTACCACGACCATTGACTATCATTGGCACTTTGGGCTGCTTGGCACTATTTCTACTTAAAACTTTAAAAATTCGTATTTTCACTTCTCCTCATTGGATCTTTGTCATTTTGGTTTTGCTTTTCAAACTGTACGTTATCTAATTTATTTTTGGGTTTTCTATTATTTTGCATTTCAACGTTAATACTGTTTTAGCACTACATAAATACTTTACATATTGCCTCTAAGTTAAACCTGCCTGCTCTGCTCCATAGCTACCAGGGTTTGAGCTTAGGTTTATTTAGTGACATTAGTACGTCACCCCGACAAGGATTGTGATTATTACTTGAGGTGGGTATTTATCATCCTCAACTAAAAACCCAATATCTTACACCTGCCGCATGCATTAGGACATTTTCCCGCAGGAATATTGAACAAAAGGAAATGTGAACTGAATTTTGAGTGCATATACACCTTGAGGGTGATTGAGTGGCACCTGAGCCTTATCAGAGGTGTATCTCTGATAAGATGCCAGGGTTCACAAACACTTGGGCATTCAGTTAGGGGTATATATATACTGCCACCTCTAGGGACGAGATAACTCTATAGAGCGAGTACAAGAGCAGAAAATCACATTCCTGTCAGTAGAAAGTGAACATTTGACCTATTGTTCCTGTTTCTGGATGAATGTCAGCTTATTATCTACCAGCGATTTGGTGTTCTCACATCTCTGCCTAAGGAGACTGCAAGGACAGATGAGCCCTGGTGCTCCCTTTCACTAATTGAAACATTTACCTGTAGGTGCAGGAAGTCCTTCTTAATCTCTCTCACCAGTCAATCCTATTATATCTAGTAACTAAGAAATATGATAGGAGGGAGAGATAAGTGACTTGCAGTTATCCATTTCCCTAAATATGTTGTACTTCTTGGAGGATTTACACACTAGAGTTCCAGACATAGACAAACATCAGGTTGTTAAAGATAAGCCCTATCATTCTCCCATCCCAGGGTCACGGTGCCCTTGCTCTAATCCTAGTGTTAAAGAAAATCAACTCATGCTTCAATTTGAAGTCTGCAAATATTCCATTCACAAAATAAAAAGGTTAATTTATGAATCACAGAATTGGATGACAAGGGGTCCCCCTAAAACCTCAAATGAATATGAAGCCATCCGAGCAGAGACAAGACACACATTTATATGTTTCATACAGAGGGATCAAGTGTAGACCAAATAATGAAACCTAAACTAAAGCATTACTCAGGTGCAAGATCTTGGGAGTGTGTGCTAACAACCTTCAAAAAGCTATAGAAATGTAACCTTTCAGTGTTAAGCAAGCTAGTCAGACAAGAAGAGATTGGAGATATGATTAACATTAAGTAGAAAGATGGCTGCAGCAGTTATAGCTACACTAAGGGAATATTTTAAAATGTACACTGGACTGCTGATGCAGCTGCTCCAGTGATGGAGCTGTTGTCTAGGCCTGACCAGGGCAGCACCTGACCATGGCTGTACATGCGTTGGGACACATTAGAAGACTTACTGCAGGATGTCGAACTTAGCCAGTTTAATTCCAGAAATGCCAAGGAATACAACTGCCAGTAGCATTAGCTGTCATTTGTTGTGCTAGGGCCAATATTGTCCAAGCCCTGAGTTCACCACCCATGCATCCTGGTCTATGAGGCAACAAAAGAGAACAACACCTAATCAGAGTGATTATTCCAGACACAGAAGGGAGAAAAGAGAAACAACTGCTCTTTGCAGAGCTTCTTCAGTGTAAATTGAGTTGTGTGCTATTGTCCTGATTATTGGGTGTCAAGACAATCAAGTAAGTTTTGAACGTAGACTTGGGAAGTAAGGATGGGATGTGAATATGTTTGGTCTTTGGAGAAGGTGGACAGTATGAACTATCATGGAGGGATGTTATCTGATTTGAAGGAGGGATGTTTTTCGGTATTATGGGACAGTGTGTGGCAACATCATGGCATGTTATGTGAGGTTCTGTTATATCATCAAAGAAGCTTTATTCGACTATGCAAGTCATAAACGCACATACAGATAAAAAGTTTAAAAGAATCAACAGTGCAAGAGTTAAAATCTGGTTAAAACATGTGTGCAAAAAAGCAATCAGAGCAATCATTATCAAATATTACATGATAGGGAGGAGCTACGCGAGCGTCCGAGATGGCCGCGTGAGCACAGAGCTCCCCGGACCCTCGCCACTCTTCGCACTTTATCCTGAGGAAATCCTGAATTTCTGGACGGCTTATTGCAGCGGAACCTTAGCTGATGCCATAACTCCTTTCAAATTTTGATTTGGACTTTGGGAACCGAAACTACGTCGTTTTGAACTTTTGAGGCCCACCCGGCGGTAAGCCGGGGTCTTGGTGGATTGTAACGCCGGGACGGAGTTGAAAAACATCGGCGGAGGGGTTTTCCCCCAGTAGCCCTGCCTCAACTTTCAGTGTGCTTTCGATTTCTGGCATTGTCGAACTGCGGGGCAGTTCCCATCGGTGTCCAGCCGGCTTAATTGAAGCGTGCCTCTGGCCCCTTATGCAGTCGGGTCAGGCTGCGACTCTGCCTCGGCCGCGCAAGCCTGTTTTTGTTGACTGTTTTTCCCTAGCCCGCCATCGGCCATTTTCACCAGGTCTCGCGGGTCCCTCCGGGGCGCATCTTCCAGCATGGCTGCCAGGATCGAAGCCGAGAAACGGAAGACTAAGACGCCCCTCCGAGGGGGCCCGGTCCAAACCAACGTTATGGACCGGTACACCTTATCTAAAGGTTCTCCTGGTGGCGCTAGCCACCCCCCGGGGGACCCCAAGGACGATTCCATCGCCTCTGCGGATCTGTCTCTTCAAGACATCATGGGCGCCATTGCCAGTATGAAGGAGACCATAGGCCAACAGTATGAGGCTCTTGCCAGTAAAATCGACACGGTGGCGATCGATGTCACCCTGATCAGAGCCGACTTGGCTAAAACCAACGAGAAGGTGAAATCGTTGGACCTGAAGACTTCTAGCCTCACGGCTGATGTGTCTGAGCTTCAGACCGAGACTGGCACTCTGAAATCGGCTAATGATCTCCTGTCTCAAAGGTTGGAGGATTTCGAAAACAGGGCAAGGCGCAATAACATTCGCGTCATAGGTGTTCCAGAGGATTCCAGGGATCTCCCGATGGATCTCCTGGTTGAGGATCTTGTCCTGAACCATCTTGCCCCTTCTGGACTGAGCAAGTTCTTTGCAGTGGAGCGTGCCCACCGAGTTCCGGGTGGTAAGCCCAAACTGGGCACCCCTCCGAGGCCTATCATCGCAAAACTTTTTCACTTCAGAGACCGTGATGCTATCCTGCAGGCATCGAGGGTGGGCGGCCAGGTGAAATTCGAGAATTCTACTGTCAACTTTTACCCGGACTTTACTCAGCTCGTCCAGAGGCAAAGGATGAGTTTTCAGGGGGTAAAGCAACGTCTTCGAGACCTGGGCCTGAAATATGCACTGCTTTTCCCTACTAGGCTTCGTGTGGAGTATGAGGAACGGACACTTTTCTTTGATCGACCGGAACCTGTGAGTGACTGGCTGGATTCTCTGCCTGCCCGGAGCGATCTCACTGAGCACCCTGGTGGTGCCGAGGGTGGTGAGCCTCGCTAAAACTGATGACTCGGCCCCTATTTCCCGATACTTGACATTGGTCAGCTGGATTCTGGGCTTTTTCTATGTATGTTTCTCATTGCTGTTCTCCTTAGGGTGGCAGGGGGATGGGCCTCTTTCCTCCTCTGGGGTCTTTTTGTAGATTGGGACTGTTAGGGCGACAGGCACACTGCATGTTGGGGTGGCAATTTAGTCTATTGCAGGGGTGCAGGGAGGGGGGAGTTGTAACGGGTGTTGGTTGGGGGGTGGGAAGGGGTGATCGTGAGTTTTTTTTTCTCAAGGCGACGTATTGGTTTTTTTCAAGCTTCGAATGTTCTGCTCTTTGTGGGGTGACTCATGCATTATCTGTTGGGATGGGGGTAGTGGGTTGAGGTTAATGTCTTGGAATGTCAATGGATTGGGAGACCGCATAAAAAGGGGTGTGGTGCTGCAATATCTGCGCCGCTTGTCGCCTGACGTGGTACTTTTGCAAGAGACGCATTTGGTGGGAAATATGTGTCATGCTATGAATAGGTGGGGTTATCGACTGGTTGCTCACTCTGGGTTTACCACTGGTTCTATAGGGGTGGGTATTTTGGTTCGGTCTTCTCTCCCTTTCGAGATTGATGATGTAATCCTCGATGGTAGAGGGCACTACGCCGCCCTCACCGGTAGGTGGGAGGGTAAGTCCCTTACTTTGCTCACTGTGTACGTTCCACCGGGTCTCCAGACTTCTACCTTCTCTGATATTGGTCGTCTGTTACTGGAGCTCCCTGAAGGTATCCTCCTCATGGGTGGGGACTTTAATGCGGTACTGTCTGGCACTTTTGATCGTCACCCCCCCCCAGGGATATTTCTAATTCTCAGTCATGGCTACGTGGGTTCCTGGACACTTTTGGTCTGGTGGACTGCTGGAGATTGATGCATCCGACACAGAGTCAGTACACCTTTCACTCTGGGGCTCACGGGAGTCTTTCCAGACTTGATTACATTCTCATGCCAGCTGTCCAATCCTCTTCTGTCAGGGAAATTAGACACTTGGCTCGGGGCATTTCCGATCACTCTCCATTGTGGTTCTGTATGGATACTGGGGCGAATGTTGAGGGACGGGTTGCCCCTATTAACCCTTGGCACTTGCATAATCCCAACACCCGTCACAGTTTGGTAAAGTCCCTAGACCACTATTTCCTGGAGAATGAGGGGACTGTTTCTTCCTCTGTTTCACTATGGGAGGCCTTCAAGACTATTATCCGTGGACAGGCCCTATCCCTAATTGCGGAAGCCAAGAAAGTTAGGAATCAGGAGGTGGTGCGTCTGGAGGATGAGATATTGGGGTTGGAGGCTGACCTAGAATCCGGTGTCACCCAGAATAAACTCCACGCCCTTGCTCTGAAGCAGCTAGATTATAAATCTCTTGTTACTGATGTTGCCAAGTCGATGTCTAGGGAGCAGCAGGGTAAACTGTTTGATGTCGGGGATAAGGCGGGTAAACTGATTGCATGGCTTGACAAGTGGGAGAGAGCGAGTCGAGAGGTTCCTGTGATTCAGACTTTAGATGGTGTGAGAGTGACTGACCCGAATGAGATAGTGGAGTGTTTTGCGGATTATTTTCGTGGTGTCTACTCCCCGGTGTCTGACAGGGATGAAGAAGATTCCCATTTGTTGTTGCGCGACATGGCGTGGCCTTGCCTTGCCTTTCTGAGGAAGATCGGAAGTGCATGGATGCCCCGCTGTCCGTGGATGAGATTGCGATAGCGATTCGTTCTCTCCGTTCGGGCAAGGCTAAGGGCCTGAACGGCTTGCCTATCGAGCTGTATAAACTGCGACCTGATAGAGTTGCTCCGTATCTCCGTGATATGTTTTTGGAGTCCCGTGACCTGGGCACTCTCCCTTGTGACCAGCGTCTGGCAACGATCGTGGTCATTCCTAAGGAGGGTAAACCTCGGGACCTTTGCGCTTCATACAGGCCCATCTCCCTGTTGAACGCGGAGCCTAAGGTTCTTGCTAAGGTCCTCACTAATCGTTTGCTTTCTGTTATCTGTGACCTGATTCATCCGGATCAATCCGGTTTTATACCGCATCGTAACACTGCCCTCAATCTGAGGCGGCTGCATGGTGTTCTCGCGAGAGCAGGGTCTCTTTCGGAGCCGGCCATCTTGGCCTCCTTGGACGCCACGATGGCCTTTGATACGATTGAATGGCCTTATCTTTGGGCCGCACTTGCGAAATTCGGTTTTGGTTCGGAATTTGTCGGGTGGGTGCAGCTCTTATACAAGGAACCGTTGGCGCAGGTTGTGGTCAACGGTCGTGTGTCCGCACCCTTTGTTCTTGGGAGGGGTACCAGACAGGGGTGCCCGCTGTCCCCCCTTCTTTTTGCTCAGGCATTAGAACCGCTCGCGGCCTGGCTCCGGTGGGAGCCGTCGATGAAGGGCATCCGGTGGGCCCCCGATTTTGAAGACCGCGTTTCGTTGTATGCAGACGATACTCTTCTGTATCTCACCTCTCCTCGTAAGTCTCTCAACGTCTTGTTTGACGTCCTTTCTTCGTTCGGTAAGAATTCCGGATTGATAATAAATTGGTCGAAATCCTGTGTATACGCCATCTCGGGTGGCCTTCCCTCGCTGCCCAGTAGATTTCCCATTCAAATTTCTCGTTCCGGTTTCAGGTACTTAGGAATTTTTGTATCACTGGATCCGGCTGCCCGCTATGAACATAATCTCCTTCCTCCTCTCTGTCGGTTGAGACTAGACGTGGCCCGGTGGCGTAAACTGCCGTTGTCGCCACTCGGCCGTGCCGCACTTTTTAAAATGATGTCTCTGCCTCGATTTCTGTATGCACTCCAGAATTCGTTCGACGTCATTCCAGCGAGCTATTTTCGGGAGGTGGAGGGCTTACAGAGACGGCTCGTCTGGGACGGCCGCGCACGAATTGCTCTCGTAAAGCTGACGCTCCCCTGGTATGACGGGGGCATCGCGCTCCCAGATATCAGGCGGTATTATTGGGCCTCCCAGCTGTCCGCCATCAATCACGCATTGTATGCCCCCAGTCCGAATCCGGCTTTCGAGATGGACAGGCATTAATTGCCGGGTGGTAACTACCATAGGGCACTTTATTCTCGGGCAGCGGGGAGTGATTGACTGGACCAACTAGGATTGCGGTGCGTGTGTGGAAGGATGCGAATGCGGCCATGGGATGGTCCGATCGATTGACACGAGCTACCCTTTTGTATGCGTCCGATAGATTGGGGGGCCTCTGGACATCGAAAGGTTTTGAGAAGTGGGACATGATAGGTATAAGCAGAGTGGGTGACCTCTGGGTGAAGGGCGCGGTTAAGTCCTTTGCGGTCCTTCAGAACGAGTATGAGTTGAGTGATAGAGAGTTTTTCCGGTATGCGCAGATCCGCCATACCCTGACGACGGTCTTCGCCGCCGGCACTGATGTCCCCGAGTCCTCCCCGCTTGAGGACCGTATACTCGATGGTCACCTGCCCGATAGTACGATATCGCTAATATATAAGAAACTGATCAACGTTCGGCTGATCTCCGTGTGCGTCTCAGGGTGGCCTGCACTGGGGACGGGCGGGAGTTGGATGACGAGGACTGGCAGTCGGCAGTGTCTTCCCCAAAGGAGGTCGCCATTCCCGCCCGCCTCCGTCTTGTCCAACTTAAAATTCTCCATCGGGTGTATGTTACTGGTCCTCGATTGGTTGCCATGGGCTTTTCCCCGGATGGGTTGTGTAAACGCGGGTGTGGTTTGAGTGCCACTTTCCTTCATATCATTTGGGAGTGCCGGGATGTGGCTGCGTTTTGGATCTGTGTGCATGCAGTGATGGAGTGTGTTACTGGGGTCGCTCTGCTACCTGAGGCTCGGAGATGTCTGTTGAATGTGTGGGAGCCTAATGATTACAGCGTTGCCCAGACCCGGTGGGCGGCCCTCTGGAACATGATTGCGAAGAGAGACATCGCACAGCGGTGGGGTTCCCGCGTAGTACCTGTACCGGCTTCTCGGAGCCACCGGTTAATCCTCTGACCTAGTAAGTTTTCACTCTGTTACCTCTCGGTTTTGACTCTACGCATGACCGCACTTTTTCCTATGATTACGTAAGCCTCGTTTTCTCGAGCCGTCCGTTTCACTTTTTACAGCCCGACTTAAGTTGCACACTTTTATGGTTTCCCCATGTACAGCACGTTTTCACGTCATCTATTCACAGCTTCGTAACGTTCCCATCACTTCTAATACACCAGGAAGACTCTCTTTCATCCTCCTTTATTCAACTTTTTTAACTTTATTATTTTTTAACTCATATCAAGGGTGCATGAGGTCTACTCACTTGGACACTACCTGTAACGTTTTTTCACGCTGTTATCCCAGTCCCTGCATTGATTCGTATTCATTGTATATCCTTTGTTGCAGTGCTCCTTGACAAAGGACCTTCGTCCGAAATGCATTGGAGCCCGTTGTTAAAACTAATCGCTTGTTGATCCATATGATTGAAATATGAGATACATTTCAACGCTAAAGATTGAATAAAGTTTGAAAACTTTGAACCTATGGAACTTTATTGAACCACATTTGGAATTCACTGTTGCTTCCCGCACTTTGAACCACATAAGTGTGCCCTCCGCAGGGATGTGCTTACACCCCAGTAGCACACTCAACTCTTAACCTTTTAGGACGCATTTGAACAGTTGCGTCACCTGCAGGAGCACCTTTACATTGTACTTTAAATTTGACTACCCTTCTCATTTAACCCCCTCCGATTCAATTGCTGTGCGCCTTGGCCTAACCTACTTAGTAGTATTGTTCCCAACGGGCCCCCACCGTGTCAGTGTGGAAGGAGAGTATGGACTGGTGTATGTTTAGGGAAAAAAACATGTATCTGGCTAGGGGCAAGCCTAAGGCGTGGAATAGAATCTGGAGTCAATGGAATGCTTATCGAGGGAACATTTGCACACCCCCACTGGATGTCACTCTGGATATTTCTCCGTCCCCCTGATCCGGCATTCCTGGATGAATCCACTCCTCTCCTGATTTTCTAACTTCCCCACTGTCCCTACCCCCCCCGGCGATTTCCGTCGATTTCCTGGTCAATTATCCTAATGGTGGGTCCCCCCCCCCGTTGGAGCAGGTTTCGTTTACAATGGTTTCCGCCTTGAGTTTTGTTTGTTTGTTTTTTGTTTCCTTTTTTTTTGTTTTTCTAAAAATACAAAATCATGATATCCTTATTTCATCCTGTGTTGCAGTGCCTTTAATCCTGTATGTAGCCAGGCCTCTGGGTCATCGACCGATGCCTTCTGATGTTTTAACATGCTTACTACACTCTAGCGGCCGGCCCCTGTGGTTGTAGGCCCATACTTGTAACCATATTTGCATTGCACAATAAAGTTTTTCAAAAAAAAAAATATTACATGATAAAACAAAGTTACAAAAATCAACGACAACAGTCGCATGCGCCTTAGCAGACGTGATGGGCACCACAAGTCCTGATATGCCCACGTGCACCTACTCAATATCAAAAGATTTTTATCATAATCATTTACCAGCTCAAATTTGTTTTGAACGAATGTGCCACATCCACCTCAAACATTTTGCCACCGGGATTGCATACCTAGGTGATGGATCACAGAAAAGAATTTGCAGGGCTATGTTTGTGATCTTGTGCCCAGATTCTTACAAAGCTGGGCCAGCCAAGCTTTCTGTGGGCCAGCGTGAGCAGGGCATGCATAGAGCCCATGCGAGTATGATTCTATGTGTTTGGCGCATATATGACATTTGTTACCCCCGTTGGGTGACCATTTGGATGAAAAGCACAAGGTTCCTGATCTGAGTTTTCGATCCAAAGGCTTTTTAATAATATCCCAACAAGGCTCAAGACTCGGGCATGGTTTTATCAGGAGGAATAGCCCAGAGAGTGAAGTGGGGTCATAGCACCCAAATTCTTCATGTGCAAACCATTTCCCAGTAGGTTTCTTTGAGGCTATTTTTTGATGGAAATTTTGAGGTAGAAGGGGAATCCCACAAGTATGATAAGCCCATTTTATAAATCAAACTTCTCACATCACGCAGCCAGCTAATTTTGTGAAAGCAATCCAGATTAATGATGTCCCTTAGGCCCTCTGTACATACTGCCATTTCCTGCGTGCACCATATTCCCGCCAGAATAGAATTGGTTGTAACATAGCTAAATCCTTCAGGGCTTTCCTACCTAAGTCATTCTTTAGGGGGAAGGTAAGTGTACTCTAGTTATCGCATGCAAAAACACATTTTTGGCTATTGTTAGGTAGTTCAGGTTTTCTAGACCCCACAGCTCAGCTCCATAGAGGACTGAGCTCACCACTTGGCTGTTGTAAATTTGAAGAGCTGGGCTCAGGGGCTTGGTCAGAGAGGTTTTAAATTCCTTTCTAAGAGTGCCAGCTAAATGTTGATGCTTTAGTGTCATAACTTCAATATGTGGCTTCCACCTCATGTCCTTTTGCAGTTTGATGCCTAGATAAACAAAAGCAACAACCTGCTCCAGGGGGGACCCATCCATCATCATTTTACCCCTGAATGATCTATGCTGATTGAATGCCATAAACTTTGTCTTCGCTGCATTAATCTGGAGACCTCTCAGGAGACAAAACTCTTCATAGTGATGGAGGGCACGCTGTAATCCACTTGGTGTTTTAGAGATTATCAGTGTGTCATCCGCAAACATTAAATGGCTATTTTTCTTCCAGCTAGGATAAGAGTACCAGTGTGGGTGGCGTCAAGGAAATTTGCAACTCCATTTATAAAAAGAGAAAACAATGTGGGATCCAACAGACAAATTTTGTGAACACCCTATCGCACGGGGAAGGGATCTGCTTATTTCCTGCTGCCCCCCACTGTATTTGTGCGTAATCATCCTCATTGAGGCGGGCGATCAGAGAAAGTAAATCAAGAGGCATCCCCATCTCCTTCAAGACCTCCCACAATTTATTCCTTGAGACCAGGTTGAAGGCGGATTTGAGGTTGACAAAGGCAGCATACATGCTAACCTTGCCAAGAATGATTGTCCGCAAATATATAAGCACAAAGCGAAAGACCTGATCAATACTGCTAATATGGGCCTTAAAGTCTGCCTGAAGATGGGAGAGAATGGAATGACTGCCCCCCCTACCATTAAACATCACGATCGAAGAAGTACAGATGGGTTTGAAGTGAAGCACAGGGGGAAAGCACCAGGCCCAAACCGGTTCCCAGTTGACGTTTACAAAGCTCCTATTGATTTGTGGGGACCAATCTTAACTAGGATTTTAAATATTGCTGCGATAGAGGGGACACCCCCCTACATGGGGGAAATCAGTCACTATACCAATTTTAAAAAAAGGTAATAAATCGGAACCAAACAATTGCAGTCTAATAGCACTATTAGACTCATCTGTTAAAGTGATGAGTAAAGTCTTGTTAATGAGACTAGAAGAATGGGCAAATGACAACGCAATACTTTCTCCAAAGCAAATTGGTTTTTGAAAAGGGGTGGGTATGATTGAAAAGTGTATACATTTGGATTTGTTAATAGGTAAATACACCTGTACCAAAGAAGGGAGATTGCGTTTATGCTTCGCTGACATTAGCAGCGCGTTCGATCTTGTTGACCACTCTATTCTCTGGCCAATTTTACTTACCCTAGGTGCACCCAAACCAATTATATGTTTTTCTTGCAAGGCTTTATGAGATCCTTTCAAGTAAAGTACGATTTGGAACTGGGGGGACTGCCCTCAAATGTTAATGTGAAGCGAGGCATTAGCCAGGGCTGTGCACCTCTACTCTTCTCATTGTTTATCAATGAGGTGGATAAGAAATTACAAGCAGTACAATCAGATGCCCTGCAAATCTGGGGATTTCATTGTTGCGCTGAAATTAGTAATTAATAAATCTAAGACATATAAAATATTATGTGGGTCTAAACCAAGGAAATGTAAAACATTTTATATTGATAATACCCTGGTAGATTCCGTTGACATGTTTTGCTGCCTGGGAATAACTTTTTCCGGTAGAGGAACATGGTCAAATGAAATTACTAATGTTCGATCTAAGATGCACAGAAGTTCAAACTAAATTTTTAGGTTTGCGGTGAAAATGGGTAATCAACAATTAAGGATATGTTAACTATTTATAAGGCTAAAGCTGTTGCTTCCGCTACTTATAGAGCCGGAGTGTGGGGTTATTATTGTAGACGTTGCAGAGTGAAGGAAATTGTTTTTTAAAGCTCCTTTTAAGTTTAACAGCCTAAGCCCCAACCAAACTAATACATCGGAAGTTAGGATTACAGTACCTAGCAGATACTATTTTGCTGTGTCCTCTGTAGCTATGGAGGTCTATCTGAGCCAAGAAAGAGACTAATTTCACAAAGGCAATCATTACGGACTGTCTATTTTTGGACAAGGCAATGGATATCTCCTGGCTTAGATACAATTAGTAATACATATGGCAAGTTCTTTAATTTGCCAATTCAGTCTAATCCCACACAGGAAACTGACCTAACTAAATTGTCAATTAAAGATAATTTATGAGTTATAAAATGGAATCTCGATTGGTAGCAGATAAACCGTCTATTAAATGTTATCAAACCATTCAGTCTGAGAGGGGTTTTCAAAGCTACCTAACATGGGTCTCAAATCCATCACATCGTTTTGTTCTAACCAGACTTAGACTCGGAATTGTCCATCACTTAGTTGCTTTCCCTACAATGAAATCGTGCCCGTCAGTTTTTACCCCCTGTCCTTGTGATGGGCAGTCCAAACAAAGCACAATCCACGTTATGCTCTTTTATGATTCTTATTCAAATTTTAGGCATTATTAAATAAAACCACTGTTTTTAAAACACAATGTGAGAACAGATAAAGCTGCTATGAAACTTTTGTCTGATTTAATGATGTTGGGGGTCTGTTTATTTTAAAGGCAATAAACATACAGAAAAGCATTGTTTTATTTTACAATTGACAAGAAATTGGTATTCTGTAATTTAACAGCAAACTTTTCTGTCTATGATTCATATTTGGTTATTGTAATGTATTTTATTGTATTGCTTTTATGGTTGTTATTTTACACACCAAATAAAGCTACATTGAATTGAATATCATACATTATTTTTTCCATCGCAACTGTGTTTCTACACTTGTTATGCCATCTTGATATTGTTGGATGGTCTGTTTTTTTCCAATCCCTAACGATTAATTGCTTGGCAGCCATTTGAGATGTCCCACCGACATTCTGTTATTTTTGGATATACCTTGCGCTTCTGGATCGCTACGGCCCAACAGAATCATTTCTTAGGAGTCGCTTGTGGAATATCCCACTATCTGCTTAATTTTACCAAGTATCTCTTTCCAAAAATGCCATAATTTTGCACACATCCACCATATGTGCAAATCAGTTTCTCTCTGCCTTCCACGACTGCAACACAGGCCATTAGTATTTGAGAAACCACCCTTAGCCTCTGCGAAGTAAGATACCAATTATATATGATTTTGTAACTTTTTTCTTTGTGAATAAGATTCTTGTAGTAGCTGCTATATACTCTCACATCCTTTCCCATTCCTTCTCTGTTAATTTCTTTCACAGGGTAGTTTTATCCCATCCTCTTTAGTAACATAATCTTTCATTCTTTTCACTGTTCTTTGGAAATGTATATGTTTGTTTTCACTGCTTTTGATTCCTGGCATGTAAGAATATACTTCTCAAAGTATGTGAGGTCTCTTGGTGTGCCCCTCTTTAGTGGGGTGGAGTGTCCAGTACCTCATCCGTGTGTATGTCAACCTATCCTGTTCGGTAACTTTAAACTCAGTTTTGCATTGTAGAAACAATTTAATTGTTCAATTTGTGAAGAAGTCTCCTGAAATGAAGCATTCCAAGATGCAAAGGCTTATCCCACCATAGCTGGTGTTAAGTTCAGGTTTTGTGAAAAGGTGTGAGTAGGGAAGGTAGTAAGCTCCAGATTCCTGTCTACTGTGTCCCATTTTCTCATAATGGTTCCCAAACTATTGCTGTCATATGATTGTTTGGGTCTATTGCAACTAGCTAACCAGAGAACACTCCACAATGTCCTCCCCATCGCTGCTCTGTACATTCACACCCACTTCCTTTCAGTTTCTCTCATAATCCATGCAGGGAGCAGTTTCAAGTGAGCAGCCTGGTAATAGCTCAACAAACATGGTAATGCTAGCCCACCCTATTGAACAAACTACTATGGGGCAACCCTGTAATCCTGGGAACTTGGGCTAATGAATACAGAAGAAAAACAAGGGTTCCCTTCAGGACATACTTTAAGCCTAAACCTCCTAGGCAAAGTATTTTGATTTTAAAACAGGAGAATGCAATTATACAGTTAATTTTATTCACTGCATAACGTTCTTTTCAGCATATTATATTACATTAAAGATGCTCCAAAAATGATGCAGTGAACAGTGAAATATGTGAAAGATTGTGCATTGGTGCTGTATATAAAACATATATACAACATATATACATGTGTTACTAGGGGCTGACAAAGTTATAGATTCTCAGTAAGACTCAAAGCCCACCCTATTGAGCATGTGCCATAAGTATGAATCTCAACGCTCTGGCTCATTTGGCCTCCCATACAAATGCTTCAATCTTCTTTTGTAAAGTCAATATCCCATCCCTATTAAAGAGCATACAGTTAGGATGTGTCTGTGTAACCAACACTCTATGTCTTTTGGTACAAAGCTCACTTTCCTGAAAATAGAATACAACAAAATATGAGTGACCACTAAAACGATGATTAAACTCATTCCCACTTGGTAAGGTATCTACCTTTAATTGCATATGTATGCACTTCTGAAAGCAATTGGTTGCAGTTCTGACTGTGTCTTTGCAGTAGCTGAAAAGTAATGCACACTTGTTAATATTATGTGATTCCCACTCTGAGTGGCACATGGATCATTGTTTAAGCAATGGCTGCACCTTTGATACTAATCACATACAAATCCTAATGACTAAACATAGAAAATAAAATCCTTACTGTTGCTTCACAAAAAGATTAAAACTCAAAAAGACCATAAATAGTCCCAAAGTCTTTGGCTACAAGAGTCTAATTAAACAAACAGTACAAAGTTTGTTTGATTCCTAAACAACTTGGCCTTCAGAATAATTGTCGGTATTGCAGCTAAGCAGCAAAACTCTTGCGAAGGTATGTTCCTCAAACATGATTCACAATCGACAAAGCAGGGGTTCTTACTAAAGCAAAATAGCAACTTGATTGCCAATCATGGATGTTGTGAAATACAAGGAATGTTATACACAAACCGCCATCTCCAACCCTTTTGAGAGTCTGGGAACTCCTGGAACTGTAGTTCATGTTCAAGCAGTGTTGCAAAGTGCAGTCTCTAGGAGGGCAAAGTCTTTTACTAGGCTGTGCCACTACTTGATTCACACCACCAAATTCTACGCCTTTGGAAGGTAATCAGCACAGGTGGACTTGCTGCACAGCACTCCCACACACTCCAAGTACCAAATGGTAAGCCTTATGGGTCAGATGAACGACCGTTATATGCGGTCACAAAGGGGATTTGCGATTGCAAAATAGGTCAGCCCAATGTACTTAACCCTATTTTGCGAGTCACTAACCTTTTAGCGACTCGCAAAATAGGGTTAGTGACTCGCTATTAGGAAGGGGCGTGTCAAGGTCATCCCTTCCTAATAGCGAGTCCTTACCCAATGTATGATTGTTTTGCAACCGCAAAACACTCGCAGTTTACCACCCTTCTCAGAAGGGTGGTAAAGCACTCGCAAACGGGAAGGGGTATCAAAGGGACCCCTTCCCCTTTGTGAATGGATGCGCAAATATGTTTTAAGAGCAGGCAGCAGTCCCAGGGACCACTGCCTGCCTTTAAGAAATAAAACTGAAAAGTTTCATTTTTCGGTTTTAAATGCATCCCATTTTCCTTAAGGAAAACGGGCTGTATTTTTAAATGAACTGCTTTATTAACAAAGCAGCCCCAAACATGGTGGTCTGCTGACCCCAAGAGGCCACCATCCCCTAGGAGTGCCAGCCATTCCCAATGGGGGCGCAAATTGCGACAGCCTCACTAATATTTATGAGGCATGCAATTTGCGACCCCATTGGGAATCACAAACAGTGTCTGAGACACGGTTGTACATTGAATTTTGCGACTCGCAAATTGTAACACGCAATTTGTCGCAATTTGTGAGTCCCAAAATTCAGTGGTTTTCCATCTGGCCCTATGTCCTGAGACTATGCTTTCATTATATATTGTTTACATTCTATGCACTCGTTTTATTTTTTAATAACCAAGTTTTATTTATTTTTAGATAGAAAACATCAAAACACACGATAAGCAAGTCCACGTCTATCAAGAAGCCCAAAGTCAAATGACATGCACCCTTATCACATTTCCAGCCTATGACGTTCCCACCACCTTACCCAAATCTTATTGTGTTTTCGTGAACAGCCTTGCGCCTCTTAAATTGGTAGTTCCTGGTGGGTGCACCAGTCTACACCCCTCTTCCACTCCCCAAGTGAGGGAGACTCTGGAGATTTCCACTTGCATGCAATGTCTCGTTTGGCCATCAGAGTAGTCACTCCAATAAAGGCCTGTTCCATCTTTCGCCCCCCAACCTCATCCAGTAGACTTAGCAATGCAATCCTGGGAGTGAGAGTAATCGGGCAATCCAGGACCAGAAAAAGTTCCCTTCCCAAAACTAGGTCAGGGCAGGACAAGCCCAAACCATGTGAAAAAAACTGGCTTGTGGCAGGGAGCATTGTGCATATTGGGCCTGAGGACCCCGCCTGCTCAGTCAAGTTGCCGGGGTCAAATAAGTGAGGTGTAGGTAGCTGAGCTGAATCAGGCGGAGTCGGGCAGAGATTGCCAATTCCCTGAAAGCCAGACGTGTTTCCTGCCACTCATCATCGTAAAGGTCCCCTACCCACCGCTCCCACCTCTGGACCAAATCTGTTAAGTGGTCAGGGCATTAATGATGAGTGATATGTTCTAGAGATAGTGCCCTTACCTAGTTTCCCCATCAGCTTCTTGGCTTCTAGAGGATTAGATTCTGGGATGAGTGTCATTGTGGGTAGGTGCTCCGATAAGGCAAGTCAAATCTGCAGATAGCGAAAGAATTGGGTATGAGAGAGCCGACATTGCTTCGGCATCTCCTAGAACATCAGTCATACTCTAGGTGCATGATCCCTAATTTGTCTCACTATGCGAAGCTCTATAGGCTCGCCATGTGGTTAAGCCATATCCCTTGCCAAAACAGGGTAATTCCAGTAATTTTACGATAGTATTTGATGAGCGAACTGCCATACTCCATCAGAGTAGGGTCACTTACGTACAATCACGGAGTGACTGGGGGATAGGGTATCCGTAGATTCAGCCCAGAAGGCTGCCGAGGCCCAAGAGGTTTAGTTCTACCCGATAGGCAGGGTCGGCCCGCCCGCTAAGATAGCCATTTATAGTCACAATGCGGATGACAATGCAGTAGCCATATAGGTCAGCAATCACACCCTCCATCGTAAGAAGTGTCTGTTGTTAACAAAGGCCACTAGCGGGCGGCCCACCACCCAATGAAAGGTATATTCCACGTCAGTGTTTAGAGCCAGTGCCTAGGAATCGGATGGGGGACGTTTGCAAGGACATATAGGAATCACAGAAGGCACATAATGGTGTATAATGCTTTGTGTCTTAGGTGTTCAAGAGAAGCTGGCCCCACTGCTGGTGGTCCCTGTTCACCCCTGTCATGAGGGGCAGTAAATTAAGTCTTCATGTCAGTGCCGGAAGATGAGAAATGTGTATACCTAGGCATTTAAAAGGAAGACGGCTCAGTGGGATCGCGGGACACCCAGAGTTTCCATCTGTATCACCAGTCACCGGCACTAGTAGGGACTTTGTTTTATTGATTCGATGTCCGGAGGCTTCCTCATAAAGTCAGAGAATCTCCGAACACCACAGGACTGACAATAATGGGTCTCTGAGGAACATGCACTCAATTTATTATCATTTTATTTTTTATCTTGCTATATCTTTTGGGTGCTTCTAGATAAAGAATACAAATGTCGAATAAAAATGTGTATCAATGGCAAATTTATTTTCCACCATACGTCCACAACATTACCTTTGTGTTAACAAAATCATGTGATTACTAATTGAACTACAACCCAAACTCTAACAAACCCAAATTCGAATCCTATGTTTTGACTTCCACTCTCATTTAAGCAAAAATATGTTTTATAATTCAATTTAAAAAAATCACTATGCTGTACAGCCGTGATTAATGCCTCAATGGTTATTAACCTCAGGTAACTTTATGACTTACACTGCTTGCTGGCAATAGAAATAATCTTCGTTTTACAGAGGTTGACCTGCAGGCTTCTTATTGTTATATATTCTGCAAGAACTACAGATTCCTGTAATCCAACGTCTGCATAGTTCTATGCGTTGGTGTTGTCAGCGTACAAGAATAGCTATACATTGTGACCAGCAAGTTAGGGAGAGAATGCCCTGCATACCCTCGTGAAGACACCAATATCATCTATGAAGAGGCTGAACAGCACCGGTGCTGGGACACACACCGGCTTGAACCCCCAATTTGTGGATATTCTGTTTGTTGCATAGGATGCAACATGTAACGTAACTTGAACCCAAGTGTTGGTATTCATCAATACAATAATCTGCAAATGTTTCTGACCAATTCCTTATCTGGGTAGTTTTTTCCAAGTGAGTTATTTGTTAACTGTATCAAAAGAAGATCCGAAATCAACAAAACAAAACCTACAGATTAACTAACCCCTTCCATGCTGCTGTCGGCCAATGGCCGACGCGGCCCCGCCCATTTTGCGGAAGTGCCGCACTTCCGCAAAATCGGCGGCGCAACCGAGGGGTTAATCATCTGGTGGCAGATGGCCCCATTTGCCATCATTAAAACAGCAAGCAGATTGTTTTTTGTTTCACATCCTGTTTGAAAACGGGTTACTTTACTGGCAATAGGTTTTCATCCTCATACCACTTTGGGAATTTTTCTGAAGAATTTCAATACAGACATTATCATCTGTGTCTGATAAAACTATCTGACAGCAGCACATAAGTTTCAATAGAATCTCCCTTCTTGAAAATTGGCTTTATCAGGGAAGCCCACAAAGCATCTGGTACTGTCTCCTAATTCATGCTTAGCTAGACAGCAGGGACAGGAAAGCATGTTTATTATTTATTTATTTTATTTATTTTGAAGCTTATAAAGCACGTGGCTACCCCCAGGGGTGTCCCGGCGCTGCAGACATCGACTATGAATAATGATGGCAGCAGCTAGAGACTGGAAAACAGCCAGGTTTTTAGTTTATTCCGGAACAGTGATTCCGATGAAGTCAGCCTAAGATCTAATGGGAGGCTGTTCCAGAGTTTGGCGGCCCCTACAGTAAAGGAAATGCCCCCCATTCTGGACCGACGAAAACGTGGGGTAGCAAGAAGGCGGAGATTGTTAGATCTGAGAACTCTAATTGAGTGGACAGGTTTAAGCCTATTTTGCAGGTAGACTGGGTCAAGGCCATTGAGGGCCCGGAAAGCAAAAACCATTGCTTTAAATTGAATACGCCGGGTCACTGGCAACCAATGCAACTTCCTCAGGTATGGGGAAATCGAATGGCGGTAGGGGATGTTACCAATCAGCCTAGCAGCCGCTTTCTGCACGATCTGCAGTCGATGGATCTGGTAAGCTGGAGCACCAACATACAGAATATTTGAGTAGTCCAAATGAGAGGTAATCAAGGCATGGACAACAGTCCTGCGGGAATCAAGAGAGAGGTACGGAAAAATGTTCCTAATCATGCGAAGTTTGCCAAAGCAGGCTGCCGTAACTTTATTGATGTGGGTTTTACAAGATAAGACGTTGTCAAATTGGAAGCCCAAATTACGGGCTGCTTGAACCGGAACAGGTGGGGGATTAAGCTCCGAAGGCCACCAGAGTGTAGGGGAGAGAGGGGACTTCTGATTAAAGAACACGACTTCCGTCTTATCTGTATTAAGTTTGAGATTGTTAGACGTCATCCAGGAGGAGATGTTAATTAGGCAGTGACGAAAATTGGTCAAGCTGCCGTCAGAGTGATCTCTAAAGGAAAACACAAGCTGAGTGTCATCAGCATAAGAGATCACTCTGACCCCCCCCAGGATTCAGCCAACTTTGCCAGAGGAGTAAGGTAAATATTAAAAAATACAGGGCTGAGTGCAGAGCCCTGTGGAACACCGCAGAGCAAGGGCTTTTCTTCCGATACAAAAGGCCGAAGGAAGACTTTTTGGGATCTACCCTCAAGGAAAGATCTGACCCAGGCCAGAGGTGTACCCCCAAATCCAATGTTGCGCAGGCGATCCAATAATATGTCATGAGACACGGTATCGAAAGCCGCGGATAGGTTGAGGAGAACCAACATGGCCTCCTCGCCCACATCCACGCACTCATGAATGGACTCAGACACCTCAAGCAGTACAGTCTCAGTGCTGAAGCCCGTCTAAATCCAGACTGGGAATCATGCAAGAGATGTTTAGATTCCAAATAGTCAGTCAATTGCTCCTGTACCACTTTCTCCAGAATTTTTGCCGGCTTGGGGAGTAGGGATATAGGCCGATAGTTGCTGAACAGTAAAGGGTCGGCGTCAGCCTTCTTGATGATTGGAATCAACGTAGCCTGCTTCCAAGAAGAGGGAAATTGGCCTGTAAGTAGTGAGGTGTTCCAAAAAGCAAGAAGTGGGCTAATCACCAAAGGGGCCAGTTCACTTAAGACCTTTGCTGGGACCGGGTCAAGAGGAGACCCCGATTTACACCGGTCAAACAGAGTCAGGGCAGACTCCAAGGTTAGCTTCTTAAACGATACAAAAGTCTCCTCCTGTGTGGCTTTGGGATTAGAAGGGAGCAGGGCCCTCTCCTGATTAAAGGAAGCAGAAATATTCTTAATCTTATCGTGAAAGAAATTGGAGAGACCATCGCAAAGGGCTTGGCTGGGGGGCAATCAAGGTGGCCAAAACTGAGGGATTGGAGAATTCCTTAATGATATTAAATAAGGTTTTTGCTGAGTTTTCAGCGCTCTTAATTTTCTCTACAAAAAAATCCCTCATGGTGGTTCGCTTTAATTTATGGAAGTTCTTTAATGCAGTTTTGTAGATGACTTTCGCGGAAAGATCATACGTCAATCTCCATTTACGTTCTAATTTTTTGCATCTACTCCTTTCCTCCCGTAATGTCGAAGAGAACCAGGGCGCATATGGTCGTGACCTTAAGGAGGCAAAAGGTGCCATTGGGGCGACAAGATCTATAGAGGAGGAAAGGGAAGAATTACATTTGGCTACATCTGCCTTTAGATCATAGGAGGGCAGCCCTATTAGTTTGGGAAAGATAGAATCTAGGGCAGCACAGGTAACCTTATACCATTTCCTCCCTTGCTCCCTACCTATTACTGGGAGGGCAGATGGAAGTGACAGAGTCAGCTCAAGCGGAATCAAATAATGATCCGTCCAGATAAGAGGTAGGGAGGGGTGAATAACAAGACCAGGATGATTCGAAAAGACAAGGTCAAGGGTGTGACCAGCTGAATGTGTTGGACCCTGGACCAACTGGATCAAATTTAAACTGAACATGGAGTCTTGGAAGTTATTAGCCCGGGTGCATGTGGCCTCATCTACGTGGAGATTAAAATCTCCCAGGACAGTAAAGTGAGGATGCTTAAGGTAAAGGTCTGCGATCGTGTCGACCAGTGTAGAGAGCGAAGATGGTGAGGCGCAAGGAGGGTTATACACGAGAACGCCCGCTAAAATAATGGTAGAAGTATTTGCAATGGTAAAATACAGGGCTTCAATGAGGCCTAATTTAGTGATTCTAGTCAATTTTACATCAGGTTTTGAACTTCTGGTTCGGGTGAGCTCACGTCTTGTTTGGAAGTTGCCACTAGCTACGAGTAGGAGATGCTTAAAATAACCTGTGTGTATAAGGGAGACTCTTGTCTTCCCTTCTCATTGTATCTTTGAGGATTAGCGTATCATGTTTCTGATTGAGTAAAGGTTCTCACTCTGGAAGCCTTGATACTCCTGGCATATTCTCATGATCGTTCCCATTGTCAGTTTGCTCCTACTATTGATGAGAGGGTTAGTGAGTAATTGCTGTTACAGATGGCTAGGTGATATTGAGAACCACTTGCTTTTCTGATTTTATTCAGACTCTCTAAATGAACTTGTCTGACTCTGAAAGTGTCAGAGTTCCATTAGGCCAAGCAAGAAGAGAGGTTCCCTGCGTCATGTAATGTTCTTAGCCGTAGCTTAGCAGATTTCTATGCTGGTAAAAATCATTTGGTTCCCTGAGTAAGAGAATTGTTTACAAATAGTAACTCAGTGGAATTCAAATGTATGGGGAAATACTATAAGTGAGGTACAGTATTGACAAGGTGTAACTCAGAGGTGAGATTGTGAATTATTCATCCAACTTGGAAGGTACAATGTGTTTGTTTCTCTGTCTTTGGGGAAAACAGATAACAAAATACTTAGTATATTCTTGCACCCTTTTTCAAGGGAAGAAGACAATCTTTGTTGAAGGATGGGTTTTCCACTGTAGCAGGGTCCAGCCACATTCTTATGGTTGTATTAGTTCTTGAAAATAAAGACAACATGAAAAACTGATCCAAAAATGTCTCCCTGCAGATTAGCGACGAATACAACATGGGGGGGGGGCTAGGTGAAGAGGGGGCGGGCACCGTAGAATTACATAGCGAACTCAATTTCAAACCTGAATACTTCACTCCTCCACACCAAAACTCCCTATTTTGCAAAGATGCTAACACTAAAGTATTTTTAAGATCTGGTGTCAGTAACTGGCAAAATTAGGAAGGGGTGGATTCACAAAGTTCCTACAGTTCTGTATTTCCCTGGACTAACGTCATTGACATTTTATGTAAATGTAAATAATTACTGTGTTAATAATTCAAAGTTGTGACAGTTTGCTTCTATAACATATTAGCTGCAAGAATATTCTATAATTTTTTGATTTAGAAATTTTGAAATATCTCTATAATGTTTGCTTCACCCAGGTCTGCTGTGCTTGCCATAATTCCTCTCTATACTCACACATCAGTTTATAATGGAACGCTGTATGAAAGGATCCGTTAACTTCCAGTTTCTTTGATCTCAAATCACGAGCACAATAACCATTTGTGTGTTTATTCTCTATTTGTAAAAAGTGGTGCCTCCCTAGATGATTGACGTATGCAACTAAATTACTAATTATATTTTGCCTACCTGTTATTAGGTGCAGGCATCAAGTAGCTGTGCTCCATAATACGAATAATCCAGCTAACATTTCCTCATGTCACCATATGGCAAGTTTTTGCTCAGTAACTCGTGACCAACAAATAACAGCAGTCTGGTGCATGTAGCATTTTCCTTGCTTTAAAGAACAGTGCACATTTAATTGTTGCAGACATTGAAATAATAATGAGAAGTGGCCGCTTTAAATAAAATAGAGTGAGCACTAAACTTCTTACTCTCACCTAATTTTGATTGTAAAATAACTGGCAAAGTACCCAATTTATTGATAATGTGACACAGACTCCCAGACTGGTTCAGTTTCCTTTCCTACTGTCTGCCCATCTGGCCCTACATTTGAAAGGATCACACTTGGCACATGTCAGCACAGTAGTCAGTGCACTCTGACATCAATCCAGTGGCCGAAAGAACTTTATGCAAATAAGAGAGTGTGTCCTTTCTTTTAAGTTACAGTCCAATATGTCTGTTTGGGATCCTCTCTCTGCGCCAGTCTGTAAGTGCAGAGCAGGGCTGAACACCGAATGTCAATGTAAAATCAGGAACCTTGCACCACAAAAGAAAGCATAAATCAGATCAATTCAGTTGGGACATAAAGTGCATAATAAGTGCTCCCAATTCTCAACACGTCCATATTATTTTAAATGGAACCATAATCACTTGGCACAATACTACTGAAAACACCACAAATCCAAAAGTGCCTTCCAAAAGGTAACACAATGCTCAAGATCGAGCCTGCAGAATTGGATACAACAATCTAGATGTGGCTTAGAACTGATAAAAAGACACAATGGATATCTCCCACAACTGGAAACAACATGGCAGATAAATCCTGGAGAATATGTACCAATACACCAGATGTGGACTCCTGGATTAGTCACAAAATGCTCTATGTGGATTTCAAAACTGCTTTAAACACCAAGTGGTTTGCAGGAGGTGACAGAGTAATCAAGATATGGCCCCTCAAAGGTTATGTAATGTTTCCAGTGTGGTGTTACCAAGACAGGGGTCACAGGTAAGTGCAGAGAGGGCAATTATTAAGCATTATACAATATGGACCTTTGCAATGTAGTTTTTTTTTAAGACATGGGGGCTGATTTAGAGTTTGGCGGAGAGGGTTTTGCAAAACTGTTCTTTTTTTAAAAGCCAAGATTTTTTTTCACAATTTTCCAATCCTACTTTGTCTTTTTCTTTACAGCCCTCTTTACACTTTCAGCTTTTTTTTTGTTGCTTTTGGTTTTCTCTTTTCTTGTCTTCCCTGACCATGTTAATGTTCTTTCCTTTTCTTTTCCTGATGTTTACTTGCTTCACTTCATTCCAATATATTCTAGGCTCCTTACTCTGTCGAAGTCTCTGTTTCTGTTTAATTTTACTTTTCACTGCTTTATTTTATTTCTCTCCTTGCTTTCAGGAGAGAGAACTGTAGGGACAGGCAAATCTGAGCTGATGCGTGTTCCTGGCGTGAAGGCATCGTGACTGTATTAAGAGGCTCAGTGGTCGATTTTAAAGTGTTGCCACCTGGGTGGTTTTATACCAGCACCACCAGTAATGTAATGTCCCGGTGTAACAAAAAGTAGCACATCACCTAAACCCAGTATTTCTAGCCCTTACCTGTACACACATCAAACAACAAACATAAATAGAAAGCTTTTTTCAATGCGTTCTAGAGCAGTGTTAACTGTTCTTTACTAGAAAATAAAGGCATTTATTTAAAAGGTTTTATATTGCGCTACTGGACCCTGGAGTATCAGAGCGCTTTACAGACAGATAATAAAAGTACATATCTAGAACAAATAGACAAAAGAACAAATAAGCATCTAGAACAAAATAGAACATCGTTACAAAGTGAATAAAAGTTAGTATAGGATAAAGCAAAAGTCCTGTTGAACACAACGCAAACGATTTTGTTTTAAATCCTATTTAGTAGTATGTCTGTGCCTTTCAAACTCCAAAAACAACAACAAATGACCGGTATTTTTATTTTGGAAAGGTGGCAACCTGAATACCAAGTTTAAAGCATTGCAGAGCGCCCCGTGGGCAACACTATCAAACAAGCACGGCCCGCTAGTGTTGTTAACAGGAGCCGCAGGGAGCACTGTTACACGGTAAATTAACGTGGCCGAAAGCAATCACACGCCCGCTAATCCATGTCACAACTGAGCCCTCAGGAGGACAACAAATGCACCATCGGAGGCAGCGGCGCCAAGCATGTAGCGTCGGCTCACGTGCGGCTGGGCTTACATTTCCGGAGCAGCCACCGGTCTTTTCCGGTACAGTAGCAGGCTTGGTTACTGTGTTGATTGGGCGTGGACTGTATCTGTCAGGGCGGGACATAATTTTCTGACCAATCCTAGGGTTGACAAGGAAGTACAGACACAAAATGTCCTGCTGGACCGCCTTTAGTCTGTCAATCAGGTTTGAAACCATCACATTCATGTTTCCTTGGTTTGCGCTTTGAAGAGGGCTTGGTTGGACTCGAAATCAAAGCAGAGGCTATGGGATTTTTTAGATCTTTTGCCGATGGACTGAAGGTACGGCACCGATGTAAGAACAAACCTCGTATATTTGGCGGAGGGTGTGTTTGTGGGAGTCCCAGGTGCCGCCTTGTTCTTTTTATCTTTGTGCCCCTTTATTGGTGCTTCGTTGTGAGCCAAGTGCTTAGGCCACGATATGCACGGGTAAGAATGTCTGATGAGATTTGCTTTCTATTGTTTGTCAGTGTGAGTAGGAAAGAATGGGTAGCGTGTGTCGGTTTCCATGGGCAACCAGTGAACCAAGTCCCTCCCCTCCAGGCCAGAGCCTTCTTTCCGCCAATGATGTCGCGATGTCACAAGAATAGTGCATCTTTCTGATAAAAGCGCACAATGTCTTTCGTTCATGAGATTCTATTTCAGGACCGGAGGCTTCAGATTATGCTTCTCCATCTTTATTGAAGCTCACAGCAGCCAATGAAAATGCTTGCTTTTCATAGTAAAACGTTAAACAACTACACATCCCATCATGACTAGCCCAAAGGCACGCCCCCTCAGTCCATAAGAGGCCTCTGCCTGCCGCCATCTTCCTCTTTCTTTGCTGCTCACAGCAAGAGCTAAGTGCACTTTGTTACCTCCCTCTGCTGTTGGCATATTTGTCATGTTTATGTAGGCTAAGATATGTTACAGTAATGAACGAGTGGTTATAATTGCCCGCTATTACATACAATTGTTAATGTGTATGTTGGTATATCGAGTTTACCTGCTTGTGGGGTGACTGGGACTTCAGGGAGTGTGTTGTGCTTGTTCGCTAGCGTCGCGGCGCCTAGCGACTCTAAAATCATTCCTCAGTGGCGTCAATATCGCCTAGTGGCGTGCGGTAGCGACGGTCGTTGACCGGGGGCAGACGGGCACCGAAATATACACTTGGAGCCTTCTCCCGGCTGATTTCCCCGTAGGCGCGTCTCGCGCATGCGCATTGGCGTCCCTCATAGGCCACTGACGCGAGTAGGGTCCGGGTGGCTCTCGGCCGCGACGTGCTTCCAAACGCGCTGAATTTGGGCTCCTTTTTAGTAGGATTTCAGTCGCGTTTGGGCTGCATGTCGCGGCGCGAACCCCAAACTGACAGTCTTAGCGTTTTTCTGCACGGCGAGTTAACGGTGGCCCCTCTGCTCTATCAAAACGCCTGTGAAGGCTGTAAAATATTAAGGCCAGTTATTTGAGTGTGCACACGCTCAGTGGACAGTGTTTTGGCCTGGGTCTTTGGCCCCTGTGACTACAGCTTTGCTGAGGGGGTTCTGAACTGGTGACATTCAGTGTGCTTGCAGGGCTAACCCCCCCCTTGACCCTCCCAGTGGCTGATCAGTGTTTTGGCAATTCTTCATTGACGTGCAGACCAACCAATCCGGAAATGTCGAACTGGGGTCAGTACAATGAAGAGTATGCGGAGGAGGAGGTGTATGATGGACAGCAAGAGGCTGTCCTTGAAGACAATATAGTCATTGCATTGGACGCGTCTGTGCAGTCGTCCGTCAACAGGGCTATGGAGACTACGGTCCCACAAACAGTGCAGCAAGCCCTAGCCACAGCCCTTCGCCCAATAAGGAAGCAATTGGAGGGCTTTGCCAAGAGGCATGGCTTTAACAAACCGCAAAAGAAGAAGGCGGAAGCATCCACTTCCAGTCAACCTGCTGTTGACACTGCCACATGGCCTCATGCACAGGCCCTTGCTACCCTACCTGATACGGCGGATCATTCCTATTCTGGCGCTAAGGCCACATCCAAGCGCAGGGTCCATGCAGATACTGACACTGACACGGACACTACTTCAGGTACAGATACGGATACCTCGGAGGAGCAGCCTCCTCCGAAGAAGGCGCAGGTAGCCACTGCTCAGGTGAATACGCCTTTCACCTTCGATCCTTCGGAAATAATGCACCCCAGATCCCAGGACTGGGTGCCGCCTCAGGCGGTGACGGCTTACATTCACGACAATCTACGCAAGAGCTTCCCCAGGGAAGTCAGGAACCGTCTTAAATCGGAATGCCCTCGTCCGGACATCCCAGACAAAGTTGCGGAGACTCCTGAGATCGACGCAAGCCTCTTGACCTTCCTTAGGAAGTTCTCAAAAGACCCCAAACGAGGTTTGGACAGGGCCTGGTCAGGATGCCAGGACAAGATGTTGGACGCAATCGGTCCATTGGCGAAGATTTTAGAGATGGCTCTAGCGGCCAAGGAGAGTTCCACTCCTGTGGACCCGGACGTACTGGCTGGTTGGACCCAGCGAGCCATCTGCTTGCTGGGCAACGCGAATTGTGCCATTTCGTCAGAAAGAAGGAAATCGCTGCTCATGAAGATGGACACTAATTTGACCGAGCTAGCCGACGCTGAGCCGGGACCCCTAGCAGCGGGTCAATTATTTGGAGACAAATTTGTCAAGGATGTTTCCAAATATGTGGGGACCTTTACGGCGCTGGACAAGGCGCAGTCAGGCATCAAAAGAGCTCTCAGCCAGAGAGTTTTTAACAGGGCCGGACGAGGCGGGGGCCGCTCGTCGGGCCGTGGAGGTCAACAAGGTTCCCAAAGAGGCGACTTCGGCAGGGGCAGAAATGAGTATGACTCCACCCGTGGTGGAACCTTCTACCCCTCCCGCAGGAGGTTCGACAAGAGCCGTTATCAGACGAATACCAACAGGGGGACCTTCAAGCACCAGCAGAACTCAGGTGAGAGTCTCAGAGGTTTCTCTTCTTCCTTTGGGGGGAAGGACACGACACTGCCTAGCGCAGTGGCGGGAGCTTACACAGGACGCATGGGTGCTACAGACTGTGCAAGGTTTCCGCTTGGAGTTCTATTCTCGTCCCGTTCAATCGGGGCTCCCGGCAGATCTCCATTTTTCCCAACAAGATCTCAGTTTTATAGACGAAGAGATCTCCGAATTGCTGCAGAAACACGCGATAGCACCGGTCTGTCAAGGTCCTCGCGGTTTCTGCAGCAATATCTTTGTTATACAGAAGAAGGGAGGCGGAAACAGATTGGTCTTGAACCTCAGGGATTTCAACCAGTTTATAACGTACAATCATTTCAAGATGGAGGGCATCCATCTTTTGACAGATCTACTACAAGTGGGAGACTGGATGGTCCGGCTGGACTTGAAAGACGCTTATCTGTCTGTGCCGGTATTTCCCCCGCATCGCAGATATCTCCAATTTCGGTGGAAAGGCCGGTGGTACGAATATTTGGTTCTGCCTTTCGGGCTCTCCTCGGCACCTTGGTGCTTCACCAAGGTGATGAAACCTGTGGTGGCATACCTCAGAGAACGTGGTATTCGCCTCATAATCTACCTGGACGACATCCTGATAGTAGATCAGTGTCGGCAGACTCTCCTGCGACACCTCACTCTTGCGACAACGTTGCTTCAAAACTTGGGCTTTGTAGTCAACTCCAAGAAATCAGTAATGGTACCCACTCAGGTGATCGACTTTCTGGGTTTCACGATCAATTCTATGATAGCGCAGCTAAGCCTCCCGAAGGACAAGCTGAAGGACCTGAAGAAAGAGATCAGGAGACTGCTGAACAGTCACATGGTGTCACTCAGAGCAATTGCGAGAGTGGTAGGAGTTTTGGCATCATCGGTGCAAGCGATATTCCCGGGCCCTCTGCATTACAGGGCTCTGCAACAGTTGAAGATCAGACATCTGCGGAAGGGTCTGTCGTATTCAGACAGCATTCCTCTCACAGAAGAGGTGAGAACCGAAATGCAATGGTGGTTAGGTCATGTCGACGCTTGGAACGGTCGAGCGATCTTCGGCTCTCTTCCAGAAATAACAATAGAGTCGGACGCCAGCCGTTGGGGCTGGGGAGCTCGTTGCGGAGACATCTCTACAGGTGGCAGGTGGTCTCCGGAAGAGCTTTCGCTTCACATAAATTGTCTCGAACTGCTCGCGGGATCGTTCGCGGTGCGGACGTTGTCCCCGAAGCGGACGTCTTGTTGTATCCTCCTGCGTTTGGACAATGTGTCAGCGGTGAGATACATCAACAAGTTGGGCGGCACGAGGTCGTCCATGCTTGTACAAATAGCCAAGGATTTTTGGCACTACTGCCTAAGGAATCAGATATCGATAATAGCAGAATATCTACCGGGTCAGTCCAATCAGGTGGCGGACTGGAACTCGAGATACCTCAGGGACTACAGCGACTGGAAGTTGCTTCCGAAGGTGTTCCGATGGCTGCAGAACATTTGGGGTCCGTTCAGCACGGACTTGTTTGCATCCAGACTAACGTATCAGGTACCCAGATTCTTCAGCTGGAGACCGGATCCCGTGGCGCTGGCAACGGATGCATTTCTCCAGAACTGGTCGGAGGGGACGCAGTATGCTTTCCCACCCTTCCTGCTGATCCCGAGGGCAATGTCTCAGGTGATCAAGCAACAAGCGGAAGTAGTCATGGTGACCCCTTGGTGGACGTCACAATCATGGTTCCCCAAACTGATGCAGTGGAGTTGCGACCGCCCCAGACTCCTCCCGGAATCGGAGACGCTATTGCTGGGCCCTCATCAGGAGCAGCATCCCTTGATAATGGAAGGCAGGCTCCGGCTGATGGCTTGGAGGCTTTCAGGGAACAGTGGCAGCTGCCAGGCGTTTCGAGCAGGGCTTGTGATTTCATCAAGCAGGCCTGGGCACCATCCACGCGGAAGCGATACTCCTCGGCCTGGAAGAACTGGATGGATTGGTGCATGGAACGACACCTGGATCCCGTGGGGGCAGACTTATCCCACGTGCTGAATTTCTTAACGGATAAGGCTTCCGAGGGTTTGGCCTACAGGTCGGTCAATAATTTTAGGTCAGCCATCTCAGCAGGCCATGCTCAGCTGGATGGAAAACCAATAGGTATGCATCCAGTGGTGTGCAAATTGCTTAAAGGAATAAGGGTGGCTAACCCACCGGAACCCAAATACACGGGGTTGTGGGACGTGTCTTTGGTTTTAGAACTTTTTAACAAATGGCCGATTAACTCACTTTTATCCAGAAAGCAGTTGTCAGCTAAGTTGGCCATGTTACTCTGCTTATCGGCGTGCAGGAGGTCATCGGACGTGCGAGCGCTGGAGCTTACAGGTAGAGTATTTACTCCAGAAGGAGTTTCTTTTTCCATTTCAGGACGCACAAAGACATTATCTCGTCATATTTCTTATAATGCTTTTCAGGAGAACGATAAATTATGTGTTGTACAATGTTTGAAAACCTATGAGGAATGTACAGCGGCTAATAGACCGCAGGGCTGTTCTCAGTTATTGATTGCCATACAAAAGCCTTTTAATGCGGTGGCGGCTGCTACCATTGCCAGATGGCTTCGTTATGTTATGAAGGAAGCCGGTGTGGATATCACCATTTTTGGTGCACATTCAGTCAGAGGAGCCATGGCATCTAAGTCATTTATGTTGGGGTCCAGCATACAAGATATCATGCGTAGTGCAGATTGGTCTTCAGAATCGACCTTCAAGACGTACTATTATAAGCCGGTGGGGGATATTACCTCTGTTGTTTTTAGTAAGCGTTAAACAAGCATAATCTGAAGCCTCCGGTCCTGAAATAGAATCACAAATTTGCTAGCATTCGCGACAAGAATTTGCAATTCTATTAAGGACACGGAGGCGAGGATTATCCCACCCGGCATGTTATGTATAAATGCTTGCCCACCCAATGGTTATGGTGGTTACGGTCTCATATCCTTTATTGCAGGGTCAGATAAGAAGAGTGACTGAAAGTCGACGACTGCAAGGATAATACGCCCGGAAAAGTTGTTTTCTTCCACGTTGGAGGAGTTACCAAGTTATCCAAGTGTTGTTGGAGCTGTTCGCCTTAAAGAAAGAGGAAGATGGCGGCAGGCAGAGGCCTCTTATGGACTGAGGGGGCGTGCCTTTGGGCTAGTCATGATGGGATGTGTAGTTGTTTAACGTTTTACTATGAAAAGCAAGCATTTTCATTGGCTGCTGTGAGCTTCAATAAAGATGGAGAAGCATAATCCTCGCCTCCGTGTCCTTAATAGAATTGCAAATTCTTGTCGCGAATGCTAGCAAATTTGTGATTCTTTCCCTATCGACCAGCACAGAAAGCATTGCCTGCTTTCTTAGTTCTTAGGGCTGTTGGTGTCTTCCAGTGGCTTATGGTTGTTTCAGTCCCCGCCCTGGCTATTCAGAAATAGAAACTAACCTAGACTTCTTTTACCGACATCTGCTAATGTGAGAGACAGGCTGAAGCGGGAGACTTGGGCAGACAGGTACCTCAACCTCAATGTGCTTGATTCCCGCACAAGAGTACTCACAGATGATGGCGGTGGTCACCAAAGGATTCCTCTCAGGTACCAGCAGTCTGGAGTCACCTACACAAGTTATAGGTTCACTGAGCCTGTGTGTGAGGTGGCGAGGGCGCGGGGATGTAGATAAATTATGTATGCAGACACATGGATAAGTTAACGATTTGATGTCAGATGTGGAATGTATGCAATGTTATTACTTATTCAAAATGCTAATAAAAACATATATAAAAAAATAAAACAGACAGGCTGAAGCCCTGAGCAGGAAACCGAATGGCTCTGTACATCATCCCGAGTAGAAGCTCCTACAAAATTAATTAACAAAAACTTTTGGACATTGGAGTGTATGTATTTTTGTCCAAGGCCCGGGCTTAGTCGACCGGTTGCTCTGGCAATTTCTTTTGGTCTTAGAAGTCAATGTGTACGAAAGGACACGCGCTCAGATTTTATTTTTACTTCATATACTTTGATCCTTTCAAGTAAAGATTTTTGCATTGAGAGTGGTAATTTCTAATATTAAATGTGCTGCTTTTCTTTAATCTGTTCATGCACTCTAACCCAGTATGTTCCCCCCGCGGTGCTTTAACTGACAGATATTTATAAGGGGAGAGAACTAGTTCTATTTAAGACACCTGTTCTATTTAAGACACCTGTGAGTACTAGTCCCATTTAAGACACCTGTTTTACATATGAATGATCTTCATAGGATGGTGTCACTGTTAAAAACACGATGGTAATTTGTTATTGGGGCATTTTTGCTAAGTCGATATGTATATATACTCTACCAGACTCTCCAACTTTAAAGGTTATTTACATATTGCTTTGTTTCAAGATATTTTTATGTTTTCTTTTTGGCGAACAAAGTGCAGTAAGACTTTTGGAGGCACTGGGTTCAGTGCTGGACATGAAAAAAATACTATGGATAACCATTAAGTGGATTGGCAGTATAAGGGCCACGAGGATCAGTGTATTGAGCTTGAGCAGACTTAATAGCAGGGTGTATGTTATATTTTTGCAAACTCTGGTTTAGTTAATTGGACACAAATATAGTGCATTCCGAGGAAGCTCAGGGCGTTACGACTCCTGCTGCTGACATCCATGTGTATCCATTGCCAAAGGGTTGAGATGTAATGTCTCTATCCTGGGCTAAAGTGTAAGGTGAAAATTAAAAAAAAAAAGCAGGTGGATAAAAGCCCATGAAACGTTCTCCATTTGAATTCTCCAATGGGCAAATACGATTTTTCAATACAAATGAAGTTGGCTACTTTTCTAGTTTGCCATATTAATTTAATGGCCTCAGAAATTGAATGCTCAGTTGTTTTGACGCTTTCAATTGATTTGTTGTCACCAGAGTTAAACATGTGAGTGTGATGCGAGTTAAAAAATCTGAGTACATTCCCTCTTTTAAAAATATTTTCAGCCCCTTTGACACATATTATGGAGCAAAGAGCAATATGTTGCGCTCATAATCATAATAATCATTTTGAGGAACTCTTAGTTATGTTTAGGCCTTGGCGGAATTTTTCATTCCACTCGCAGATTTGGATAAATTTGGCAACTTCACATTAGTCTTGTAATCCAAAGTTCCTGCCAAATTCTGCCAATCGTCACATCGTTTTCCTGCTTGAGCAACGCAATGACAAAGAGAACAATGCAAGGCTCCAGGATGGGAGCTGACGAGTGAGATTTCTGGTCACTAGGAGGACTTCCGGCGAGATTTTCTAATGCGGATGGTTGCCATCAGAGGTCTGCTACTTGAGTAGATTTTCTACTTGAAAAGCACCAAAATCAACACAAATTACTTTTTTGATTAGGTATTCGCGCTACCGGCCCTAAATCACAGCACAAGTGGCATGGCATGCATTTTTCGCCTGTTGGTGGAATTGCACAGAATCTCACTGAGTTTTTATGTAACTCTGTGCAATTCTGCAGAGTAAAATTCTGTGGGTTCCGCCCACCCCTAGTTATGTTCACTCTTAGGTCAGGATGTCATATTATTTCTTTATTTATACTAGACGATGGGGTGAGATCCAGTTTTGCTGTTGAAGTTTGTTAATTAGCCCTTAACTTATCAGTATTTAAAACAGTCTCTGTACTATATACAATTATTTCCTCACTTGTTTGCTCCTTATTTTGACTGTTTCTCCTGGCTTCTCTTTTTGAGGCTAAGCCAGGGCTACTAGTGTGTGTCGATGAAGACAATTCCTCATGCTTTGAAGCCTATTCTTCTGCAATACTGGCCTCTGGAGAGGGAGGGACACTTCTGTGTTTTAAGAGCGATTAGTGATTCTTTTCATCTGTACATCAAATTTACCTGATTAATTACTTGGGGCGTTAGCGGTTTCCTCCAGTGTAGAGGCAATCTTAATAAACGTCACCATGTTATTGCCCCTGTAGTTATGAACTGTGAGGTGTTCAAGTGAACTTTTCAAGTTTGATTACTTCAGTCCCTCCAGGTTCTCCTTGTGAGTTATTTTACCAGCCATTGTTGACTTGCAGAACCATATTACTTTAGAAACAATAGAGCCTGTGAAAAAAACCTTTTATGCAGCATGGCTGGTCTTAGTCCATCTGACCTGATGGCACAACGGCAACGCACTTTGCGTATATCACATGCATCTTGTGCCTCACCATTGTGCTACCATCACACCACTTCTGCCCCATTTCCTGGTTAAAAAGAGTTCAAGTGCCATTTTGAGCGCTCTCCAGGGCACTCAACCTCTCTCTACCACAATTCACCGAACTGGGTAGGTCCTGATGAAGGGCAGTGCAGGAAATGAGGGAGGTCGAGTCAGATCCAGAGGCTAATAGTGAGCTGGATCCAGAATCCGGACTGGCCTCAGTGAAATATACTTAATTTGTCCCGTTGTAATTTCCTGAAACCGGCGCACATTCAGCAGCGCTGCATGCTGTCGGCTTTCAGGTTGCGGGCGGTGAAGGGGGTTTCATGGCTGGTTTCAAACCAAAGGCTTGAATAAAAGTGCCCTCATTTTGTTCTAGTATCATTCTATCGGAGAGCTGTCTGGTACGTAATGCCTAGGTGTTCATGAAATGGCAGGAAATAATGGCAGACAGTTTGTTATCACTTCACAAATATGTAACTAGGATTTTAAGCGATGTTTTTAACTTTGTTCCATCTCATTAAGACAGATGCATGCATTGCAAGAGTTTCTGATGTATTGGTCTGTTTAAGTAATTACTCCTATAATGGAAATGGCACTTACTTACTATTTTTTTTAATTCAATTTCTTTATAGGGCTTCTCATCCCGATGTAGGGTCAGATCTCTTTATATCATACGTGCACATACAGCAACAATACATACTATAAGTGTGTAAATCAATGTAGAGGGTGTTACATCAGACAATGAGGGTTACAAGGTGTAGGAGTCACATATTGTTTTTCCTGTTGGGCTTTATTTGTTAAGAGTGCATGGTCGAGGAAACACAAAGAAAGGATTTAAAATGTTTCACATTGGTTGGTGTTGCTTTATAACCTAACAAAGCAACCTTAGAATTAAAAACAGATTCAGGAAAAAAACATAGCTCTAAACCCATGCCTTGCAGTTTGCATGTAGCTTCTTGATGCCGGGTTATACCTCACAGTGCAGTACTAGAGGGATTTTACCTTATTGACTGCAAGTAGCAAAATGATCTCTGTATCTAAAGGAGTAACATACTGAGCTATTTACACAAATACAGATCTATGCTCTGCATGTTTTACAGTGTGTTTTGCGGGAGATACATTAATCCTCTGTGTTACTTTGAGTCATAACAGTGACTACACCAAACACAGATCTCTCCAGCAAGTGCATTAAGCGCCAGAGTTATCTTACCATTATTATTATCACATAAAACTTGCTGAGCGCCCTCAGCTCTCTGCAGCGGATACCTTAACCCCAAAGTTTTTTTTTTAACGCAGGCAGTTTGTGACTAGTTAAGTAAACCAGAACATATCTACACTCAAGTTTGCACCTATTGACAGCAGAGTTAAAGAAAAAAAATGTATAAGTCAGACTACGCTTTTCATGTCTTTGCCCCTTGTGACTCCATCCCATTTCTGCTGCCACACCTTAATCCTCAATCTATGGGTTGCCGGAGTAAATGTTTTCCAGTTCCAGCACTGATGAAGAATCATGCGTTATAGCGATGTTATGTCTCTTGAAGGTGCTGCGGTAAGGAGCAAGTGAAGTGCAATGTTTATGTTAAGAAGCAAAGGTTTATTGAGTGGCCTCACCCCTTTTCCTGTTTAAAAACGAGCTCAGGGAGGCGTGGCCAAGATGACGACAGAGTAAGACGCATCACTCCCCTTCTCCTTCTTCACCGGGCCGTATTCACCTCCTGCCCTGAGCATAGCCTTGCCCCGATTTAGCCAGATGGTCAAGAAGCAGAGAGTAAGCAAGCAGCCATAAAGAATTGTAATTTGGCCTGACCTAGCCTGCTGTAACGTCCGAGACAGAGCCGGGGAGGAGGCGTATAGCGAGAAGACCCGGATCCCAAACGCAAAAGACCGTACCGGAGGTGGGGACGGAGGCGGGGTGAGCTGTCGGAGACTGCGGGGGAGGGGCTCGACCTCGTACAATGTTGCAGTCAGGTGGACCAGCAGAAGATGCGGACTCCGGAGCTCTGAGTGGCACTGGGGGAGATAGCGGCACCCCGACAGGCGGTGGATGAGGCCGACTTCCGTGGACCGCGTCACCACGAACATGCAGGTACACCACCGCAGTCCCAGGAGTGGAGAGAGGGGCATCCAACAAGACCCTGGGAGTGAACGCCCGAGAGAAGCATGGATAAGCCTCCATCTGAGAGAGCTGGATCAAATATGGCAACAGCTGAGAGGGGAGATGAAGGCCTTACTCCCACCGCGGTCCGGGCCCTGAGTGTGACGTAGGAGGTGGGCTCAGTGGGGCGGCAGGGAGTAGAGGGCAACGGAGTTATCACACCTGCCCCATCACAAGCCCAGACGATACTGGGAAAGACCCCTAACTCTGACAGTATCAAGGCCGAACAAGGGACACACCGGGAGCGGCAACGAAGCCCCAGATTGGCATGATCTCTGCCTTCTTTGTACCTTGGGCCTTGATTGAAATGTGAGGAAGCCCAATAGAGTTGCGGCAGCAAAGGGGGACTGGAGGCCACACACCCTCTCCAACCTGCACACCCATAAGAGTTGCTCCAAAGCTGCTAGGGAGGGGGTCTATGCGGGGTACCCCTCCCCTCCCAAAAGAAGATTCTATTGAGGGCCCAAAACATATGAAAGATACAAGGGAGAAAGGACAGGCCGTGCACGAAGAAAGGCCCACAGAGAGCTACTGCTCTGAAACAGATAAAAGAGGAGGGAGCCACACCGGGGGTACTGGTGCACCCTGGTAGATGGTAGGGGCCAGTATTAATATATTGGAGCACAGTCCCCGATCGCGAGATTAGCCCTTGGAAGAAGGGAGGCCTACTGAGGCGATATGAACTATGAAGGGCTCTGGGGGAGATTCACGACATAGAGTGAGAGCCACATTAGGAGTCTTCAGAGGTGAACTGGTAAAGTGGAGCCTTCCAACGAAAACCAATACCATCCCATCTCAAGGGTCAGAACTGGACTACTACTAAAGAATATTGCAGGATAAAGCCCAACACATGCCAAGATGGCAACTGGAAGAACAAAAAAGGCAGGCCCCATAAAGGAAATGTTTGCAAAATATGGGGGGGGGGGGCTACAGGAAAACAAGACCAAGGGAGGACAGAGCAGAGCCTCCTCCCCAACGCAGGAAGATCTAGAAGCCCCTGTTATCCGCCCATACCTCGAAGCCCTGTTTCTAGGGCTCAAGGAAGATTTACTAGCAGTTAAGCGGGACCTGGCAAGCAAAATACAGATGGTCCGCAAAGAGGTGACGGACATTGGTCAGATGTTCGACACCTTAAAGGAGCTGGGCACTTCACAAGACAAAGAGATCCAACAATTGCAACAAGAAATCATCAGGTTGTCAGAGCAACAATTGGACCTCCAAGTCCATACGGAGTATTTAGAAAACCTCTCCTGGAGAAACAATATTCGCATTAGGGGAGCCCTAGGAACACAGAAGGAGACGATATTGAGTCTTATGTTGTCGATTTCTTTATACATATCCTCGGAGGCGCTACAGCAACGCCCAGTCGCTTAGACAGAACCCACAGAGTGGGGAGTTGGAGCTCTGGAAGAGTATGGTCTCTAGACATTCTCGCATGCGTACATAACTTTCAAATCAAAAAAGCAATCTTAAAAAAGGCCTGTGAGCAACCCGATATTCAATTCAAAGGTCATACCATCCATTTGTATCAAGATCTTGCAGCCTCAACACTCTCGAAACGAAGGGAGTTTCAACCAATCACTTGCTTTCTCCGTGATCAGAAAGTGACTTATTCTTGGGACCACCCCTTCTGTTTGATTTTCAAGTGGCAGGGCCAAATCAACAGCTCCGCTCCCTCACGGAAGCAGCAGATCTCCTACAAGTAGAACTTCAAGACAACCCCCGGCCGAATGTCTCCCTCAACTTCCGAAGGCAAAACAACAGAGAGCGATGGAAACAAATACACAGGGAAAGCAGAGGATCTGGTCCACACCCCACAACGATGGCGACTGAAAGGAAGCGCTCCTGGCCAAGCTGACCGAAGACATGAGTAGCAACAATCCGGCCTGAGGCGACACAGCAAACAGAACAGGTGGGCAGGGGAGGTCGGGGGCAGGGCAGAGTACAATAAGATTCACCACACCACCCCAAGTCATAGACTTTCCTACTGGTAAACCAATGGCAAACCAACTGCTGTTCCCAGTCCAGAGACTTTGGTTTACAGTAGGTTTAGTTTGGGAATTTGTTTTCTGGTGCCTGCTAGTTAGTTTGTTTACACTCCTACTTTTCAGTCCACATAGACCTTCCTGGGCAGAATATACGACAGAGAGGGCTTGCTATGCTGGGTACAAGACTTTCTCCAAATATATACCTACATGATGACATATTCACAAATGCTGTGGGTTATTACACCCAATGTTAAAGGGCTGAACAACCAGATAAAGAGGAAGTCAATCTTTTCTTACCTTGATAACACAAAAGCAGATATATCCCTTTTACAGGAAACACATTTATTATGCGGGGACTGGCATAGACTCAAGAGCAGAGCTTTTCCACAACAGTTTTTTTCTCCCTAACTCAGAAGGCCGCAGGTGTAGCCATACTGCTCTGTCAGTCATTTCAGGGGAAAGTAGGAACAAAAGTAGAGGAGATCAGGGGCTGTTTCCTGGGATACCGCATTGATATCGGCACAAACACACTATTGGTGGGATCCATGTACGCAATGAAAGGCAAAAACAATTTATCCAGGACGCAATGAGGGAGGTGTTGAAGACTCAGGATACCTGGATATTGCCGGGGACCTGAACTTAGTATTTAATAATGTTCCAGATCGCTCAACACCGAGGCAGAGAGTAACTGGGGCGATCAGTGGAGGCACCTGGTGGCTACAGGATATCGGAATGATGGACCTTTGGCAAAAGTCACACCCTGACATGAGAGGCAATACATTTTATTCACATGCACAGAAATAATATGCTCGGTTCGACCACTTTTTGGGCACTAGGAAGGTTCAGCTGATAGTGTGTACAATAGATATAGACCCCAGATTCCTGTCAGATCGCTCTGCAGTCTGCAGTGCAAACCCTCCGACCCCAGCCCCAGAGTTTGGCGATTGAGAGAGTCCATGCTCCGCCGCACCGAGACGATCCAACAAGTAGGAAAAGCGATAACACAGAATACCTAGAGTTCAACGTTTCCCCGGGACTGCCCCAGCGATGGTGTGGGATGCCTTGAAGGCAGTAACTAGAGGGGTCTCAATAGCCCTTTCGGCAGCTGACAATAAGGCTAGACAAGAGAAACGAGACGGGCTTCAAACACCTGTACGGGAGCTGGAACGCATCCACCACCGCGCTGGGGCCCCCAGTGTCTGGAGGCAGCTAGAGATAGCCAGGAAGCAGCTTGAGGGTTTGGATTTAGATCATGCAGAATACTTGCTTTTACGCCTGAAACATGCATATTATCTTGGGGGAAATAAATGTGGGAGGCTAGTTGCGTCTAAATCTGAACGCCAAACCAATACAGTGGAGGAACTGGGAACTGAGACAGGAGGAAGAATAAATAAAGATGAGGAGATAGCAGATAGATTTCGGAGCTGTTATAAGGACCGAAACACTGCTCAGGATATCTCCCCCATATTGATTGGCTCTTACCTAGAGACAGCTACAGTAACTAAATTAACGACTGAGCAAGCAACTACACTAGTCGCCACATTCAAATTGAACATCGTGTGAGTACTCCGTGGGAGCACAGTCTTTTTCTGGCTCCAGACAGCCTCTGGTTAGTCCGGGGAAAAGGTGCTCCAGGAAGGTTGTCCATTAGCTTTCCCTAATATTTTCTAGAATTCTATTTTTTCTGTACATAATTAACAGTTGTATTAAATTTAATCCGGAAATCCATTTTTGGTAAATATATAAAGGACTGTTCTCTTATTCGTTCTTAAACATGGATAGGATCATTCAGGTTATATACATTTTAGAGTAATTCTACTTAGTGGAGATATATTTTTAACAACATTCTGTGCAGTAGAATTAGGGCAATCAATCTTCAGATTTAAACTTCAATAATCAATTGAAATGATCTGAGAGGTAAAACCAATCCAGGAAGAGAATATAAAATGTTATGGCTATTGTGAATGAAAGTTTAAATTCAATTAAGGACACAAGTTGAGGATTATGCTTTATTGCATTCACTTTATTTTCTCCAGCAGCTCATCAGAAACAGCACAAAGCCAAAAAACAATTTCCCATGAACATTTGAGAAAAGGACACCAGACTTCTAATCAATCAAATGTCATTCAATCTCTCCCATTATTCTTTGCAGCTTCCTGTGCCCAATCATTCTTTATGCAACAACAGCAATATCCCAATTTCCAGTTCAATCCTGTTTGGTGGTCTCGCTTTCTACAAATAAGAGGAAAAAGTATTATATTAGTGGCTGTCCTGCTAAATACATTTTCACGTACTCTATTACGTAATCCATCTATACATTATCAACTCTCAAGGTATCATAGAATAAATGAAAGATGAGTACAAGCAGTGTTTCTTTCTGATTTCTAAGCCACATGCATTGCAGCGTCTCCTCCCAAAAGGGTGGGTTTCTGATTAATCCTAATCAGAGCGTGGGATAATTCTTGCCTTCCATGCTTTTGATAGAATTGAACATTTCCTTCAGAATAACTAGGAAATGTTATATTCTATGTCAAGAGCGCACAAGAGGATTACAGTCGTTCAAAGCTTTTTAACCACTATATTGGCCATACTGGCCACAGGTTTGATGTAAAACCTCTTAAAGGTAGAGTCTGAAGACCAGTCAGCCGTATTGTCGGGACAGGCGTTCGTCTGCATGGCTCTGGAGAGTGTGCTTCCCTGCCCATGTTGATCTACTGGCAATTCACTGGAAAGGTCTGGCCAGTTTTCTTGATCTCTACCTCAGTGAGCATGACTATTATGTGTGTCCATTGTGAGTCTCCATGTTCACATGGATTGAGACCCTAAAGCTTGGCTCTGAGGTCGAGGGGCATGTATAGTGCACCCTTCTTTTACAGAGAGTGGCCACTTCCTTCTCTACCAAGCCTGTAGTGGCAGTGGTGGCAACATTACTCTATACTCCGAGGTACCTGTACCCTTTTACCCTTAAGAGGAGTTGCCTACCACCTCCCTCCTGGTAAAGTCTGTGCAGTCTCCCTTAATTGGGTTCTTCTTGCCTCTGTTATATATGGGATGTGTGTTATGAGCGCCAGTGGGTCCACTTGGTGGGGGCTGCTGAGCTATTGTGTTTAATGTTTGCCTAGCTGTTATCTGTTCTGTGGACATTCAAGCTTCTTGTGCCCATCACTATTCCATGGCGGGTTGGGGAAGGCATTAGCTGTTATATGTATTTAATTTATATTCCCTCTACTGGGGCAACCCCCTCCCTTTCTGCTAGGAGATGATTATTGTCTCCTGCTCTGAGTTAATTAAAAGTCCTCTCTGAGGATTAGGTCAGACAGGTACTAAGAGACTGGGAAGAAGGGCAACAGACCCTCCTCACACACAAACCATCAATGAGCATGCAATAAATATGCCCAAGGATTGGAGGGACACCCCGGATTCAAAAGTAGCAGACCCCACAAATTGGGTCCGCCTGTCAATCAGGGAATGATAAAAGTCTGGCCTCATAAGGTTGTTGTTTTTAGGTCTCGCTAGCGAATGCAGCGCAGTTGCTTCGCTAACGAGACTCTATTGCTGCTGCTTTCTGTCCCAAAGGGAGACGGAAGGTGGCACGTGCGGACAGGAGATGTGCACTCGTACGGACAGGAGATGTGCACTCCGTACGCGGGAGTGTTTTTGTAGATCTTAAACCAAATAATAGGTTTAGTCGGAAAATAGCATTTTGTTTTTGGGACCCTGGCATGAAGGTCGGTGAGTTTGGAGTTGCATTCAAGTCAGGTGTAGCTGCGGTTCCAGCAGAGCTCGGTTTCTGGACACTTCAAGCGATGGGAAACCCTGAGGTTTGCAACAGGCAGGCAGCTGCAAGGGCAGTGAGAACCCGATTGCTATCGAGACATGTGGATGCGGCTTTTCGGCAAATTACTGGGTGTGAAATAGATTCATGCTGGGTTGGCTGATACTTAGCTTCTCAAGGGCTTCATGTGGACAAAACCCGCTTCTGTGTTTATTCCTAATGCAGGCAGCTGTGAAAGAGCAGTGCTGCGTCCAAGATCACACATTGTGCCAGGGAATAAGCAGAAACTAATTTGGTGCTTCTTCTAAAACCCATGTTTAAACTACCTAACCCAATCTATTAAGGGTGGAAAAGGAACATTTCAGATTTTTCCCCCCTCAATTAGTAGCTAATGTGTAGCCCTTGAAAGCGCTGTAGGCAGTAAGCAGTGCCATTCTTCAGCTTTTGCACCATAGAAGAGAATCAATTAAATACCATGATCAGATTTGGGAAACCAAAAACTGGAACATTCCAAAAACATTGAAGTAGGACTATATTTCCTTTCCTTTTTTTGTTTTTTTGATGGCACTCTGCTACATAGAAAACACACAACGGGACAATGCACCTTTTTTTTACGCACCAATCTCGTGTGTTAACTGTGTGACTGTGGAACACATGAAAATGTGCCCTCTGTGTTCAGCCGACTCTCCCTGACAATTGGGACAGGAGCTACATTTAATGAAATTTGCCTGGCTTGGCCTGAGAGTGGGGGGGAAAACTGGACTGTCCTGAAAAATCCAGGAAGCCTGGTCACCGTGCCATTGGTACCTTGCAGTATGAGGAAACGAGAAACCCAAAATTATGATTTAGTCATTCATATCTGAGTGAGGGCAGAACAGACTCTGGTGTGCAGGAATGTTGAGGTGCTGAGAGTACTGGCATCTGATGAAAGGCACCCATCATTGCCGTCACTTCGGTAAGTAAGATTCTGGGTGGTGTGTAACCCTCACAGGATTGGGGCTACTGGTGTTTGGCCCAGATACCACTGTTGAGCTATGAGAAGAGCAGCGGCTTGTCTTAAGTACATTGATATGGGATTTAAAGGATGTACAAGCAGCTGAGAGGAGGGCTAGGTATAACCGGATAGTGTAAATCTTAACCTGACTGGGTGGAGGAATGTGTTCTTGAGAATTCTTTGCAAATGTGTCAAGGCCCTAAAGCAGTGTTCAGTATGTGCCAGTGGTTGCTGTTGGTGGGCCTCACACTAATTTTGGGATATGGACACTTCTTTTTGCTTTTACTACATTTGTTCCACTCACTGTAAGTCAAAGTCTGATGCTTAAAAAAAGAAGGTGGGAAGAGAAAGATAGGAAAAGATTGTAAAAGGGAGAAAGTAGTTTTGAAAAATAACTCACACAAGTGAGATTACGAGTGTAAGTGTTGAGTGGTGGAAGAAAGTGGCTCGAGGTAGAATCGAAACTATGCAGCTCTGGTATTTGCCATCCAGCAGTGCCCGAGAAGACCCCCTAAGAAAAACTTTGGGCCCAGGCACCAGTTTGTGCATACATGAGGCACTAGGATGCTTGAGGTGCCTTTGGGAGGTGCTTGAAGACTAAATCTGTTGCTTTGAACCACAACTCTTGCCGCTGGTTTGGAGCCTGTTGCTCTCTGCTTGCTACAACGTTTTTTTGTCAACCTGGGACTCTATGACCTAATAACATCTCCCTTCAAATATCTTCCACGTTATCCACCATATTTAAGCACAGTTCCTAGCTCCCAAGTTTGTTGACAACCTACCTCCATGCCTCCTGTTCTCAAAAGCAACACACCAATCAGTGCGACAAAGGAGCTGCCATTCAGCTTGGCTAACTCTTCTTTGTATCTCCCTTGCTTTCGACTAGGTCCCTCAGCAGTTATCAAGAACAAATGTATAAACTCCGAGTTGGACTCCAGGGACTCCCTCAAGGATCGCATTCCAAGAGGAATGATACACAGTTGGCACACTCAGTGCTGGCCGTAGGCCGAGCTGTGTTGCCCCTCCTAAAGACACCACCTGTGGCTCCTGGTGAAACTCTGAATTGAAGTGATCCCTGTCTCACCTGCAAATGCCTCTCTTAGATTGCTCCACACTGTGACTACACATCCCACAGATGTCTCCTGCCCACCTTAATACCTGCTCTACAGACCTGAGTTTCTGAAGCGTAACACGCAGAAGTAAGCACTTCCATGCCCTGGCTCTTGACCTATAGAAGCCTTTATCATCTAAACTCTGCCCACAGTTATGACTATAAGGAAGGCCTCGAAGAAACACCTCTTTATGCAGTTTTTGTCCTGCTATGCCTTCCACCCTCTTTTGCCATTTACTGACCCATTGCTAAGTTGAGCTAGTCTGCGGTGGCAAATAATACGCATTGTTAATAACTGAATACACTGTTGTGAATTTTGACTAAAACCTGTTGCAGTCTTTGTAGTAACCGCAGAAGATCTCCTGAGTGATAGCGATTGGCATCCTAAATGTGTCTTGACTCAGGTTAATGATGCCCTTGCGAACAGAATTATGGTTTCCAGCTCCTCTTTAAATCACAACCTGATGGGAAAGTTTATAGCACCTTTGTTTATGGGCAATATTGTCCTGGCCTGAAAATTGGATGAACGTGAGTAAACTTCTGCAGTTGTGAAACAAAAATCAAAAAGGATGAGGGACATTACTAACTTCTGTCCACACGTTTTGTAGCAAAACTAGTAGTTTTGAATTGAACATTTTACCTTCAGGTGACCAGGCCTCATCCACCCATGGTCATGGGCCTGCATAAAATAAGTTTATACATCCTGTGTAATAAATAACCTTCAGCAGGGAAATATCTTCTCAGAAATACTATGAGCATACAGTTTTGCTTTCAGCTGTATATTACACTGTGCCCTTTTTAGGTCGATCCTACAGCCAGCGCGCATGCGCTGCTCTGCGAGTCTTGTTGTAGTGGAGTAGAGAATAGAAGCCCCGCCCACTCTCCGGCCATATTTGCCATCGGCTTGTATCATTGTCTGTCCTGAATGCTGGCTTCTGATTCGTAAATAGGCTTGTTAGTCCCTCCTTAGTACCGCCTCCTCTTCATTTGTTATCTCCCATGGTGACTGCCCCCTTTACTTCGGTTGTTACACTGTACATGTTATTTAGGCTGTGAGCACTGTTTTCTTTATCCAGTTTCTCTTACTGCAGGCACGGTGTGCTTTGGTGCCTTCTTTACCCCTCCGCCCTCCCTCTCGTTGTCTGTAATGCCTAGCATTTGCAATGCTGTATGTCTTGCATTTGCATGAGCTTGAGCTATTGGCATTGTAAATGACAATGCCTATTATTTATGTTTTGGTTTTTAAACCATAAATAAAACACATTGTCATTTACAATGCCAATACCTCAAACTTGCGTAAATGCGAGACCTATTGCAATTGCATAAATGCGAGCCCTATTGCATTGCAAATGCTTGTTTCAATCTGTATTCCTCTTCTGACAGGCACCCATCAGGGGTCATAGAGAAAGCCAGGATGCAGGAGTGGAAGCCAGGAGAGTTAGATGTCCATCTCCCTAGACCCGTGAACAGGGCCGAAGTCACGAAGGTGTCTCTATGACAGATTACCAGTGCAAGGAATATGCCAGTCTCATGGAAGGAGGTGGGCTTCAGCTCATCAGGTGGCAGCACAGCAGAGAATGGGCTACCTGTGACGATTGGGTAGGCAATTGGTGCTTTTAAGCACAAGGACACTACAGACCGCTGCTCAACAAAAAGGAAACCTGCTGCACATCAACATTGGGGAAGACAGGGGAAGCTGAATAGCACTATATTGTCATTGAAGGTAGGACTCCTTTTCCCTTAACGTCTCCACTGTGCTATAGGTGCCATGGGTGCTCCCAGTTACCATCTGTAGATGGGGAAGAATGGCCCACTACGGATCTTACCATTTGAACCCTTGGTCCCTGCCCCAGGACTTGCATAGTCTCCAGCTGTTTCCCTTCTTGCCTGCACTTGTAGCAAGTGGCACAATTCCAGTGCATTCCCTGATGTTAGCAAATCCAGACTGTGAAAAGTAGTCTCTGTGGAACAGCCCCCACTGCTTTTGTATCATCTAAAAGTATCAGGGTGGGCTGGCATCCTGGCCAACCACGAACCCTCCTTCAGCTAGCCCAGTGGCTACAGGGCTAGTGGCACTCCAGTTACTGTGCTAAGACACCAGGCACCCTTAACCAGACCCCCTAACACCACCAGAGTGGTGTCCTTGCCAAGGAAGGATAGGCACTTCTGTAGTGGCGATTGGTGGCATTTCTAAGTGGGGAGGTGTAAAAGTTGGGGATGGGTGTTACGTCGCAAGCTAGCAAGCCTGACTGACATAAAAGTGGTTTGGGAGGTTTTCTCCCCCAAGAAGAGTGGGCAAATTGTGCATTTTAAAACAAATTTGAAAAAGCAAGATGGTTTATAAAGCTACTACAGTAAATATGTTCAAAAGGACAGAATGGAGGCAGAATATCTGCTAACCCCATGGTCACAAGAGCAGCATGCACAAAGGCAAGGCTGGGATCTCTAAAGTTTACTGCCAGAACCTATATGTTATGGCATTATTACCATCACCAAACCCATCAAATGCAGCCATAAGTTACCTGTTTGTCCTGACAAATGGTTTGAATTGTAACTGCTTGCATTTTGAAAGTGGTGAAAAAAGTTGTAATCTAAACAGAACTCAGAAGTACCACCCTTCTGCAATCAACAGTTTTATCCAGACAACACACCTTTTGTCTCACCGCCACTGTCACACCTGTTGGCTCATGCTGCGTGACGTGCACAGAAAAATCAAAAAGTGACATCATATTAAAGAACGGTGTTTTGCTGTGGCGCAGTGCCGTCGCCTGTAACTCAATTAGGAGCGTCTACACACTCTGCAGATTGCCTGGGGGCAGACACTACTAACTACATCTTTGCTGCACTCAGCACAGCACCATACAGGCAGACTACTCTTCCCAGTCACTGAAGCCTGCCTCCCATACTCACCTTACCACAGGAGCCCATTTCTCGACTGTTTACAGGTATGCTTTCAAGTCCTGGCGGATTCACCAACTACTTCGCTTCATCATCCAGAAAGGAAAAACAAATAATAAAAGCTCCATGCTGCAGCTCCTTTTTTCTCTTTTTGGATGATGAAGCAAGGAATGTTGTTTATGCTCCAGGGCTGGAAAGTTCATCTGTAAACAACCGAAAATGAGCCAATAATGATGGGGAGTAAGTGGAAAAAACAAGTGATCTTATTATTCTCACTGTATAAATCAACAATCCACATAACTTGGATTGATGATTTATATAGTGAGAAATGCAATATAACTTGTTTGTTTTAACTTAGAGGCAATGTCACGGTTCACTCCCCAAAGGAACAGGCCACCAAGTAGCTGTTGTACATTAACTATGACCGCAATAAATGCCAAACAGTAACACAGTGAGGAATCCTAAATTATTTTTTAGCTCCTCATTGCAACATGCATACATTTTGTGAAAGCCTTATCTGACCTCTTTACCTCCCATCACGAACTTCCTCTGCACTTCTCATGTGCTTGTAAAGAAGCCTGCCTGTGTCTCTTGAGCCAACCCAAACGCTGCTCCCCTGCTGCTTATGTTCTCAAACAGCATGAGAGCAGCACAAGGATTGGTTGGGTCAGGCAGAGCCAAAGCTTCTTAGGAGACTGGGCAGCTGCAGCTATGATCCTCCCAGCTCACTACATTACGCGGGTAGAAGAGGCCTCAAGTGCGCATGTCGGGCTGGCTAGCGAAAGGCACCTGTCTAACCCTCCATGCGCACTTCACTTAAAGTATGTGATCCAGCTGATTCCGAGCCTGAACCTGTATTCACTTAAGCCATACCACGCCCACCATCATTCATGCAGGAAGGCACCTAATGCCCCGCAGTTAAAATGAAAGCACCACTGCGGCTGGGGAAATAAAAAAGAGTTTATAAGCCTCCCGAGGAGAATGCCTGAGATAGCTTTGACCCTCTATCTGAGTGGGCACCAAACATTTTAACGTCAAATTCCAGCGTCTTGCATCACCCAGCGAATCCATCTGGTGAAACTTCCACATGTAAGGCATTTTTCTCCTGGTCGGAGGTCAATGTCCATAAATAGTAGGTCTGTGGGTTTTTCTGGAGGTCTGTAACTCAGTTTTCCAAGAGTAATCCTGTGATCTTTCGATCTTTTTAGGCACCACTTGAAGGTTTAAAGTCTGCTCCAAACATAAGAGACACCATGTAAATCTCTGACGTTCTGACTTGCTACATAAATATATGCATCAATGACCGTTTGATAGAATAAAACGTACTTGTGACCAGGTTCTTTTGGTCAGCTCTGATGGAGACAGCTGAGCCATCCTCTCACTAAGCCTCCCAATAATGGCTTAGACAGTTTAGCAATCACCTAAGTAAACCTCCATATACTGCCTGACACAGCAGAGCAATCCACTGGTTTAACCTCTCAAGAATACCTGAGATAGCATAACCCTACCAATAATGCCTGAGAAAGCATGGCAAATCTATGTGTACAACCTTCAGGGTCCACAGCTCTCAGTAGCTGCTAAGGCATAGCTATTCCTCAGACAACACACATCTCTAGTTAGACAGCAGATCTAGCATGTAGACTACCCAGCTTTCAGTTCACTTTAGACAGCTTGGTACTCAGCTCTGCAACACAGGAGAACGAAGGGATCTCCAAAAATCTCTTAGGCACCACAGCCATCTCTTGTGTTACAAATACTGGGTATCTCTCCCTGGTTAGGGCAAGAATAAAATCTTTTATGGAATAGATGTGTCTTTAGATTAAACGGCTCTCAGCAAATCAGATGAGCTATCCCTCAGGTGACTTCTCTAATGACTCTTCAGCCTCAAGAATGAAACTCTTTTATTCCGAATGTGAAACATAGACCACTAGGCTGCATGCTTCTTTTTAGGTCTGGTCAGCTCTCTGGTTTTCCTCAAGTCATTATCTGATTTAAAAAACGTACAATTAACTTCACTACTACTAAATGCCTTCTGTGAATACCATAAGTAGTAAGTTTAGGATTTTGTCTTAGATTAGTTCTGTGAATTGGCCCCTCACTGTTTAGCCTCTTTGTTGTGCTCCGCATGTTCACTCTCTACTTAAACACCCCACAGTACAGAAAACACATGGGGACACGCATAAAGCCAACATGCCTGCACAGTTGTGGCAAATGCAGACAATGGGTACACAGCCGTGGTCCTGTTTTCTTGTTTAAAGCACTTATTTTACCACACTATTTCATTCACTTTCCTCTTGTTCCACATTTTCACCCTACAGTGTTTCATCAGTAATACAAATTGCTGCTACACGATATCTGAGATGGCAGCAGGGCAGTCACTTTTTATGGCAATTCGAAGAAAGCAATCGATATTGCATTTTATTGTGTATGCTTTTGAAGTTTACCACTTAAGATCACTAACTTAATCTTCTGACTTCTTTTTTTTCAACATTCTTCTGATAGGGTAGCGCTTATGTCTACTAATTTAGTCTGTTAAGCAAAGGTGATGTTCTAAATTGGACGGCTGGAAAACACAGTACACTAAAAGCCCTTGGCCAAAAGTGTGAACTAAAATTTGAGTTTGACACTCTACACACTTCCTGTTAGGAATCAAATCATGTGAACTGATTGACTTGTCACGTAGTTATTGTAGGGAGAGGTGTGGCGCCGCGGCCAGGGCGACTGACGCTGGAATCTGGGGATCAGGGTTCGATCCCCGGCTCCGGCGGCAGGTTAGCCCAGCACCATGCGACTCTGGGCAATAGCTTGCTTAATCTTCCCGACGGCCCCTCAGCGCCTAGAGACCCTAACGGGTGATTGTGCGCTATACAAATGTGGATTATTATTATTATAGGTACAGTTATATTATAATGAGCTCAGATAGCATTATGACTGTGTTTGTTTTAATATTATTGTATTGGTTTTTCGGTTTAATTGGTTTAACTTTTTAAAAGTTTAGGATTTTGTCTCAGATTAGTTCTGTGAGTTGGCCCGCACTGTTTAGCCTCTTTGTTGTGCTCCACATGTTCACTTTCTACTTAAACATCCCACAGTACAGAAAACACATGGGGACACGCATAAAGCAAACATGCCTGCACAGTAGCGGCAGGTGCAGACAATGGGAACAAAGCCCTGGTCCTGTTTTTTTTGTTTAAAGCACTTATTTTACCTCACTATTTCATTCACTTTCTTTGTGTTCCACATTTTCGCCATACAGTGTTTCATCAGTAATACAAATTTCTCAAATTGCTGCTACACAATATCTGAGATGGCGGCAGGGCAGTTGCTTTGTATGGCAATTTGAAGAAAACAATCGATATCGCATTTTATGGTGTATGCTTTTGAAGTTTACCACTTAAGAACACTAACTTCTTTTTCTGACTTCTTTTTTGTAACATTCTTCTGATAGGGTAGAGCTTATGTCTACTAATTTAGTCTGCTAAGCAAAGGTGATGTTCTAAATTGGACGGCTGGAAAACACACTACACTAAAGGTCCTTGGCCAAATGTGTGAACTAAAATTTGAGTTTGACACTCTACACACTTCCTGTTCGGAATCAAATCATGTGAACTGATTGACTTGCCACGTAGTTATCGTAGATACAGTTATTATATAATGAGCTCAGATAGCATTACGGCTGTTTCTGTTTTAACGTTATTGTATTTGTTTTAACTAACTGCACAATAAATAATTATAATTATAATTATTAGTATTCTTACACAACTGTACCCTCTATTGGGAAATATTTCCCCTAACAAAACTTCCCACCTATTCTCTCTATAGTGCTTACGCATACCGGCCCTAGGGAAAGCGCTATTGGCTGGACATGAGTTCGAAACTTTCACCCTGCTGGAGCGCTCCTCACATCCTCTGTCCTTCTTTCCTCTGAAGCCTTGTACTTAGGAGCAGACCTCCACTGTAGTACACTTGAAAGTAGCTTGTGTCCTATTAGCCATGCTTACTAAATCTTATCTTAATAGGATTGCTGGGATTTCACTATGGCAACGGAATGTCCATCAAAAAGAAAGCAGTGCAGCAGAAACCTATCTGCAACCTTCCTCACTGCTTATTAGCAGCAGATGCTTCTGGATGGCCGAAGGACTCAAGATTCCCATGCTTCTGAGCAGAGATCTGCAAGTGTAGGACTTCTGCAGGGTGGGCAATGTACATATTCTTGTCTGACTTTGGGAGCGTTCGAAGAGTAATGTCCTGAGGATCAGCTTTGATTGATTCAGTCGTTAACGCAGGACTTTACCTTGCTGTTGCCCTCCTTCAGGTAGAAGCGGAGGTAAAGTCCCTGCTGGTGGATTGTGCTGCTGTACCATTGCATAGGTGAAGAAGTATTCTGTGGTCCCAGGGCTGCCTGGGCTAGGTAGGCAACGAGTCAGTAGGTAGCACAGCACGTGTTCTCCAGCTATTGATCTTCTGTCTGTAACCGAGAGAGGATGCAGTTCCTATTAGATTTGGTCATGAAAGGAGTGATGAATAGCATCTGAGAATATGAGTAAGCCAACTGCTAACCACTCGTGCTTGTGAATACGCATGAGGAGGGAGCCAGGAGTACACAACATGATGAGTTTGGAGGATTGCAGCTTGCCACAGTCATTCGCAGAAAGTAAGCACCTCTGGTAAGCCAGCAGCAAGGTCACCACCCAGCCGTGGACACTGCATAAGTATAAGTTTTACCCATGTATAACTGCCAAGGGCCCTGTGGCCATACGTCAGAGGAAGCACCAAGTAAAGCACCAACATACAGGTTGGTACTACACACCTGGGAGTACGCATCATGGTGATGGCAGGGTTGCCAAATATGGTTCACAATCCTGGATCCAGTCATGGCTATAACTGGACATCAGAGATCCCTGGCTAAGCATATTCAGTAACAAGCTAAGCTCAGTAACATTTGCCTTCAGGTCATAGATTTCACAATTAAAGGATTAGACTGGTGGTCACAGTTCCTATGGTTATTAAAATAATTTAGACTGCTGATCTGGAAATCTGTTTGCAAGCTAGCTATAAAGCCAGAAAGTTAGGTCCTCCAAGCCCACAATATCAGCACTGTATTTGCTGGAGTTTTGTGTTTTGGTTGCAGAAAGAGTACTCTTTTGCTATTTTGGGGGGAATAAAAGCTGGGACATGGAGTGTATATTCAGAAATGATGAACAATAGGGCTAGATGACAAGCAAATCTGATGAAAGTAAGCATGTCTGGTCATTTACCAACTGGTCCTAAAATTAGATTGTGGATGAGTGAAATTAAGAGTGTTCTTGTGTGTGCTGGTCCTTTCCCATTGTGTGTTGTGACCATGCTCTATAGAATATTGTATTGTATCATTTAAAAGTAATTCTATCTATGCAAGAGTTTAATGTTCCTTAAGTGAGCAAAATGTAATGAGCTGGTTATGTGCAATGCTTTGCCAAACCAAACATATTACATTTATGGAGATAGCTGGAAAAACAAAATCATAGGATGCTTTTAAACTTGGTGGGTTTCAGACTTGTTTGACAATAGAACTGTCTTGTCTCAAACGTTTCCTGAGCGAATGCCATGTCTGCAACAGTTTCACCAGAAAGTGATCATGCCATGTTCACTAAGTACAGGGCCTGAATTAGGAATTTGTTTTCACTGTATGTTGATGCCACATACATTGCTCCTGATTCACAGTTTTGTAGCAAAACCTCTGCAGAAGAGGTTCACTTGTGTAGACCCCAAATGCATGATTATTTGAGACCCTGAAGCAGTGCTTGATTTGTGTGTGTGGTATAAGTGGTGGACTGGAACTTGTTTGTCATCACCAGACTTTGCCCAAGAGTCAGAAAGCGACACTCAGAATAGAGAGATAAATGAGGAAGAATGTAGGAACACAATTGTAAAGTCGGGAAGTTCTGATGAAAAAGCTTTGGCAAAGCCAAACGGTTTGGCTTCAGTCTTCTAAATCATGCAAACGAAGGCATTTACGAATGCTGTTTACTTGTTTTAGCTCGCTCTGTTTATCACTTTAGGATCAAATCTTTTTTATTGTTATTAACGCAAACTTAAGCAAATCACATACACAGCAAGCTGCCTACAACCCTCTTTCAGGATAGCCACGTTAGTCAAGTACTTGTTAAGAGATACAAGATGAATCATTGCAGGTGAGGGATAAAATACACAGCTAGGCACCTATAACCCAGACTAGGCCGACCACGTACTGGGGTTAGTGGCTGAAGAAAAACCAAGTGCCCCGTTATGTTAAAATTGTCAGTTGTGACTAGAAAGTCCATGACTGTGGTATGGCATTGCTGAGTACATTATGGATTGTACATTCCTGTTGAAAATCAAAGAGAGAAAACAAGTTAAACATAACATATGAATAAACAAGAAACACCCATTCACACTCCACCCCACCCTCACCCCTTCCGACTGGGTCATACTGTTTATCACTTTAAAGCATGCGCTATTTGTTTTGCTTATGCTGGTAAAAAAAAGTAGAAAAAACTATTGCTTTCATTATAGAATACATATAGGAGATAAGTAATTGAATGTCATAAACGGTGGGCCGATTGAGCGTACTTTTCAGATGTAAAATAGTCCCTCATTATTCCAAGGACAGCACTTGCTGCAAGGCAGAATTGTACACCAAATACGCAACAGTATTGGGGGTGATGGGGTAATAGTCCTCTGGGTGGAGTAAAAGTCCACTCTATGTATATTTTAAAGAATTAGCAACCATACGTCTACAGATCCACTATCTAGCCAGCCCTTAAAAGAACCTACCATAGTGAGATAAAAAATAAATGTAAGGTGGTGGAAGAAAGAGACATGAGCTGCATTCAATACTAGGAAACCTTTAAATTCACCAACCCTTGCCTTTAGCAACACTGCTCTTAATTATTGTTATTAAAATACTTTTAAAAATATCATTATAATTTTTCGAAAATTGTACACTGCCGCTAACTACTATTACTTGCGATTCTCCTGCAGAGGAGTACTGGTTTTATCTTAAAATGGTTATTCCACTTCATTCCCTTTAAAACAAAACTTTAGACACAGGCACTAGAGGTGTATACCATTGTGGGAACACCGGCGTTGCTGAGTTACCTCACCCACAAGAAGCGGGTGCACAGGTGCGAAGTTGTGTCGGGTTTCGTCACGCAGGTCGATGGTGCTTGGAGCTGAAGATGCTGCAGGCGGGTCGTCGAGGAGAGTTCCGGTGGATCCAAGGGTGGATCTGAAGAGGTGAAGACCTGAAAGCAGAGGGGACAATGTTCAAAGTCACTAGCCAGTGACTACCGTGGAACCAGGATGGAACCAGGCAATGTCGGGTGCAAACAGGTGAAGAGGTGCAGCTTGTCTCCGCAGCCACGTGGACACGAAGAGGTCAAGGACGTCCAGGAGTCGATCACGAGCTGTCCCACGAAGGCTCTAGCTGATGGCGGTGTCGGCAACTTGATTGGAGCAAACAGGCCTTTGCTAATGCAAGCCACGCAGTAAGTGGAAAAAGCTTAACACTCGGACCAGCAAGGTCAGAGCGAGGGCTCCTTTTCAGGGGAGCAAGGGCCAGTCTGGAGCAACCAGACCAGCAGTTCAAATCGTAGATGGCCACTAGCCGCGTGGCAAGTGACCGGGATGGCGCGTCGAGTGGCAAAGTGCAAAAGGGCCCCACGCAGATCGTGGAGATGCTGGGGGGCTGATCTTCGGTGCAAATGCTGCTCTGTGTCGGGGCTTCTCAAACCTCAAAGCACAGCGTCGAGGGTGCCTCGGGTGCTGCGCAGTCAGCTCTTCGGGGTCTTCCAAGATGTCCGGTCCCACGTCTCTCGGTGCCTCCACGGGTCTCTTCTTTTCAGGGACTGTGGATCGGGCTCTGAGATGTCTGGGAGTCTGGGTCTTGTCAAGCTCTGGGCTCGGGCTCCGGCGGGAGTCGGCGGCAAAGCAGATGTCGAGTTGCTGGTTGGTGCCTGTATTCACAGGGTGGTCACTCCTTGGCCACAAGGGAGATTCTCTTCAGTCTTCTGTGCAGCAGAATGTCGAAGTCCAGTTTTCTTCTTATTTCAAGTCGAGTTCAGGATGATCTGAAGTCTTAGGACACAGGTCCTACTCTTATTCCAAATCTGGGGGCCGGATCACCTACTAGGTCCCTCCTCTGGGTGGGACCAGGAAGGGGGGTGGTTACACCCCCTTTCCTTTGTCCAGCTTCGCGCCAAGACTGGGGCTGGAAAGCCCCAGCACCGGTTTGAACTGGCATATACACAGGGACACCTTGTGTGCCCCAGGCATGTCTGATTCTATTCAGCCCTGTCCTACCCAATACACAAAATCCTGTCTGGGGTGGTGCTAGCACCTCCCAAGTCAGGAAACCCTTTGTCCAAGCTGCCCTCGCTGGAAGGACTCCCAGCAGCAGGAGGTCAGACTTGTGTCTGTGGTGGCAGCATCCATTTTGTGATGCTGAGGCTCTGTTTAACTTTAACCGGGGTTCAGGTTAGGTACATGTCATATCCCTCTAGAAGGGTGGAATGCTACCCCTGTCGCCAGAACTGGCGAGGGGGTAGTATTCCAATTCGTATGACACCTTACTCGACATGTTTTGATAAAGCCAAACCAAAGATAGCATTTAACCGCGAGGTTCATAATGCACTTAAGAGTATATGGTATGGCAGTATCATGAAACAGCTAAAGGACATGGTTCCGAAAGCTGCAGACAGGCTCAGCTCATGCCAGAGCACCATCTCACATACTTCCAAGCACTCTGCCTCCAGGATTGAAGAGGCCTTCCATAGGAGTGGCTGATAGGAACATATGTGTCCATTTTAGGTTAGGCATAGGCATACTACACCTAAGTAAGGGGTGGTTACACCGACTTACCCCAGCTGAGTGATCAGCCAGTTGTGTCAAATATGGAGGCCAGGCCAGGGGTGGCACAATACGTGCTGCAGCCCCTGGTAGGCCTTGGAAGCACCTATGCCCTGGGTACCTGGGGTACACTGTTACAGGGGCCAATAGGGTGAACCAGTTCCAATTTCGTAATGCACCTAAAGTGCATTGGCAATAGGGAGAGAACAGCAGGCTGTGGGTCTGATTAGCAGGCCCACAGCCACATTAAGTCCTAAACCAGTGAAGCAAAAAGCAAAAATTTGGGGTGACCATAGGATAGCAGACCCTACTCTCCTACAAATTCGAGCAATGTACATGTGAGTCTGTTAGTTGGATTTAATAGGGTAAAGGAGGGATGGAGGAGGGAAGAGTCTATGACATGTTGTTTGGGAGATCATAGTAGTAAAATAAGGTTTGGGTTGAGTCACAGGAGGTATAGAGAAGGGAAGAGTCTAGAAAGAGTTATTAGTGAGATTATAGTAAAATGAGGTTTGGGAACAGTCAGAGGAGGGATCGAGGAAGGAAGAGTCTAGAAAGGGTTATTGGGAGATAATAGTAGTACAATGATGTTTGGGATGAGTCAGAGAAGAAGAGGCTATATTGAGAGAGGTATAGGATGAGACATAGAGTAGTGCACCAGAGAGAGTTGAAGTTTTTTTAATGTTTTTTTTTCTACATTAAGAGTGATATAAATATATAGATACATACCTACAAAGAAAGGTATACATATATATGGAAAATAATAAAGAGATTTCACATTGTACTAAATAAAGTCCCATATGTGCATGCATGGATAAATAGTTAGAAACTCAGACGTTCAAGTGTTGCTATACATAAGCATTTTTTTGTATATTTTTATTGTGTTTTTGGGGGGGTGAATTGTATGCATTTTGTATTTCTTTGTATTTGTTTATATTTATTTAATATTTTCCCCAATATTTCAGTAGTGAAGCACCTATAGATACAATTGTTAGGATTATATTTAGACATTATAATAGGTAAAATAAAATAAAACAGAGACCCATAAGTATCTAATCAATTAACTTATATAAATTGCAGAAAGAAGAAAGCTGCCACCACATAAATGTGGCTGGAATGTGCTTGCAATTAGCAATAATTAAAAATGTTAACGTAGCCATGAGCGACTTTCTTGGGATGATATTGTGTATGGCTGACAAGTTGCTTTTAAAGATGGCAACCACCTTGGAACAGTGAAACAAATATTCACTATGCACAATACCTCTCAACATGGCTGCTCGATTTTAAAGCAGTGGTAATGTGGAATGCGGAGCAGTGCAGATGAAATGAGCAGTAAACAAGTGGCTTGGGTAGCTTTGTCTATGGAGTTGGCAGGTGTTCGGGAATAAAATTGAAAAAAGAAAAACTAAGCATTGGCAAAGCCATCGGTCTCGCTTATGAGAGATATTTGCTCTTCCAATATTATTTTAGCTATGTTTTAACATGTCTGAGGGTTAAATTAAAAAAGGCCATAACACAGCAGCGCTCTGCATCATTTTTTCCCCCCTTCAGCCATGTTGTATTGTAGCTACTAAATCATATAATAGCACTTTATTCTTTTAACTGGTGCCATGTTTTACTTGAGGCAAGCGTGAGCTATCTCCAAAAATGTTAATGAATAATGGTCTTAAAGAAGGATGCCTGTTAGCCCCCTTATTATTTTCCCTATATATGTATGATTTAGCCATGGCTTTGAATGATTTGGGAGGGGATGCCCTGAAATCAGGCCTTCCAATATAGCCTCACTGCTCTATGCGGAGGGCATTGTGATTTTGGACCTTACCCCTACAGAAACGCTTGGAATGTCTCCATAGGTTTGCTGAAAGCCTTTACATGAAAATTAACATTATTAAGAATACATTGATGACTTTCAAAGATAAGGGGTGTAGAAAGCCCAAAAAGTTTAAATGGCATTTAGAAAGAGATGAGTTTGAAAGTGTTAAACATACCCTTATTTGGGTAAAATGTTTTCCAACAGCCTATCAGTAAAGGAAAATAGCTCACATCTCTCTGGTAAAGTGATGCACATTCTAATGCACTCTTGTCACTCTATAGGGTACTAGGTGGAAGGTATTTTAACTATTTAATTGCTGTGTATAGCTCTAAAGTTTCACCAACTTTGCTTTCCTATATCGAGTAATGGGTCAGATGGGGTTGGGTCCTGGGTTTATACACTGGGTCAGACTTCTCTGCACGGGACCCACAGCACGGGTTCTCTCTGGCAGAACTAAATCTGATTCATATGAGGTGGGATGAGGAACTAGGCAGGGGTGTCCACTCTTCCCCTTATTATTTGCCATTGCAATGGAGCCGCTGGCCAGCAGCGCTCATGCAGGGGGATATACTCTTCCCCTTATTATGGTAGACATAGGGTGTTGCTAGCTAAGCTGCAGCATCCTGTAGCTTAAGGTGGGTTTGCTGTTCCAGACTTTGAGTCATATTGCTTGGCAGCACAGCTGCAATGGTTCAATCAGTGGATTTAAAGTAGGTTGCATTCTGTACAGGGTTTAATCAGTGCACCTCCTGACTTGAGGGACTTATTGCAGGTCCTCTTGGTTCCATGGCAATGACTACATGCAGCCCTTTCAGGAGCTCCTGGTGATACAGCGGTGCTGGTGGCATTGTCTGCAGCGATCTCGCACCCCTAAGCTCTACTTGCCAGACCTGCCACTAAGGTGGTGAGGATGGTGGCCTGTGGAGGGGCGTTTTGGGGGTTTATGGGGTGGACTGCCTTTGGAATACATTTTATCGGAGATTTGTATCAAGACGGTGAATTCCACTCATTTGAAGAATTGATGGAGGATTTCGATATTCCTAGCAGGCAATTCTTGTTGCACTGGGCAATGGTAGTCAAGATTAGGAATCATTTTGAAAATAGAGACTTGGAACCTGCAATGCACACTCTGATAACTGCTTGGTAGAAAGAAGGGTCATGCAAAAACGGACACGTCACTATATCAAGCCATACATGTTAACATTCTAACTGCACTAACAGATTTTAAAGTTAAATTGGACCGATTTAGAGTCACAGATTACTGACATGGGTTGGGAAAAGATCCTAGCACACATACCCACTATCTTTTGTAATTTCAGATTCAAATGAATTAATTTGTATTTTCTGCATAGAGCTTACCTTATGCCTGGTAGGATTAATTGGTTCTATGCTGCTGCTGCTGCAGCATGTCCAAGATGCACGATTTTGGGGTAGAAATGTTCGATATGGTATGGTCCTGCCCCTCTTTAACGGGGTTCTGGGAGGTGGTAGTGGACTGTTTTAATGATATCACACAACATGAGATAGCTTGTTCAGCCCTGGCCTGTCTTCTTGGGAGTTACCCACGTCCCAAAATGTGAAAGAAACACTACTAGATTTGTTGATTTGGCAATGATACTTGCAAAAATAGAATTGACAATGCAGTGGAAATCTGCTGGAGGATCCCAACTGTTAAAGTGGCGAGATGAGCTGGTTAAATCGGCAGGACTTGAGAGCGCTGTATTGTTTGGTGAATTGATGAGAGGGCGGGGAAAAATTGATAGGACTAGAGCGTGGGAACATTTAGTAGAGAACTCACTGGCTCCGGACGTTGGCTCAGATACATCTGACAGCTCCCAGCTTTTGCTGGAAGTAACTGATATTAGCAGGGAGAAGCTTTGGATGGGATTTAGTACTACAGTGGGGATCTTAAGTTGCAACGGGGTTATGGAATCTAGATATGTCATTTCGGAAAGGGTGAACTAAATATGTTGGGTGTTGTTGTTTGTTAGTTGCTAGCTAAAATGGAGAAATGGCATGTTTTAATATGTTATGCACTTAGGCTGTACGAGCTTGTAAGATGTGCATACCCTTAAACGGTTTTACTCGGTACCACTATGCATAGATCACTGTCTGTGTCTGATGTGCTGTGTCCAGGATGTGTGGTGCTCTGTACATTCACAATGCATAGATCATTGTCTGTCTCTGAAGTACTAAGTCCTGGCAGCTAATGTTCTTTGTGTTTTTTGTTATACGAAAACAATAACATTTTAAATGACTTAAATGTAAAAAAGAAATTTGCTTTATGCTATTGTTTGTAACTTAAGTTAAATACACTAGGTCTGATCAAAGCAATATGCCTTGAAATGCTCAACGACATATGTTCAGGGGTTGGCCGCTGTCCTACGATGGGGTCACCGGCTTTTGCATACCAAAGAGAATAAATACCTTTAGAGGCTTACTCCGCACAGAAGCATTATTAGGTCAGAGCATGATGGTTGGGAACTTGCAACCAAAGCACATGTTGCTTCACATTTGTTAGGGTCATTTTGTCCCTTGCAAGTCTATGGCATCACTTCCGTGGTTCACGGCCATGATGTATGTAGCCGGTAGAGATATTACTCATGTAGATGTATATAAGCAATTTTCTCTTTTGCAGCCTCTCATTATATGGTCATTTTCAACATAAAAAATGTGCTTTTTAAATGCCTTTTTAGCTTAAGATGCCGATGTATTTAATCTTGCTGGTGTTGATTGGAACTTAGTAAAATGAGGTAACCAAGATGAACACTGCATCTCTACCTAATCACTAGTGTTCACTAAAGGTAACTTAAACTCTTAATATCTTTGCAGCTCACATCCTGCATGGGGTGTCTGGAAGAGTCAACGTTCCGCAGCTGAGCACAGCATGTGATTCTAGGCCACCGTCGCTTGCCCATGGCCTTCACTAAAAATGGGGAAGCTGCAGAGCAAAGTCAAACGCAACAGCTCTAAATACAGGTGAGCAAACTAGCACATTAGCCATAACCTACCTAGTAAGAGAGTACATGTCCACTAAATAGATCTTCCCATACATCCACAAGTTGTTTCATTCCTTTAGCAGATGTGTCCTGAAGAGATGGCCAGAATATCTACTTTGTAAACATCTCAATTTATACTAATAGTAGGCAGTTTTTATGAATCTCCTTAAACCCAGTATGAATATTCTTAAAACACGGTGTTGATCCAGACCTTGTTGATCTGAGTCTCCTGTTCTTATTCTACTGAGTATGAAAATGGATTTGTGGTCACTCAGAAGTTTGTTCCCCTCCATGTTTGCATTTTTTCAATATATATTTTACAGTCATTTTCTATAAGTATGATTGTTTTTGTTAACTACTTTCTTATAGTGAAGTATGCATTTTCTTTAACCATATGCAAGTAATGCTTAGAAAGTTATCCAGATCGGTTTGATCCCTCTTTTATGTTCCAGGGCGGAGGCACATGTGGAAGTGTACTACTCTGGGCAGAACATCCAGCAACACATCCCAGCTCACAATGATGCAGTGACCTCCCTGGCTGCCTTGACATCGGACCTCTGTGTGTCAGGAGGGAAGGATAAGGTAAGATTCTCAAGATTCCCTTTCTTAATGTGCAGTGGGAAGAGCAATTAGAGGTACGGTGACTTGACGTACATGACTACCATAGACCTCTTCATTCTAAGATTGACACACGTATGAGTTACCATTTTCTATATTTGTATTTCCTATTAAGATGTGGCACAAATCATGTATCTAATGTATATTGTCTATGCCCAAAATGTAGACTACATATAGTAAGGTAAAAAGCAATGAGATCCTTCACACAGTTCACAGAACTCGAACATCAAATGTAGTGCCAATGCATAGTTTAAAGCGCAACAGTACGGAATAAGTGCCTTAGACAAGATCTAGATCCTGAGTAACCGTTGAGAGTCATAAAATGAAGTCTAATTTGAAATATTTTGGCACTGACGTAAAGCCTGGGTTGCTTGGCTAATAGTTGAAGGAGTTCCAACTGACATCTTCTGCTTGGTAGTATGCTATGCTAACATCTAATAACAGACCCACTTCATTTTCTTCTGGAGCTTTCCACTGATATTAAACATAAGATTGCATATTTGTGACCTCTATAGATCTCTATTAAATAGTACACAGGGTTCAGCATTGGGTTATGATTTCCCATCCCATGTGTGAGTATACATGTGACAAAACATTTTCCTAAATTAGTAGGATTTATGGTGTACACTGACGGGGAAAATGTTTGATGAGACCATGGGTCCTAGTGCAAGCAATAAAACTTTGTCACCCCGACTGATATTAAAATGCTGCCATAAATGAAGGCCATCACACCCCTGCACCCCGTGCCACTGCACCTGCTACACTAATGCAGTTTATGGGTCTCCAAGTTCCTCATTCTACTTGTCTTTCGTTTTTGCCCATATTTCCACCCTGCTCTCTTCTCATCTCCCTCATCCATTTAATGCCCTCCTCTCTATTCTCTTCCTAAGTCGCTTTCCCCCTCTTCTGTCTCTCACTCATCCTCATCTCCATCATAACTTCTCTCCTTATTTCTAGTTTCTTTCTATTCCTTTTCCCTTGCCCTTTTCGGACATCCTTATCTCCTTTCTCTTTCTCGCTCAACCTTATTTGATTCTCCCATTCTGTCACGTTTTCCTGTCCCTTCTTTACCCTCTCCTTTTCTTTGAATCCTTACCTCTCTCTTTTTTATTGTTCCCTTAAACACTACTTCTTCTGTACCACTACCCCTGAAAAGTAAACACAGCCATGCCTATAGCACGCACTCTGTCTAAAAAAAACAAAAAACAGAACAGTCTGCCTCTGAAATAACATGATCTGGGGCAGAGCAGAGTGGGCCCCCTCCCACCTCTGGGCACCATTGTATTGCACTGGCTGCACCAGTGGTAGCTACGCCCTTGACACTCCTTAGGCAACATCCCCATATCCTCTGTTTCAAATATAAATTTTACAAATGACAGTTGTAGGTATTGTAAAGTTGTTTATTACAGATCTAAGTCTGGTTTATTTGGCATCACAAAAACAGTTGCACAATAAACAATCAAGATTTCTGGCCGATTGGTTAACAACTTCGCTGCGGCGGCTATTCCGCCGCAGCGCTAAGGGGGCGGGGGGGGCCGCGCAGCGCGCCCATGCTGGTGACGGAACTGCTCCGTCACCAGCCTCGGTTGAGCTGTGCTCATGACGGAGCGGTTCCGTCAAGGCCCCGCCCGCTCAATAGAACGCGCCGCGCAGGCGCGAAATCAGCGCCGCGCAGGCGCGTCGGGCAGGCCATGACGGAACCGCTCCATCATCAGCACAGCGCCACCGCGGCTGATGACGGAGCAGTTCCGTCATCAGCACGGAAAAGCCTAAAAATAATTTTCCAATCTGTCCTTCAGAGATGTGTTTTCTGACTTGCATATGCCACTCCCACAGATCAAAACAACATATAGCATGTTTCAGTAGGAGTTAAAATTGCACTAAAACGAAAGAGAAAGGAAAAAGTATTTAAATAATATTGCTGAAAGTGAAGAACTGAAATCTTCATTCTCAGGGGTCTCACTAATACAAAAGAACTTGGCACAGAAGCTGAAATATTAAAAGACATCTTTATTAAACGTAATAAGTGAGACTACGTCGCACAGGAGCCTTTAGCACTTGAATGAGGCAGTCTAAAGAATACAGAACACAGAGGTCTTTTATCTGCTTAGGATTTACAAACTCAGCATAAAAGAAAGGGGCAGTCCTAGCTTCTGCAAGCATACAAAATACCTAATATGGACATACAAGATCTGCAAAATATTAGCCAATAGAAAAACATCATGTAACCAGAATGTCCCCCTTACGTCGTGTTTCTGCCCAACCCATAAGTCAATCAACTACAGCACTTATAGGTCAATCAGTAATGGCAGAACATGTCTGTATGCAGTTAGGCCAGCTAGTGTCTGAGATTGCTTTCAAAGCAAGGACAGAGGGGGGGTTTCTACACGTTGCAGTCAAAAGGGCAGAAACACTTCATGAATAGAGCAGTCTGTGTAAAGGCAACACAAATTGAAGACAAATGTAAGATGGAGTCAAAATTAAAGAACCTCAAAAGTATTGTTTTCAGCAAAAACAAAGTTATCCATAATCAGTTTCCTATTATTTAATTTCAAATACATATTCTCCTACAAGAATTGAATACCAATGTTGGCAATATCCAATAACCGTCTATTAGCTACATTAATAGTCAAGAAATACTTTCTTGAGAAAGACAAATATGCAATGCTAGTGCTATCAACAATTCTATTCACATATGTGCAGTCTTCGATTTAATATAATATATGTTTAGGTGTCACTGTACTGTAAACGTGTTAATTAAGTCATAAGTTTCTTAAATATACACAGGTATCTGGTATGTTGAAGGCTGCTTATAATAATTGCAAACATCAAAAAGAATTCTGCATCAAAATGTATAAAAATGGTTTATTAACTTTTTGTCTGAAATATAACCTTTACAGTAAACCCCTAAAAATGTAGATTTTGGAATTTTACACTTGAGGACTACGAGGGTGAGGAGGGTTTTTGTCACTGTTTAGAGGCCTCCTTTGCACATGTAGTAATACGCCTGCTGTGTTTGTATTAGTTATAAAAATCCAAACAAACAAATAAAATGGGATCTTCAATCATGAGAAGTGATTTCAATTTACTTTTAATGTGGATCTATCATAAAAGTCAGTCATTCATCTATTAATCATGTGAAATATAGGAAGGAACAGTCCTTAAGATGTGCTATTTGACTCACATGGGACTAAATCCTCTGCGTTTTATGCTGAATTTCAGACTGTGGTGGTCTCTAACTGGAGAACAGGAGCGGCACTCAAGCGGTTCTTAGGACATGAGAAAGAAGTGACTAAGGTAAATATCCTCCCTTTCACTAAAGAGTACCTAACATACCAGAATGGGAACTACGTACTGTGCAGTCTACTATGCAGACGCGTGCAGCAGACATAGTAATAGCAAGCTCATGACAAGGCTTGGATTTAAGGAGCAAAATCCAACTATCCCAATAAGAATTCTAGATGAATAAAGACCTGTCATCTGGAGACAGAGGTCTCACATGTAAATACCAAAATGCTCTTTACTTAAACTGACCTGCTGGAAGTAAATGGGAATTCTTCAAGCAGCGAATCAGGAACAGTTTATACCCCACCTTTCCTTCTGAGTTGATACCTGAACCAAAGGGCACACCATTCAAGCATGAGTCTTAAAGGAATGATAAATAGCCTTATAGCATCAAACAGGAATAGCAGAGTTTTCAAATAGTTTTGGGATGTGGTGTGGTTAGTGCCGGTTTGATATGCTCATGTAGCATATAGTGAGCATTAACTGTGGTGAGCTTTCTTCATTTTTTAACACTAAATACCATTTCTCTAGTTAATTTTTTTAAGTTTTTGATCTGAATGTATTGTGTTCTTTATCCACAAAATGCTGGAATTGTTATTAAGTTTCTTCTGAAGAAGGAACCCATTGCCGGAAATACATTGAGCACAGAGGATAAAATGATAATTGAGAGATGTTCGAAATATTAAACCTTCTCAGAGTAAATGTAGTTGAATAATGAACATTTTGTTAATTTTTGCAGGGGGTTGCCAGAATGGTGCATGCCAAGGGCTAGTAGTGAGCAAACTATGGAGTGGTGCAGTTGTTTTATTGAAATTCCTGGAGCGATAAGGGGAGTTTCTGGGTTTCATCTAATCACATACTGAGTTTTTAAGGAACATATTGAAACTTCAAAAGATTTATAGTGTGTACTTCCCACTATTGGATTCTGATTGAAGCTTTCTGGTGCTTCCTTGTTGGACTATTGTTTAAATTCTGCAAGAAATGTTTTGAATCCTCAACGGAGTCTGATTTGAAACTGCAACTGGTTTCAAAAGGAATTGATGTAGATTTTGAAGTTGAGATTATTGTCTAACATGAAGCCTCAGGATTTGCACTTTCGATAATGGACTGCCTATTTTCCAGAAGTTAAGTGTGCTTAGCCAAGTCTTCAAAGTTAGGGACAATTAGACACAGGGCAAATGTTATTCATGTTATCAGGCTTTTTCAGCAGTTGTTATCCGTCATATCATTAGAAAGTCTGTAGAAGACTTCTTGTAAGAGGGAGGGATTTGTTAGCTTGTGCAGAAGATGTTAAAGAAGAGCTAATGTCTTTAGCAAGAGACAGGGAATTTGATGTGTGAATTGTGGAATGGTCTCAGCTTTGTAATCATTTTGAGCATCACAGAAAACCTTATTTACTATGTCAGTGTTCAAAGAAGTCACCCACTATGAATTGGTACAGGATTTGTTTGGACATCAGGTGACTGAGTGGAAAAGAGTTTAGTCTTATCAGTTTTTTTGTTAAAGATTAGGGGAAAGTTTTGCATTTTTCTTTAAAATGTATGTGGGCTTCATATTGGAAGGAGCATTTGTATTGAGCAATTTTTTAGGACACTTATTTAGCTCTGTTGAACTCCGTATTGATGAAAGACAATTTGGCCTTAAGGATAAACCCTTTGTTTTTCTCCTAAATTAAGTACTTGGGGTTCTCTGCCGATGCATAGGGAATTTAGTACCTCTCATTGCCTCTTAGTGCTTCTCACTCCTTGTTAAGCTGTACACAGAACCAGTGGACTGATATCTCGGGTTTCTTCTTTTAAGCTTTGAGAGGCAAGCTTATCCATTAGATCTGTTCTATTCATTGTGAATCAGTAGGTTAGTGTGGTGCCCCTGCGCATTGTCGGGATATCATAAAGAGACAAGGAGAGTCTACAAGCGAGGATGTCTAGCGTAATAGCCTTATATACTACCACCCGTTGTTTGGGTTTTCTCAATTGACCACTGGTCATTTGAGAAGAGGCAGGAGAAAGGCACCATAAATCTCGCAATAAGTCTACATGGATCGATGGTCCAGAATTTAGAGTACCTTTACTCAAAATTACAAATGACAGAACGCAATAGCTTTCATGCTTGGGTATAGTGTAAGTATGTTGCTAACTGAGACACACAGCAGTCTGTGGACGCAGTTTACCATGAAACAATGAGGTCCTACCGAGTGAAGGAGTGAAGTGGAAATGAACAAGAAACCTTAAATAATTCTGATGGATGAATACGAATTCTTCATGGATTGCTTGCTAATTTGACTTCCTCAATTAAAAACAGCCATAAATGATGAAACTCAAGTCCCAACTGAATTTCTTCATTGGTTCTAAAATTAATTGAATAGCAATCATCAGAAATGTACAAGAACAACATTTCATGTGAGAAGGTCAGCCCTAAAGATTGAAGAACATTGTTCACCAGTTCTTGGTCCTGAGGAGAACCCTGAACTTCTTGGGTTCAAAACGCGTTGACAATTCAAAAACCAGTTAGTTGTTGTGAAAAAAGGAACTCTGGCACCTAGGGAACCCTCTTTCTGAGTAACACATACTCTGGGTCCTCTCTCGTGGCCTGATTAGAAACCCCGGGTTGTGGTCTATTGAAGGGGCATATATTAATGTCATAATCAAATACTGGCTCCTCCTGTCTTCAAAATTTGGAACTGGGACATGTTCAGTTTTTTTGAGTCTATGTTTTGTTGATGAAAAATGTCACTGTCACTTTCATGTTTTGTTGTATGGGACACAAAACATCCTTTGTTAGTTGTGTGGGTTATCAAATTGACTTATTTATTGTGTTTTATGTTGCTTGTTGCTCGTTGCTCCAATGTTGAGTTCAGTAATCTGATGAACAAAAGCTCACCGTCCCCAAGAAAGTGGTAGATATGAAGGAATTTGGTGGTGATTGGGTCTGCTGTTTTTATTTCCTCGAAAATGAAAATGGGTAATTGATTGTTTATAGAGTCTATCGCCCTCCCCTTTACCCCTCTCCCTTTTGTGATGAGGAGGTGCAAAAAGTTCTATCACCGTTCTGGAAGGAATAGGGATCATCCCCTAGCACACTATGGGAATGTTTTGGAGTCATCAGAAAAACGACAAAGTCGAAAGCTGGAAATGCGGATCTGCTCCCGGAGGCCTGGAAAGAAAAGAAGAGAGTCAGCACACAGGGGTGTTGCTTATGCGCGGCTGCACTCCCTCACTTCCAGGGAGGTAAGATGTCAGTGCAAAGGCGCACAACACCACATAGAAGTGCACTTGAGCACTGTTATGAAAAAAATCTCCAGATCGAATCTGGCGCCTGGGAAATATTTTAAGGTGGGAAGTGTGTGCTTAGACTGAGTAGGCACCTGAAAGAGTGTTACCAAATGTAAGTAACTTGTTTATTAGAAGTCTTGTCCTGTACAAGTATTACCTCTGGTAAATATGCAGCCTCGCTAGCAAACTGATATATTCAACAGTACTTAGACACTAGTTGCAGCATATTGGAATATTTCAGCAGGTTTCTGATATACATTGGCTGCATCCTAACCTTTGACAGCAACTTTATATCAACAGCAGCATTTTATATTATTGACAACACCTTGGAATAATTGAACATAACTAAACAGGATGTTGTAGGACCTCTCGCAAACGATTACAGCAATTTTGATAATATTTTATTATTAGGAATTCTGATCAGAATTTTAGTTTTTATAGCAACTGGGATTAGCACTGTATCTATCTACATGCAGTGTTTTTTTAACACAAAACTTGTTTCTGCTACCACATAAAGTGTGATAGCCATTTTCTCTGGTGAAGCAAAATGCATCAGGCCGAATTGGTCTATATTCTGTTTCTCCTGTGCCAAACATGTGTCTGATAGGAGTTAATCTGAAAGAAACACGTTAGTGATAGATTCCTTACCTTAGAATTACCCCCAGGCGTCAGACTGAATCTGGAAAGTTTTCGTCAGCAGTACCCCTGTGAGTCGGTAGGTGTCGTCATGCGGCTCCTCGTTCGTCGTTGGCGTCGTAGTCGCCGAGATGACGTCGCTGGAGCTACTTAGACGCGCTGACGTCAGTTCTTTATTTTTCCGCGCCAACAAGCGCAGATCCGGAGAAAGCGGTACCCCCAGTCACTTTTTGACTAAGTTATTTTTGGGACTTTTTGTCTCTGTTTTTCGAGTCTTCGACTTCTGGTGTATAGGGATGCCTGGTTTTAAGTCTTGCGTGGCTTGTCCCCACACGATGTCCGTGACGGACCTGCACCGTGAGTGTCTCTACTGCCTGGGGCGCAGCCATGACTCAGAGTTGTGCCCCGAATGCCGGGCCATGGTTCAGAAAACTTTGCGGGAGCGGTCCCAAAAGTTGCTGAAGGCCTGGGAGTTGGCTCTGCGGCGTTCAAGGTCCCGGTCCCGTGGGAGGTCGAGAGACCGGTCATGGAGCCGACATCAGCATCGTTTGACGAAGTCTTCGCACTCGGAGTCAGGTAAGGCAAAGCTCAAGAAGGCGAAGAAGCGTTTTCGCTCTTTGCCTTCCCCTAGCCTGTTGTGCGACACGGATGAGGGTGCGGTTGGTGCCACCCCAGCGGCTCCGGTAGAGCCTAAGCAGTTGCCGATGACCTACCTGCCCTTTCCTGGTCCATCGGCGACTCCAGCCCAGTTGCAGGAAATTGCCGTCTTCCATGGCATGAGTCTTTGGTCCGTCGGGCCCCTTCGCCAATCCTTCGGGCCCCTTCGCCAATCCTTCGGGCCCCTTCGCCAATCCTTCGGGCCCCGTAGGCCCGACTGGGGGTATTCGCTCTTCCTCGCCGTCGGCTCCGACCCAACGTCGTCGACGACTCCAGTCTCGATGCCGAGAGACCCCCATGGATCTATGCATGGATCTCAGCAGATGTCGGTTGTCCTCGTAAAACCTCCATCAACGACGCTGACGCCGTACCCGACTTCCACCCCAATGTGGAGACAGTGCCGGACCGGTATCGATTGACGCCAATTCCGACGCCATTAGGGAATTTCTATCCCATTCTCCATTTGCCTCCCTCTTTTCCGCCTGTCCGGCAGGTTGGGGAGGACAGGGAGGACTGGGATGGGTCTGAGGACCCTCTTGCAGGCTAGTGCGAGTTAGAACTGTACTGGGAAGAGGATTTAGAGGATGCAGGTGACTTGGATTTTACTCCAGAACCTGGCACACAGTCTCCTTCTACCGTGACTACGGAGGAAGGTGGTACATATTCTGTGGTGTTGCGTAGATACCTCGAGCTCCCTAAGGCTTCCGTCAGTACTAACCTCCTGACAGAAGTGCTTTGGCCGGCGTCTTCTTCTGTGGAGCCCCTGCTGCCCTTTAATGATGGACTCTCTGACGTTTTTTTGGCATCTGGTCCAGGCCCAACACAGGGGCTCCTGTGGATAAGAATGTGACCCGACGCCATCGCCCAGCCCCGGGTGACCCCATTTTCCTCTCCCAACACCCTACCTCTGAGAGTTTGGTTGTCCAAGCCTCTCCGTTCCCAAGCGCATTCCCTTCTGCACCTCCGGACAGGGAAGAAAATTTTTACTTCTGCCAGTTCAGGGCTGCTGTCTGTGAACACCGCATGCCTCTTGGCCTGTTATTCCCATTCTGTGTGGGACACGGTTGCGCAGGTGCTGCCTCAGTGTCCGGAGGAGGCCCGGATGGTGCTCTCCCAAGCTATTGCTGAGGGAAAGAGACGCAGCCAAGTTCACAATTCGTTGTGGTCTTGACACCGCCGACTCGCTGGGCAGGGCGATTTCCACGACGGTGGCGCTGCGCCACCACACCTGGCTGAGGACAACTGATGGAAGTCCCCTTTGATGGCACTCGCCTTTTTGGTGACAAGTCAGATAGTGCGTTGGAGCATTTTAATGACTACGGCCAAGTCCTTAGGTCTTTCGGCCACGAGCACTCCTTCCACTTCTGCTTTTTGCTCCTTTCGTGGCCAAGGAAGGGGCGCGCAAACACTTTTGTGGCTTTTGTTTCAGAGCCACAGGCCTGCGCAGCCGCGGACGTGGGACCCGCAGAGGTGGGTCACGGGGCCAGCAGGCTGGTCAGTCCACCACCTCCCCTGCCGCCACTGCCTCCAAACCTTCCTAGTCCGGTGTTTCTGGCCCACCAAACGCCAGTGTGTGGCAGGATTCGCCATCACCTCCCCCACTGGCGTACCATCACTTCAGACAGATGGGTGTTACAGATAGTCCAAAGGGGCTACTCCCTCCCCTTAGAGACTACCCCACCAGCCATGCCACCTCAGTTTCCTCACATATCGGGGGATCACTTGGCACTGCTCCAGCAGGAAGTTGCGGCTCTCTTGGCCAAGGGGGCCATCGATCGCGTTCCGATGCCAGAAGTAGGTCGTGGTTGTTACTCCCACTACTTTCTGGTCCTAAAGAAGGACAAGGGCCTGCGTCCTATCTTAGACCTTTGGAACGTCAATCGCTTCCTCCAGATGGGAAAGTTAAAGATGCTCACACTGGCTCATGTCTTGTCTGCCCTGGGCCCGCAAGACTGGCTGGTAGCGTTGGACTTGCAGGACTTGCAGGACTCTTATTTTCATATCCCCATCCTGCCAGGCCACCGGCGTTACCTGTGGTTCACTGTAGGCCACAAACACTTTCACTTCACCGTGCTCCCTTTTGGCCTTACCAGCGCCCCTCGGGTGTTCACGAAAGTGATGGCGGTGGTCGCAGGTCATCTGTGCAGATCAGGGGTTTCAGTGTTCCCTATCTCGACGACTGTTGTTGAAGGCGGGCTCGCCCCGGGCAGTTGTCTCCCATCTCCAGACTACGGCCGACCTCCTGCATTTGCTGGGGTTCTCCATCAACATGCCGAAGTCGCACCTAATTCCCTCTCAGAAGCTCCTCTTTATCAGAGCGGTTCTGGACACGGCGCAGTTTCGGGTTTATCCTCCCAAGCAGCGAGTCCGGGACATTCAGGCTATGATTCCGATTTTTCGTCCCTGGTCCTGGATTTCGGTCAGGATGACCTTGAGGCTGCTGGGCCTCATGGCCTCCTGCTTCCTGCTGACCAATCATGCCAGATGGCATATGCGGGCTCTGCAGTGGGACCTGAAGTTTCAGTGGGCGCACCATCAAGGGCACCTGTCCGTGCACGTCCGGATCTTGGCGGGCACTGCACAGCAGTTGCAGTGGTGGTTCATGGACCAACATTGGTCAGTGGCAGATCCCTCTCCCTTCCCCAACCGGAGCACTCAGTGGTGACGGATGCGTCCCTCCTGGGATGGGGCGGCCATAAGGGAGAGGCGGAGATCAGAGGCCTCTGGTCTCCGGCGGAGTCTAGGCTCCATATCAATCTTCTGGAGCTCCGGGCGATCCTACTTGCACTGAAGGCATTCCTTCCCTCTGCCAGGGGAGAGTAGTGCAGGTGTTCACAGACAACACCACCGCCATGTGGTATTGAAACAAGCAACAAGCGGGTGAGGGGAGGGGGGTCATTGACCTTATGTTAGGAGGCTCTGCGTATCTGGACATTGCCGGAACGTCAATGCATTTCTTTGATGGTTCAACACTTGGCAGGTTCTTTGAATGCCAGGGCAGACGAACTCAGCCGCAGGTGCATGATGGATCACGAATGGAGTCTTCACTCGGAGGTGGCGCAAGGCCTCTTTCAACAGTGGGGAAAGCCTTGGTTAGATCTACCGAAGAGAATGTGCAGTGCCATCTCTTCTGCGTGTTGGAATTTCCAAGGCGGCACTCGCTTGGCGACGCTTTTCGTCACGAGTGGAGCTGCGGTCTATTGTGCGCTTTTCCACCTATACCACTTCTGCCCAGAGTGCTGAAGAAGATCAGGCGCGACCAGGCCCAAGTCATTCTTGTGGTCACGGGCTCGAAGAGTTTGGTATCCCGAGCAACTTCCCCCGATCCGACTGCCTCTTTGGAAGGATCTTCTGTCACAGAAGCAGGGGACGGTCATCCATCCAAACCAGTCCAGCCTCCACCTACATGCGTGGAGATTGAGCGGCAACAGTTGATTCCATTTGACTTGCCTCCTGAAGTCTGTGATATCATTCTGGCAGCCAGGCGTCCCTCCATCCACTAAATCAGTATACTCCTGCAGGTGGAAAAAAATTGTGGCATGGTGCACAGCAGAGGCTGTGTATGCCCTTTCTGCCCCTCTTTCAGAAGTCCTTTTGTTCCTTCTTTCTCTGGCCCAGCAGGGCTCTGCTCTGGGCACTATTAAGGGCTACTTTTCTGCAATTGCGGCCTTTCTCAGGCTCCCTGATCAGCCTTCTCTCTTCAAGTCCCCTGTTGTAAGTAGATTCCTCAAAGGCATTTCACACCATTTCCCTCCTATTCCGTTTGTAATGCCGCAGTGGGACTTGAAGCTGGTTCTTACTTATTTGATATGCGCTCCTTTTGAGCCACTTCACAACTGTCCTCTTTGTTTATTGACTTTGAAGACTGCTTTCCTGGTTGCCATCAACACCGCTAGGCGCGTGAGTGAGCTCCAGGCTCTTTCCTGTAAGCCTCCTTTTCTGTCGGTTCATCCGGACAAGGTTGTGCTTCTCACTCTTCCTTCCTTCTTGCCAAAGGTTGTCACTGCCTTCCACATCGGGCAACTATCACCTTGCCCACTTTCTTTCCGACTCCGCACCCTTCCAGAGAGGAAGAGAGGCTCCACCGTCTGTACCCAAAACGTGCACTCTCATTTTACCTGAATCGTACACAACAGTTCTGGGTGGATGACCAGCTCTTTGTTGGCTACGTAGGCGCCAAGAAAGGCCGAGCTGTACACAAGAGGACTATCTCCAGCTGGGTCGTCTTGTGTATAAAAGCCTGTTATTCTCTTGCTAAATAGGAACCTCCGGTGGGGTTGCGCGCCCATTCTACCAGGGCGACATCAGCTACTACTGCATTGGGACGTGGTGTCCCCCTGCAAGACATCTGTCAGGCAGCCACGTGGGCCTCGCTGCACACTTTTACTAAGCATTATTCCATTGACAGTCCAGTCCGGAAAGACTGCTTCGTTGGCCGTTCTGTCCTCCGTGACTTTGTGGTGTGATCTTGGTTCGCAGACCCACCACCGGGTTGGTATTGCTGGGGTATCTATTCTAAGGTAAAGAATCTATCACTAACGTGTTTCTTTCAAATGAACAAGTTACTTACCTTTGGTAACGATATATCTGTAAGAAACATTAGTTAGTGATACATTCCTTACCACCTCATCCATCCTCCCCGTTCTGCAAACTGATTTTTAGGGTTAAGGTCATCCCTTTCAGGGCCCTAGTTTGAATGCATCAGTGGTAGTATCTTGCATGGCTCTGCGTTCCTAGCGCTGAAAGTAGTGTACAGAACTGACTAGACGCGCATGTCGGCGTGTCTAAGTAGCTCCAGCGACTAAGACACCAACAACGTACGTGGAGCCGCATGACGAAGCCTACCGACGCGCAGGGGTACTGCTGACAAAAACTTTCTGGGCCCAGTCTGACACCTGGGGGTAATTCTAAGGTAAGGAATCTATCACTAACTAATGTTTCTTACAGATATATCATTACCGAAGGTAAGTAACTTGTTCGTTGTTTTTACTGGGCACAGTGCTTAAGTAGGACATTAAATATATGTGCTGTTGCAGAGGAGCAATGCTTCCACTCACTTTGGGAGGCCTGGGACTGTATCATGAGCTCAGTAATGTGCCTTAAAATTCTGTAGTAGTAAAATCGTGATGTAAATGCAGTATTTATGGCCATGTTTTGAAAGTGTTCTTGGAAGGGGAAGTTTCTTTCCTATCCTCATTACACCCCACCACGCCCAACATTACGTGGGAAGAACAGCATTATAATATTGGTATTACAAAGCTTAGCAGGCTGGTTTTGGACATTATTAATTTAGGATATAGATGAATGCTAACATTTATAGAAAGCAACATAATTAGGCGACACATTGAATATAGTTGGCCAGTTATTCTTTTTTGTCCGCAAGTACAGTAAGGTAAAACACATTACATTTAAAGTAATGACAAGCTATAGGGTCTGGGGAGTAATGCTTTACATGATAGTGATCCAAAGAGAAAATAATGATCACGACCCCATGTCACTTAGTATCCAGTGTTTTCTTCTTCCTAACTTGCCACTACCACCCTGTTGGGTATGGATGCCCTGACAATAAGCAACAACCTTAAAAATGTAAAGTTGAATGGTATTTGCACCTCTCCTGATGTTATTACAAAAATTTATGATGCAGTATCCATCTATCCGGTATGATAGTCGAGAACGTGTATCATCTAAAAATGATCCTAGAACTACATAACACATTGTTCTCGGAATTGCAGCAGTTCTTTTAAATACATTATAAGCGAGCTAATAGAGCACCCCAGTCCCAGGAATGGTTTACATCAGCTTGTAGGGCAGCCAGGACAGTGCTTCTATGTGGCATTACGCTAGGCAACAGGGCAAAAATTGCTGAATGTAGAGCACTGTTAAAATAACTTTAAGAATCATTAAGACTCCATGGGAACTGGGAATCTAGGACGGTCTCATAGTTGCTTCCAAAAGCAAAGATATCAAAAGCTTTTGGCACATAGTCATCCAGGGTGGTCTCCTCCTTGCCAAGAGACCAGAGGTACACATCTAACCAAGTGATTGGGTTGACCATTTTAAATCGCTCTATTCCACTTTGCTGCAGACCTAGCACTCTGATCAAGAGAGTAATCAGAAAACTAAAATACCCCTACTTTAAGCCAAAGCTGTGACGACACCAAGCAAGCAAAACAAGTCATTGCGACCCTCCTCAGAAGAGCCCGCTTGTCCAGGGACCACTACCTGCCCTTAAAAAATTAAATGAAAACGTTTCATTTTTTTAAAAAATGCATTCTGTTTTCCTTTAAGGACAACGGGCAGTATTTAAAAAAAATCTGCTTTATTGAAAAGCAGTCCCAGACATGGAGGTCTGCTGAGCCCTGCAGGCCACCATCTCTGGGAGGGCCAGCCATTGCCAATGGGGTCGCAAATTGCTTTTACTTCATTAATATTCATGAGCCTCGCATTTTGCAACCCCATTCGGAATCGCAATTACAGTTGTACATTGTAAGTTGCGACTCGCAATTTGCGACTTGCATTCTAGCGCAAATTGCAAGTCGCAATTTACACTTGTCGTACATCTGGCCCTTAGTCTTTTGGATAACCTCCAATAGATTTTTTGTAAACAAGTTCCTGCTTAGCTAACTGACTAGATTACAGATAATAACGTGCTAAGCCATTATCAAGCAGGTTTTAGAGCAAGAACTATAACCGTGAACAAGGTTTTCAGCTTTCTCATGACCAAGTAGAGGGCAGTGGACATCAGTGGGGGGAATAATCTTTATGTCGCCATAGTCGACAAATTAATGTAAATAAAGGAGTTCGCCAGGGCTGTGTTTTGGCTTCCACATTTTTCCTACTTTTAATTGATGGCTACATTGGTTTCCTGGCTAATTGTGAAAATGATGCACCAACTACAGTAGTTTGATGGAGACAAGCGTTAATTTTTGCAAATGATGCCCTCCTTATCTCAACTTCTCCTAAAGGCCGGGAAACCCTGTCCAAATCATGGGATAGAAATAAACGCGCTGAAAACTAAATTCATGGCCTTCAATAGATGGAAAAACTATATAGGGAACATTAGCCTGGGCAAGAATATCCTTGGAAGGGTAATATAATCTGATTACCTAGGACTTTGGTTATCTGATTCTAATTCATGGGCATCCTAAATTATTAACAGATCTCTTTTGAATAAGCATGGGTCTTCATCGATAGTTAGGTGTGCCAAGAGGGCATCCTTTTATCCGATTTCCCGAGCTATTGAAATCTACAAAGCCTAAGTTATAAACACAGAACCCTGGGGATATTGCGATGTGGCAAACAATGGGGTAGACAAGAACGACTTTATCAGGTAATTTCTGAATTTATGGTAGGACACTCCACTACTGTCACTAAAACTAGACCTCGCCCATAAGTCCTTTGCAAGCCTGGCAAAATTAAGGCCCTTCCTCTACTTGCTTTGTATCTGGAGTACCGACGAATGGAAGCGTATAGAAACACACTTTGTCATTAGTTGTTTAATGCTTGCAGGATTCCTTGGTTGAAATATGCGAAGTATTTTCCGCTTGTTCTAGGCCTAAGTGACTGCTGGTACAACCATTCGTCTATCATGCCAACTCTGGTCGGTACTGTTAAGGGAAGGTATTGGGCAATTTGATGGAACAAAGAGAATCCTTAGACTCCCTTGGTTGGACCACAACTTTTTTGTCCCATAAATGTGTATTTCGGTTTGAGGAATTCTTATATCACATTTCCCATCGTTCTTGTGATAACTCTATGTGAAGTTGAGATATGTCCGTTCTACCAAATGCCACTTTTACATCATCTTGGTCGGCTTCTGCTATCAAGTCTAATATGTGCCCAACATGTTGTTGCTCCGTTGTATCTGAGGAACGCTTGTAGCTCTTCTGTACTGCTTACTTAAAACATGGAGCTAGATGGATTGTGCCTCTGTGTTAGTTATCAAGGGTATCCAATCGGGTTAATGCATTGAGACTTTGTAAATTTGACACCACTGTGCTTGTGGATTTTGCTGTTTCAATCCCCCAGATTCATCATGCTCCTCTTTTACGAGTCCTTAATAGCGATTATTAAGGAATTGCTATTAAAGATGCGCAAAACGGGATGCATGTAGATATCGCAAAATTTATAGCGATTGCTACTGCTTCCTTATTTGCGATTCGCTAAATGCTAATCGCAAATAGGGAATGACTCCCCATTCATTCCTATGGGCCAAAGGCCCATAGGAATGAATGGGGAGTCATTCCTTATTTGCGATTAGCACAAATAAGGAAGCGATTTCAAGGGTGCCAGGGTGTCCAAAGGACACCCTGTAGCACCCCTGAAATGGTGATTTACACTGGTGTTGCGCCCACACATGTCCAAAGGACATGTGTGTGTGTGTGTGTAACATCCAACTTAGAAAAATGCACTGAAGTGCATTTTTCTAAGTTTTCGCTATTTACCACGAAGTCAGACTTCGCGGTAAATAGCGGCCAAAAATTGCGAATTCGCAATTCTAAAATGGTTCATGAATTGCATTCAAGGAATCTCAAATATATTTTCCTTAAATGCAATTCCTCGCAATTTAGCGATTTCAAAATTTGAGATTTTTGCATTTGGGATGATGAATCCCAAATGCAAAAAAAGCACTCGCAAAGGGCCAGATTCGCAGAATCTGGCCCTTTGCGAGCCGATTTTTGCTTCATGAATCTGGCTGTTAGTTTTTATATGCAGCATGGCTCATAAGATTGAAAATGTTCAGTAACGCCAACTCTTTGTTTGGCCACCAATTGTAAGCTCAGTATTTAATGATTTTAATACCTTTTGTAACGTTTTGATTTTTTTTATGTTTAATGTTTTAATACAAATGCCAATTGTGTTTTGTTGATGGATTTTTATTACCCGACCTGACAATAAATGGTGATATTGAATGACAAGCTATAGCCAGAATCTTTGTAAAGTTCCACCAAATTGGCACACCGTATATTCTCCTACAGCTGTCTGCTGTGAGTCCTCATGTGATCGTTACGGGGCCACATCATTTTGCTGATAGTTACTATGTGCCATTGACTTTCTGGTTCTGGTTATGCGGAAAGTAGAACCTTGCTTCACACACTGCCAGTGGAGATTTGTCAGTGGTAGAGTTGGCTTCTCCAGTCCTGGCAAAGGCTTCACAGCAGAGGTGTACAGCCCTCAAGCTGCACTTGCCCAATCCTTTCCTGCTAAATGCGCTACACAGAGCTTTTCACACCGTGCCATCTGGGTGCATTGACTTTGTCAATGCTTGTTTTGTTAAGTCACCTTAGAATTATTGCATCCATTCAGATGCTGAAGAACACACAGTGTATTTCATTTTCAAACATTCTACATGTATTTGTGAATTGTTACCAGGTGTTTTATTACACAGGTAAGTAAATTGGTTTTGACTACTTTCTAAGTATGCATGTGTGTATGCATATGGTATTTGGATGGCACATCTAGCCAAAAGCAAGCAGAGCGCTGCACATGATCAAAGACAATGTCTTTTTATATAGATCTCTGATCAGTTGTTACACATTTTGTATGAATAAATAACAGGATGTTTGCATAGCTCTTAACATTTGCTCTTTCAGGCCATTAATAATGGATACCACTTCACTCCCTTCTCACAGATCACTGAAAAATTACATTGAAAAATATTGATCACTCTCAATCGCATTTAGTAACAAGATTTTGGATGATAGTGAGCTGTAGAAACTACATTATGTCTTGTGACACACATGTAACCTTTATCATTTACATAAGGGCTCCAAAGCACTCCACAAACACGGTCATTGCAAACCCTTACCATGGCACAACAAGCTCTAGAATATACGCATTCGAGTAGACAACTACCACAGGAGTATGATTTGAAGTCACGGTGCTGAGAGAACACCAGGGGATGATTTGTATACTATTACACCCCCATTGGCACCAAGTAATGTTTATCCATCTGACTTTGGAGTTAAGGTATTCAGCATCGGGTATAGCTTCTTCACTGAACCTTGCTTCTCAACAAGTAGAATAATTATTGTTTGTTGTGCCTCTTCTACCTGCCCAGCAGCCCTACCACCCGCTGTGTGCTGAGATGTTAATCAGTTATTGCAGCTCAGCATTCTGATGCTTGTGTTCCTATGTTCTGCAGGTGGCCTCAGTCTTTGGCTCCAACAGACTCTTCAGCGCATCCCGCGATAAGATGGTAATAATGTGGGAGGTGCACGGAAAATCAGGACCAGCGCAGACATTCCTTGGGCACCATTTAGTTGTGACTGGACTGACAGTGAGCCCAGGTAATGTTCCATGTTATCTGTATCCAGTGAGTGAGTGTCATGCATTCACAGTTCTGAGATTTATATCTCGCCAAAGATGGTTTATGGTAAGGCAAAGACAAATAGTCTCTCTCATGTACTGTGTGTGCTGGATAAAAATGAACAGTGTACACCAGATGATAACAGATGTGATTGTTCTGACTTTTGCTCCATAGAAGAAGGCTACTTCCCTGGCCCACTCATCATAAAGGATGCAGAATTGAAGGAATTTGGTGTAGATAAGCTCTGAATGGATAGCATTCAAGCATCAGAGTGCCTAGATTTGGATGCTGAGCAGATAGATTCATAGTTTAGACAGAGGCAAATGTTGCATTGGTCTTGCATCACTAGCTCCCTTTCTTTTATGCAGCCAGACAGGCCATGTATTTTTTCTTTATGTTCAGTGCTGCCTGGTGCACACTGCACACGTCATTACTTGTTTGCACTCTAAAGATATAAGAGGAATTATGAGGATGAGATTGTGTTTTTAACAAGATAGCTCAATGCTCGTTTGTGTTTTCCAGCAATGCTAACCATGTATACTTTAAGAATGTCCTGAGGTTAGCAACACCAGCTATACATCCAACTGCAGGGCAATATTGTATTATTTCCAAATATTAGTAAATGATAGTGCAGCCACTAGTTATGGTGCACACCAATCCTGGTCTTTAGGCAAACATACCATAGACATGTTTAAACAAATTCTGCTCTCATTAGTAAATCAGCTTTTCTCACCGAAATTGACTGCTAAGAATGATTGCAGACCAGGGGTTTGTTGTCTTTGTTCATTAAATTAAAATAAAATGATGATTACATGTTCGTTTTCTCATTTAGAACAAAAATCAAAAAGTGGTTCTCCGTACACTCTTAAGTGCCAGCAGTGAAGGTTTTTAATGTGACAGCAGGTAGCTCACATACAGAATATGATGCAGTACAGGTGATCAGTTTCAGAAGGACATTCACTAAAATGTTGGTTTGAGGCTTCTTCTCTTTGGCAACAATGTCGGTTCTTTAACAAGTGGCAGACCCTCTTATTTACTTGGAAAGCAATAGGCTATGAAGAATGTTTTCATTTTCAGGAATTGTTCAACACTTTCCCAACTAATGGAATTTCTTGTTCGCCTGCCTCCAGCAGGAACAGATACTTGGAAAAATGAACCCACATATGTATTCACTGCATCCTTTGAACACGATGAGGGAAGACCGGTATAGGTTTTCAATGATTGTGGGGATTACAAGGGGGCTAAACTAAAGGCTGTCCAGCAAGCTATTTCAGGAGGAGCAGAAATGGTGGTTAGGAACTTACATCTGTTGAAAATCAATACCCAACACCAAGCCTGTGAAACCTAGAAACCCTATGTATATTTCCAAATTTGACACACACTAGGAAATTTATTGGTGGTGCTCCTTCCGCCTGATTGGTTGACCTGAATACTGATCAGAACATGCCCATTTTGAGAGCTTTGAATGTATTTCTCATAAATTAAGAAGTCTTCATAGCCTGCCTCACAGAGGATCATGTCCGTAGGAAGGTAAACCCCCTATGTTCCTTTAGAGTGAGAATATCGATACGCTTACCTTTTCATGGGTCAGTATCCCAACTGATGCTAAACCCAACACAGTTCCGGTGAGCAATTTTACAACAAATCCTCACCAACAAACCTGTTTTGGACTTGTCCCCTTCCAGACTAAAATCAATCATATGAACTTGGAAAAAACTAATAACACTATGCATGTTCAAATCTTCAATACCTTGAGGCTTTTACTGGTGGGTTGCAGACCTCATTCCCCCTGATAGTCTTAAGAGGAAACTTTGAATGTGTAGCAGCTTTTAGCATTTTCCAGACCAATGTCAGAAAGTGGAGAGATGTCAGAAATGTGTAGTTTGTTCTATTTGTCGGTGGCCTGATTAGTTCTAAAGTGTATGCAGCAGTGGCAAACGATTTCATAACAAAGTAACTCCATGGCCTCTTCTCCTTTTAAGTAGATGTTAACCCCAGCAGCATGGAAACATGCAACAAAACCATATATTCTGAAATTCTACACACCCCAGAGAGTAAAAGGATGGGTGGCCAGACTTTTTCATGGTAGTCGTGACAAATGAGACTACTTTGTAGCCTTTCACACACGGAAACATGCAAGGGAATTCTAGATGTGCACAGATGCCCATTATTTCATACTTTGCACAGGCAGTGTGCTAGATGTAACATTTTAATTTCAAAACAAACTCTTTTGGAAAGATCGAATTGGGGCCGCTTTCATTTGGTAAAAAATGACTGACTGTTAAAAGATCTAGAGACCTAGGTCTCCAAACTGCAGTCCATTGTGCCGTACTGCCATATTGCAAATTTTCAGACTTCTAATACTTCTTTCCCCCCTTCCGCTGTGTTCTCATCATCTGCAACCTCACTGGATGTGTTCCAGATGTTTTGTTCCACGAGCTGGTTACTGGACGGTGGGTGCACACAAAGTGATCTCCCATCCATAGGGAGGATGTGTTTTTTTCCACCAGTGGAGAAGCAGACGGACAGTGCATGGCAAGTTTACGTCTAGCTGAATGTGTGCTGGTTGGTTGTGTTTGTGCAGTATGGGAGGTCAAGTGCTGAGTAAATGGTGTCCTGACCATTCTGAACGTAGCACAATGCGAGGGCTTCCCTGTCAGGCTTCCTTCATGCATGTTCATACTGTATGCGTGTTGCTGCCAGTGCAGCCTTTTGGCTCTGTATTTTTTTTGCCTTACTTCTCAAAAGATGCAATTTTCGCTCCTGCCTCGTTATTACATAAGCCTGCCCTAGAAAGGAGGACAAAGATATTCATTCAGTAGACTCCACAGACTTATGGTTTGTAAGGCATGTACCGGACAGCATGGATGGGGCATATATCAGCTGCTCAACCAGTTTGAGGCTTGTTTGGCAGAACAGCAAGTAGAATGCACCTGTGAATATGTAAATGAAAAGGTGTATCAGTGCCTCGTCTGTTTGTTTTGGGGAATGGGTACATTGGGGTTTAGGTGCATGTATGCTTGTGTATTTGTGGATCACCTCTTTCTTTGAATGTTTGTGGTCCATGTCTCCCATCTTAGTCATTTTGAAAACTGTCATAAAAAACCCAGACATGCCATTTGCTCAGTGTATCCTGGCAAGTGAATCTGGAGTAGGGAATCTGGAGTAGCAATTCTCACTACCCTCCATTTGATTACTTAGGCTCTGCTGAACACGAAAAGACAAAAATGACTGCAATAGTGTTTCAAGTACTCCTTGTCCTTGCACGCACTATAACCTTGGACTCCAGCACCTACTGCCTGAGCCTTCATTCAAATTGGCCCAACGTGTTTTTAATGATCTGTAATAACTGGTCAGATGTTCTATCCACTTGGTTATGGCATCTCTGACTACGAGTGATTCGTGGCTCTGAACATCTAAGCCTTCCTGTGTTCGCCTCCTCCAGCAAAATAGAGAGGAATCCTCGTCTGCCACGCCTGTTATAGATAGGGACCTATATAAGGATATGGATGAAGAGGACCGCGGCGGTGACAGATTATACTTTTTGGTACAAAAACTACGAGCTACATTAATTGTGCTCCAAAATCTTTGGTTGTCATGTTCTTACTGTGCAAAAATAGCAAAATGTAATGAGCATAAAAATTGGATATTTTTATTAAAACCCATTTAGGAGCACAGAACCTGCATCAGGTAGTTCCCTGTACGAAATACACTAAAAGTAACCCTTCTCATCGTCATTGTTTAGTGTTGCATGTACTCGACACTATAGAAAGGTTACTTAAACTGCCATGTGTCTCTTTTCAGGAGCTTACAACAGGGGAAAGTTTGCTGTTTTATTAAGAGCATGGACCATATGATGCAAACTTAAAAAAACAGAAAACAGAGTGGAGAGAGCGCTCAGTAGGCTCCTCGAAGTCTGTGATCTCGCCATGCGATGCTAGATAGAAGTCTTTTTCCTCCTATACATGACCAGTCAAGGTCTGTGGTTACCCAGCACCATTTACCTTCAGAGGAGGGTACTGCCCAACTTAATGGCTGGTGGGTGATTCCCTGAGTGTTGGACAAACACAGAATGCCAAAGCCCACTGAAGCAGGAGAAGCAAGATCGCTACTTTCAGCCATGACCTGCAATGGCCAGGCCTCACGTGTGGTAGAAGAGGATGGCAGGTTTGCAAGCAGAGCAGAAGTGCACAAGAATTCAAGGAAGAGGCAGTCTACCAGGGAGAGAGCAAAAAGTGGCACTGGGAGATGGCAGTGGATTTTGTGCAGCGTGGCCTGCTGTGTACAGTGGAAGAGGAGTAGGGAAGGCAAATGCACACCAGTGGAGACCGGGAGAAAGTGAGCACATTGAAACTGGATGTATAGCCAGGGCATATGGTCTGGGGAAGACCAATAGCATGCATGTGGTAGGTCAAGGTTGAGTCTCGGCCCAATGGCTGATATGGAGTCTGACTCCTTTGCGTTGAGTGATCTACTGGCGGATAGGGTTGAGTGTGAAGCATTAGAGTGTGCCAAAGAAGAAGTATAGTCTTGCTAGTAAAAAGAAGACCTTTGTACCTCTTCAAGGTGGGCCAATGGTGAAAAACCATACTTCAGAAGTGACAGCCTCCTGAGACATGGGAGGTTTTTGATGGCATCCTTTGAGACCCTTCACAAAATTGAATGGAGTTTACCAGATGGGGGCTGGGGTTCAGGCTTAATTGAAGTGACTTTTACATACTATGAGAGGTAATCTTTGTGAGAAATACAATTCTATGTCAGGACCGGAGGCTTCAGATTATGCTTTTGTACCTTCTTCGCTGTTTTATTACAAAAGTCACAGCAGCCAAAAACAAACCAAATAACAACAGCCCTACCTTAGAACAAAGGATATGGGCAAAACAGAAAACAATGTCCATCAACTACAACTCCCATGAGTATTACTAGGCAGTCCATATTATAGTCCTTTCTCAGTCTCCACTGTAGTTAGACAGGACGTCCCCTTCATGACCACTTCCTCTTTCTTCGCTGCTTCGCAGCCAGTTAAGTGGTTTTACTGCCCTCTCTCCTCATTTCTGTGTATTTGGGGTTTGTTGGGATTTTAATTGGTAATGTTCGTGTATTGATTTATTGTGGGGCTTTGCTGTGTGCTCCGTTTTCCTTTACAGAGCCCAGTTCGGTCGTGGGAGCCTTTTCTGCTCCTACGCGACTTTGCCCTTATTTCGGCCGCCTCCGGCCACTAGAGGGTGCTGTTGCGTCTCGTTCTCCTCGGCGCGGTTTTCCGTTGGGGAATCGCGCTGAGGAGAACGTTTCTGTCAAGTGCCCTGTCGCCTCACCCTGACGCTCGGCAGAGTCTGTATTACCCCACAAATAATTCCTACGCCCCGGTGGGGGTCTGTATAGCAGTGTGACCGCGTTGCCGCCTGCGGGCGTTTAAGGGCACTCAGTGTGGGTTCTGCTTCCATTCACGAGCCTAGCGCGCTGGGAGGTGACTGAGGCCCGGTCCTTTCAGGAGGGCCTGCGCGCTAGTGGGGTGAGTGCCCCCCAGAATTCCCGGTTCCACTGGGCACCTAATTTAAGCTGCATAGCTCTGCCCACGTATTTCTTCTGGTTCTAACCAGCGGTCCTATGCCCCAGACTGACCCCTGCCCATTTTTCGTTCTTAAAGAGTCCTTAGGTTGGTGCTGGTCAGCTAGGGGTGATGGGGGACGAATACTACGAGGAGGAGGAGTCGCAGGGCTACCTCAACGACGATGAGTTCTACCAAGCTGTAGATAGCTCGATTTATAGATGTGTCTCTGAAATTGTGGGGCCTATGGAGGAACGCCTCTCCACACGAATTATTCAGGAGTGTGAGAGGGTAACCCAGGCGCACCTAGGGGTTGCTGCTGGTTCTTCCGCCTCAACGGGGTCTACTCCCCCGGCCCCTAAGAAACCCTGTAGGGATGTGGTGCCGGGTGATTCGCATGGTGTGGACAAGGACGCCTTTGAGAGGTTGCGTGACGCATTCCTAGCTAAGGCGATGGATCCCGCTCCTGCGTCTTCCCCGGGCCCTTCGGGTTCCGCTGGCGCTGCTCCTCTGTCTCCTGCACCTACCTCCCCGGCGGACACTGATGATGAGGATGGGTCGGAGCGTTCTTGGCGCCCTTCGGGCTCCGCCGCCGAGCTCCCTCGGGACACCTCAGGGATGTTGGACCTGGATGAAATCATGCATCCGCGGTCCGCTGCCTGGGCCCCGGGAGAGAAGGTGGTGAAGTTCGTCGCTGGCTGCCTCCGCAAGCCCCTGGAAAAGGAGGCAAGGAGCTGTTTGCGCGGAGAATGCCCTAGCCCTACACTAGAGGTTAAGGTAGCCCTGACCCCGGAGTTGGACCCAAAAATGGGCACTTTTTTGGCTAAATTCGTTAAGGATCCCCGCAAAGGCATTGACCGTTCCTGGCAGTCTTGCCAGGATAAGCTCTTAGATGCCATTGGCCCCATTACGAAGATTCTGGATATGGCGGAGGAAGCCAAGGAGTCCGGGGCGGCCATCTCCCCTGAAGTCTAACTGGGCTCAAAGGGTAGTGGTTTTCCTGGGAAACGCGAATTGCGCGTTGTCTACCGAACGTAGAAGGTCCCTCCTAATTAAATTGGATCCTAAGCTGGGTGACCTAGCCTCTTCGGAAGCGGGAGCAGTAGCCCAGGGTGGTCTCTTTGGAGAACCATTTATTAAAGAACTGGGGAAGTTTGTCAATACATTCACATCCCTGGATAGGGCCCAGTCGAGTATCAAAAGGTCTTCCACCAACGTTTCTCCAGGGGGGCCGGTCGCGGAGGGGGCCGCGCGACCGGCCGTGGTGGTCAGCAGGCGGCCAACAGGAATCAAGGCTCCGGACGAGGACAGTATAACTCCTCTCAGAACTACAATACCTTCTACCCCACCAGAGGACAACGCTTCCGTGGCCGTGGTGGATTCAAGAATGCTGCCGGAAACGCCTCTAACGGTGAGTGTCATTTCGGCGGACAAGGTCCGCGTGGGGGGACGATTGGCTTTGTTTCCAGACGCCTGGGCCGCTCTCACAACGGACGCTTGGGTCTTGCAAACAATACGGGGTTTCCATGTAGAATTCTACGACCAGCCCCGCCAAGACAGGCCTCCCCCCTATCGTTTTCTCTCGTGCGGACGCACTTCTGGTAGACGAGGAGGTGTCGGACCTACTACGCAAGGGCGCCATTTGCCCTTCAGTTCGACACCCAGCAGGTTTTTTGAGCAATTTGTTCCTGGTGGACAAACCGGAGGGGGGGAAGCGCCTGGTGATCAACCTCAAGGAGTTCAACGGTTGGTTGATCTACCGGCATTTCAAGATGGAGGGTATCCATCTTCTGAGAGACGTCTTGCTTCCCAACGATTGGATGGTGCGGTTGGACCTCAAGGATGCTTACTTGGTGGTGCCCATTCATCCCCCGCACCGGCACTTTCTGCAGTTCCGGTGGGGGGGTCAGGTGTTCGAGTTTACCGCCCTTCCTTTGGGACTTTCTTCAGCCCCTTGGTGTTTCACCAAGCTCCTCCGGCCGGCAGTGGAGTTTTTGCGGAGCCAAGGTATCCGGATGATAGTCTATTTGGACGACATCCTGGTGATGGCGCAGTGCCCGGTACAGTTGGACCTTCAGCTCCGCCAGACGGTATCCTTACTCCAGAAGCTGGGGTTTGTAATCAACAGCGAGAAGTCTGTTCTGGTTCCGTCTCAGACGGTGGTGTTCCTCGGTTTTACCGTGGATTCGGTACGGTGTACCCTGAGTCTCCCTTCCAAGAAATTGGGGAAAATCCGTCATATCCTCCGCCAGACGGTCTTGCGATCGCACACCTCTCTCCGTCAGATTGCCCGGGTGGTGGGCCTTCTATCGTCCTCCATCCAGGCAATCTTTCCGGGGCCCCTGCATTATCGCGCCCTACAGCGCCTGAAGGCGCACCATCTCAGGAGAGGCCTGACGTACGATCAGGTGGTTCCCCTTTCGGACGAAGTGAAGGAGGAGATGCGTTGGTGGCTTGCTCACATGGAGGCCTGGAATGGCCGAGCGATTTTCGGGCCTGTCCACGACTTGGTGATAGAGTCCGACGCCAGCCGGGCCGGCTGGGGCGCCCGTTGTGGGGAGTTTTCCACATGCTGCGCCTGGTCATCCGGGGAGCAGGAGCTCCATATCAATTGCCTGGAACGGCTGGCCGGGTCCTTTGCGGTTCGTTGCTGGACCAAGGACACGGTTCGTTCCTGCGTCTTGTTGCGCATGGACAATATCTCGGCGGTGCGCTACGTCAATCATCTGGGGGGTCCTCGTTCCAAGGCCCTTTCGGACTTGGCGAAGGACTTCTGGAATTACTGCCTGGTGCATCAGGTTTCAGTGACGGCCGAATACCTGCCGGGTCGAGACAATCAGGTGGCGGATTGGCATTCCCGATACCTGCGGGACTCCAGTCAATGGAAACTGGATCCTCAGGTGTTCAAAAGCCTGTCTACCGTCTGGGGCCCGTTCTCGGTGGACCTCTTTGCGTCTCGTCTGGATTTCCAGCTCCCGCATTTCTTCAGCTGGAGGCCGGACCCTCTAGCGGAGGCCACGGATGCTTTCCTCCAGAGCTGGAGCGAGGAGATGTCTTACGGTTTCCCTCCGTTCTCAATGATACTGAGGGCGGCTGCCCATCTTCGCCGCCAGCAGGCGGACGTAGTCCTGGTGACTCCATGGTGGAGGTCTCAAGTTTGGTTTCCGGTTCTACTGGAACTTTCTTGGGATTCTCCAATCCTAATCCCCCGGTTTCCGCGACTTCTTCTCAACGCGGACGGGGATCCCCATCATCTGCTCACTCAGAGCTCCCTTCACCTCATGGCGTGGAGGCTTTCGGGCGACGTTGGTCGCTCCCGGGCCTTTCGAGACCGGCTGAGAATTTCCTCTCGAAGGCCTGGGCAGGCAGCACCGCGAAACGTTATCGCTCTGCCTGGAATAAATGGTCACGTTGGTGTCTTCGACGGGACTTGGATCCCGTGGTCGCGGGTGCCGTTCCAACGCTGAACTATTTGGCAGAATCGGCTTCGGCCGGGCTAGCCTACCGTACTATCAATGCGATGAGGTCAGCAATCTCGGCAGGCCACCAGCCGATTGCAGGTGTGCCGCTGGGGGATCACCCTTTTGTGTGTCGCCTCCTACGGGGAATTCGCCTTTCCCTGCCCCCAGAGCCACGTTATTCGGTTCTTTGGGATGTCCTTGTCGTTCTGAACCTTTTTTTGTCATGGCCTCAGAATAGGTATCTGTCGTTGAAAGAGCTTTCAGCGAAATTGGCGATGCTTCTATGTCTGGTGTCGTGCAGACGAGTGTCGGATGTCCGCGCCCTGGATGTCGCGGCGAGAGTTTTTTCCCCTGATGGGGTGGTTTTCACGCTGGGGCGTCGCACGAAGTGTGGCTCACGTACGATTTCCTACCCATGCTTCGTGGATACGCCCAGGTTGTGTGTAGTCCAGTGTTTGAAGGCTTATGAGAATTTAACCTTGGAAGACAGTTGCTAATCGCGCTGCGAAAGCCGCACAAGGCTGTCTCTTCTCCCACCATCGCCAGATGGGTGCGGTGGGTAATGCAGGAAGCAGGCATTGACACGAAGCAGTTTGGTGCTCATTCAGCTAGGGGAGCCATGGCTTCGAAGGCGTTCTCTTTAGGTGCTCGATTGGAGGATTTGATGCGAGCTGCAGATTGGTCTTCGGACTCCACGTTTAAGAGGTTCTACTTTAAACCTGTGGTTGACATTGCTCATTTGGTGGTGAGTAAGCTTTAAACTAGCATAATCTGAAGCCTCCGGTCCTGACATAGAATCGAAATTTGCCTAGCAGTTTAACGGCAAGTTTCAATTCTATTAAGGACACGGAGGCGAGGATTATCCCTCCCGGTCTCCTGCGGTGATTACCCACCCGTACTGCAGTAAGTACTCAGGTTTTCCAGTCTTATGCCGATGTGACTTGACAGTGTTGCATTGTATGTGCTTTGGATGCCCTTTCCCTGCTGACGCTGTGGCATTGTTTCTTGATAGGAAATGATGGTGCCAAGCAGGATCGGTGATGATATAGCGTGCCTCGCGCGAAGAAAGAGGAAGTGGTCACGAAGGGGACGTCCTGTCTAACTACAGTGGAGACTGAGAAAGGACTATAATATGGATTGCCTAGTAATACTCATGGGAGTTGTAGTTGATGGACATTGTTTTCTGTTTTGCCCATATCCTTTGTTCTAAGGTAGGGCTGTTGTTATTTGGTTTGTTTTTAGCTGCTGTGACTTTTGTAATAAAACAGCGAAGAAGGTACAAAAGCATAATACTTGCCTCGGTGTCCTTAATAGAATTTAAACTTACCGTTACACTGCTAGGCAAATTTCGATTCATTACAAGAAGATAAAGAGAAAATGCAGCTAGTTTCAGCAGTGTCTTGTTGAGTCAGTTTACAGCTAGAGAATAAGGTGAAAAGATTAGAAAATGTATCCAAAGCAGGAAACATCAGGCTGATGGTTATTGAAACCAGACGACAATTTACTGGATATAATCGAGGACTCCCTTAGACAAATGGGGGCCATAGACCACAGAAACATACTAAGAGAACTTTTATACTACTGATGAGGAAAAGAGGAGATTCTACAGTGGAGACTGGTATAGTTCTGTCAGTTTTTAAGAGTCTATGCACAGACTACAGATTGGTATAGTGGTGGCTTTATTGAAAGAGGTCTTCTTCAGAGGGCAGAGGGTTCTGAAGTATTGCTACTAGAACAATGCACAGCTGCAGAAAACTGCAAGGAATACAAAAATCGTTGTTGGATTTACAGGTGCAAAACCACATCATGATGGGCGGCCGGGCTTTGGGTCCTCTAGAAGGACAGAACATGTATCTTTGCTAAAGTTGAGTCTGCCAAGGACTTTATCAGGAACATTTGAGAAGAAAAAGCCCTCCCCCATGATCAACCTCTTGTGTATGTATAGAGGACTATAGACTCCTCCACCAGGCTTTCTAATTAGTATTGCAGTTTAGAAGAGCCTGTTGATCCCAACATACGTTGTTACTTCGCGTCCTTAGTGCTTTCACTTATGATTTAATTTACATCGAGGCGTGGCAACAATTAGATTTTAGTTGAGCAGTACCTAAATCCCTTCAGCTGTGTGCATACATACCCAAGATATTATCCCCCATTCCGAGCTAGATGCTAATTGGATGTGGAGTAACCAGGGTCAGTGTTAGCAATTCTGAATAATATCTCCACCCTAATTAAAATTCTGAGTGCCCTGGTCCTAGATTATGGAATGCTGGACTTTGGATTAATTAGTCCAATTTGGCTTGCTGTTTCCAATTTCTGGCACTTTTGCCTCCTGTAACTCAGCAGCTGGGAAATATATGTGAAGAAACATTTGATTTGCCCAATATTAAGCCCCACAAGGTAAAACTCTGAATCTGGTGGTGTTCTTCATGGGGAAGCCACTGCACCTGACTCTAAATGAGGGCCTTAAAAATAAAGGGCCTAGTTCACAAACTGCACTTTACAAACTGCACTTTGCAGTAAATATGTTCTGTAATACTACAACCTATACTTATGTGTGCAGAGTTACCCCTAATGGGAATGGGATAAGGGATGAGTAAGAGGGGTTTAAGGTGGGATTTATGGAGGGATATCTCCCACCCACACAAGAGTGAGCCAATTGCTTTACTCTCAGGGTGGAGGCATGTGATATACTTTTGCAGGAAGTTTACACTCGGAGTTTGAGAATACCGAAAGTAGTAAACTTTCTCCACAGAGTAAACTTACTCAAAGTGTATGCTATTTTTCTGAATCAGGCCCCTTACTATCAGCTCTTTAGAATGTTGATTTAGGGGAAATACAAAGGTAATTGAAAAACGTGCTGTTGGTTTTTAAGTATGTGTGGTAAAAGCCCAATAACCAAATTAAAAATCAAAAACAAACAGATCAGCGGAACTGGTAAAGACCTTCAGCTTAGGTAGTCTCAAGTTTCATACAATGTGGAGCAAGTGTGATGGGTTCTGAAAGGGAGAATTGTAGGGAAGAGAAAATGAAGAGATTCTGTTACTCTCCCACTCCTCACCAAGTGTAAGCATGGGAATTTAGGGCCAGATGTATCAAGATAGCATTTTGTGATTCCCTAATGGGCGAATCACAAGGATTCGCAATTAGGCAATCACAAAATGAAATGTATGAAGTTGTATAGTACACCTTTTGCGATTCCCAGGTAGGTCGCAATTTGCGACCCCCTCTGAATCGCAAAAATCCTGGGGATGGTGGCCTGCTGAGATCAGCAGACCACCATGTCCGTGATAGCTTTTAAATAAAGCTATCTTTTTTTTGTAAAGCAGACTGTTTTCCTTAAAGGAAAACAAGATGCTTTACAAAAAGAAAAATGAAAAGTTTTCTTTTCATTTTTTAAGAGCAGGCAGTGGTCCGTGGGACCACTGCTTGCTCTTAAAATGGTTTTACATAAATTTTCAAAGGGGAAGGGGTCCTTTGGGGACCCCTTCCCATTTGCGAATGGGTTACCACCTACTTAAAGTAGGTGGTAAAATGCAAATGTTTTGCAACCGCAATTGCGGTCACAAAACATTCATACATAACTATGCGATTCGATATTAGGAAGGGACGCCCAAACACGCCCCTTCCTAATACCGAATCGTAAACCCATTTTGCGATTCCGTAACAAATCTGCCCGTTAGCGAACGCAAAAAGGCTTGATACAGCGGGCCTTTAAAGACATAATGAATAACTAATAACTGGAGGAGCTGGAAAATCACTCCCGGCGGTCTAATCTGCGTCTAGTTGGAATCCCTGAAGGATGTGAAGGGGGCCAAACTATTCAATGGGTCGAATCATTAATTAAACATAGTTTAATGCCAGATTTTTCAAGGGACCTCACTATTCCAAGAGCCCATTGGGTTCCATCTCAGCCATTTCCTAATTCAAAATTACTGCAGACAATTTTAGTGAACTTTGCAGACTATCGGTTAAAGATCAGATTCTTACTAAAGCCATCCAAAAGAAGCAATTTTCTACTGATGAAGGATACAGTTGCCGTATTTTCTCCGACATGACAGCGGCTGCAGCATAACGGCGAAAGGAGTTTGTCAAGCTCCTGTATTTATTTAAAGCCCAGTGCACACAGGCTGCGATAGCACAGCAGTCTAAGTTGAGGGTCCTAGTGAAAGGAAAATGTCATATATTTGCTAACATAGAAAACGCTCAGGATTTATGGCAAGAAATAGATAAATTGTGCCCAACAACATGATTCTTGGGTGGGGGCGGGAGGGATTGATCACACAGGGTGCATCACCATGGCACTCAGTTGGGGTATCAACTTGAAGGGAGAGGAGAGGGGCGCTGTGGGCAAATCTCCTTCCTCTGGGGGGTGGGAGTGTGGGCACAGGGGGAGGGTGGCATGGTAAGAAATAAATTTGCAGAATCATTGAGGGAAGGATACTGCCAAGAAATATATCGTTGACAACACCTTAAATATAAGCAATAACTATAGATATGTGTCTTAAAGTCCGTATAATTACAATTAATGTAAATCCAATAAGCATAAATATGGTGGGCTAATAAGATGGTTTACTACATTTTCACCCCAAATTTTGTTCCTTCAAGAAACTCATCTTAAGACAAATACACCCAAGCTCTTTATCCCTAAATCCTTTTCTAAGGCTTATTTTGCTTCGGCTTGGGCAGTAATTGGGGGGTAGCCATTTACTTTGGTCAAGGGATAGACTGGGAAATTGCTCAGGTCCAGAGAGACCCGCATGGTAGATGGGTATGGGTTACAGCCAGGGTAAAAAGCAATACATTCAATTTTGTGAACTATTATGCACCTGTCGTAGACGACCCCACAGCTATTATGAAGATCAACGATCCAGCTAGAGGGGCAATGGGCCCCATAATTTTAGAGGGAGATCTAATTTTGTTCAAGACTTGGGAAAGGATATGTCAAATAAAACAAAGAAACCTCTGAAGCCTAGGACTAAAAGAGTAAGAGACATAATAAAAAAGATTATCAATTAATCGATTCATGGCGAAAGGGTCATGGGTTAAATTCTGCAACATACTTACTATTCTCGTCAATATCAGTCTGCCTCTCGCATTGATTTTATTTCTTATATCGCGCTCCCTGAACTGTCTTGACTCAGAAATATGGGCAAACTCATTTTCTGGTCATTCGATGAAGAAAAGAGGGTAAGATCCAGGTGGCAGATGGGTCGATTCCTTTTAACAAACCAGCAATGGATGGATAGTAGGAGAAAATGGATAAAATAGTTTTTCCAGGTTAATAAGGGTACAGCAACGCACTTTTCCGTCTGGGGGGATTTTAAGGCTTCAGTACATGGGCACATGATGGCTTTTATGTCTGCACAAACAAAAACCCGAAGGTCCCGTATAGCCGAACTTCAGCAGGCAGTCGATATAGCTCTGTCGAAGAAAAGCAGCTCCCAGCGGGGTGGTAACTCAGTTAATAGGCAGCTGAATAAAGCAAAACAAGGGTTAAGGGAGTTTTTCATTATAGAAGAAATAAATAGTTCACGATCATTTCAGCAGAGAGTTTACGAGAAAAGTAAAATGATAGGAATTTTTTTAGCCTGGACTTCAAAGGTAAAGCAGGAAGTTGCAGTAATTAATGAACTTTTGGAACTAGGAACGAGGACCCAAGTGTCCAAAAAAGGCTGCAACGGATTTTTAGATCATTATAATGAATTATATGCAACTGAATACAAGATGTCGAAAGAAGAAATACATCAGTATTTTTATGATATAAAATTGCCACAGGTTCTGAGTACGCAGAAAGAAGCATTGATTACAGATATTTCTGCAGTTGTAATTCTGCAGGCCTTAACATCAATGTCAGGAGGGAAGACCTGCGGTAACGATGGCCTTCCGACAGAATTTTAGAAGGCATTTTCGGAAAAGTTAGTTCCATTCTTGCTTGAGCATTTTAACTATGTTAAGGCAGGAGGTGAGGTCCCATCAATTTTTAAAGAATCCTCTATTTTTAGTTTTGTTAAGAAGGGGAAAAATCCCAGGGATGTTAGCTCAAATAGGCAAATCAGCCTGCTAAATTCTGATTACAAAATTCGAATGAAAATCTGGGCAAATCGATTCATCCCAGTGTCCCAGTATGCAATACATTTGGATCAAACAGGGTTTGTGGCAGGCAGGTCAATGTCCTCCAATACAGGATTTTTAGTTCAAGCACTTGACTTTTTTAGCAATAACCAGCTCTTATAATGATGGTCGACTCAGAGAAGGCGTTCAATCTGGTGAATTGGGGCACGTTTTTTTATGGTGTTGAAAGGTTTGAGATTCCTCCCCAGATTATTATTATGCTACAGAATATATATCAAGGGCCTCAGGTGCAGGTTTTTATAAATTCTAATTTAGCAGGTACGGTTGATATAAACCCTATCCCCCGTATTATTCACTTTTGTTATTGAACCCTTGGCCATCTGGGGATCTGTGATAACAGAGCTTAAAACACCAATAGCAGGAATATCGAAACAAAAACTCTTTGCAGATTACCTCTTTTTGTATCTTAGACCTGATAGACAGAATATCGGAATGATTTTAAGAGAATTTGCACAGTTTAAATTAATTGGTAGGTATAAAATCAACCACAAAAAGACTGAAATTCTTGTGTTAAACGCTCCTAGCGATTTTCTTACAGACATTCTGAAGTGACAAGCTCTTTCTCCTGATCCGATTCGATATTTGGGGCTACAGGTCACAAGCCAATATGTGGAAATTTATACATTTAATTATGAGGCTATGATGAAAAAAATTAAAGACCTACTGGATAAATGGACACATCTTCTTTTTCTTTTTACAAACATCCCGATTAAAATCAGTATGGTATATTTCAAAGAGCTGGAAACAATCTTTCAACAGTTTATCTGGAATCGGAAGGCGCCACGGGTAAAATTCTCTGTACTCCAACTTGATATTTTTTGGGGGACAAGATGATCCAGGAAGCAAGGTCGCAAGGTTCATAAAAACAGCAAAACGTCCACAAAAAGCTAGATACAAGGCACTGCAGGAGTTCGTTACTTGACTTCAGGCATTTTACCCCTTAAAGGCTCGTTTTGCATGGTACGAATGCCTGCAGCTTAACGAATGTAAAAGCTTGGGCATCAAAATCCAGAACAGTCATTTAAGATTTTGGGAAGCTAATGGATTTAAAGAGCTCTGTCATTTTTTTACTTGTAGGGAGATGTATAAGTTGGCAGGAGGTCCAAGGTAGATTCGGAGCCCGGAATAAGCTTCTCTTTTTCGGCTATCTGCAGATTATACACTTATTAGATAAGTACTCCCTTACCGCTAACATAGGTGCCACCCCTTTTTTAGCTGCTCTCTTTAGAACAAAGCTGAGAGGGGTAGGAAATTGGTATCGATTATGACGGAACCAAGGAGGGTCACTCTTGGTCAATAATTTTTTGGAAAAGCTTAAACAGGAAACGCAAGGTAGTTTCTCAGATGGGGAGTGGCAAGCTATCTCGCAATTTGGCAGCAAGGCATTAAGGCCAGCAAACTTTAACAGAATGGCATGTTTATCTCATTGGCATAATATACTCCCAAAGCGCTCCATAGGATGTATCCAGAAGTCGAGAATAAATGTTTTAGGTGTCGGTGAATGGAAGAGGGAGGCAGGCTACATGTTTTTTTACATGCCCATTGTTAAGGCAGTTCTGGGAGGAAGTTTTTGGTGCACTCATTCTTGGCTTGCAGAGAAGGGTCGAACCAGAGGCTGAACTAGCACTTTTTGGTTTATCCAAAACAGAGACCAACTCAGCCGATGAATAGAGGGGAGGAAATTTTTGTTGCAATTACTTCTTTGGTGGCACGCTCCCTGATTGTCCAGAAGTGGAAGATAATTAAAGTACCAGCATACTTAGAATGGTATAAAAAATTATTTGAGTATGAAAATTTGAAGAAGCTTATGAGAAAAGGGTTGGAGCTATTAAAAGATATACTTTTGTATGGAAACATATGAAAAGGTTAGAAAGTCAGCAAGGGTAAACGTATCAAAGTAACCCTAGGTTAATTTATTGAAGCACAACTGCACTTTGTTCTAGAAACAACATTGATGCTAGGGGCAGAATGTGAGTTAATGCACTTTATTAAGGTTTAGAATAATCGGGGCAAGATGACAGGAAAATGCATAGTATCTCATTAATAGCACTTTAAAATCTTTTTGTATCAATTATGTATATTATAAAATATGAAGTATGGAATCTTAGCGATTTAACTCATTGCACTTTATATAATGAATGAATAGGAAAGTATTGATAATATAACAGTTGCTGCTAAAAGAAGATTCTAATATTTAAAATAATGGTGTTGTTTGTATAATAATTAAATTGGTCTTGTGTAGAAGAGTATTGGTTACTCTATGTTTCTGCTCAATAAAAAGCAACAAAAAAAAAGATGAGGGATAGAATGATTTAATTAATCTTGTTCACTGGCAATTGCTCTGGCCTCATTCCTGTTCATCGCTTTTCGCCCACCATGCCACTCTAGACAAAAGCCGACCTTGTGCAAATCAGGACTAACCCTTTTCCTCATGGAAACTGTCAGTCCTTCAATGCCAGGTGAGGCCCCGTCCAGAAGAAACCACAAGCAATCCCTGATCGGGATTCCCTATTCGGTGCTCATCAGTAGAATGCAATTTAAGTCACATTGTACAGTGAGCACGGGACCCATGTTTGAGCATACCTGATGTACTTAAGGCAATAACAACAAGATGGAGGATAAAATGCTTGAATTAGTCTCAGCCACTGGGTCACATTCCAGGCCATCATTTTTCGTTTACCATACCACTTTAGACAAAGGCCTATCTATTGCAAATTAGTACCAACCCTGCTCCATATGGGAACAGTCCACCTTGAACTGCCAGGCGAGGCCTCCAGAGGGGACCACAAGCAACCCCAGACCCGTTTTGCCCTACTTGATGCTCATCACTAGGGTGTAGCTTGAGTCCAATGGCACAGTAACCTCAGGGGGACCCGCGTCTAGCCATACCCGTTACACTTAAAGCATCAAAAGCAACAACAACAAAGTGATGGTTGGAATGCTTTAATCAATCTCACCTGCTGGCAATCAATCACTCAGGCAACATTCCAGTCCATCGTTTTTCATCCATCATGACACTCTAAACAAATGCCAACTGTATGCAAATCAGTATCTAGATCCTTATAAGAGGTTTAATGTTCTATTCTTCATGATAGAGTTGTGTTCTTATTGTATCACAAGATCATCCCTTGAACTAAAAAGCCAATAATTACCAATAGGGAGAAATCTGAAAGAGACACGTTAGTGATAGATTCCTTACCTTAGAATATCCCCAGGCGTCAGACTGGATCCGGAAATTTTTGCGTAGCAGTACCCTTGCGTGTCGGTAGGCGTCATCTGCGGCTCCGCGTCCGGCGTCGTAGGCGCCGTGATGACGTTGTCGGAGTACTTAGACGCCGCCTCCGCGTGCTGACGTCAGTTCTTCTTTTTTCCGCGCCAGCAGCGCAGATCCGGAAAAAGTGGTACCTTAGTCTTTTTTGACTAAACTTTTTTGATCTCTTTTGATCATTCTTTTTCGAGTCTTCGACTCCGAACGGTGCCAGTAGGGATGCCAGGTTTTAAGCCCTGTGAGGATTGCGACTGACTGATGTCGGTCACCGACCCTCACCGTTGGTGTCTCCTCTGTCTCGGCGTCGACCACGACGACAAGACCTGTTCCGATTGCCGGGCCCTAACTTCGAAGGCTAGGCGGGAGCGGTCCCGCAAGCGACTCGAACTCCGGCAGTTGGCCCCGCTCCGAGAGAGGTCCCGGTCCGGACGGAGGTCGAGCGACCGGTCACGGGAGCGGAGCCATCGTAGCTCCGGGAGTCGACATCACTCCTCAGGGTCGAAGTCGTCAGGTAAGCACAAGAAGTCGAAGAGACGTCATCGCTCTTCCGACTCCCCCCGATGCTCGCTCGACGCGGCCGGGGGTTCAGATGACACCGCCCACGCTGCTCCGTCGGAGTCGCAGGCGTCGCATCCGGCCCCATACCCTCCGGTCCCTGGACCGCGCGTGACGCCGGAGGAGATCGAGCTGTTCCTCATGGCCATGAGGTCTCTCTCTCTCTTCTCCGACGGTCTCCGCGGCGCCTTCGGGCCCAGCGGACCCGTCTGGGGGCCTAGCGGGTCGGGTGCTCCAGCCCCGATGCCGTCGAGTGCTTCGGCCTCGGCGCCGCTGGCGCCTTCGGGCCCGGCGCCACAGGCCCCCACTGGGTCCGGTTCCGTATCCGGGTCGTCGCCGGTGGACCGAACGACCTCCCCGGCGCCGATCCCTCAGGTGTCACCCCCGGCGTCGTCTTCGGGCGGCGCTGTCCCCGAAGCCTCCCTCGATCCGGCTCCAGACGCTGTTCGGAGAGTTCATCCTTCATGAGCCGGCCCCATCATTTGACACCCCTGAGTACTAGGAGATGGGTGATGAGGAGGATTGGGAGGGGTCTGAGGACCCTCTGACACGGGAGTGTCAGTCCCAGGAGGACTGGACAGGTGGACTTGGGGAGGCCAGTGGTCTGGACACTTCGCCAGACACTGGTTTTGTCTCACCTCCTACCGTGGCTACGGAGGAGGGGGCTACTTACAGTGTGGTGCTGACGCGGGTGGCCAAGGCCTTGGGCCTTGAACTCCCAGTCGCAGCCGTGAGGACTAACCTCCTCACTGAGGTCCTTAAACCGCAGTCAAGCTCGGTTGAGCCTCTGCTGCCGTTTAATGAGGCCTTGTCCGACGTTCTTTTGGGCACTTGGTCCAGGCCCGCTACAGGTTCGCCTGTAGATAGGAACGTGGCCAGACGCCACCGCCCGGCCCCGGGCGACCCTTGTTTCCTGTCCACCCACCCCACCCCTGAGAGCCTGGTGATTCAGGCCTCCAATTCCCAGACCGCGTTCCCGTCGGCTCCGCCTGACTGGGAATCCAAGAGGTATGAGCAATACGGCAAGAAGGTATTCTCCTCCCTAAGTCTGGGACTGCGGTCTTCCAACACCGCCTGCCTCTTGGGCCGCTACACCCACTCCCTGTGGGACACGGTCGCGGACGTGCTGCCAGAATGCCCGTTGGAGGTACGGGCTAAACTCGGCCAAGCCATAGTGGAAGGCCGAGATGCGGCACGTTATTCTATTCGGTGTGGACTGGATACCACCGACTCACTGGGCAGAGCAATGGCAACGACGGTGGCGATTCGTCGCCACGCCTGGTTGAGATCCGCCAACTTCTCGGCTGATGTCCAGAATACACTCATGGACATGCCGTTTGATGGCCGTCACCCTTTTGGCGACAAGGCAGACCATGCGCTTGAGCGCTTTAAGGACTCCAGGGCTACGGGTAAGTCCTTGGGCCTTTCGGCCCCGCGCCAGCAAACGAGTGCCTTTCGCTCCTTTCGTGGCCAAGGAAGGGTTGTGCCCACACGTGCTGCCAGCCACGCACCGCAGAGTAATGCACAACGCGGTGGCGGCCGTGGAATCCGCCGTGGCGGCGGTCGGGGTCAACGGCGAGGACAGTCCACACCTTCCCCCGCAGCATCCGCCTCAAAACCCTCCTAGTCCGTGCTTTCAGGCCCATGTGTCGCCAGTGGGGGGCAGGGTTCGCCATCACCTCCTCCACTGGCACACTGTCACTTCGGACAGGTGGGTGCTGCAAATCGTCCGAAGGGGCTACTCCCTCCCCTTCGAACGACCTCTCCAGCCATGCCACCGCAATACCACCGCGTATCGGGGGATTATTTGCGACTTCTGTAGGAGGAAGTTACGGCCCGCTTGGCCAAGGGGGCCATCAAGCGTGTTCCTGGGCCAGAAGTAGGGTGTGGTTGTTACTCCCACTACTTTCTGGTACCCAAGAAAGGCAAAGGGGGCCTGCGCCATATCTTGGACCTACGGAACGTCAACGGCTTCCTCCGGAAGGAGAAGTTCAAAATGCTGACACTGGCTCAGGTCCTAGCTGCCCTGGACCCAGAAGACTGGAGGATGGTAGCGTTGGAATTGCAGGACGCTTATTTCCACATCCCCGTCCTGACGGCCCACCGGCGCTACCTGCAGTTCACGGTTGGCCACGAGCACTTTCAGTTTACCATGCTCCCCTTCGGCCTTACCAGCGCCCCATGGGTGTTCACGAAGGTGATGGCGGTGGTCGCAGCTCATCTGCGCAGGTTAGGGGTTTCAGTCTTCCCCTTGACGACTGGTTGTTGAAGGCGGGCTCGCCCCAGACAGTCGTCAGCCACCTCCAGACGACGGCAGACCTCCTGCACCAGCTGGGGTTCTCAATCAATGTGCCGAAGTCACACCTGTGCCCCTCTCAGAAGCTCCTCTTCATCTGAGGGGTTCTCGACTCGGCGCAGTTTCGGGTTTATCCTCCCAAGCAGCGGGTTTGGGATATTCAGGCTCTGATTCCACTCTTTCAGCCTTTATCCCGGGTCTCGGTCAGGTTGACGCTGCGGCTTCTGGGGCTGATGGCCATCCTTCTGGTGCATCACGCCCGGTGGTGGATGCGGGCTCTGCAGTGGGACCTGAAGTTTCAGTGGGCCCAGCATCAGGGCAACCTCTCCGACCATGTCCTGATCTCGGAGGGCACTGCGAGACAGCTTCTGTGGTGGCTCTCGGACCGCGATTGGGTCAGCGGCAGATCCCTCTCCCTTCCCCAACCGGAGCACGTAGTAGTGACGGACGCGTCCCTCCAGGGCTGGGGAGGCCACATGGGAGAGGCGGAGATCAGAGGCCTCTGGTCTCCGGCGGAGTCCCGGCTCCATATCAACCTTTTGGAGCTGCGGGCGATTCGTCTAGCACTGAAGGCATTCCTCCCCTCTGTCCTGGGGAGTGTAGTGCAAGTGTTCACGGACAACACCACCGCCATGTGGTACTGCAACAAACAGGGCGGGGTGGGGTCGTGGACCTTTTGCCAGGAGGCTCTGCGCCTCTGGCAGTGGCTGGAACATCAGGGCGTGACCCTGGTGGTTCAACACCTGGCAGGTTCTCTGAACGCCAGGGCGGACGAACTCAGCCGTCGGTGCATGACGGATCACGAATGTCGTCTGAACTCGGACGTGGCGCAAGGCCTCTTTCAGCAGTGGGGAGAGCCTTGGTTAGATCTATTCGCCACCGAATAGAACGCGCAATGTCATCAGTTCTGCGCGTTGGAATTTCCAAGGCGGCACTTGCTCGGCGACGCTTTTCATCGCGAGTGGAGTTGCGGTCTGTTGTACGCCTTTCCGCCTATACCACTTCTGCCCAGAGTGCTAAAGAAGATCAAGCGCGACCGGGCACAAGTCATCCTTGTGGCTCCGGACTGGGCACGAAGGTACTGGTATCCCGAGCTACTCAGTATGTCAGTCGATCCCCCGGTTCGTCTGCCTCTTCAGGAGGACCTTCTGTCGCAGCAGCAGGGTAAGGTCCTCCACCCGAACCTGTCCAGTCTCCACCTCCAGGCTTGGAGATTGAGCGGCGACAGTTGAGGCCATTTGACATGCCTCCTGAAGTCTGTAATGTCATTCTGGCAGCCAGGCGTCCCTCCACAAAATCGGTATTTGCCTGCAGGTGGAATAAATTTGTGGCATGGTGCACAGCAAAGGTTGTCGATCCACTTTCTGCCCCTCTTTCTGAGGTTCTTCTCTTCCTTCTTTCTCTTGCCCAACAGGGCTCTGCTCTGGGCACTATCAAGGGCTACCTTTCTGCCCTTTCAGCCATTCTGAGGCTGCCTGATCAACCTTCTTTATTCAAGTCTCCTATTGTAAATCGTTTTCTGAAGGGCATCACACGTTCCCTCCTGTTCCGTTTGTGATGCCTCAGTGGGACTTGAACCTTGTTCTTACATTTCTGATGTGCGCTCCCTTTGAGCCACTTCACAACTGCCCTCTCCGCCTTCTTACTCTGAAGACTGCTTTCCTGGTTGCCATCACCTCTGCCAGGAGAGTGAGTGAGCTCCAGGCTCTTTCATCTAAACCCCCTTAACTTTCTGTCCATCCGGACTAGGTTGTGTTGCGGACTAGGCCATCTTTCCTGCCCAAGGTTGTCACGGCCTTCCACATCGGGCAGTCTATCACCTTGCCTACCTTCTTTCCGCCACCGCATCCCTCTAAATAGGAAGAGCGGCTCCACCGTCTGGACCCAAAACGTGCGCTCTCTTTCTATCTGGATCGCACACGCCAGTTCCGGGTGGATGACCAACTCTTTGTTGGTTACGTGGGCGCTAAGTGAAAGGCGGTGCACAAGCGGACCATCTCTCGGTGTATCATCTTGTGTATCCAAGCATGTTACTCCTTGGCTAAAACGGAGCCCCCTGTTGGATTACGGGCTCATTCCACTCGGGCCACGGCGACTACAACTGCCCTGGGCCGGGGAGTGCCCTTGCAGGACATTTGCCAGGCAGCTACGTGGGCTTCGCTGCACGCGTTTGCAAGACACTATTGCCTGGACAGTCAAGTCCGGAGGGATGGCTTCTTTGGCCGTTCCGTCCTCCAGGACTTTCTGGTGTGATTATTGGTTCGCAGACCCACCACCGGGGTTGGTATTGCTGGGGTATCTATTCTAAGGTCTGGAATCTATCACTAACGTGTCTCTTTCAGATGCACAAGTTACTTCTTGTGTAAAGATATATCTGTAAGAGACATTAGTTAGTGATAGATTCCTTACCGACCCACCCATCCTCCCCGTTCTGCGAACCGATATCTAGGGTTAAGGTCATCCCCTTTCAGGGCCCTAGTTTCATGGCACCAGTGTTGGTTCTATCATGGCTCGGCGCTTCTGGCGCGGAAAAGCTGTGTCTAAGAACTGACGTCAGCACGCGGAGGCGGCGTCTAAGTACTCCGACGACGTCATCACGGCACACCACGACAGACGCGGAGCCGCAGACGACGCCTACCGACGCGCAAGGGTACTGCTACGCAAAAATTTCCGGATTCAGTCTGACGCCTGGGGATATTCTAAGGTAAGGAATCTATCACTAACTAATGTCTCTTACAGATATATCGTTACACAAGTAGTAACTTGTGCGGTAAGTCTAGTGAATATAGCTTCATATCAGCGAACCCAAGTCTGTCATCAAATGAAGATGGCACAGATTTATCCCAAGCTAACCAGGGGCCTTACTGCACCAAATACATTTTCTCATAATAGACCCAGTCTCTCAAAAGAATTGCTTGAAAATTTACAGTGGGTAATTTTGCATTGTATGTAAAAACTTGGGGAGAATGATCATTTTCAGAAAGAGAATTTGTCCCAAAGTCAAATTAGCCACATGGGCAGAATGAGTTCCTGACATAATGATAGCTCAGCTGTATGTTAGAACAGACCATGTTGTATTTTAACATATGGACATTTGGGGTTGCTCATTTACCCTAAAAGAGCACCAGTAAAGTTTTATCCCAGTTGACTCTGAGACCAGAAGCCATTCCATACATGTAAAAGAGTGGCACCTACTTTTCGCCAGTCCACCGTGGATAACGAAGATACAGTTACTAATCATCCACTAGGCTCCACAGGAGAGACTTCATCCCAGGGTGGTCGAGAGGGTATCTTCTACCCATCAGGGGTCTGCACAATGTAGTATTTGTATGGGGATTCTCGGAGCTCAAGCTCAGAGCTTACTGCAGCCATGTTCCCAGGTCACACTCCCCCAAGTAATATTTGATGATGATGATAGTGGAATTTAACTAGTAAATATTAATGTGGCTGAAGACAGTGGGTTTGAAAATGTGATTTCAAGCCAACATTGTGATCCAGCTAATCCGATCATGGGAATAAAGTAAACAATATGTTTTACGGAGTGTGGGTTTGCAGAAGTGTTAAGTGTTAGCCTGGTGGCGCCGGAATTGAGTCAAAGTGTTCTGATCCCTAGTGGTCCCCTGACTATTTGTGGACAGCTCCCAAATTTGTTAATGGTGAGAGAGAAGTTTTACGTAAATGTGTGCATGTTAATATCTGGTGCACAAGCTTCTCGGAAAACCTTAAATGGTTTAATAGCTCTTGAGCGGTGTAGTAAATATTGCCGATAATGTTAACAGGGGATAACTGTTCTACCTAGACTTCTATGGGTGCAGTGTTCCAAGTGTGTTTTCAGAACATGGGATTTGATGGCTGGGAAATTTGAGCATGAACAAGTTTGGTGCTTTATGTGCTTGGTATGGTCTCCTACAGGAATAACAGTTTTCTACATACCCCACTGTCTCTGAGCGGTCACTCACTATGCCAGGCCTCTTTTTCTACTGGTATGGTTGAAAGTTTATGACGCAGTGTCCATGTGACAACTTGCTCCTTATTTTAATGTTTGATTTGACTCCATTTTCTGGCACAGAATACCTGCACTTTGAGTCTCCTTACCAGTGCTCTACCTGATTGTGGCATGTTGCTCATTGTATGAAATCAGGGTGTCTAGTTGGCATTGGTTTGCACCTTTGTCCAAGTAGGAACCCTTATTCCTAGTCCGGGTAAGGGGGATACACTTTTTAAATAACCCCTATTCACCCCCTTGGTAGCTTGTCATTAGCAGACAGGCTTAATTCAAAGGCAGTGTGTAAAGCATTTGTGAACACATACAGTAATACAGTGAAAAGACTACAAATCGACACCACGCCAGTTTAAAAAAATAAGTCATCTTTATCTAAACCAAACAAGATCAAAACGACAAATATCCACAATACAGTTCTAATAATATGACTTTTAAAAGGTAAAATTAATTCTGTTCAAAGCAAATTGCTGATGCGACACTTTTCACACAAAGTACCTTGGATGCGTCGCGCAAACAAACAAAAACGGTTGCAGGAAAAGTGATGTATTGGTTCCTTATGCCCAGGGAAGGTGATGTGTTGGTGCCTTATTGCCATGAAGGGGCGGTGATGCGTCGGTTCCTTACTGAAGGGGAGGTGATGTGTCAGTTTCTTACTGTGAGGGGAGGTGATCCGTCAGTTTCTTACTGTGACCCCGGTGTTCTTGCCAGCGTGGCGCCCAGATGCGATGCGTGAGGATCGGGGATGCGTCAGTTCTCGATTTGGCCATGACAATTCTGCATTGTTCTCTCCTGCCACGGTCCCACGATGTGTTGGTTCTTGCAGCCGCACAGCAGGGCCTGCGTCGGATTCGGTGCGGTAATCTCAGACTTCGGAGATCGGTGCGATTTCTTGAGCCGTGACAGGCGCTGCATCGATTTAGTCGGCGATGCGTTGGAAACAAGTACAGATAAGTTGCGCATCTTGAAGCTGCGTTACTTTTCCAGCTCCCATCGGAAACTAGCCTAAAACAGCAGCAGGCACCACTTAGCAGGTCAGAACTCCCAGCAAGGAAGTTCAGGGGAGCTGGTGGTGAAGTCTTTGTGTCCCTGAGATTTCAGAACAGGAGGCAAGCTCTATTTCAAGCCCTTGGAGATCTTCCTCAAGCAGGGGACACAGCACACAGCAAAGTCCTTGTCCTTTCCTTGGCAGAAGCAGCCACTGCAGGCCAACCCCAGACAGCAAACAGCAAAGGGGCAGTACTCCTCCTCCAGCTTTCCTGGTTCTTCTTCCTGGCAGGTTCCTTAGTTCAGCAGTAATCCAAAGTTCGGGGGTCTTGGCCCCACTTTTTATAGCACAAATTCCTTTGTTCTCTGGTGGCAGAGAAGCTCTTTGCCCAGCCAAAACCAGTTTGGTCCTTTCTGGTGCAGCTGCCAGGTGGAGGTGGCAGGCCCATTCAGGTGTGAAAGAAATGTCCTCTCCCTACTCTAACTGCAGCCCAGGTCTATTCAGCCCAGCCCTGACTCATCCAGGAAAGTCAGGACACGCATCAACCACCCTCTCCCCCCGATGGCTGTCTGAGAGAATGCACATCCCCAGGTCCAGTCATTCAAAAGCCAGACAGTCAATCCACAAACCAGCAGAGGCACACATGATGGCTAAGCAAGAAAATACCCGCTTTCAACAAGTGGTATTTTCAAACACACAATATAAAAATCATCTTTACTAAAAGATACATTATTATATACTGAGTTCAGGCATACTAAACTCCAACTTTCTTCTTGTCCCAATGGGAAGTTATATTTATAAGATGTTATAAATAAATAAACTCCCATTCTATCCTATGGGACAAATAGCCTTTTAATAGTGAAAAACGAAATTGGTAACACTTTCAGGACATGCCACACACATCAAGGCAAGCCCTACCTTTCACATACACTGCACCCTGCCCATAATTGTACCTTGGGCCTACCTTAGGGGTGATTCACATGTAAGAAAAGGGAAGTTAGGGCCTGGCAAGTGGGTGCACTTGCCAGGTCGACATGGCAGTACCAAACTGCGCATAGACACTGCAGTGGCAGGTCTAAGTTACATTTACTCAGACTGATTCAGCATTAAAGTCATGGTTTTCACTGCAGAAACTCAGACTAGAAAGTATTTACCCCATCAAGTAAATACCCCATTCTGAGGAAAAGTAGTTACACAGTGTGATAAATACCGCCTCCTTTTCCAAGCTAGTTAGATTTGGGACCACTGTATTAAGAAGCCTTCTTCATTTGTTTCCTCTCGTCAGTGCACTTTAGAATGTTTTACACCTTTTTCTGTGCTGAACAACATATTTTGGGATTTCAACACAACTCCTGAAGCTGAACTCGGACAAGACGGAGGTCCTCATCCTCGGATCCACCCCTTCGGCCTGGAACGACTCCTGGTGGCCGACCGCACTGGGAACAGCTCCAAGACCCACCGACCACGCCCGCAACCTAGGGGTCATCCTCGACTCCTCCCTCTCCATGACCAAGTAGGTCAACGCCTTCTCTTCCTCCTGCTTCAACACCCTCCGCGTGCTCTGCAAGATCTACAGGTGGATCCCCACCGAAACAAGAAAAACGGTCACCCAGGCCCTCGTCAGCCGCAGGTTGGACTACGGAAACGCCCTCTACGCAGGAGCCTCGGTCAAACTCCTGAAACGGCTTCAACGCATCCAGAACGCCTCTGCGCGCCTGATTCTCGACATCCCTCGACGCAGCCACATCACACCCCACCTGAGAGACCTGCACTGGCTCCCTGTCAACAAGAGGATAACCTTCAAGCTCCTCACCCACGCACACAAGGCACTCCACAACACCGGACCAGCGTAACTCAACAGCCGACTCAACTTCTACCCGCCAGCTCCGCTCCACCGACCTCGCCCTGACCACAGTCCCCCGCATCCGAAGAGCGACCTCTGGCAGCAGATCGTTCTCCCACCTCGCCGCCAAGACCTGGAACACCCTCCCCATCCACCTACGGCAGACCCAAGACCTGCTGTCCTTCAGAAGACTCCTCAAGACCTGGCTCTTCGAGCAGTAGCAGCACCCCAGACCCCCCAGCGCCTTGAGACTCTCACGGGTAAGTAGTGCGCTTTACAAATGCCATGATTGATTGATTGATTGAAAGCATATCAAGCCTCCAAATACAATGTGTCCCTTAAAAAGGCAGTCATTAAGTAGCTAAAATTTTGAACTATACTATGCCTTGGGAAATGCAATAGTTCAGTACATTCAAAGTCCCCCCAGTGCTCATGCATCATGTGGTAAAAATCGGTTTTCTTGCTGCTTCTTGTTAGTATGTTTGAAGCGTATTAACCGAGACAGGATGCTCCGTGGTAGAAGGAATAGCATGAGTTCTTACTCATGGCTGCCCTCCCCAGAATCACATGTGACCTCTCTGGTCAGTTTGCTCCTCAGAAGTGATTGTTACATGTACATAAATAACTAAAATGGCTTCTATGGCTCAGGCTATTCTCAAATTTCCCTGGCTCAACAGGGCTCCAATGTTCAAGGGACTGCTCCCCGTCGAAGTTTGAGTACTCGAATTGAAGTTGCGAAAAAGGAATGACCTTTTCTGAAGATGTATTTCTTCAGGTAAAAAATGATCTTACATAATTGTGACAACTACCTTGTGAGCCTAATGGAGGGACTGCACTTGAATTGTATCCAACTGACCATGCATGGATTCTGTCCACCGCCATACATGTGCACAGAGGGCAGATTATAAGATCTACAGAAGTACTTTGTGTTACTCACCAAGCTTTGCACTGGAAAGAGATACTGTGATCGTATTTGATTATTGACATATCATAATTTCAGTACTGAATCTTATCACAATGTGATATGTCCACTTTACAGATTCTTCCCAGTTGTTCACTGGTTCCCGAGATAACACCATTTGCAAGTGGGACATAGAGACCGGACAGTGTCTTCAGAAAGCATCCATATCAAGAAATTTGGTAAGGGTGTATGTGTAGTATATGGTCCTTCAATTATTGTACCATGCTGTAATAATCTATCTAGACACACAGCTTTTTAATTAGAAGATGTTAAGGGCAAATTATATCGTTATATCAGGCACATTTGTGAAATGAAGGCTACACTGTTGAATAGTTTTACAAAATGTACTTCTTTTCCTGTTATTTCTTGAATTATTATGATTTTAGAATTGATTTAGAGGCAACCTCGCTGGAAGATGCAGCAACGGGCTTTAAAAAGATTTTTTTTTTATTGTATCAGGAGAATTCCAAACTTGAAGTGCTGGAAATAGAAGAACAAGGTATAAATGGGTTCCACTTGAAGAACAGATTAGAGACATTAGGATGCGATAGAGAGGGAACATGAAATAGGGGCATTACTAGCCTGCACACTCTCTGGTTTGTATTACTATTATAGATATGTATAATTTTATTCAAAGGCTTATTAAGTAAATTGCCCAAAATTGCATGTTTTTAACCTTGCATCGAAGCTGGAATTAGAGCCCAGGCCTTCATGTTTCATGGCTTTGATTTAGCCTTCAGATAACATCCTGTACCAGTTTTTGTAAATGTTATGTTTTCAATTCTTTCTTGCACTCTAATTGGTTTCATTTTTAATTGAGGATTTCTGTCGCAGCCATAATTGCAATCCACAGGGTAATGGCTTCTGCAACCATGGATGCACAATAATTAAAAAATACAAGTACTGGAATCTCCACCTAGACTCACATTGCAATTCGGCAGGGTTTAGGTGCATGGATAGTGGGTGCCCGGAATTTCCTATTCCTGCCGTAGGTCTGCATCAAAATACATCAATTAAGAGTTCTAGTCCCGTACAATTGAGTAACTACAAGTTACTCAACACAGACATCCTCTGCCTGAAAGATTAAAGGATTTTTAGATACAAATACTGGGTACCTGACCCCTGAACTTTAGAACTCATCTGGAACAAGAAGACTGCCAAAAAGAAGAGCCGGGGAAGCTGCGAAATGGAACAACTGCTTTGCTGGACTGACCTGCAGTAGCTGCTTCTGTCTTGGGCAGTGAAAGGCCTGGAGTGGACTTTCTGCAACTTAATCTGTGAGTCTCTCCAAGGGCTTGAGGTAGATGTGGTAAATAAATAAATAATTACCGGATCTATTTTTCGGGATACTCATATAAACAGATAGCTCAATAAATAAGAGTCAAGATTCGAGGTAGCTGGAGTGTACAGGCTTTAATCAGGCTTAAAGGACAGGAACAGGACAGCCTGTACGGGAATAGGATGGCAGGGCCCGGCAGCTGCCGGGGGCAGGATCTGGGAGCATAAGGGATAGCTTTTAATAACAGTGTACAATATTTATAGTTAAACAAAATACATTACATTCAATACAGTAGGCGTAGCAGTAGGCGTGGTTTCGTAGCAGTCGCGAAAGATAAGGGCAAAATGATGTAACAAGAAGGCGTGTACAGGGCGTATACATAGACATGTGATGTAAACGTAACAGAATATGTCATAAAAGGGGCGGAAACATGGAGGGGGCTACCTGAGCAGCTGGGACCTCTAACCTAGTGGTGCGCGCAAACTGGCAATGACGTGTTACCAGGGAGGACTGGGGCTATGACTTCTGCGCTAGAAGAGGAGACTAAAGTCTGGAGTGTCAGAGCGACATGTACCCAGGCATATCTAGTATCTGGTGTTTAGAGTACATGTTGATAGAATCCAAAAGTTATCAGGGCAAAGGCTAATAGACTCTAAGACTGGTGCATGCATAATTCTATATGTAGTGCGTGTGTGAGGAATATTCTATGAATATTAATACAGTATTTCTCTTACATGGAGACATAAAGGCTAGACCATGACGGAAACTATTGATGCGATTCAGTAGTTCAGGAATGCAGAGAAGGAGGGTTGGACTGATAACTAGAAACATAACATATTCTTGGCAGACTGGGAGGCAGAGCCAGGCCGAGCCGGGCACTGCGAGGCATGAAGTAAGTGAAGGGTCAGGGATACAGGTGGGGGCTGTATCGCTCCTTGGAGAGGGTTCAGGAGACAGGAGCTGAATCTGAGTCCGGGCCCTTTTGAGGCCTAGAAACGGGGACAATTCAATGAATTAACGTGCACACTGGGAAACGTGGCAACGTAGCTTTACATAGGCCTAATATTCGTTGTATTCACGAGGACTGGAAACTGGCATACTAGAGATGGACACAACTGTAATTGCGTCTTTAATCGATCAGAAAGGAATACATGCATATCGGTCATGCACATATAACATAACATGGGGAACACGTAGGCACATACAACATGGCAAAATTTACTTTTCCACATTCCCTCCTTGTGCCCTACGTTTCCATCAGGAAACATCTATATTCATGATACCATCTATCATTTCATATAGCATCATTTGCTCGTCTCGAATTGTCTTGGAACGGGACTTAGGACTAGGAATACAAGAGGTAGCACAAATGCCGCAAATCGCAGGGCCACATTGTACACAGAGGCAGCAACTGAATATGATCATTACTGCAATACCTAGAAATGACAATACTTTCCATCCCCAGGCAGATATAATACTCCAGAGCCAACCGGACCATGTCCAGGTGCCCGGATTCTGATGTAACTGATGGGCAATTTTATGAAGTCTGGTTATAACTTAATAAACAGACGGTCCGTTATTAGGAATGAAAATGCAACAACTAGATCCGATGACTCTACATGCTCCTCCTCTATCGGCCAGTATGACGTCAAGAACGAGACGATTTTGGAGCACGACAAATCTCATAGCAGATTGCTCTTCAGTTAAGTTACCTAGAGCAGAAGTAGTCTCATTCACTACTGCTTCAAGGGTTCTGGTTAATCTACGTATTAACTTACTATTCTGGACAGGTCCTATAAAGAAGAAGAAACCTTTATTAAAGTCTTGATATTGTTCTAGAGTAGTTTCAGTTTGATCGACAATTGGGGACTCGATCTCCCTCCTATGTCTGACGTGTACTAGATGTGTGTTTCTGTGATAATCAGATGGGGCTAGAAAAACTGGTGGCAGTAGGAAGGCAATATAACATGTTCCATCCCAATCGAGGGGCAGACGAACATATGCGGTCTGACCACAAACAAAATAAGAATGACGTGAGGCTTTGAAAATAGATTTCCCACTGTCACTATACTCGACAATAGCAGTACAATCACTATGTCCTACATGTGCGGAACCATTCTTTCTGACACATAATTCGCCTTTGGTTGGTAGTACTGAAATAGCAGGTAAATCTGGAGTAGTATCAGACTGAACATTCAGGACCATAAAATTCGAAGAATAATTACCCAAATCATATACTTCATTTTCTAGATCTAACCCTGTTCTATGGGAGAGACCTTGCTTGTCTGGGAAACATGTCCTGTTCAGAAGGGACATATCATTGGAGGAGGACGTTAACGTGGACCATGCTCCACACGAACCATTATGTGAGAATGGATAAGGAAAGAGTGGCAGAACTCCCTTCGGTGTCTGGAAAGGGGGGAGCCGACCACACACCCAACAATTAGTAGCATTGCTGGTCTGGTGTGAATAGTGTAACATTCTGATGAATGTATTATTTCTCATAGCAAGACGATAGGATAGCTCGTGAGGAGGCAGATCACTAAATGTGTGCTCTACTGTAGCATTAGCAAACTTATTTACATGTGAACTTGGAAAACATAAATGTAATGCATAACTTGTGCAGGTAACCATTAAACTTAAAAATAATATAAAACTTAGAAAAACGATACATCGTATAGAGTTTTGACTAACTCTCTCACTATGGGGGTCTATCTCATACATGTCAGAAACCTGTCTAACCGTTTCACCCGAGAGGGACTTAGACAATTAAACTGGCTGACTTATTGTACTAGACCGGAGTTTTAACTTATACTCCTGTTGCGGAGTTTTCTCTAACAGAGGAACTTTCAGTTCAGGATTCAGATCAGAGTCTGGTTTCAGGCAGTCTTTAGAAATGGAACAGTCCTTAGAAAATGTCCTTTCTCGAACTCCATGGAACTTCTTGACGTGGGACAGATGGACCCACCCCTTGCGGCCCTCCAACTTCACGGCCGTGCGGGTGGTCAGGAGAACAAGTCGCGGCTCCTTCCAACGAGGCTCCAGTGGACTTGAACGATCAAAGTTCCTGACGAGGACAAGGTCGCCTGGAATGACCTCATGCGGTTTTACTTCGGTATTGTCTGGAAATGCAGCGGCAACCTGTGAACGACAAGAGTGTAGGGCAGACATCAAGGAAGCTAGGTAATCTGTCAGCATATTACTGGAAACATCTGTAATACTGCGGGGTCTGGGCGTACCCCACATGTTTGGGGGGCGGCCGAATACGACCTCATAAGGAGACAGACCTGATCTGGAATGTGCAACCATCCGTATATAAAATAGGGCTACTGGCAAGGCAACTAGCCAGTCTACACCTTTCTCTTTACATATCTTGGCAATACGGATTTTCAGGGTCTGATTATGTCTCTCTACGAGACCGGCTGCTTCAGGATGGCGCACACAATGGAACTTCCACTGGTACCCTAACAGAAGGGAAACATGTTTCATTAACTCAGATGAGAATGGCTGGCCGTTATCAGAATACACGACCCTAGGGAGTCCATAGCGGGGAAAGAATTCACGAACCAACTGCTTGGCAGTGGTCGCGGCTGTGTAATCTGGAACTGGATATGCTTCTGTCCACCTGGACAAAGCGCATACGACTACAAGGACATACTTGAAACCTCGACATCGCTCCATCTGAATGTAATCCATCTGGAGGACTTCAAAAGGGTGGTCAGGAGGTTGGAATCCACCTTGTTCCACCGGGACACTTTTACCTGGATTGAACTGACAACATATCATACAGGTACGGACTTTCTGCTTGGCTGCAGCTCGTAAGTGCTTGTTGAACCAAAGGTTCTGAATACTGTCTAACATACCTTTTTCTCCTAGATGTGCTGGACTATGTGCAGTATTAATAATGACTTGAACCATAGAGTCGGGGAGAAACCATGTGGCTTTTCCCTTCGTCACCCATCCTTGATCTGTCTGGACCCCTCCTTGTTCGGACCATTTCTTGATTTCTTCGGGAGTAGCATGTAACTGTATGTCTATGACATCTTGTGTAGGGTCCTTAACTGTCATACAAGTAGTCTGTTCTGGAATGGATGTCTGTGTCGTGTTAACTGGAATGTCTGGTGTCTGAGCTGTAAGCTTGGCTGTTCGATCTGCTAGATCGTTACCTTGGGAAATGATATCAGTAACTTTCGTATGTGCCTTGCACTTCATGATAGCGATAGCTGTCGGTAAATGTATTGCATCTAACAGAGCTTGAATGAGGAGACCATGCTGAATCTTGGTTCCATGAGAAGTCATGAAACCTCTCTCCTGCCAGAGCACTCCGAAGTCGTGTACGACTCCGAATGCGTAACGTGAATCTGTGTATATGTTTACTTTCAGGTCCTTGGCACGTATGCAGGCTTGGGTCAGAGCAACTAGCTCTGCTGCTTGAGCAGACAGGGTGTCAATACGGTGTGTTTCTATAACTTCGGTGTCCGTAGTCACTGCATACGCGGCTACTAGTTCTCCTGTACTAGTTCTCATACATGAACCATCCACATAAAGTGTCAGGTCGGGATTAGGTAATACAATGTCTGTCAGGTCTTGTCTTGGCTTGGTCATAGTGTTAATAACTTCCACACAGTCATGTGTGGCAGGATTTGAAGTAACGGACGGTAACAGTGTAGCAGGATTTAGAACGTTGCAGCGTCTGATTTCTATGTGTGGCTGGAACAGTGTCAGTTCATAACCTGTTAAACGTGCAATTGTCAAGTGCTGAGTCTGTGTTCGGTTTAAAAGAACTTCCACCGAATGTGGAACTTGTACTGTCAGGGAGTGTCCTAATACTATGGAATCACTTTGTCTGATTGCTAGAGCTGTGGCTGCAACTGACTTGAGGCACGCAGGCAAAGCCTGGGCCACTGGATCTAATGTGCTCGAAAAATAAGCACAGGGCTTGTACTGTCCTGCTTGATCTTGTGTGAGAACAGATAATGCAGTACCATCACGTTCTGTGACAAAAAGTGTAAAAGGCTTACTGTAGTTCGGTGTAGCTAGAACAGGTGCTTGGCATAAGGCTTTCTTTAATTCATTAAAAACAAGTGTATGTTCCTGGGTCCAAGGGAGGACAGTCGATACGGCTGCCTCCTGTGTCGTTAACTGTATCAGTGGCTTGGCTAGAAATGCATACTGAGGAATCCATTGTCTGCAATAAGAAGTGAGGCCAATAAAAGCTCGTACCTCCTTCTGTGTCTTGGGCTGTGGTAGACTCGCTATTAACTGGATACGGTCTGGTGTCAACTGCCTACCCCACTTGGACAGTAAGTGGCCTAAGTAGATCACTTGCTGGACACAGAATTGTAATTTGGAAGGGGACACCTTGTGCCCCTGCTCGGCTAGGAAATACAGAACTGTAAGTGACGCTCGCTCGCAGTCACGTTCAGAACGGGCTGTGATCAGTAGATCATCGACATACTGGAGCAGGGCAGTGTCAGTTGGCATGTGAATATTGTCTAGTTGTCTTTTAAGTGCTTGACTGTAAATACTAGGACTTTCTGTGAAACCTTGAGGAGCTCGTGTGAATTTATAGCTCCTTCCATTTAAACAAAAACCAAAAAGGTACTGGCTGTCTGGATGAATGGGGACACTGAAAAATGCATTCTTGAGGTCGATAACAGTAAAAAATGTAGCTTCAGAATCAATGGCTGTCAATAGGGAAGAAATATCTGGGACTACTGGATACTGGGGTATGATACATTTGTTAAGTTCTCGAAGGTCAATCACTAATCGATATACTGGAGGTGCATTTGGATCCGTACGTTTCATGACTGGAATGATAGGAGAATTACATACATTGGAGTCAGTTTCTACAACCACTCCTTGAGCAATAAGCTCGTCAATAATTTTGGATAAGGCTGCTACAGCCTCAGGTGGCAATCTGTACTGTCTGATTCGTGGCAAAACTATACCTTGTTTGAGAGTCACACGATGGGGTGTGATTTGCATAAAACCTACATCAGTTGGACCTTGCGCCCATAAATGCTGCGGTACATTCAAGAGTCTTGGATCAAAATCACGTAATACATAGTGACCTTTAAAGTCTCTTAAAAACAATCGGATTCCTTCTGGGGAGCAGCAAATAACTGCACCTAATTCTTTCAGTGTTTTAATGCCTAACAAATTTTCTGGACATGACTTCGTAAGTAACAAATCAGTAGTTCGGGACAATGGACAAACTTCTAGGGAAACTGGTTTTGAAATTTCGTTAACAATAGGCTTTCCTGAAAATCCAAGGGAAACATTTCTAGAGCCTGAGAGCGGAGCCCCTGGAACCTCGTCATGACTGATAGTAGTCCTACTTGCCCCTGTATCAATCAAAAACTTTCTGTCTTTCCCTAATACTTGACTGTGTACATAGGGACCCTCTTGATCTACAGGTATCTCGATGAGAGGCAAGCCTACCTCCCTCTCTAGGCTGTTTCATGAATACTGTTGATACTCTGGATACTCTGACTGAGCATACTGATACATCTGCTGTGTAACATGCTGTGTTGGAGCGATAGGCTGCGGTGCTGGAGCTGTCTGTTATGCATTCTGTGGTGACTGAGAAGTCTGTGAAACTTGTTCTTGTCTAGGCGGACGTGGTCTTTCTTTAGTCTTACCAGTAGCTATGTTGTGTTTCAGAACTGCACACTCGTTTATGAAATGACCTGGCTGTTTACAGTAATTGCAAGTCCCTTTAATGGGAGCTGCAGAATGACTGGCTTGATTTGGACCCCTCTTCTGACTGTCTTGTGGAACAGATTGTGCTACTAATACTTTCATTTTCGTATCTTTCATACGTCTCTTTTCGTGTTCTTGCTCTTCCCTGATTCTGTTCTGGTGATACTGGAGCATCTGAAGCATTTGTGATGGAGTATTAGCTTGCCAACTACTTTCGACTTTCAAAACTCGATTTTTAACTTGTGGACTTGAATTCTCGACTAGTTTAGTAACAAAAAGATGAGGGTATGACTCGCTACTTGTCTTCAGACCACTGTTAATAATAAAACATTTTTCAAATCTAGAATAAAAATCACTAGTGTCTTCATCCTGTTTCTGTTTACATGCTGAGATTGCATCCCAATCTTCCTTTTTCGTGGCTAGTAACCTTGGCAAAACCTGAATCAATAACTCGGGCAATTCTTTACATTTATCCCCAAGACCGGTACCTGGTACTCGTATATTATCTTCAGCCTCTAAAGCTGCCCAATCAATCTTTTTCTCTCCCACCTCCCATTCTTTTTCCTTGAGTTTTTCATATACCCCTGCGGGCAACAGGACCTTTAGCATTTTAATGATATCTGGATACGTGTATTCTCCCATACGGAGCATGTCTTTTAATTCTCGATGGAACCCTGCTGGATCTTTGTCGTGACAGGGAATTAATTTCTTCATCTCTAAGAGTTCCATTTTTGTGATAGGGGTGTAAACAAATACTTGTTGCATTTCACCACCCGCTGTCCTAACTGGGTGTACTTCTCGTAACGGATGCTGTCTATCTATGTAAAATGATTTACTTTCTGGAGGTGAGACATGAACAAAATGCGGATTCAAAAACGTTCTATATTTGTGGCGCTGTTCTAGAATGACACTAATTAAATCGGTACCTAAACCTTTCCATCTATACTGGAGTAACTCGTTCAGAACATCATGTAACGGACCTGGATCAGAATGCTGTCCCTCATACAGTGTAATGAGGTGCTGGATCATATACATACCCACCAGTCGCTGCTTGGCTGGGGGCAGTTTCAGAAACATTTGTGCCACTATTTCGTCTGGAAAAGTGGTAGAATCAGTAGTCCATCAGACTGCTGATCGGGCTAGTTCTTGTTCATGCATGATACTAAGTTCACTATAACCGATTCGTGATTTCAGAATGTGATCGGTAGCTTGAAATACTTGCTCAAGAGAACCTTGTTCTGTTACTGGAAGAGGAAAAACTTTCTTGTGTTCTAGGCGTGAATGTCGGTCGGGAAGTCTAGTTCTACCTACATACGCTATTCTGGTGAGATTCTCGTCGTCTACCTCTTCGGTAGGAGAGTCGTCTTCTTTCTCGCTTACTTGTGCTGCTTTGCGTTTCTCGTGTAACCTTATTATTTCCTTACGAATTTTCTTGTACATACTGTCTATACTACTTAGTGTCTTGTGTCTTCCCTCGGCTATATGATCGCTCCACTTTGTCAGAACTCTCATTTCGATCGGATCTTTAGTCGGATAATCTTGTTCCCTTATTAAACAATTAATTAGAAACTTTAATAGCATGAGCTGAGTCTCAGCTTTCCTTTGAGACATGGCTACGCCTATACTTCCTGGATCATCTCCTGTACGAATGAACCGATATATTCTGTCTAGATCTTCTTTCATATTTGGTAGGGTGTCCAAATATTCGGTCACCCGTCTTACACGCAATGAATATATGACCATATCATCATCGCCTGGGACTGGATCATAACGGCATTCGGTAAGAGCTCGTTTGATATCTGCAACGGACTGCTGTTTGGGCGTACGCTGTAACGCACGTTCATGTAACTCAAGTAGTGTCACACGTTTGTGTTGGGGCGGGGTACGAGGAGGATCTCCCCCCGCGGCTCCTAAACTAGAATCGTCGACGGGTACTGTACGGGCGGGCAGAGTGACTGATGTAGCGGGTACTTGTACTGTAGGCTGGACCGGGGGTACCGTAACAGGTGCTGTAACGGGTGCCCCGGTGACTGGAGGAACAGGAATTACGTTATTTACAGGAGCTGGCGGAGCAGGATTTGCATATACTGGGACTGTGTCGTCCAAGTAGGACGAGAGAAAAATATCAGCTGCGGTCGGTTTGTGACGTAGTTTAATCGGAACTAATGGCGGCGGAAAATTACATGGTGCTTCCGGGGTTGCTTTTGGCAAGCCCTCGGCAAGAAGAGGATACATACCCTTAATAAAAGCATTACTCTGTCTGTCTGACTGTTCGGTTTTAACTCGTTCACCTATTTCGATTAATTCCCTTTCTTGGGCTCTTTCTGAGGATTCTCTGCTTAATTCTGACTTTCTGATTTCTTTTTCGGTTCTTTTATGAGATTCTTTGCGCCATAACTCGATGGCATCTTTCTGGGACTGTCTGGCTTTCTTTTTCCATAATACTTCTTCTACTCGCATGATGCACTCGGCATCCCACGTACCTGATACGGGCCATCTATATTTCTCTTCTAATTCCTTGGTGTACTCCACCCATAAGTCTAGATATAATATGGCACTTATGCCATGTTTATGATACATAAAATGACCTGGACTGTCCCTAGGCGGGACAGGAACTGCTTCCTCGAGCAGACCTTTTCTAGTTCTTAACTGACGTAATTTCGGGAACAGAGGCATAATTTAGACTGGAGTCTGGACACAATACAATACACGATAAACACAATAATAACTTGAAAAACGAATCACTCATACCACGACATTGAAAACACATAAAATAACATTTATAATAACAGTTCGGACAGAATACTACCTGGAATACTGAAAACAGAACACATAAATTTCTTGAGAACAGAACTTACTGGAACAGAAACTTACTAGAATGACTAGATGCACTGCTAAAACAGTACGAAACTTACCGGTCCCATAAAGAGACACGTCAGGACCCGCGTCCACCTAGGTGAACACTTCGTGTTGGATCTGCGTACCCAAACCCACGGACCAGAGACAAATCAATTGACCCTGTCTAGATACTACCCCAGCAACGGTACTCACCGGGCAGCAAGAACGGAAAGCCTCGGACTGGACTAGACTGCTACGACGACGGACGGACGAACTTCGGACTTCAGTTACAGGTGGGCCTCCGGATACCTCGGACCTTGGACTCTTGGCTTGGGCTCTGGTCGGGACTCGCCGCGTTCCTCCACCGCCTCGTCTGGACGCTGGACCGCAACCTCCGTCTCCTCCGTGGGCCTGAGGGATACTTGAAGCAGAAATATCTGCACGTGCACGGTATGGTTCCGTCACGGCTGCAGAGGATCAGGGGGCCTGCGTGGCTTCTCCGGCGCGTGGGGAAAGGGCAAGTCCCTATTCGGGCGCCATTAGTGGTAAATAAATAAATAATTACCGGATCTATTTTTCTGGATACTCATATAAACAGATAGCTCAATAAATAAGAGTCAAGATTCGAGGTAGCTGGAGTGTACAGGCTTTAATCAGGCATAAAGGACAGGAACAGGACAGCCTGTACGGGAATAGGATGGCAGGGCCCGGCAGCTGCCGGGGGCAGGATCTGGGAGCATAAGGGATAACTTTTAATAACAGTGTACAATATTTATAGTTAAACAAAATACATTACATTCAATACAGTAGGCGTAGCAGTAGGCGTGGTTTCGTAGCAGTCGCGAAAGATAAGGGCAAAATGATGTAACAAGAAGGCGTGTACAGGGCGTATACATAGACATGTGATGTAAACGTAACAGAATATGTCATAAAAGGGGCGGAAACATGGAGGGGGCTACCTGAGCAGCTGGGACCTCTAACCTAGTGGTGCGCGCAAACTGGCAATGACGTGTTACCAGGGAGGACTGGGGCTATGACTTCTGCGCTAGAAGAGGAGACTAAAGTCTGGAGTGTCAGAGGGACATGTACCCAGGCATATCTAGTATCTGGTGTTTAGAGTACATGTTGATAGAATCCAAAAGTTATCAGGGCAAAGGCTAATAGACTCTAAGACTGGTGCATGCATATTTCTATATGTAGTGCGTGTGTGAGGAATATTCTATGAATATTAATACAGTATTTCTCTTACATGGAGACATAAAGGCTAGACCATGACGGAAACTATTGTTGCGATTCAGTAGTTCAGGAATGCAGAGAAGGAGGGTTGGACTGATAACTAGAAACATAACATATTCTTGGCAGACTGGGAGGCAGAGCCAGGCCGAGCTGGGCACTGCGAGGCATGAAGTAAGTGAAGGGTCAGGGATACAGGTGGGGGCTGTATCGCTCCTTGGAGAGGGTTCAGGAGACAGGAGCTGAATCTGAGTCCGGGCCCTTTTGAGGCCTAGAAACGGGGACAATTCAATGAATTAACGTGCACACTGGGAAACGTGGCAACGTAGCTTTACATAGGCCTAATATTCGTTGTATTCACGAGGACTGGAAACTGGCATACTAGAGATGGACACAACTGTAATTGCGTCTTTAATCGATCAGAAAGGAATACATGCATATCGGTCATGCACATATAACATAACATGGGGAACACGTAGGCACATACAACATGGCAAAATTTACTTTTCCACATAGAGCTTGCCCCCTGTTCACAAAGTCTCATGAACCGCAAAGACTTCAAGCTCTTCTGCCTGCAGGACTGCGTGTTTTGTGCTGCAAACAGAGGAAAAGCAACACGACGACGTCTACGACACCGCTGCCGACTCCATGTCCTGAAGGCACCACAGAGGGGAACGCCGCACCGCAACCTTGGTTTCACCGCCGACGCCTGTTGATGCCGCCACTGAGCCGCTGCTTGCACTGAGACCTAAGGGCACCGCATTCCGCACCGCCTCGCTTCACGGCAAAGCTTTGGCACCACTGAGAGCACCGACGCAACGCGACCTTGGTCTCACGACGACGCCTGTTGATGCCGCCACTGAGCCGCTGCTCGTACCGCGACCTGTAGGCACCGCACTCCACAACAGCTTGCTTCACGAGGACGTCTTGGCCTCCCTGATGTCGCCGCTCCATGCCGGAATCAATGCCGCTGCTTGCACTGTGGTTCGAGAGCACCGCTCGTAAGTCACACGACGCACCGCCCTCAACCCGCAACACAGCCTTGGCATACCGACCCCGGCATCATCGACTCCAGTTCGTCAGCCGCCGACATCGCTTCAGCAACGACGACGACGCTGCTGCCCCCGTGACCTGCTAGCACCGTGGCGGGCACCGCCTTCATCTCGCACCACGACCCTAGTCTCACCAACGACGCCATCTGACGCTGTCACCGAGCAGCTGCTTGCACCGCAACCTGGGGGCACTGCATGCCACACCGCTGCACGCCGCACTGCTGTACTTCGCACCCCAGTACCCGACACCTGCCGGCGCCAGTGCTCCTGATTCCACCAGAAAGGAGCTCGGCCTGCAACGCGAGTGACTTCAAGAGCCTCAGCGCACTGCATTTTACACAGATACTGTTTGCGGGTCTTCCCGACACTGTAGCTGGCCGCGACCAGCCAGAGCTGTTGGATTTATTATTCAGGACACCGTGATAGCCCCGGATGGAGCTATGGACATCAAGGAACTGTGTTTGAAACTTATTTTGATAACTGCAGATTTGTAAGTATAGTATTGAGGATTTTTATCGTAATTAGTCTTGTCTTAAAGAATATCAAAATATTGGCTATTTTTCTAAACTGGTGTGGTGTCCTTTTGTAGTGCGTATACTGCATTACTGTTGGTTATGTGCAAATGTTTTACACACTGCCTCTAAGATAAGCCTGGCTGCTCGTGTCAAGCTACCAAGGGGGTGAGCAGGGGTTATTTTAAAATTGTAACACCCTTATCCTGACTAGAGTGGTGTTTTTTGCCTGGCTGTGGTCCACACCCCTTTGTACCACGTGGTCCACACCCTAGCCTACCAAAAATCCAATTTCTTACTCTATTATATATATATATATATATATATATATATATATATATATATATATATATATCCATACTAATATAATAAAGCGAGAGCCCAAACCTTTGAAGTGCGTAATCTCAGGAACCACAGCACCAATCACAACACCCAATACAGCGTTGGAAGGGGCAGTTGCAGCAGAGGGACATAGGCTATGCAGACGCCCACCATATACATTTAAAAGGTAAAAGAACCGTGCTAGCAAAGTAGTCCCTTGTGGGCGTGTCTGCGTTGTGCTGTGGGCTGGGGCCGTGACAAATGCTGGGGGCGTGTGGTACGTTCCACCCTTTATGCCATGTCTCATATCGTGTGCTGTGGATGTGTGCGGGGCGCGGGATTACGGAAAAAAAAGCGAGCGTTGTGCTCAATATTTCATTGTTTTTTCTTCCCAGGATCTGTACATTCCAGCTCAGGGTGCCCACCCTGCTCCCTTTAAATACCCCTGCACCCCATAATCATAACCCACCCTTACTCCTTAAAATACCCCAACACCCTTAAACACGAACCCATCTTAACCCTATAAATATACCCTGAACCCCAAAACCCAAATCTATCCCTAAACCCTAAAAATACCTCTGTACCCCAAAACCCAAACCTAGCCCTGAATGCTATAAATACCCCTGTACCTCAAAACCCAAACCTAGCCCTGAACCCAAAAAATACCCCTGTACCCCAAAACCCAAACCTAGCCTTGAACAATAAAAATACCCCTGTACTCCAAAACCCAAACCTACCCCTGAACCCTAAAATACTCCTGTACCCCAAAACCCACACCTAGCCCTGAACCCTTAATACCCCTGCACCCCGAAACCCATACCTACCCCTGAACCCTAAAAATACCCCTGTACCCCAAAACCCAAACCTAGTCCTGAACCATAAAAATAACCCTGTACCCCATAACCCAAAACTATATCTGAACCCTTAAAGTACCCAAACACCCCATAACATATACCTCAGTACCCCAAAACATATACCCCTATACCCATACTTACCTTATCCAAAAATAAAAAACAAACCATGCTTTTACCATTCATGCATTTACAATGAATTTCGTTGTAAATGTATGCGTGGTAAAAGCATATAAAATGTAATGCCATGCGTTATAATGGCATTGCGGAGTTATGGTACTTTCGTAATGAAAGTATGCGGAGTGATGGTATGCGGAAAGAAAGTTACGGAATAATGGGTGTTTACCCTCCCCGGGTAAGTACATTGGTGGCACGGCGGCCAACATCTCCAGCAACATTCTCATATTTTTTCACCACCAATTTGAAAAATGCACAGGTCTCTCTCATTGATGGCCAGCACCGACATACACTTTTAGACACACCTCCCGCCACAAGTTCTAGAATTGCGAACTTTAGAGCTGGGGAGCTACGTTCGAATCTCGGCATCAGCTCAACATCCTGTGATTCCAGGCAAATCGCTTTGTCTCCCCGTGCCTACCACAAATGAATGTGCTCTTCTGTAATGTAAATTGTGCTCGTGCCATGTTGTCGATTTCGCGCTATATAATATTGCAAGGAAAAATAAAGTAGGGAAACTCGAGTTCACACACTACTGAACGCGCACTCTTCAGTGCATCAGCAGTGCACTGTGAATCGGAGCGTTTCACAGGCCTGTCATAGATAAGAAATGCTATCAAAACGAAATCCTACAAAACAATATACTACTGGCCGGCAGCAATTCATACCCGGACAACGTCGGGACAGGCTGCTAGTATATTTATATAGTCAGACTATGTTATATGTTCTCCAGTTAATAAAGCATAATGACTATTTGTGTGTCTTTCAAATCGACACTTATCAATCTGGAGATTCATATATTAAATGCATATATAAAATCATATGAGACCAAACACTATTTTCTTAGTTATTGTTATCAGAGTTTACATTGTGGGATCATAATAATAACACTGCTCGAATTAAATTAATTTTCTATTTTGTGACATTTTCATCACCGTTCATAACCACAGAGTGTTTGAATGGAATTGTCGGAAACCCAAGACACTTTATATTATATTATTTTTAAATACAATACTTTAAATAAATCAAGAACAAAGGTAAATAAATAATGTTCTCTCTTCGAATAAAAGCACTCTGGTAGAGACTACCAAGGCTTCAAGATGTGTCCCACGACCCCTCAGAACCCACAGTGCTCCACATCAGCTAAACGGCTCATTCCTAGTTTTTACTCAATTTAAGACAAACCTAGAACACTGACTCTCTTCACTGATCTAGGACTTTTCTCTCTAATTCTCTTTTTTACCCGTCACAATTTCTATGTGTTAAATTCTTTGATTACAGCCTAAAACAAATTATTGTTCTTGCTGAGATATCATCTCTTTTTAGGAATTGTGACAAGAGAAAAATTGTTAAGCTAATTCAAAGTACTTTTGCCTTTCTGAAAGGCTTAGACTGTAGACTGATGTCTTATAGGACCCTCCACGAAAAGAAAAGTCATGCACTTTCAATCAAAAAGTAAGTTAGAAAGCTTTTAGTTCAACAGGCTCCTCCCTAGAAATCGATGGATGGCTCCACCCTACCCTCCTAGTAACTTTGCTGATTCTGTTACTGAAGGGTTACAATAAGTATTGGGTGTAAGTTAAGTCAAGTTTGAACCTAGATAGTAGAAAGCAGTGCATAAAGCAGGGAAAACTTGTTTTTTTCAAGAAGGTTTGGTTTCAGGTGGCAGTGAAACATCCTGGTTTAGATATTCTCGTGGACATTGGCATTATGCCCAGCACCTTCTGGAGAGGATATCCTCAGAAAGGATTGAGGCTGGCGGCTCCTTGTAGAGGTAGGGCAAAGGAGGTAATAGATCCCTGAGAACACTTTGAGGGGTAACCCTGAAGTTGAAAATTAAGTTAGCCATTAGTACACATTGACTCTACTTTTACAGATGTGAGGAGAACCAACAGTTGGGTTGTCCAAATAGAAAGATCTGTCCGGAAGGAAAAGACAGTTGAATCACATCACAAGTGATGTTGAAGGGGGATGCAATGAAGGTAGACCTCTGGCATATCTGGGGCACTGGGGCACACCTGCCCACAAGTCAATAGAATCTGCACTTTGTAACCAGAGGTGCGCCTCTTGCTTCCTTACCATACTTTGGCAGATCTTTGGCTCTAGGCATCACAGATGGGATTCAATTGTAAGTAGTTATTACGCATCAGCTCATCAATTGTAAGAAGATAGTTGGAGAATTACCTGTGCCTCACTGAGTCTAATGGGAAACATTTCAGCCTGCGCTGGGCATTGTCTTTTTAGTGGAACAAGAGGTTCCCACAAGAGTAGATCACTTCAATCAAGCAAGGGAGGAATATAAATATTAAAGAACAGTGGTGCTAAAGGTAACATCAGACAACCAGCCTCAGAAGATTATTGGTTAACCCCTTCGATACTGATGACGAGCTGAGCTCGTCATGTAACGCAGGTTTTTAAAAACCGCAGCTCGCAGCGGGAAAACCGCCAGCGTGCATGCGGTTAATTAGAAGTGTAACTGTTTCAGTTCAGAGTGTGGGAAAGGCCTTGGCCCATTCTAGAACAAGGCCCTGCAGTCCAGGATCTTTGAGTCTGTAACTAAAATGTCTCTATCGTTGTTATCAAAGTCCTCAGACTGATCGACAAGACCAGTGTCCTCATAACGGTGCCATCCGTCTTCATCCTCAAGTCATCAAGGATTTTTCTAACCATCAACAAGGTACTAATATCGGAAAAAGCTTGCCTGGGCAGGATTAATCGACTAACTCTCAACAATGGTTGCAGTTGAGATATTTAATGATAAAAACAGATGTTAGTTAAAGATAATGGGATTCCCTCAGGCCTTTTTCTAAAGGGCTATGAACGAGCATTTTTTAGCAAATTTGTGACTGTTCTTGAAGTTAACTATTGGCTAATTAAGTTTTTATGGCATTTGCCACTTTTGGTTTTATGGTCAGATCCTTAAAACACCACGCAGGTCTAATATAATTTGGGGAGCCTGATGTTTACTATGGTGGAATATTGAGGTAAAACCTTCTCAGGTTGTGCAAAAGTAATTGAGGATTTTGCATTGAAGGAGGAGTTAATATGTGATTCATTTGAACTCCTAATTATTGAGTAGAACTTGTACATTTACTTTTTATTTCTAAACAACCTTAAACATTGTGATGTTAAAAATGGCTATTGCACTACAGAGAGCGTTGGATGGGTGAAGGGTTGGCTTTTTCCTAATATTCCTATCAAGGTGCTGGCAGTATTGTAACAAACAGTCAGTATTTGTTACATATGGGGATCTCAGACCTACATGGTAATGGTGAGAGGCCTGAGGCAACGCGGTTTATGATTCTAAAGAAAGCCACTTTGAAACTCAAGCTGATGAAAAGATAACCCGGATGAAGACAAACTCTGACACCTTACAAGATTAACAAGAAGCAAATGTACCTCGAAATAGTTTCATTGATCAGTAACCCAGATGAGACACGGTTACTAGGGAATTCATGAATCTTACTACCTGTAACAAAAGACCTGCCAGAGACATAGACACCTCACAGGACAATGTAGAACCCCTACTCCCAGCTAGTTCTTAGAGAGGTGCAAGTCTAACATCTCAAATCTCAATGACTCCTCTCCGTTCCACCTTGTATCTTGCTGTTGGTAGGGAGGGTATGTGGGCACTTGGAGTCATACAAATCTATATATAGACAATACAGCATCCAAAGTATTCACTCTATCAAATCATTTAGACCACAATTTCAAGAGATACGGCTGTAGTTGCCTCTATCACATTATTCAAATTACCATCAATCGCAGCTACTTTTAACACCACATGTAGTTGCATCATTTGTGACAAAAAAGCAGTAGAGTGTGTTCCTTCTTGATTATTATCAAGGAACATCATTTAACCTAAAGAAACACCTTCCCAAAAGATTAAAAGAACCCAGTGTAAATTCTTGGTGTTCTGGGAAATGGAGCATATCGATTGGCTGATGCAGGGCATTGGTGATGCTTAGCAGCTGGTGCCCTTAAAACGATGTGTTCCTGTGCAGCCTCTGCATGACTGCTTTCACAAAGAGAAAAATATGTTTTGAAAGCAACTTGTATTCTATTTCTAAATATTTCTTTCCAAAGTGTAATGAACACCCTCTGGACCTGCAGAAATATCCTCGTGGTTATAAGTATGATGAAGCTAACCACGATGGAGGACTAGAATTCCAAATGTGAAGCTTTTTTTATTCCTTTTGTTTGTCCCAAAGTATTGGTTCTTGATTGACTGACTAGTAAGCTCTTTAAAGAAGATATTAATATCATGTTTATTTGGTCTAGCACATAACTGTTGTTGCATTACCCTTGTTCTGGCAGCTAATTGGTTTTCTGAATCCTAGTAAAAGATGTCTCTTGAGACAATCATGGTCATTGGTGGACTCTTCTCCTGTGGGGCAGTCGGGCAGAGGTGAAGACCTCTGCCACCCTGACAGAGGAACATTTGTCGTATTTAGAGACCTTTCTCCTGCCTGTCCGGGATCTCTTTAATGTGAAGGGAGCTGATACCAAGGTGGCATTAAATGTTGTCTGAGCAGGCACCATGCAAAAAAGCGCCAAGTCTGCAAACCTTTTTGGTCAAAGAAAATAAACTTTCAACGTAGGATGTTTTCACTGGACAAACAGTAAATGGTCCAATGGCCATGGAAACTTTTACCCTCTACATAGGAGCCATTTAACAATTTCCATGCCTCATAAGTAGGGTGACCAGAATTTTAAAGCAAAAAAACGGGACATTTCACAAAAATAGAAGGACTATAATTTTACGTCAAGCGAGCGCACAGAATGACAGCGCTCCTCAGCAGAGAATTTAAAAAAACAGGCAGTAAGAACATACATAAGATGCGATTTTTAAACCCAGTAGCTTGCCTGTGAATTAAGTTGCTTTACATAAAAACATGTAAAACATTAAAAAAAACGCCTCCCCCCGTGACCCTCTCCAAAAACCGGGACATGAGCTAAATTTCTCGAAATCTGCCCAGACAGTTGGTGAAACAGTGACCGTTCTGACAAATCGGGGAAGCCTGGTCACCCTACACATAAGGCAAATGAGCGTCAGTGGTTCACACCCTTAATAGGTGGGGATGTGGAGGTTACCATCAGCATGGACAGCGGAGGCGCTGCCGCAGTAACCCAGCAGTTTCCCCTGGATCTAAATAGAGCTGGGGAACTGTGGGGTGAGAGGATTACTGTTTAAGTCATTCCCCTGCTCCGCCACACCTTGAGTATGGCCTGCTGCTCTCTGAAAGGCTCCAGCAGTGTCGTATAATGATTAATTTCACAGGTGAGTGAGTAATGAAGATATTGGTCAGTCTCAAGCAAATTGACTGTTCGACAGATTCAACAGTTATTATACAAATACTTTTCAGTTGTGTGGCAGTGTCAAACTTTCATTTTATGTACATTCAAACCGTGTTAGCAGTTTGTGTTGCATGCTTTTTACCCTAATGGACTTCTGTTTCTTAGGTGACACACATGTGCTGGGTTTCCAATGACTCCTACTTCATCCAGACCTCCGAGGATAAAATGATCAGGTCAGTTGGTGCGGTTTAGTGGGTGCTATTGTGTTTTATCAGTGACTTCACCCAGTAATGTTCTCTTGAGAACATTATATAGAAAAATACCAACAATATATTGTTGGCATCCTGCACCATGCGAAGAAATCTGTGGGTTCTCTTCCAGGGGATCCTCATCAATAGTCATAAGCATTAGAATATTCCCGCTCATGTGCGGGACCCCGGAAACACTATATTATATGTGCCCCACATATATATATACTCATATATATATAAATACATATATATATATATATATAACATGCAATAGCAGCCAATAAAAACAGAGCTGAAATATGCTGTGTGGAATTTCCACCATACATGTATAATAATAAGCATTAGAAACATGAGAAACAACAAAAAAGTTTGTTTAGAAATTGTTTTAATGCTCAAAAAGCAGTAGAAATTCTTATAACTCACTGGAAGCATAGAAAGCTCCCAGGCTGCATTGCAAACACACAGTCTAAAAAGACTGAAAAGCTAACCTGTAGCTGCATAGCAATAAACTGACACCGTGCCTTTAAGGCACTCATGACCCCCAGTATCCCATCATGCCTCAGGGGTGACAGTTAGGTCAGTTGTTCTTTCCGGCTCCTTCAGAGAAGGACCCTGGTTACACAGCTCCACTAATTTTCCTGTTTTTTGACAGACAAACTCTTCACTTTTGACAAATTTTTGTTCTTACTCGACGTTTAACATCTAGTCAAGTAAGATACTGTCTTTTTCAGTCATTTTGGTGAGCATTTTCTCCTGAAAATGCCTTCACTCTGACAAATGCCCTTCTTGTGGCAACAAGAAGGCCAAATCAGACAACCACGACGTCTGTATCCTGTGTCTGCCTGAGGAACATGATCCAGGCACCTGTCCTCATTGTGAACACCTGTCAGGAAGAACTTTAAAAGACAGGGAGAGGATTCGCATTTATGGCCTAGCTCATAGGTCATCAAGAGGAAGATCTCCGGTGAGGAAGGGCTCCAAGAAGACTCATTCATCTTCCAGAAAGAAGTCTTCACATCCCTCACCCTCAGCGTCGGGCTCGGCGCTGAGAAAAGAACCACCGGTGGATCATTCATCGTCTAAACTACCGTCGGCGGCGGGCTCGCCGTCGAAGAGAAGACCAGGTACGTCGACGACGTCGAAGGATCCAGTTCCATCGTCGAAATCCCCTCCGCCGGCGTCAACCGGGCGACGTCGAGGAAGGGAACTCCGCCGCCGTCAACCGGGCGACGGTCGGCGTCGAGTTCCAAGACCCCTCCGCCGTCGTCAACCAGGCGACGACCGGCGTCGAGGGAGGTCACCCCTCCGCCGTCGTCATCCAGACGTCGACAGGCGTCGAGAAGTGTGACTCCTCCGCCGTCGTCGAAGAAGCGACGTTCGGTGTCGAGGACCAAGACCCCTCCGCCGTCGACAGGGAAGAGTCGATCGGCGTCGAGGAGGCAGTCTCCGTCGGTGTCTCGTCAGCTGTCGGCGTCGAGGGTGTCCAATACCCCTCCGCCGTCGTCGCACAGACATTCGATGTCGAGGCAGAAAACTCCGTCGACGGCTGATCATCACCGTTCGACGTCGAGAGAAAGGCCTCCGTCGACGATTGGACATCGTCACTCGACGTCGAGGCAGGGTGCTTCGTCGACGACAGGACATCGTCGTTCGACGTCGATACTTCCGTCGACGACTGGGTATCGTCGTTCGACGTCGAGGGAGAGGGCTCCGTTGACGGCCAGTACTCGCCGTTCGACGTCGAGGCATGGAACTCTGTCGGCGGCTGCTCATCGCCGCTTGACGTCGAGAGACCACACATCCTCGCATAGACATTCAAAAACAAGATTGTTTGATCCGCCGACTCCACGAAGGCACTCGACCACGAGGGAAGATCGCTCAACGTCGAGATGTTCAGATGTGGTGATGGTAACGGAGTCAGCTTCCCGTCATTCCACCTCAAGGTCCTCTGGCTCCTCCACAGCATCTTCGAAGTCCAGAAGTCCGGTACGCAAATCACCTGAGCGTCGGACGGACCCTTCGGCGGATAAAGTCAAACTGTCACCTAGATGGTACAGGTCTTTGGACCATTGGAGAGATGCTGGGGCTGCAAAGCGTATGCAAGACTATGTCAGCTCGCAGCACAGGTCTCCTCTTCAGGATCTGGTGGAGGAGATGGACAAGCATAGCCGTCCCAGGCGCAAATCTCCTGTGAGACCACCTACCAGATCTCCCAGGCCCCGATCTCCCAGAAATGAACCACAGGAGCGGGCCAGGTCTCGCTCTCCTCAACGAGAAGAGCGTTCGAAACGATCAAAAGAGAGGAGGCACAGTGTTCACCGTAGTCGTCGACGAACTCCGTCTACTTCGTCTACCTCTTCTACTAGGTCTTCCAAGAGGGACTACTCCCCTACTTTGACGGACAGTCCTACGTCCCGATCCTCCCCAGTGGATGACATTGGCAAGTATCTGGATGTCTTACAAAGAGGAGCTCAGAAGCTGAGCATTGAAATGTCTGTCCCTCAGGTTACAACGACAGTCATTTTTGAGACTTTACACAAAAAGGCGATCACCCGTCCTTTACTACCGTTAGTCCCGGGAATTATGGATCCTGTCAAGGAGGTATTCCTAACTCCGGCGGCTATCAGAGCTGTGCCAGCCCGCATCCAGAAGAAATACAAACCGGCCTCTTCTGACCCGGTTTTTGTACGATCTGACCCTCCAGCAGACTCAGTTATTGTGGCAGCGGCGAGGAAGACACACGCAGTTGCCGGTTCTTCTTCAGTCCCACCAGACAAGGACAGCAAGACTCAAGACTCCTGGGGTCGCAAAGTTTGCAACTCAGCTGCGTCGACTCTTAAGGTTTCTAGTGCGGCTGCACTTCTGGGTCGCTACGACAGAGCCTTATGGGACTCTATGGAAAGGTTCAAAGCCAAGCTGCCAAAAGAAGACCAGCAGGATTTTGAAGAGACCGTGACTGAAGGATGTCTGGTGGCGAATCAGATGATAAGCACGGCTGCGGATGGTGCTGTCCTGGCGGCGCACTCCTATTCTCATGGGGTTTGTGCCAGGAGATCGGCATGGTTGCGCCTGACAGGCCTGAAGCCGGATGCTCAACATCGCATCCTTAATCTCCCCTTTTCGGGTTCCGCTCTCTTCGGGGAGCATGCTGACGAAGAAATGACCCGAATGAAGACGGAACTGGACACAGTGAAAGCGGTGGGCTTGGAAAAGAAAAAAGAGTTCAACCGCCGTTTCAAGCCCAACAGGGGGAGAGGGGCTCAACAGAGGGTTCAAACCCCTCAGTGGTCCCAAAATAAGAACCAGGGGAAATCCCAGTTTCGAGGTAAACCTGGCAGAGGTAGAGGAGGTCATCAGCAATCCTCTAACACCACGAGAGGAGGAAAAGCCTGATCAGTGGCTTCCTCTGGCGCCGTTGCCCACTCCAGTGGGAGGAAGTGCTTCACAACACCTGGCAGAGTGGGTCAGCATCACCAAGGATCAGTGGGTGCTGAGTATACTGCGCAATGGATACAGGCTACGTTTCCGTGCCCCTCCAAAGAGCATTCCTCCAAAGAGCGTTTCCCTCATCAACTAAGCTTGCTCCGAAGAGAGGTAAAAGTCCTACTACAAAAAGAGCGATAGAGGAGGTTCCTCTCGCTCAAAGAGGAAAGGGAGTTTACTCCAGGTATTTTCTTGTCCCCAAAAAAGATCAGGAGGACAAGTTCAGACCAATACTCGATCTACGACTTCTAAACAAGGTCATCGTCAGAGAAAAGTTTTGCATGTTGGCACTTCACCAAATATGCCCACATCTTCAAGTCGGAGATTGGATGTGTTCGGTGGACCTACAAGATGCGTACTTTCACATCCCTATTGCTCTACAACATCGCAAGTACTTAAGGTTTGTCGTAGGGAACAAACACTATCAGTACACAGTGCTACCCTTCGGTCTCAAGTCCGCACCACGAGTCTTCACCAAATGCATGGCAGTGGTGGCGGATTTTCTTCACAAGAAGGGGCTCTTCATCTTCCCGTACCTGGACGACTGGCTCCTGAAAGGTCCATCTCCAGTGCAGGTGAAACACGATCTACATCTGTGTCTACTCCAGTTGCACAGGCTCGGCCTTCATGTGAACCTGGAGAAGTCAGTCCAGCGGCCTACTCAATCAATCCACTACCTAGGCTCCGTTCTGGACACAAACGTGGGAAAAGCGTTTCCTTCGGAGGAGAGACTTTTTTCCATGAGCCAGAAATGTGGAATCCTGCTGAAATCTCGGCTTCCAACAGCCCGTCAAGTAGCATCCCTGCTAGGTTCCATGGCGTCCTGCTTCTTTCTCATCCCAAACGCCAGGCTGAGAATGCGTCCTCTACAGCAGGCTCTGGAGGATCAATGGGACCAGGCGACAGATCTTTGGGAGGATCGCATCAAACTCTCCCAAGCGACAAAAGACGCCATCAAATGGTGGACACGGAGAAAGAATCTGCTGGTGGGGGTTCGGTTTCCCCAGCCTCTTCCAACCCAGTCGATAGTGACGGATGCCTCTTTGCAGGGTTGGGGAGCGCATATGGGTCCGCTTCAGATTCAAGGCCTGTGGTCTGCGCAGGAGCAGACATACCACATCAATATGCCGGAACTCAGAGCGGTATTCCTGGCTCTCAAAGCTTTTTTACCAGCGTTAGAGTCCAACTCAGTCCTAGTTCAGACGGACAACACGACCACCATGTTCTATCTGAACAAACAAGGAGGCACAAGGTCTCGCCCTCTGTCCCGAGAGGCTCAGGCAATCTGGCATTGGCTCCTCTCTCGAGGCCTCACGATAGTGGCGGTGCACCTTCCAGGCGAGTTGAACGTAAAAGCAGACGCACTCAGCAGGCACTTCGAAGATCAGCCAGACTGGGTGCTAAACGACGAAGTAGTGGAAGAGCTTTTTCGTTGCTGGGGTCGTCCAACCATCGATTTGTTTGCAGACGACGAAAACTCCAAATGCCACGCCTTCGCGTCCAGGTTCCACCGGCCAGGGACTCAGGGAAATGCTCTACTGATGGATTGGTCAGGGACATTCGCTTACGCGTTTCCTCCCCTGGCTCTGATTCCGAGAGTAGTTTCCAAGCTCTGCAGGTCGAACATGGAAATGATCCTGATAGCTCCGGATTGGCCGCGGCAGTGGTGGTACCCGGACCTTCTGCATCTGTCTGTGTGTCCACACAGACGACTCCCTTGCAGGCCGGACCTGTTGAGCAAGATGAACGGGAGGATAATGCATCCCAACCTCCCATCACTGAACCTAACAGCATGGCTCCTGAGGTCCTGCAATACGGACATTTGAACTTGCCTCCGGAATGCATGAACATTTTAAAGGAGGCTAAAAGACCTTCCACAAGAGCGTCCTATGCGTTCAAGTGGAAGAGGTTTTTCTTATGGTGTAGGGATCATCACCTAGATCCGACTAAAGGACAGGAGGACGTCATCTTGCCATACCTCCTTTATCTAGCTACGGCTGGTTTAAAATACGCTTCTATTAGGGTGCATTTGTCAGCCATAGTAGCATACAGAAAATCACCAGATCAGGTGTCTTTCTTTCAGGTTTCAGTGGTTAAGGACTTCCTCCAGGGGTTGAAGAAAGTGTATCCCCCTGTGCGAAATCCTTCTCCTCCATGGGAATTAAACCTGGTGCTATCCAGGTTAATGTCACCACCTTTTGAGCCCATCCACAAGGCCTCTTTGCAACATCTCTCTTGGAAGGCGGCCTTTTTGGTGGCGATTACCTCTGCTCGCAGAGTCAGCGAGATTCAAGCTCTCTGTGCGAAAGAACCATACACTATCTTTCATAACAATAGGGTAGTCTTAAGGGCTCATCCAGCTTTCTTACCTAAAGTCATCTCTGATTTTCATATAAATCAGTCCATTTCCCTTCCATCATTTTTTCCAAATCCTACGACCCCAGCCGAGCGGTCACTTCACTCCTTAGATCTTAAGAGAGTGCTCAAGTTCTATTTGGAAATGACCAAAGGGATTAGGAAAACGGATCAACTGTTCGTGAACTATGGTTCAATGCGAACAGGTTTTCCAGCGGCCAAGAGGTCCATCGCGAGATGGATTGTCTCTTGCATTAAATTGGCTTATCAGCTTGCAGGCAAGCCTTTGTTGCAGTCACCCAAAGCGCATTCCACTAGAGGGAAGGCCGCTACTGTAGCCTTCTTACACGACATTCCAATGTCGGAGATATGCAAGGCTGCGACTTGGAAATCAGTTCATACCTTTACGAGACATTACTGTCTCGAGTCTGATTCCAGGGCCGATACTCAAGTAGGACAAGCCTCTTTGAGGAATCTATTTGGGTAGCCTACGGCCTATACGAGCTTAGTATTTTCTAGGCTTAATATGGTTTATTACTGTATTGTTACTCCTTTGCCCGCAGGGAGATGAGGTGAGGCTCGCTATTCTATTCTAATGCTTATGACTATTGATGAGGATCCCCTGGAAGAGAAGGATTAGTTACTTACCTGTAATCCTAGTTCTCTTCCAGGGGTATCCTCATCAAAGTCATAAGCAACCCTCCCGCCTCCCCGGGCAAAGGACATTCTTTAATAAGGAGATGTTGTTAACCTATTTGTTATTGGGTTTATTTTCAGTCTCCGAAAAGAACAACTGACCTAACTGTCACCCCTGAGGCATGATGGGATACTGGGGGTCATGAGTGCCTTAAAGGCACGGTGTCAGTTTATTGCTATGCAGCTACAGGTTAGCTTTTCAGTCTTTTTAGACTGTGTGTTTGCAATGCAGCCTGGGAGCTTTCTATGCTTCCAGTGAGTTATAAGAATTTCTACTGCTTTTTGAGCATTAAAACAATTTCTAAACAAACTTTTTTGTTGTTTCTCATGTTTCTAATGCTTATTATTATACATGTATGGTGGAAATTCTACACAGCATATTTCAGCTCTGTTTTTATTGGCTGCTATTGCATGTTATATATATATATATGTATTTATATATATATATGAGTATATATATATGTGGGGCACATATAATATAGTGTTTCCGGGGTCCCGCACATGGGCGGGAATATTCTAATGCTTATGACTTTGATGAGGATACCCCTGGAAGAGAACTAGGATTACAGGTAAGTAACTAATCCTTAACTAACATCCTCAGATGTAGGTTGTTGTTCTAGCTCTACACTACCCTTTTTCTTACTCTTACACTCTGTCTCGCTCTGTCCTCTATGCTCACCAGGTCCAAATACTGCTACGACTGTTCTGTTTCATCAGTTCTACCAGTAGGGACAGGGTAGCCTAAAAATAAGCCTCATGTTTTGCATTCTCCAATTCTTTATAATGGATCTTTCACTCTGGAATCAGTTTGTTGACCCATAACCTTTTTGCTCTTCTGGGTGGCCACTTTTGTTTTCTAAGAGGCAGTTAGCGATATTTTTGATCGTAATGTAACTGGCTAGTTTTTAAGGATCTTAATTCAGTTTTGTTAAGCAGTGATGTATCTACTTCTCCTGTTATTTTATATTGCAAAGGCGCACAATTGCCGATTTTGACATCTCACATTTTAACTAGGCAACTTTAACCTCCAGCTCGCTATCTAATCTCATTCTTTTTAAGTGCAAAAGCCAACGTAATGCATTCACTTTTCATCTTTGTCGTGCATGCCTTCCAGACACTCTAATATACAGATTCCCCATTATCATTTGTCTTAAACATGTATTTGTTTTTACCTGAAAGACAGTTTTTTGCTTTACGATTCCAGCTCCCACCTCTTATTGCTGTTACCCTCTGCAGCCTCAAGCTAAAATTCAAGTAGAAGTGGTTTGAGATAGCTTAATTGGATTTTCCACCTCAAGGGTCCCATCCGGTATCTTTCAATTTACATAATAAATTCAGGTGTACTCCCAATGATCATTTGAGGAAAAAAAATTATACATTGATTGGTGAGATATCCTCCGACCTAGTCGACCGTACTAGTTGTGGAAGCATCTACCACAGACCCACCACCCCATTGGACACATCCAATCTAAAACGTTTAATCACTGGGTCCAGCACTACTCTGATGTCTACACTGACATTAAATGTGACCTTCTGCAACTTTTATTTTTTTGGAAACGTATCTCCACAACCACCTAGTCCATATTTCTTTGGTACAAGAAGGAATAATTTCCTTATCAACATTGATGCCCCCAGACCTTCAGAACCTGCAGCTTCATCCCTGCTACTTATGTTATTCTTAGCGTCTACAAGAGAGCTGTAGAAAAAGGCTATGACTTTTTGTTCGAGGAAGATAAAAACTAAGGTTCAGATTTTAGTGGATGGGTATTTTATCTCAGACATGACAGATATCCTGTCCACCTTATTACAAGCTCATTGGGATATAAATATAATGCACTTGTCATAAGGGAAGCAGGATATCTGTCACATTAGTGACAGAGTGCCCATCAGCCTAACTCTAAATCAAGCCCTTAATAAACACATTCCTATATTTACCTTTAACCTCACTTACTAACATCAGATGAGTCTCTTGAATACAGATTTCATCTATGCCAAACAGCCTCAGTTTTATTGAATGCCATTTGCAGGGGAATTACACCCCTGGCATTTGGCAGTGCAATCCTAGAGTGTCAAAGAGGTTCCATTAGTATAAAATTCAAATTGGTCACTTTTACAGCTGTCATTTGCCCAGAATACCTAGCCAGCAGCGCTTTTTCCATTCGTTTTATCACCAACTAGAAAATAGAACAACATTAAATACGCTCTGATTGTGAAACAGTCTTTGGTGATTAGTTCTCCATTCTTCTTGTCCAGTGAACCCATTTACGCTCCTTGTCAACCTAACAGCTGATGCATCATGCAAACATCTTTGCCATTATCTTCACCTCTTTACAACTGATTTCATTCTGTAAAATCACTCCCGAAAGCTGATATCAAATTCCCTATTCTTAACTTACCCAGTAGAAGCTTATTTAGTCTAATGCTGGTATGACATTATCGAGTTTCTCTGGTTTTTACTCTCCTAGGAACAGGTATGGTCTTTTTGAGGCCTTGATTTGGAGATAGTGCTTCAAAATCTTAAACAATATTACCACTGATTCAACATAACTCTTTCTTGGAAGTGCTTCCTTATTCTTTTGATATTTTGAATACTACTTAATGTTGACAAAATGGACATCACCACCACTAACGTCTGTGTAGACTTCTTTCACTTTCTTCTGTGCCTGCCATATTGCTTCCAAGAAGTGAAAGAAGATATGTACAATGCTAAATATCTTTCTTTAATAACACTACTTAACACGTTTGAGGTCAATTCACTGTTCCATCATCCCTGCTGGAGTCAGTGGTGATTTCCCTGTTGGATGTTGTTTTACCCACCTGTCTGAGTAGGGGAAGCCCTCCCCGTGCCCCTTGTTTTTTGATCCACCCTCTGAGGAGAAACCCAACACACTGAGATGTTTTCATTTTTGGAACAACTGCCTCATACCTGCTGGCCTGTTTCCTCCTCTTCTTTTCCACGCTGCCACATCTGATGTTGTTCAGTGAAGCCTTTTGCCATACCCAAATGCATGCCTTTTTCGTTTTAGGTTCACCACTGGGCTTGCCCTGTGTCTGTAATCTCTGGCTCTACTTAAATGTAGTTGCCATTTTGTACAGATGGCAGTGGCAAATACATCTGTCCTACAGCCCCTCTTTGTCCCTAACTTGTTGTGCAGACATCACTGACCAATGTGCCCATGGTGATCTGCCAGTGGGCTTTGAAATGACCCCACCCATTCTCTACACGTAGATTGTGGTCAAAGCTTCAAGAGGTGTGGCGCCGCGGCCAGGGCGACTGACGCTGGAATCTGGGGACCACGGTTCGATCCCCGGCTCCGGCGGCAGGTCAGCCCAGCACCATGTGACTCTGGGCAATAGCTCGCTTAATCTTCCCGACGGCCCCCCAGCGCCTAGAGACCCTTACGGGTGATTGTGCGCTTTACAAATGTGGACTTTACTTTATATGTATTATTTACATAATTTATTTGATGGTTTGGGAAACTGATACCAATCTGATTTTAATATTTATGATCACTTATTACTGGAGGAATGAGACAACTAATATATTTGTTATTGGGAAGGGGATATTAAATATAGCTCCCTTGAAAAATGGTGAGGATTGACATCTTTCTATTAATGCTCCTCTACATCAAAGTACTAGCTCAACTGGGGCTACAAGCAGTGGACTATACCTCAGCCTGCAGGCTACTAGCGGGCACTGTTCCCAGATCGCTGGAAAATCATGAGCTAAATAATGTGACCTCCACCCCTATGGTTGAATCTCCTGTGCTAAATTATGTGACCTCCACCCTGTGCATACTACTAGTGATGGCCTCTGCCTGTTAACAGTACAGTTCAGCTATAATGAGGGCCTGCCCGGACCCACAGACAGACCTGCACTCACTGAGCCACTACAACTTCAGTGCGTGCCACGTTGTCTGGGGCAAAAATGGGCTCTGTCCCACAATCTTTAGAGAAAACGAGTTAAAGGGAAGTTCCTCTGAGGTCAATGAAGGAGAACAATGAAACTTAATTTGGTAGCCCCTTCGGTACCCTCATTGTCTGAGAAACATGGGCCACCAGATTTAAAATACCAGCTTATTATTTGTTGTATCTGATTGAGCCTTCCAGCCACATATTCCTTACCTTTGAATATCCCAGGCATCAGACTGAATCTGGAACATTTTGAAGTAGTATCCCAGCGTTCAGGCTGGTGGCATCATTTGGATCTGCGTTGGCAGAGTCCAAGCTGGAAGTTACGTGCGCGATACCTATATAGGTGCCACCTCTGCAAGCTGATGTCCATTCTTTTCGTTCCGTGCCAGATAGTGCTGATCCGGATTGAGCTGTTTGGTTTCCCGACTTTTTGTTGACTCTTTGAGATTTTTCCCTTTTTGTGAGGATGGCTCCAAAGAAACCAGCTTTAGCAGTCATGCCCGCGAGCAAATCTGTTTCTGAAGAGTTCATTTGGCAGTAGTTCCAAATTAATGCCACCTCCAGCACTACCTTGTGGCACACATTTTTCAAACAAAATTCCTTTCCACTTTCTTCCCGTCAGCCCTAGTAGTTGCCTTTGTAATCGCTAAATGTTTTGCCTTTGTAACTTTGCCATTTTTCTTGCATAAAACACATGTAATTATTCCTATGTTCATATGCCGCTCCACCACAATCCTCCTAGTGGGTATCAAGATTAATTGATCAATTCTGTATTTTCCACAACCTCTTGACTATGCTGCTCATTGCCCCTCCTTTGATTATCCTGCCTCTCTTTTCTCCCAGTTGGTCTAATGGCTGGGTCATTTGTCACACAGGGTATTATTTAGAGTTGGATAGACGTGGGACACACGCTAAAAGTGGCCTTATTAAAAGTGCATTGATGTCATTAGCACTCGAAGTATGGTGAAAGGGTCATCAGCCACATTTCGCGGATGTCCTGCTCAATAAAATTCTGAATAATGACCATAGTCTTTATTGACTGCCCCATTAATCGTGCCACATCATATTTATACGAGCCTGCTCCTCCTCCACCTTTTCTCACTGGCAGCACCGGGAACATCCTTTACAACGCAACTTTTACTCCGTACTACCATTACGACGCAGCTATTACAACGCAAGTCGTTACAACGACTTGCGCTGGAGGGCGCTGTAGGATAGGGAATAGTTTAATTTTCTCTCCAACACCTTCCCTACTATACACGGGGCCTGGAGTTGGAATAGAAAATTAAACTATTCCACTATCCAGCGCCCCCCAACGCAAGTCGATGTAACGACTTGCGTTGTAAAAACTGCGTTGTAATGGCATGCAGAGTAAAAGCATGCGTTGTGATGTCATACATCCGGCAGCACAGGCCAGACAGACAGCATTTAGAAACCTTAATAAATAGTATGTAATGAAAATAGTTTTCTTCACTTTATTTCACTCCATGTGAAAATTTCAGTTTTTTATATATTTGTTGCTGTAGTTCTGGCAATTCTTGTAATTGTCAATTACTTTCGTGCCTTCAGACGCATTTTCGTTTGTTACATGTACTTTGCAAAATGTTGTTGTTATTAACACAATAAAACCTTGCCTCAGTCTTTCCCATAGCTCGAGTTCTCTCTGACCGCCACTACCTATATAGTATTGCCACCACTGATTCCAGTTGTAAAGCACCTTAGAGTGATACAGTCCCAACACCATGTCCCTCTCCTAACTTAACAAATGTTCTTTCTTCTTTGTTTTCTTCAGAATATGGGACGGTCGAGACCTGCAGGTGGCTCACACATTCCCCATCAAGCAGTACATTCAGATGTACTGTGACACCAGCCCGGATGGGCGCTACTGCATCACATGCAGCAACGGGTTTGGTGGCCAAGGCTGTGAAGCCACAGTAAGTGGCGGGTCTGACGACACGCTTAGGTATCAACGGGTGTCATGATGATGAAGACAAGCAATGTGATTGTTTATTTGGTTTCTAAAAATATTTGAAATAAAGAAAGATAATTAAAGAAATCCCACGGTTAAAATAACTGTGTTAGGCTTTGCATAGGTGAGTAGTAATAGTGGCGAGCTTCTGTAACACTAGTCTACATGCCTCATTTACAGTTTGGTGGAGAGGGCACTCTATCACAACAGTCACAGAATACCCTCTTTGCAAGCTGAAGTTCCATCTGCATGATTTACAGTCAGGTGGACTTTAAGTATGTCAGTGATGGAGCTTACTTTGGCTCCATTGCTCATATACACCCCCGATGGCCCGGCGGATTAAGGGCCATCAGTGGTTCACATACGACTACGATCTAGAGTAGACAATGTTAAATGTTTTTTTTGCTGTTTGTCACCACTAGGTAAAACCTGGCAGTCAGAGACACTAAAACAATCTCTTGCTTTTGGAGATGGTAAAAAAAAAAAGCAAATTGTTGTAAAAGTTAGACAGGCAGCCATCATGTTGGATGGAGCTGACAGTCAACTTTTATAACATTAGCAGGAACTACTGTCACAGCAGATCCACCCAATGTTTAGAGTTGCAGGCAGGGCTGTTGGACAACTCTAAATTTGGCAAGCATAGAACCCCCGGCATAGCAGGAGTAAAGTACTCCACCATACCGACATACATACCTCTGCCCGCCAAACTCTAATCAGCCCCTATTTGCATTATACGTGGGCTTGGCTACTCTTTTAGACCTGAGTAAATAACCTGTCAATAGTTGAAACTGGAAAATCAGCCACACTCTGGGTTTTAATAGCTGTGTACATTATTCCCAGAGAGCTAGAAATGTAATGCACAGTAATTTTAGTACCTCACAAAAGGATCCACATAAAACAATTAAAGGCTGGAAGATTTAAGTCTTACTGCATGAGCGCAAAATAGATAGTTTTGCCTCTTCTCGCAGGCCTTGGTCATCTGTCATTTCGTGATTCTTCCTCAGTACAGGACAAATTACCTGAGAATCATTCCCTGTCAAGAGAATTCCATTTCTCACTTTCTTGCCATGCGTGATAAAATGGTCAGTATTTTGAGACACTTGGGTCCTGATTGAAAGTTTGGGGAATGGGTTACTCCATAACAAACATGGCAGATATCCCTTTCACCTTATTACAAGTTCCATACAATACAATGCAATTGTAATAAGGTGGACTAGATGGATGTATGACGTTAAAACGCATACTTTTACTCCGCGTACCATTACAACGCGGTATTTACAACGAATACCGTTACAACGCATAGCGCTTTGGGGTGCTGGATAGTGGTAAGTATAATTTACTATTCTAACTCCAGTCCCCGTGGACCCTAGGGAAGGTGTTGGATAGTAAATTAAACTTACCTCTTATCCTAGAGCGCCCCCCAGCGCAATGCGTTGTAATGTCATGCGTTGTAATGCCCGCGTTGTAATGGTAGTGCGGAGTAAAAGTTGCGTCCTAACGGGTGTATACCGGACTAGATAGCCCACACGTTTGTGACAAAGTAACATGTCCACTAAACTCTGACTCAGGCTTTTACTGTGGTAGAGAGCTTAATAAATGTATTTGCTCATTTAGTCATGCTAACTCACAGAGTCTAAGAACTCATAGTTCTTGTAGCATTGTGTCATAGGGAATCCCTGGTTTAATGAACGTGCCTGTGCTTACGATTTGACTTGTACATTTAGAAACAAAGTGGGAGATGACATCCTAAATTTCCTGCTTAAAAAGAGAAGCTACAACTTTAATTCTACCTTCCAAAGGACTCATTGACTGTTGGGATTGATTCTGTGGGGTCTTTGCCTTACTCAATCTGCCTGTTTGCTGCATGCCCAAAGGCTACCAGTCTACATGTCTCAGTAAAGGAACAAAGTGCAGTGGGTGACTCTTGTCCTGATACTCCTGTTTGCTCCTGTTAGGACCAGGAATGGGCTCTCTTTAGGCCACGCCCTGCGCATGTGAACAGGTTCATGGGTAAGCAACCATGTGCCAGACCTGGCCCTCTCACCAACCTGTACCCACAGTACAATACCCCCCCCTATAAAGTCAGTGCACCCCATATTTTTTATGTTCACAAGCATACTCCATCCGGTCTCACTCACATTCACACCAACCACATACACGCAATGTTTGCCTTCACTCCCCAAAACGCCTTCATGTTCTTCACAACCCACTAAATACACAAATTGTCACCTGACATTCGCAGCTTCAGCATACACCACATCCATGATTACATTTTCTTCAACACAATGTTTACTCCCACACTCCTCCTTGGTCTTCGCTAAATTCATATCAATTAGATCCATCCGCCAAGCCCAAAGAATATGTTTCATTACAAAAATTGGGGTTACCTGAAAGCTGTAGGACCTGGGTGTACTTCAATACAATCAACAAAATGGTCCCAACAGGAAATGTACATGTAGTAAGACAATTTCAAATATACTACACAGTATTGCGTATAGTATAATGACACTAAAACTGATCAAAAAATGAGGAAAAAACGAGAGTTGACAAAGCAAACAACATAGCCCACAATGTAATTATTTGATATATTTTTCAAAAGACAGTAATATATACACTCCCAAGAAATAACGGTTGCTGCATAATATGCAAAGAAAGTGTGAGAAATGTGCTCATGCAAAAGTGACAGGTGGGTGTGATTATTTAAAAATACATATATAAATACATTAGCAGTGCATACATGTAGAATGATGTCCTTGTATTAGAGGTGGGTTTGAGTCCATATATTACCACTCTGAGGATGATCGCACTGTCCAGGGTAAGTAAATCAGGGTGTCGACGTTTTGACCCAAAAGCGAGAAGGTAGCTATCAACCTTATATATAAGTGTTCATCAGGACATAAAAGTAGATGGAGGGGCAACCTGGAGTTGTACGATTGTTCGTCCCAACTGTGAGTGAACTGAATGACTCATTTATTACAGGGGCAGTGTTTCAACAGATAGCATTGTTTCTTACCGACTGACAGCAAGGTGTGCATATCTCTCTTTTTATGTCTCCAAAATATATTGCCTGAAATATGGCAGCCTTTGGGGATCATCTGTCAGCCCAGTGTTTTTGAATGTTTATAAAATATTATTGCTTCAAGACGTTTTAAACAAAGACGTAACTACCAAACACTCCCGGACAAAACTGTCTGAGTGATGTGGCAAGCTTGTTGGTGGGCAACTCTCACAAGCAGAGATGCTAGTAGTGTAATACTACAGGGATAATAGCCTTTTAGTCCTCTGACATGGGATTTCGCCATGTGACAATGGAGAGACAATGTATATTCTTTCTAGGTAAAAGCCTCTGGTTTATCCAACAAATTATTACCACTGTGCATGTTTTACATTCTTACGTACCATCAGGGAAATTCTCCTCTTATTACCTGTCCCTGCCAGAATTTAGTATATAGAAGCTCACCTCAGTTGAGGTCTTTCTAAATATTTATGCCCATGACCTCAGTTGACACAAAATGCAATGCCTACGTGCTGCTTAGGTTCAAGTGTATTGATCATATTTCAGGCCAAGTACAGTTTCTTCCGCTGGAACAAACAGTTTTTAAAGAACTGTGCTGAGCCCTACAACAGGTTAACTGATTCTGTCATTTTGTTTTCTACAAAGTACCTAGCTACCTTCCGATTCAGGACCTTACCTCTAGCAAAAATATGTTTCTAGTGCCTTCCAGGATCAAATGAGTTGGACTTAGAAGATGAATTTGTCACCTGCCTTTGCGGCTTAGATGTTGATAAGATCCATATTGAAGAGAGAAAAATGTCTGATCTTATGCCCTCAGGGAGAAAAATGGAAACTTGTTTTTATATCAGCAATGAGATTGAGTCTGTATCTGTGTGCGGTACTAAACTTAGGAAATAAGTATTACATCAAATGCATTAATGTAATGTAAAGCACTGCTCATGGGTCTGCATATGTCTAATTTCATCCTCTGTAAAGGCTGTAGTCCGCACTTCCAAACACCTAATCATTGGTCAGTGCAAAAACCACATCACCTCACTTTCCTGAACCTCCTTCAGCTGCTCACCCAGGCTCCCATCATGTTCAATTCACTCTGCTTTATATGAAAAGCTCTCCATACCTTTGAAATTGCATATATAGCTGCAAAACTCTTTCTCCCTGACTGCATTTGCACAAAGCTCAGAACCCACATGATGAGACATGATGCCACACCGGCAAGGAAAGGAAACATAAAAACAGGCTTTTTTCATAACTCACTCCTCTCTTCCCCTTCAAACATCTGGAGCAGTGGGTCATCTCCCCTGTCATCTCAGGCTACCTAAAATGCTTCTCCTTTGCCCTTTTTATCAGCTCTATTGAAACAAATAGGTTTGCTTTTCACTGTTAACTGCATCATTACACTTCCCGACTGACTGTTTGCAAATGTCTGACTGCTCTTTCTGTAAGGTGCACATGGAAATCCTACTAAGTTCTTGGTTAAGCCCTCTGCGACCCTCCTACCCGCCCTTCAAGACCCTCAACAATATAAGAGAAGGGTGCCTGCTTCTTCTTTAAATAATAGGTTTTGGAGATCATTGTACCGCAGAACAAAGGATAGCCTCACCTGTATAATCATTTTAGAGAGGATTAGATTGGAGCCGGGAATATCATATTGAAACCTCTCTGATAGGCAGACCTGCAGATTCCTGGCCAAGTTTGGATATTAGTGATGCTCCAAATTGCAAGAGAGGATGTAGCCTTATGGCTAAAGCGGTCGACTTCGAAGCTGGGGAACCGGGTTAGAGTCTCGGCAACGACACTCAACATCCTATGATGCTGGGCAAATCACTTAATATCCCTGTGCCTAACAAAAATGAATGTGTCCTCATGTAATGAAACTGGTGCTATGTAAAGCGCTCTGATACCCGATATCTTCAAGTCTAGTTCAAGCTATATAAAACTCTAAAAAAAATGTTTTACAAATAATTACTCCTAAGAACTCGCCTCTCATTTCGTCCATTACTTTGAGAGGAATACCATTGGGCTGTAAATGTATATTCCATGATGATAACTTAGGCACTAACAAACCTAAGAAACAAAATCGGTACATCTCATCACATTCACTTGTCATGGCTAAGATCCTCTGTACTTATCCTGATATAAACGCTGGTAGGATAAAATGTTAGATAGCCCTTTACATTTACTGCTGTGAAACGTCTAAATGTCAATTTGGTTTCAATTACCCACTGTTCGTTTATCTTCAGCTTTGGGATCTACGACAGACCAAAGACCGAGTTCTGGAGTACAAGGGCCATCTGCAAACAACTGCTGCCTGCGTCTTCTTGCCAAATGGCGTGGCTGGAGCTTCATTAGTGGCCACCTCATCTCATGACTGCATGGTGAAGCTTTGGAACCAAAACACTGGAGGTATGGAAATGTCTGGCTGCTTAGTAGAAAGGTGCTGTGGGAGGTCGATACGGGCCAAAATTGAAATGGTAAACCATCACTGTCTGTTTTGAAAAGAGTTTAACAGGCAGATAATGTAATCAATAAATAGATTATAGTGAAAAATTAACTTGCCTTACTGGATTTTAGATAGACATGTGCTCTTTAAACAGAATAAAATAACAAATGTTAGTAAAAGAACTCCTCAAACCATATCTGATTCTTTTTTAAGCTCAGAGTGAAGCAGAAGAAGCTAAGGCAATGCAAACAAGTAGGTACATTTAAAACAATGTGGATTTCCTTATCAAAGAGCAGAGAAAAGGTGTGAGAAGGAGAGTAATAAAAGCACAGGGGAAGTTGTTAAAGAGATGTCAAGATAAAAGCAGGGAATGGGAGGACTGCAGTGTGGGCCACGAACCGGGCAGTTTCTTAACACTCAAGTCACCACAAGGAAGAGACATTGTTACATCCTTTCAATAGAAACCTGTGTACATGAGTTTCTTATTCCGGACTTGTTCTGATATCCAAACGCACATGTATTCGTGATAAGACAATGCCACTAGTCACCTCTAATAATGTATTAAAGGGATCTAGTAATATTGCAGTGTCAAAGTCGACCATGACTCACAAACCAGGCTCCAGCCTTTCCTCAGGTACGATGAGAAAAGATGGTTCTTAGAAACCTGAACTGCCCCTTGAGTACCGCAGGAATACTACTGCTGCTTCTGAAGTGCTGATAAAGTACTCAGTGGGCCCATACATTTTCTGGTAGGAAGATCGCTCCTTGGAACACTCGAAATCTGTGACTTACCGCTTACTGAGTGCTGCTGCTGCAGAAAACAACAATGTAATGGTGATCAGAGAGGAAGAATCGTTTTTGAAAAGAAATGAGGGAGAGATGGAATAGGGAAGGATTACATACCCACAAAAGCTACTAAAGAAACCAATTGTTTTTAACCCCCACAGCAATTTAGTACCATCACGTATATCTTTTCCCAGCTGATTCCTGGAATAAATTTACTCATCTCTGAACTTGTAATATTTTCACTTTAAAGCAGATATCATTTGAATGCAACAACATCCCTCCCCCATCTCACAAGACAAACCAATGCTCATTTTTGCTCTTACAATACCTTTTCTTTTTTAGCCAACTTAGCTGTGATCACAAGTCTCAAAATAGTTTTCTTTGGGCGATGTTTGTAAATATGTGGTATGTGTTCCCAAATCTCAGTTTCCTAGTAACACACACATTGTTCTGGTTCTGCATCTGTCTTTACCTGGCTGGCAGCTCTTGTTGCTTTTTAAGATTTTTCACTTCATCTTGGGCTACAGTCATCCCACATCCTCCAAGACAAACCCACTTCAAGGTTAAAAGCTGATAAAGGTAAATACAAAATAAGACCCAAAGACCTTAAATCTTTCAAGATATTTGTAGCTGGTAGGTTTATTTTATTTTTTGCTTTTTTGACCTCTTGGAAGCTTTACGTCCCAAACTTTTCAGTGAGGTCTGCATCTGCAACTCAGGTGACTGAGGCTCGTGTCTGCTGACTGAGGACAGCAGGAAACATGTGACGAGGAAGTGATCTGACAGAATTGCAGGATGATGTGAAGGTCTTCCATCTCAATCCCTGATTGGACTGTCTCAGCCTGTGGAGATACAGCTGTGTGAATCCGTTGTCCTATTGAGTAAAGCCCAAGTTGAGAGGATTCTTGGTTGTATTTTTCACTGTAATGTGGGTAGACCTATGAACCTGACTCATTGTACAGATATGAACAATGTGGGCCATTTTTGCGTTCCAGTTGGTGCACCATATTCATATCTCTGCCAGGCTTTAGTTTTGATTGCACTTTGTGATGCCTTCTGTGCAACTGGCCTTATCACCCTTGTTTTGTTGTGGCTGTGAGTGTTATTTCCTTTCAGAAGCTATTTAGGTACCTGACATCCTTGCTTCCAGTTGCCATCCACTTTGGTTCTTTTACTAGAGAGTTTTTTGAAGGTTGGAAAGGGTGTTGATTATGCCAATGACCTATCAAACAAGATGGCAGTGTTGTTACAGAGTTACCTAGTAGGGGCAACAACTCATTCGATTTCTTTAGGACTCTGGCAGGATCACTTTTTCAGACAGGTTGACATTTATAGAAGAAAAAAAAATATGTGCTGAGTAGGACGAATTGCCAAACAATAATTTGAGTACAGTGATTGCTTAGAACACATTGAGAGGAGAATAGTATTCTGCTGTTGGACTCTTTATGATTAGCTTGCCATCCTTACAGGCGACAGAAATAGCCTCAAGGTTTTTCAAGTTTAGATCACTCATATGCACCACCTTCATTCCGTTATTACAATTAATATTGAGAACGTCTTCCCGGCAATCTTCATGCACTTGTCACTTGGAAGGAGTACCATTAATGGCAACTGATATTTTGTTTTGGATGCTATGTAGAAGAGTAGCTCAGCCTAGCCTTTCCTGTTCTGAGTTATTGTATTGAATTGAAGAATTTGTATATCTGGATACCGCAATCTGAAAGAGACATGTTAGTGATAGATTCCTTACCTTAGAATATCCCCAGGCGTCAGACTGGATCCGGAAATGTTTGCGTAGCAGTACCCTTGCGCTTCGGTAGGCGTCGTCTGCGGCTCCCCGTCCGTCGTCCGCGTCGTGGGCGCCGTGATGACGTCGTCGGAGTACTTAGACGCCGCCTCCGCGTGCTGACGTCAGTTCTTCTTTTTTCCGCGCCAGCAAGCGCAGATCTGGAAAAAGCAGTACTTCTAGTCACTTTTTGACTAACTTTTTTGGATCATTTTGATCATCTTTTCGAAGTCGAACGACTCCGATCGGTGCCATAGGGATGCCTGGATTTAAGCACTGCGAGGATTGCGACCGCACGATGTCGGTCACGGATCCTCACTGCCAGTGTCTACTCTGTCTAGGCGTCGAGCACGACGACAAGGTCTGCCCCGACTGCCAGGCCCTATCTTCGAAAGCCAGGCGACTCGAACTCCGGCAGTCGTCCCCGCACCGCGAGAGGTCCCGGTCCCACGGGAGGTCGAGGGACAGGTCGCGGGGTCGGAGCCACCACAGCTCCGAGAGTCGGCACCACTCCTCCGGGTCGAAGTCGTCGTCAGGTAAGAAACACAAGAAGTTGAAGAGGCGTCATCGCTCTTCTGACTCCCCCCGACGCTCGCGCGACGCGGCCAGGGGTTCAGGTGACACCGCCCACGCGGCTCCGTCGGAGTCGCGGGCGCCGCGTCCAGCTCTACACCCTCCGGTGCCTGGGCGAGACGCGACGCCGGGGGAGATCGAGCGCTTCCTCATGGCCATGAGGTCCCTCTCTCCTCCGTCGGGCTCCGGGCCCGGCGGACCCGTCTGGGGCCCCTAGCGGGTCGGGGGCTTCGGCCTCGACGCCGTCGGGTGCTTCGGCCCCGATGCCGCCGGCGCCTTCAGGCCCGGCGCCGCAGGGGCCCGCGATCCCAACGCCGCCGGCGCCTTCAGGCCCGGCGCCGCAGGAACCTACTGGATCCGCTTCGGGATCTGGGTCGTCGCCGGTGGACCTTACGGCCCCCCTGGCGTCGGTCCGTCAAGTGTCACCTCCGGCGCCGTCCTCGGGCAGCGCCGTCCCCGATGCCTCCCTCGACCCGGTTCCGGCGTCGGAGCGGCGCCGCTGGGCGCCGCTTTCGACGCCGTTTGGGGAGTTTTCCTTCTATGAGCCGGCCCCATCCATTGACAACCCTGATTATCAGGAGACGGGTGATGAGTAGTATTGGAAGGGGTCTGAGGACCCTCTGACCAGAGAGTGTCAGTCTCAAGAGGACTGGACAGGTGGACTTGGGGATGCCAGTGGTCTGGACACCTCACCGGACACTGGTTTTGTCTCCCCTCCTACCGTGGCTTCGGAGGAGGGGGCAACCTACAGTGTGGTGCTGATGAGGGCAGCCAAGGCCTTGGGCCTTGAGCTTCCCGTCGCGGCCGTGAGGACTAACCTCCTCACTGAGGTCCTTAAACCGCAGTCAAGCTCGGCCGAGCCTCTGCTGCCCTTTAATGAGGCCTTGACCAACGTTCTTTTGGGAACTTGGTCCAGGCCCGCTACGGGTTCGCCCGTAGATAGGAACGTGGCCAGACGCCACCGCCCGGCCCCGGGCGACCCATGTTTCCTGTCCACCCACCCCACCCCGAGAGCCTGGTCATCCAGGCCTCCAATTCCGAGACCGCATTCCCGTCGACTCCGCCGGACAGGGAATCCAAGAGGTACGAGCAGTACAGTAAAAAGATCTTCTCCTCCCTTAGTCTGGGACTGCGGTCTTCCAACACCGCATGCCTCTTGGGCCGCTAAACCCACTCTCTGTGGGATACGGTTGCGGAAGTGCTGCCAGAGTGTCCAAACTCGGCCAAGCCCTTGTGGAGGGCCGGGATGCAGCCAAATATTCTATCCGGTGTGGGCTGGATACCACCAACTCACTAGGTAGAGCGATGGCTACGACGGTGGCGGTCAGATGCCACGCCTGGTTGAGGTCCGCCAACTTTTCAGCCGATGTCCAAAACACACTGATGGACATGCCGTTTGATGGCCGTCGCCTTTTTGGCGACAAGGCAGACCATGCGCTTGAGCGCTTTAAGGACTCTAGAGCTATGGCCAAGTCCTTGGGCCTCTCTGCCCCGTGCCAGCAAACGGGTGCCTTTCGCTCCTTTCGTGGCCACGGAAGGGGTGCCCCCACACGTGCTGCCAGCCACATGCCGCAGACTAACATCCAGCGCGGTTGCGGCCGTGGAAATTGCTGTGGAGGCGGTCGGGGACAACGGCGAGGCCAGTCCACACCCTCCCCCGCAGCATCCGCGTCAAAACCCTCCTAGTCCGTGCTCTTCGGCCCATGTGACGCCAGTGGGGGGCAGGGTTCGCCATCACCACTCTCACTGGCGCACTGTCACCTGTGGTTCACGGTAGGCCACGAGCACTTTCAGTTTACCGTGCTCCCCTTCAGCCTTACCAGCGCCCCACGGGTGTTCACGAAGGTGATGGCGGTGGTCGCAGCTCATCTGCGCAGGTTAGGGGTTTCAGTCTTCCCCTATCTCGACGACTGGTTGTTGAAGGCGGGCTCGCCCCAGACAGTCGTCAGCCACCTCCAGACGACGGCAGACCTCTTGCACCAGCTGGGGTTCTCCATCAATGTACCGAAGTCACACCTGTGTCCCTCTCAGAAGCTCCTTTTTATCGGAGCGGTTCTCGACTCGGCGCAGTTTCGGGTTTACCCACCCGAACAGCGGGTTCGGGATATACAGGCTCTGATTCCAATCTTTCAGCCTTTATCCCGGGTTTCGGTCAGGTTGACGCTGCGGCTTCTGGGGCTGATGGCCTCCTGCATCCTTCTGGTGCATCACGCCCGGTGGCGGATGCGGGCTCTGCAGTGGGACCTGAAGTTTCAATGGGCCCAGCATCGGGGCAACCTATCCGACCATGTCCTGATCTCGGAGGGCACTGCGAGACAGCTGCAGTGGTGGCTCACAGACCGCGATTGGGTCAGCAGCAGATCCCTCTCCCTTCCCCAACCGGAGCACGTAGTTGTGACGGACGCGTCCCTCCAGGGCTAGGGAGGCCACATGGGAGAGGCGGAGATCAGAGGCCTCTGGTCTCCGGCGGAGTACCGGCTCCATATCAACCTTTTGGAGCTGTGGGCAATTCGTCTAGCACTGAAGGCATTCCTCCCCTCTGTCCGGGGGAGTGTAGTGCAGGTGTTCACGGACAACACCACCGCCATGTGGTACTGCAACAAACAGGGCGGGGTGGGGTCGTGGACCCTCTGCCAGGAGGCTCTGTGCCTCTGGCAATGGCTGGAACATCAGGGCGTGACCCTGGTGGTTCAACACCTGGCAGGTTCTCTGAACGCCAGGGCGGACGAACTCAGCCGTCGGTGCATGATGGATCACGAATGGCGTCTGAACTCGGACGTGGCGCAAGGCCTCTTTCTGCAGTGGGGAGAGCCTTGGTTAGATCTATTCGCCACCGAAGAGAACGCGCAATGTCATCAGTTCTGCGCGTTGGAATTTCCAAGGCGGCACTCGCTAGGAGACGCTTTTCGTCGCGAGTGGAGTTGCGGTCTGTTGTACGCCTTTCCGCCTATACCACTTCTGCCCAGAGTGCTGAAGAAAATCAGGCGCGACCGGGCACAAGTCATCCTTGTGGCTCCGGACTGGGCACGAAGGTACTGATATCCTGAGCTACTCAATATGTCAGTCGATCCCCCGGTTCGTCTGCCTCTTCAGGAGAACCTTCTGTCGCAGCAGCAGGGGACGGTCCTCCACCCGAGCCTGTCCAGTCTCCACCTCCATGCTTGGAGATTGAGCGGCGACAGTTGAGGCCATTTGACTTGCCTCTTGAAGTCTGTAACATCATTCTGGCAGCCATGCGTCCCTCCACAAAGTCGGTATACGCCTGCAGGTGGAACAAATTTGTCTCATGGTGCACAGCAGAGGCTGTGGATCCTCTCTCTGCCCCTCTTTATGAGGTTCTTCTCTTTCTTCTTTCTCTTGCCCAGCAAGGCTCTGCTCTGGGCACTATCAAGGGCTACCTTTCTGATCTTTCAGCCTTGTTGACGCTGCCTGATCAACCTTCTTTGTTCAAGTCCCCTATTGTTAATCGATTCTTGAAAGGCATCACGCATACTTTCCCTCCTGTGCCCTTTGTGATGCCTCAGTGGGACTTGAACTTGGTTCTTACTTTTCTGATGTGCGCTCCCTTCGAGCCACTTCACAACTGTCCTCTCCGCCTTCTTACTTTGAAGACTGCCTTCTGGTAGCCATCACCTCTGCCAGGAGAGTGAGTGAGCTCCAGGCTCTATCCTGTAAACCTCCTTTCCGTTCAGTCCATGCGGACAAGGTTGTGTTGCGGACAAGGCCCTCTTTCCTGCCCAAGGTTGTCACGGCCTTCCACGTCGGGCAGTCTATCACCTTGCCCACCTTCTTTCCGCCTCCGCATCCCTCAAGAGAGGAAGAGAGGCTCCACCGTGTGGACCCAAAACGTGCGCTCTCGTTCTATTTGGACCGCACACGCCCGTTCCAGGTGGATGACCAACTCTTTGTTGGTTACGTGGGCGCTAAGAAGGGTAAAGCGGTGCACAAGCGGACCATCTCGCGGTGGATCATCTTGTGTATCCAGGCGTGTTACTCCTTGGCTAAGAAGGAACCCCCTGCTGGGCTGAGGGCTCATTCCACTCGGGCCACAGCAACTACAACTGCCTTGGGCCGAGGAGTGCCCTTGCAGGACATTTGCCAGGCCTCTACGTGGGCTTCGCTGCACACGTTTGCAAGACACTATTGCCTGGACAGCCAAGTCCGGAGGGATGGCTTCTTTGGCCGTTCCGTCCTCCAGGACTTTCTGGTGTGATTATTGGTTCGCAGACCCACCACCGGGGTTGGTATTGCTGGGGTATCTATTCTAAGGTAAGGAATCTATCACTAACGTGTCTCTTTCAGATGCACAAGTTACTACTTGTGTAACAATATATCTGTAAGAGACATTAGTTAGTGATAGATTCCTTACCGACCCACCCATCCTCCCCGTTCTGAGAACCGATATCTAGGGTTAAGGTCATCCCCTTTCAGGGCCCTAGTTTCAAGGCACCAGTGTTGGTTTTTAGCATAGCTCTGCGTTTCTGGCGCGGAAAAGCTGTGTCTAAGAACTGACAGCCCGCGGAGGCGGTGTCTAAGTACTCCGATGACGTCATCACGGCGCCCACGACGCCGATGACGGACGCGGAGCCGCAGTCGACGCCTACCGACGCGCAAGGGTACTGCTACGCAAAAATGTCCGGATCCAGTCTGACGCCTGGGGATATTCTAAGGTAAGGAATCTATCACTAACTAATGTCTCTTACAGATATATCGTTACACAAGTAGTAACTTGTGCGACAAGGCCAATAAGCGTTCCACTTTGTATCAGGCTTTGGAGGTCCCTTTGTGAGTGTATGGTTGAAAAGATGTTGAATGTAGATGGTTCCTTTGTGGGCTATGTTGGGTGAGATGTATGATGTTCAAACACATGCTTCCAATATGGTGTGCTGTTTGCTGCTTGACATAAGCATGAACATTGCAGAGTGTGACAAAAGATGGATATGTACATACCTACTTTTCAAATTCTTAGTCATCTCCATCCTGTGTGTCTTGTGATTATGTGCATGGCAAGGATCGGGTTTTTAGTACCCTTCAGAATTCAAAGTGATTATCACTTGTTCCCATTTATGCAGGGATTAAGTTTCAGAGCTTGGTCACAGACAGTAAGCATCTGCCAGTAAATTACTTTTTGAAGGGTGAGATGGTTAATAGTGGTGCCAGCCTGGAATGTGGTAGTTTTGATTGGTGATTGGTGATTGGTGTATAGTTTATATTGAAGGAAGAGTGGTCCAATCCTATGAATTGCTCAATGTGCGATGCACATTGCTTTGAAACTTATGCATTTAGCCACAGACAGCCAGCTTGAGGATATGTTGCCTGTGTGAGATGCCTGTGTGAGATGACTCCAGAATAAAAGACAGAGAAAGTAGCTGGCAACTGCATTCTTAATTTTCTATAATTTCCAAAGTATTAACAAAGATACTCTAAGGCAAAAGCTATTGGCGTAGTCAAGATGTGAATGGCGATAGAGATTTTATTTACTTGGTGTAGCAATATTTACTCTTAGATTTCTCTCTTCGGTCAAATAAGATGGTTGTGGTAGTTCGTCCATTTCCAACGTCCCACGTGATATGTTTCTAAGGTATGTAATTTGAGGGAGTTCTCTGGCATCCAGTGGTTGATTGCTTGTAAACATTGTCCAGTGGTAGGGAAATAAGTAGCTTTGCTATGGTATGCATGTCATCAATGTAAGTATAGCAATTGAGATTAAATGCAAAGTGAATTCAGGTAGAGAGCTAAGTTAGATGGTGAACCAAAGCTGAGTAATGGTCGTGCTTTGGAGAATAACAGCTTGGCATTTGAATGGAACTGAGGCGAAGGTTGGCAGTTGGACAAAGAAAGGTCTATCAGTGAGATAAATGGTGATTCATTTTGAGAAAAATCTTGAATTTGTATGTTCTAAAGTCTATGTAGGAGTTGTACGGTGATGGATCATACATTTATGTCAACTGTCGTTTTGTGGACTCAGTAGCACAAGCCGAACGAAATCCATTTTCAAAGTCTAAGATTAGGTTATTTTTTCAACTACCCAAAGCAAATCTTTCATTGAGTGTTCCTTAAGCTAAAAGTGAATAGAAAGGTTGGAAACATCAAGCCCACAATTGTGTTTTGGAATACATCTTACATAAGCAGTTTTTTTTTTTTGGTAACTTTTTTATTAATTGAAACACAAAAACAACGAAACATCAAACAAACAAGCAAGGCAGTACAGCAATAATACAGTCATTAGATCTGTGCTCATGGGGAACGGGAGATACATGAATCAGGAGCAAAAAGTCATTGAATGCAGATGAGGGCAGGGAGGCAGAGGCAGAGTTGCATAGGAACAATACGATAAACCACAGCCGGAAGGGGTATAAGTCAGGGCGATGGGGAAGGACTCTGGATAGCGGTAAGCGGGAGTGTACAAATATCTCCACGGTATGAGTTCCACGGAGTCCAAATCTTCCCCCATTTTGTGGGCCTGCCTCTTGCAATATACACTATTTTCTCTCGAAACATGCACCAGTCCAGACTCTCCTTCCAAGCAATCACTGTAGGCGGCCTTGGGGATCCCCACAACTGGGCAATATCCCTCTTCGCAACCATGTTGGCCAAAGTCACCCACCGAAGCTGCGACACGTCATAGTCATTCGGACCCCATACATTCAATAAACATTGTCGGGCTTCCGGCATCATAACAACACCCGTGACTTCACTCATAATCTCATGTATACGTTTCCAGAATCGCACCACCACAGGGCATTCCCATATGATGTGGAGATAGGTGCCAAGGAGACCACATCCACGCCGACACATACCATCCGTAGAGAAGCCCATGTGAATTAGACGGGGACCAGTGACATAAATTCTATGGAGGATCTTGAGTTGGACCAGACGGAGACGGGCCGGAATCGCCACCTCCTTGGGAGAGGCGATCGCAGACTGCCAATCCTCATCGTCCAGTTCAATACCATCAGCAATCCAGGCCTCACGGAGGCGATCGAGCAGACCCGATCGGTCATTAATCATTTTCTTGTAGAACAGCGAGATAGTACTATCCGGCACATAGCCATCCAGTATACGATCTTCGAGGGGGGAGGAATCCGGAACAGCACTACCCACTAGCAACACGGAATTCACAGCATGACGTACCTGGATGTAACGAAATCTCTCCCTGTCACTCAAACTATACTCCGTTTGTAGGTCAGAGAAGGCCTTAACTTTTCCTTTGACCCAGAGATCACGCACTTTACTAATACCGATCATGTCCCACTTCGTCCTCCATAGGCCACCTAACTTCGCAGAGGCATAGAGTGGTGTCGCACCCGTCAATTTATCATTCCAGCCCATAGCCGCAGTCGCGCTATGCCATACCCGCACAGCTATAGCGGTAGGTCCCGTGAGTTGTGAACGGGAGGGTCTCGAGTAAAGTGCCCTATAATAATCTTCACCCGGGAGCAGCCACTTGTCCATTTCGAATGCTGGATTCAACGCCGGGCCATACATCCCGTGGTTGATGGCGGCAAGGTGGGAAGCCCAATAATACCTACGAATATCCGGGCGCGCTATACCGCCATCATACCAGGGGAGCGTCAATTTCGGAAGAGCTATGCGCGAACGCCCATTCCATATTAGTTGCCTCTGCAACGATTCTATTTCCAGAAAATACGTCGACGGGATAACATCAAAACTATTCTGGAGGGCATATAGGAAACGAGGTAACGACATCATCTTAAAAAGGGCCGCACGCCCCAGGGGAGACAGCGGTAATTTACGCCAACGCGCTACATCGGAGCGCAATCGTTGGAGTGGAGGGAGCAAATTACGTTCGTAGCGAACCGCCGGTTCCATAGAGATAAACACACCCAGGTACTTAAAGCCAGATTGCGACAACTGGATGGGACAGCCCTGTGGCAAACGAGGGGCATCACCCGCCAGTACATAAATGTAAGATTTCGACCAATTAATGATAAGGCCCGAGTTCTTCCCGAAGGAGGTAAGTACGTCAAACAACACATTGAGTGATTTTTGGGGAGAGGTAAGGTACAATAAAATATAATCCGCGTATAGGGAAATGCGATCCTCAAATTCCGGCGACCAGCGTATTCCCTTCATCGAGGGTTCCCACCGCAGCCAGGCGGCGAGGGGCTCCAACGCCAAAGCGAAAAGGAGTGGGGACAACGGACAACCCTGTCGTGTGCCCCTACCAAGAGTAAAAGGAGCGGAGACGCGACCATTAACCACCACCTGGGCTAGCGGTGTTTCATACAGGAGTTTGACCCAACCGATAAAACCGGCGCCGAATCCAAACTTGGCGAGTACCGCCCAGAGATAAGACCACTCGATCGTGTCAAAGGCCATCGTGGCGTCCAGGGACGCCAAGATGGCCGGTTCACGCAGCGTCGGGGCCCTCGCGAGAACACCATGCAAACGTCGCAAATTTAATGCCGTGTTACGGTGCGGGATGAAACCCGATTGATCCGGATGAATCAGGTCGCCGATCACCGTAATCAGACAATTAGCAAGCAATTTGGCGAGGATCTTGGGTTCGGCATTTAAAAGCGAAATGGGTCTATAAGACGAGCAGCGATCTCGAGGTTTACCCTCCTTGTGGATCACCACAATGGTCGCAAGACGCTGGTCCCTGGGGAGGGAACCATTATCTCGCGCAGCCAGAAACATAGCACGCAGATGGGGAGCCAAAATATCAGGGCGTAGTTTATACAATTCCACAGGAAGGCCATTGGGACCCAGAGCCTTGCCGGAGCGAAGGGAGCGCAGCGCGAGAGCCACCTCATCCACCGAGGGCGGGGCATCCAAGCAATCACGCTCCGATTCCGACAAACAGGGTAGCGCTATGTCACGGAGCAACAGGTGCGAATCCTCTTCAGGCCTGTCAGACACCGAGGTATAAACCTCTCGAAAATAATCAGCAAAGCATTCAACAATGCCCACGGGATCAGTGACGCCCACACCATCACATGCCACAATCACCGGAACCACTCGATTCGCTCTCTCTCTTCTGTCCAGCCAAGCAATCAATTTACCTGCTTTATCACCCACATCATAGAGTCGTCCCTGCTGTTCCCTACTCATCGTCTTTGCCGCATCAGTGACCATAGTTTTATATTCTAGTTGTTTGAGGTGGAGGACATGTAATGCATCCCGAGACACCCCCCGCTCCAATGCAGTCTCCAGGGCTGTGATTTCAGTTTCAAGCTGAACTATTGCCTCATTCTTACGTTTCTTGGCACACCCCACCAAAGACAATGCCTGTCCCCTGCTCACAGTCTTAAAAGCTTCCCACAACAAGACAGGTGAGGATACAGAACCAACATTTTCAGTAAAATACAAATCAAATGATTTAATCAATTCAGCGCGAGTCTGGGGGTTGAGGAGGTACCATGGGTTAATCGGAGCCACCCTGGGTTAATCGGAGCCACCCTGCCTTCAGCCCCGATGCTAAGATTAAAATGAAACCAAATAGGGGAATGATCCGAAATGCCCTGGGCCAGATGTCGAATCTCTCCAATCGAGGGGGACAGTGCCGCCGGTATCAGGATGTAATCCAATCTAGAAAGACTGCCATGAGCCCCCGAGTGAAAAGTGAACTGTGTTTGCTCTGGATGCAGTAGTCTCCAGCAGTCTATGAGACCCAATGTTTCCAGGAAATCGCCCAACCAGGACTGCGCAGCAGGGAGATCTCAGGGGGGGGGGGGGGGGGGATAGCGATCTATCTTGCCAGAAATTACGGAGTTAAAATCACCTCCCAGTATCAAAACACCCTCAGGGAGACCCAGCACCATCCGCCCCAGGTCCGTGAATGTCGTGGACTGCAAGCCCGGAGGGACATAAACTGACACCAACGAGATAGGTTTTCCCTCCCACCGCCCGACAAGTGCAACATACCGACCCCTGGCATCGAGGATCACATCATCAACCTCGAGGGGGAGGGAAACCCTAAGTAGAATACCCACTCCTCTAGAACTAGATGTAAAACCAGAGTGGGCGGCAAGACGATAACCCCATCTATTAAGAGCGTGACAAGTATTTCCTATCAAGTGTGTCTCTTGTAACAGAACGACATCAGGCGAAAGGCGCCGCAACAGCTGCATAACCACCCCTCTCTTTATGCGATCACCCAGCCCATTCACATTCCAGCATAATACCCTCAACCCCCTACCCTCCATTCACAATGAACCCCCGTCGCATAACGAGCATCACACCAATGTCAAAGATAATGAAAGTACCTTGCCTTGAAAAAAAAAAAGAACAAACACAAACAATCCCGAAACATGTCCCTCCCTCCCCACGAGGTCCCCAACACAACTCCCCCCCCACCCTGCACCGACTCAAAAGCCACCCCAATTTGCAGTGTGCCTGTCGCCCTAGCAATTACAAACATGAACTAATCTACACAAAGAAAACCCCAGAGGAGGAAAGGGTCCCCGCCACCCCCGCTACCTCCGAAGATACGAACGGAATGATCAAAAATGTCAGTAAACTCCGGCCGATCACGTTGAAAAGTGTTCCGGACACAGGCACCATATTCATTCTTGGTCCATCAGACCCCCTTCCGCACCACCAACATGTTCCTGGCCAGCACGGTGATTCGGCAAAGTGTCCAACCGGTCACTCACTTCCTCAGGTCTGTCAAAGAAAAATGTTCGATTGTCATATTCAACACGCAGTCGGGCCGGGAATAACATAGCATATTTTAGTTCCATGTCTCTTAGTCGCCGTTTCACACCCTGAAAACCCATATGTTGTTTCTGGACCGATTGAGAAAAATCCGGATAAAAATTCACCGCAGCGTTTTCGAACTGCGTAGGGCCGCTTGTCCGTGCCGCCTACAAAAATGGCGTCGCGATCTCTAAAGTTGAAGATCCGTGCAATAATCGGACGGGGGGGAAAGCCAGGTTTCGCCTGTCCCCCTGGCACTCTGTGCGCACGTTCGATGGCAATGAATTTGCTCAGGCCCTTTGGTGCCAGATGATTAAGAATGAGGTCCTCCACTCGAAGATCAGTAGCGAGTGGACTAGATTTTTCCGGGACCCCAATAATACACACGTTATAGCGCCGTGCACGGCCTTCAAAATCCTCCAAGCGACGAGCAAAAAAGTCATTAGCAGACCGAAGATTGCGCACTTCTGTTTGCAAGTCGGACACGTCCGTGGTAAGGCTGGATGTCTTCAGGTCTAACGACTTCACCTTCTCATTCGTCTTGGCCAAGTCAGTGCGAATGAGGTTGACATCGATTGCCACCGTGTCCAACTTCAGGGCCAAGGCTTCATATTGTTGGCCAATAGAAGACTGAATGCCAGCAATGGCGCCCATCACGTCTTGTAGCGTTAAGTCCGCCAACACAGCAGGATCATTGACCACCTCCTCCCGGGTCTTAGATGCGCCACCAGGGGATCCTTTAGAGAGTGTATAGCGGTCCATGACATTCGTCTGGGTAGAACCTCCACGGGTAGTAGTTTTGACTCTCCGTTTCTCACCCTTGGGCTTGCCCGTCATGGCGAGTCGGATGCCCCGGAGGGAGGCTTGGGATCTGGTCCAAATGGCTCCTTTAAAGTCGCACACGGGAACACAGGAGGCAGAATTGAGCCAAGTGGAGACCACAGCCAAACAGGCGCCCGCCGAAACTCAATGAGCTGGCATCAGGGCTCGCCCGATCAACAGACACAACGCATATATGAGGCAGTGCGCCGAAGAAACGAAACCGAAAGTGAAGTGAGGCTGTGGTCCAATCTTCGCAAGCCGTTGTTGAATTACGACCCGGGCACTGCCACCACTCAAGGTCCAGGCTGCTCCATGGAGAAGGCCACAAAGTTCAAGACGGCAAAGCTCGGGGACCCTGCGTCCGATTTCGACCCAAAAACCTGCTAGTACATCAGCCGGGTTGTGCCTTCAATAATCTTCCATCAAATCAGGATATTGTACAGGATAAATGTGGGAGGCAGCGAGGGTCCTCGGGAGCCCTGTGCTCATGCGGCCATCTCGGATGCGCGCGAAGCTCCTCCTCCTACATAAGCAGTTTTGAGTTCAGCAGGGAAGGTTCCAGTCACTAAGAGGTGGTTGGCGATGGCTCTGGCTGGGATGGCAACAGAACTGATGAGGAGGATGTCCTTGAATAAATGTGCCAGACATAAATCAGCTGGTGTGACTGAGCCCCATGCTTTTGTACAGTTGGTGAAGTTGGCCGTTGTCAGTGGGTTGGAGAGGAGTGGCTTTGGATTTTCACGTGTTTATTGCAACAGAGATGGCAATAAGGCATGTATTGTTTCCTTCCTTTTCTTCAGCCAGTATGTTTGCAGGTCTTTGGCTGTTGTGGGGTCTTACAGACTTTTGTTGTGAGTCACTTTTGAGGCTATGCATTTAAGTATCTGGAATTCATTAATAATTCTGGATGGAACTGGAGTGCAAGTTTGTCATTATTTCTGTAAGAGTCATCCCAGTGTTTTCCAGTGTCCTTTTATTTTATTGCAGCAATTTTTCTACAGATTGGTTTACTAAGCAATTTTTTTGGGTGTCATTGATTTGAACAGGAATGGTTGGGGTTGCCTGGGACAGTTGTCAGTCTGTGATATAATTATTGAACTGTGAATATTGGGCTGGTGTTTAAAAAAGTAGCTATAATCTTCAAATGGTTATATAATTTGATTTGCCTCTCATTATCCCTGTTTTAGGTCTCGCTGGCGTTGCAGCGTGAAGCGCTGCCGCCAACGAGACTTATAGTCGCCGTGTTTCCTCCCAAGGGAGACTGACCTGGGCACGAGCCGATTCAGGTCTGTGAACGCGCTTCACAGTGGAACAGCTTGTGTGCGTTAATTAATGCTCACCACATCAGGCGCCGCAAGTAACAATTATCAGAGCATGAGACCCCACTTATCACAGCATGTCAACAGGCGCCCCAGGCTGCTGGAGCACTCAACTATAATTAATGCGCAGTTGAGTGCTCCAGCAGCGTGGGGCGCCTCTCGGCATGCTGTGATAATTACTACTTTGGGGCCTAATGCTGTGATAATTCTCACTTTCTGATCGGGAGCAGGCGTATTACTGGCGCCACTGCCACGCCTTCATTAGTCATAAAAGCTGCATAATTAGGGCGCATGCTCTATTTAAACGTGCAGCACTGAACATTTTCAAAGAAGGCGAATCAGCGACATTCATTGGAGACACAACCTATTTGAAGACGCTTGTTTTACTGGGGTAAGTTCTGTGAACTGTTTAGTTTGTTTACTTTATTATAGTCTAAATGGCAGGGTTGGCTAAATTTTGCGGGAAAAGGAAAAATATGCAGGAGATGATGGTATGAGGCAAGTATGGCAAATGTATAATTATGCGTACACCATATAAAAGCAGGTTGCAAAATGTCCGGTGTTGGGCGGATGGGTTCACTGTGCTGTTGCGTCGCCTGTCGGTGTGGTTATGAGTGCATGCGACTAGCTGGCGACATGTCCTTGTACACCTTATAACTTTCGGCCACTTTCGAATTACAATTCTTAACATTTTTGCACTGCTAATCCTCGACTGTCACTCTTGCTGTTAATCTCACAGTTTCTCTTGCTGTCACCGAGGAGTCCAAGGAACTCGAGTCGGGGCGTCTCTATTCCTCCTTGGCAGTCCCTGTCTCTTCCTAGCTCGCTGTCATGCCTGCACGTATGCCCACTGCCAGTGCTTCCACCGTTAAATTTCTACCGTTAGTCTTCAGAGAGTTCGTATTATCCTGTCAATCACTTCTCAATTATTACGCTTGCCCGTATTGCTCCTTTAACCTCTGCCACTCTTTTCTAGTCTACCTTCTCTTCACCCTCCCTCCCCAGCACTTCCACGCCCTTCTCCTGTGTCTTTCATCTAATTCTATCCCCCTTGCCCTCTCTTCTCTCAGCCCTTCCTCTCGCTGTCAGTCTCTCCCCCGACTCACTCCCCTCTAGGTCACTGCCTCTCAATTCCCTGTCTATCTCTAACCCTCCTTCCTTAGTTCCTCCTTCCTTAGTTCCTCTTAGGGATTATAGTTAAGAAGCTATTTACATAAACAGGTCAATTTCAAAGCCCGCCTCTTACTTCCGCATTCACCGGCGCAACCCCGCACTCCATTCTGGGTATTGAAGTTCGGTTGCGCAGTCTGCAAGGCTCCATAACGGTAGGAATGATTTAACACTGGGACGCATTCAGCAGCGCCTGCACGTTGTCTGCTTTCCAGTCCAAGCAGCAACCAAAGGCTTTAGAATCACATCGTAAATGGGAGCTATTTCGAGTTTATCACCTAGCTGCCAGAGTAATAGATGGAGAACGAGGAGACACCGCTTGTTTTCTCTTGTACTCTGCCTTCCCAATGAAATGTAATCAGTCAACATGCCATCTTTCACAATGCCTGACTCTCCAAGCACCAAAGGGTTGCCCTGGGGGTGTTACAAAATGTGATTGGCACTTCCCACAAATGGATGGCTGGTGGGGACTGACCCATTGTCCCACACTAAGGTTTGTTGCTTGTGGGCTGATATAGAATATGAATGACAGGTCAAGCAAATGATGGCTTAAGGTGGCTGCTCCTGCATGCATGTATGATTATTGTTATTTCTGTCTCAGGAGAGATATCTCATGCTATCTGTCGCACAGATCTAAACAAATATAATTTTGAAAGGAGTGCATACATGGGTGTTATCCTCAAGGTTATGTTATTTTCCACAAAGATACACAAATCTAATGAGTCATTTTGATTTACAAATAATCTTACCAAAACATTATTTACATTGAAGGCAAGAGCTGACCTACTAAGATGCAATTTTTCTTAAAAGTCCCAGGCAGATTCTTATTCTATGAATTGCACCCAGGAAGAAGCAAAACATATAAATCACGTTTTAATTACTGTAGCACAGCTAGGAACACAAATATTTCACTTTCAATCACTGAGGCAGTCTGTAAATGTGTTTGTAGAGGGAAACCAGATTAACTGAAACAGGTATTTGTTATAGGGTTGCCAATCTGAAAGGGTCTTACTTGTGAAAAATAGTTATCCAGTTAATGTATGTGTATTCTGATGTTTTCAAAATGACACTCCAATGAAGCATTTGTGTTTTGCTTTCCTTTAGAGAAATGTTTGTTCATGGTTCTGTTCTTCAAATGCCATTTCCTGTGATTTGTATTCAGATTTTCTTTCAAGGCCGGTACAGTAAGATCTTACGGCCTTTTTAGGTCTCGTCCTCGAGACCTATTGCTACCGAGATGCCTCTCAAGGGAGACTGGCCGGTGCACGAGCCGCATAGGGTGTGTGGACGCGCTTCGCGCGCGCACACACACAGCGCTACTGAGGCCGACGCACACACGCGCATACACAGACAGACGCACACACACGCACGCGCACAGACACACATACACACACACCCCCGCCGCCCCCCACGCACACACACTCACACACCGCCGCCCCCCCCACGCGCGCACACACACATGCCGCCCCCACCCCCCCAATTAAGCCCCACTTACCGTATCAGCGGCCTCAGCCGCCACTCCTGACATCTGCTGCCACCGCGGGGCTCTCCCTCAGGCATAGGAGCCCCACGTCACCACTGCTCCTGGGCCATCCACTCCATGGGCGCGGGCTTCTGGGCTTCTCGCAGAAGATGGAAGTTCCGCCCCACGACAGGCGTGACGCTCCCGAACTTCCGGTTTCGGGATTTGCATGTGCACGCTCACGGCTTGTTCTTGTTTTTATCTCCTACCCACTCCCCACTCCCCTCTCAACCATTCTTTCTACTTCCCCTTCGTTTTCTCTGTCCATGCTTTGCCCCCTTCTATGTTATTCTCCCTTTCCGCCCTACTAACTGTTCTTTCTGCGGGTATGTCTCTCTCGTCCTTCCCTTCTCTCCCTTTTCCTCCTTTCTACTCTCTGTTCTCTCTGCCCCTTTGTTTCTGCTTCCATCTGTCTTCGACAACTCTGTCTCTCCCTTACTCTCCTTTCGTTCCTTTCTCATCTATGCCTTCCCTTTTCCTCTCTCTCGCTCACCTCTTTTCTCCGTCTTTCCCTCTCTCTTTTCTCTGATCCTTTACCATCCTCCCTCCCCTCTGTCTCCTTCTCCACTTTGCTGCTGCCCGCCCTCTGGTACACCGTCCCCTCGGCTCCCCACCGCTCCCGTGCGCACAGTTTGCCTGATTCCTGCAGGCCATTCGCAGAACAGGTTTTTTCATTTGCGAACGGGGAGAGATTCACAGCTGCTTCTGTCACGCCCTTCTGGTTGGGTTTGTCATGCAAAATGAACCCAGCCGAAAACACTGCTCATTCCCAATGAAAACTAATTGGGATGCGAGGCCTTTGTAGTGCAATTATAGATGGAGACCAGGCTGCCGGAAATGACTGCGGGGTGAACAAAGTATTGTTTTAAGAGCCGGGAGAAGGGTCCCCTTCGAGCTGGCGACCCTGGGGGAGGGGTGTAGGATGGAGGGGGGAGGTGGCATGAGGAGCCAGGTGCCCTGACGCAGACACAAATTGTATTTATGTAATGCCAACCAGATGAGAGTGTTGTTAGCATAGCAAACAAGATCTTGTTTAGACCTGGGAATCTTGAGAGTTTGTCTGGGACCGGATGTGTGTGGCTTGCAACATGCACACGGTTCTCTGCAGCCAGGGCATTGACCCACAGAACTATCTTGTGTGTGGTGGAACTATTTTGTCGGCGCGCATACATTATTTGCAGGCCGGACAAGGGGGCGTCTGGTGTATTCGCCCACCGTTCCACCTTGAGGGCAACACACCCTGCAGGCGGTGGGTGAGCCCGCATCTTGAATTAGGGAGTTGCGCGCTTCTCCGTTTCGGTAAAAGGCAGATCAGGAGAAAGCAGGAGGGAAACTAGACAGGTTTGGCCTGCCTCCAGGAGTTTAGATGGCAGGCTGGAACACAACCCTCACCCCGTACACACCCACAGCCCGTGGAGGCATCGCTGCCGGCTACTGCACCCCGAAGAGCGCGCAGGAGATCCAATTGTTACAGCATCTCACTTTCAGATAAGTGAATCCAGGCCAATGCTTCCTTGCATTATAACACAGCCTGGCATCCGGGAACACCCGGGAAGGTGATTTCGGAATTCGAAGGAGATTAACTCTTATTTGTCAATTTGCCGTTTATGATGACTAATAAAGGGGAAAGAGATTAGGAAAGCTGATATATAGCACCGCATTTTGCTAAAATCAGAAGGACTCTCCTTTCTAAATAGCATTGGTGTGCATACATGTTTAGCCCTACTGCTCTCATAGCCAGCTATGTGTCTGCTTGTGCCGTATGGTGGCTCTGTAAGAATGAAGGGCCTTATTGGGGTTTTCTGATCCCTCTCCGTAATTTATCTCAAAGGGACAGAGGTTTGCAGTTTGGTTCGACCTGCAATTAAAACTGCTCCCAAATTGGGTACTTCCTGCCCGGGTTAAACGAGAGGTACATTCGAGATGCGTCATGCACATGCACGGATGACATGAGACCTGAAGAAAACTGGATATTCGCATCTGGCAATTTTTTGTCCGGTAGGGGTCGCTATTCGAATACACAAAGACATCTTCAACCTCTTTCATCAACTGAAAGCTTCCCCATTCCCAGCTAAAGTGGACACCCCCAGTAAACAGTACGTCCATTTATATCGACATCACAGGCCAATACTACCCAAGTCGCTCTTTGGACTTTCATGTACGTCTCAGTCATTGGTTGAAGTGCTACCACAAGTTACAAAGGCGTTTTGATCTAATGGCTTTTTTTTCCAAATTCAGTATTGGGATTTAGCCAGTCAGGGATGTTGTTTTTCTCTGATTAATTGAAACGTAGTCTGTGCTGTGGACAGCACAACCTTAAAGTAAATCAATGTTGCTAGTTCCGGTGATGAATACGTTTCTACGCGGTGGGGCTGGCGATTCATCATCATTGGTTGGGTTTGGTTGGAGGGACACTCTCTCCTTTGCAAGGACTGGGTGACCCTTGATTCTCCATCTCACAGTGGTTTGAGCTTTGAGCTCTCCCTTCTTGGTTTTCCACATCCACCACCACCACATCCTCTACCACCACATCCTCCACCACCACATCCACCACCACCACATCCTTCACATCCACCACCACCACATCCACCACCTCCACATCCACCACCACATCCACCACCACATCCACCACCACATCCACCACCACATCCACCACCACCACATCCACCTCCACAACCACATCCACCACCACATCCACCACCACCACATACACCCACCACATCCACATCCAACACCACCACATCCACATCCACCACATCCTCCACCACCACATCCTCCACCACCACATCCTCCACCACCACATCCTCCACCACCACATCCTCCACCACCACATCCTCCACCACCACATCCTCCACCACCACATCCACCACCATCACATCCACCACATCCACCACCACATCCACCACCACCACCACCACATACACCATCACCACCACCACATTCACCACCACATTCACCACCACCACACTCATCACCACCACCACCACATTCACCACCACCACATTCACCACCACCCCATCTGTGTGTGTGTGTGTGTGTGTGGGTGGGTGCAAATGCAATAGGTCTCGCATTTTCGAGAGATTAATCTATTGCCATTGTAAATGACAATGCCATTTATTTATCTGTTTTCAAAACCAACACATAAATAAAAAATTTGTAATTTACAATGCCAATAGCTCTAACTTTTGAAAAGGTGAGACCGTTGCATTGTAAATGCTTGTTCTTTCTATGAAAATATAATACAAAGATCTGAAAGAAAAGTAGTGGATAGGTTTGAGCAAACAGAGGACGTGTCTAGTTTTTCATGGTCTGCCACATATTAAGTAGTTTGTGGTTTTGCTTGTTTTCAGTGCTGAACGAATGGATGAACTGAATTGTATCACATGATGGCCAGTCCAGGCAGTGAAATAGTTATTAGTCACTGAGAAGCTATTAGGAGAGATAAGAAAGTTTATCAATTCTAAGTCAGAGAGTAGCATTTTGTTTGAAATAGTTTGCAAAACCATGTATTTAAGTCTCCAAATATAAACATATTGTGATGTTCCAAGGTAATCTCCACAATGAAGTCAAGAAAGGGCTCATAATGCAAGGTTGTGTGGTGGGTGTGTCTGTTAATCGGGATGAAATCACATGTATAGCTTGGCAATGGAGAGATCTGAACTAATAGAGATTGGCATTCAGAGATTGTATAATCCAAAACCATTTGGTTAGAAAATAGGTTTTGGGACTTGTGGCTAGCCCTCCACTAGTCTGTTTGGATGGATAATTTATTAGAAGTATTTTACAGCCAACAGACATGGTTTCATGTAGAATGGGCGGTGCATCTTCACCTAGCCAGATTTCAGTGACGAGCAGTTGGGCAGTGCCAGATTCTTACTTGCTAATAGATTTTAGGATGCTATTTATTTATCGATCTAGCTTTAATGAGTACACAGCTGAAAAAATGTGTAGATTATGGGGCAATGTGGAAGTGTGTAGGGTTTTTTTGGGTTGAAGAGAAGAAGAAGGTAAGTTTAAGTCACTGTCTGATTTAAGCATACTCAAAGATTTTACAGGTTTTGGTAGGATGGAGGAGGAAGGTCCAGATAGCATAAGATGAGAAGGGTTAGTACACGGAATAACATTTAGGGAATTGGAGAAGGACGGTTCTGAGGAGGAAGGGTTGAAGGCTGGGGAACAGGTGAGAGCAGAAGGAGAGGATTTGGGTGGATAGAAATCCTGAAGTTAGAGAATATGAAATGTATAAGGAGCATCTGTGCTAATGTTAGTTGTGGTAATCATCTGAATTGGCGCATAAGTGAATGTAGGAGGGAGACAGGTGTTAATGTCTGTAAAGAAGAATCTGCATTCCCGTTGGGTTTAGAGGTTAAAGTACATACAGGAACCAGAGTAGAAATATACAGGAACCAGTGGAAATATGTAGGGAGTGGAGAGGGTCTGTTAAAGATGATTCTAGGAGGGTGTAGTGGAAGGGTAAGTGAAAGCGTGGTTAGCGGTTAAGGTAGTAGAAGGGGGAGTGGGAATAAGGTTTGTGGTGTCAGAGGGGGTGGCTAAAGGTTTGGCTCAGAGATCAGTGGAGGCTGTAGGTGAAAAAAATAGGAAAGGGTATTAGTTTGGTGAGGAAGTGAGAGAGATTGTATCATTGAAAGCAATCGCTGAGCAGTAGAGTAGAGTTTTATCACTGGCTCAGGCTAGAAGGTGTGAATGTTGTATCTAAAAGAGACTATTAGTTATAGATTCCTTAATTTAGAACAGATACCCCTCCTTGGAATACCCCCAGGGGTCAGACTGGATCCGTAGAATTTTTTCTTCATCAATACCCCTGCGGGTCGGTAGGTGGCGTTGGTCGACTGAGCGTCAGTCGCCAGCTTCTTGGTCGTAGGGATGACTACTAAGACACCTCTCCTGCACGCTGACGTCAGCTCTTTCTTTTCCACGCCAGCCTAGCGCAGACCTGGAGAGAGCTTGCTCCTTAGTCACTTTTTGACTAAGCAGGAGCATTTTCAGTTCACCGTGCTCCCCTTCGACCTTACCAGTGCCCTGGGGTGTTCACGAAAGTGATGGCTGTGGGCGCAGCTCATCTGCGCAGATCAGGTTGTAGTATCCAAGAATGGAAGAGGAGGGAGGGTTTTAGGACTGTTGCAGGTCATTAAAGTTCAATAATGGGTTGCATGTGGGGTGGTGATGAGTTTTTAGGGTTCAAGATGGAGTAGAGTTTAAGGTGGTGAAGATTAAGGATTCAGAGATGGGTGGAGTTTAGAGGGTTTTTAGGGTTTAGGGATGAGTAGTGTAGGGTGATGAGGAGTTCTTGCAGGTCAGGGGTGGGTGGAGTTCGAGTGTGCTGAGGTCTTTTAACGGGTACCTGATGGGTGGGGCTTAAGCTTAGAAAGGGTTTTTAAGGTTCAAGAATGGGTGGAGTTAGGGAGTCATTTTATGGTACAGGGATGGTGGAACTTTTTACGGTAGAAAGGGTTTTTATGCTTCAGAGATGAGTGTAGTTTAAGTGCTGTGAGGAATTTTAGGGGGCAGGCATTGATGGTGTCTAAGGGTTGTGAGGGGTCAGCGATGGATAGGTTCGAGGCATGTGGGCTGCTAAATTCATATCTTAGCATTAGATCGCCGCCTAGTGTTGGGTCCGGATGATCGCACATTGTTGTCCTGGAAGAGTCTTCGAAGTATCCTGAGATAGGTGGCTCCTCCCCTGGACTACAGTGCGCATGGGCATCGGCTCCATCCTCAGATTGTTTTTTTCCGCCATTGGGTTCGGATGCGGTCTCGACTTCTCTCTGTCGGAACCGAGTAAAACTTACTTTTTAAGACCAAAAGGTCTTATATTTTATAGCGTCGGTATTGTTTGCGCACGGTCTCGAGTTCTTCCAACTCTTGGAGTCGGATTCAGCGGAGTTTTTCACTATTCGGACGTCGAGGCCTTCTCATCGCGACACGACCGCTACTTTCAAGCATGGAGCGGAGTCCGTTTAAGTACTGTCCGCTCTGTGGGTCTAAGTACCCACATATAGACCTGCACCCGGTCTGTAACAAATGCCTTTCACCGGACCATGACGACGGCAAGTGCAAGGCTTGCGCTCAGTTCCGGTCAAAGAAAACTCTTAAGCTCCGGCGCGCGGTGCGCCTGGAGGCCAGACAAGCGGCCCCGGATCCAGAAAACATCTTCGGCGACCAAGAAGAAGATGAACAGGGTCATCATCTCCAGATATCCCCACCCGAAACGGAGGTCGAGGCGGATCCGGCGGACGACGACGGAGTCGCGGGTCAAGGCCTTGAATACGTCGACGAGGTAGGGGACGTCGAAGAAATTTATGGGGCCGCGGAAGATAGCTCAGGGGACGAGCTATGCCCGGAAGGTTTCGAAGATCACGATCGGGTCACGGGATCGCCAGTCGGCCTTACCCAAGACCCCGTGCCGCAAGCCACGGCCCCGCCATCAGGCCCGGCCACGGACATACTTGCTGAGCAGGCCACATCGAAACCGAAACCGAAACCTACAGTGTCGACTACACCTAAAATGGCCGACCCAAAAACGAAACCGAAACTTATGGACTCGAGCGTCCCTAAAATGGCGGCCGGCACACAGAAAACTACTGCACCCGCCGCCGCATCGGCTCCGTCGACCTCCGGTCCGCAGAAGTCGAAGAAGCCGGTCGATTCCAAAGGGTCAAAATCGGTGCAAGAGGAGGGATCCTCTACAAAAGGTGGTCGGCACGGATCGACCGCGGCGACACCGTCTAAGCACGCCAAGGCCAGCGGCACGGCTCCGGTTACGCCTGGGACTCCGTTGGTCGGTCGCGTAGTGGACGCGGAACCGACGAAGGCGCACGGATCGACAGCTGGCACATCTGCGCATCGATCCAAGGACTCTGGGTCGGCGACAACTGCATCGGCGTCCAAACCTAAGAAAGGCCACCATGACGTCGGATCCGAGGGGAAGGTCAAGACACCCTCGTCAGCGCCAAAAGACACTGTGAGAGAAGCGTCCCCCATCGCCGCTTCGCTACAGAGAATCAGGGACAAGGCCGCTGCTATGTCGGCTCCGTTGCCGTCGCCTCAGACGCCGACGGACGCTCCGGCAAAGCCTAAGAGTAAGCTTCTCTTCCTTCTGCCGCCGAAAGAGGCTCCGAAGGCTTTTTCCACGAAATCGACGCCAAAGAAGTCGGATTCTTCTACGGCAGGTGCACCTTCAGGTCGAGAACTCGAATCAGAGGACGATTCGGAGCACTTCATCGACGCCAACACAGGCAAATTAACCCTATACAAGAGGAGGATCACTTCGGAGCCTCTGGACTCCTATGTCATCCCACTAAAGAAGAAAAGGGTGCCTCTGGACGCTTCTAACCTGATAGAGCCTATCCAGCCTCCTCCTAGAAGAAGCCCTACTCCCTCACCAGACCAATCTGAGGGTGAGGGATATGATGAACAGGACCAATACACCTTCCCCATCAATGAACCAGATGCACATCCAGATGCATATGATGACATTGGTGACCAAGGCACCCAGAGTGTGGGGCAAGATCCACAACCATTCAGTGCACGTGCATCCCCAACAGAGGATTCTGCAGGTTTTCATGCACTAATTGAGAGGGCAGCTGCTAATCATGATGTGGACATGCATGCTGACCCGGTTGAAGAAGACTTTCTCTTTGACACGTTTTCAGTCTCTGAGAGGACTGTAAAGACACTGCCTATGCTCAAGGGAGTCCTCAAACATGCTGCGGACATCTTTAAGGAACCCACTAGGGCGAGAGTGGTCAATCCACGTATTGAAAAAAAGTACAGACCAGCACCTGCAGACCCTGCATACATTCGGGGACAGTTGCCGCTAGACTCCCTGGTGGTCGCCAATGCCCGCAAACGGGCCAACTCCCAAACAACGGGTGAAGCTCCTCCCCCGGATAAGGAGTCCAAAGTGCTAGAGGCAGGGGGCAAAAGAGTAGCTGCACAGGCTGCCAACTTTTGGCGTATTTCTAATACACAAGCACTCTTAGCACGTTACGATAGGGCGCATTATGACACCCTAGAACAAATTGTACAACACCTGCCTCCAAAGTTTCAAGAGGGCACAAAACTGCTTATAGAGGAAGGAAAATTGATCTCCAACGCAGCCATCAAGTGTGCACTTGACGCCGCAGACACAGCAGCTAGGGCGATCAACACTAGCGTCATGCTAAGACGACAGGCTTGGCTCCGCATATCTGGGTTTAAACCTGATATTCAGACAACCATCCTTAATCAGCCAGTCAATCCTGATCGACTGTTTGGTCCAGATGTTGACACCACCCTCGAAAAGATAAAAAAGGACACAGAAACTGCTAAGTCCATGGGGGCCCTACAGTCACAACAGTTTCGTGGCAACAATTTTCGTCGCTCAGGTGCACGTGGAGTCACCAGAGGACAAATGGGTCAACAATCTCAATTCTCAAAAGGTGGAGCACAATCCTCGTTCACAAAACAGAACAAGGGAGGTTACAGAAATAACAGCAACAGAGGTCGCGGCAGAGGAAACAACAGCTCCCGCTCCTCTACCCCAAGCAAACAGTGACTCTCTGTCACTGCCCCCCGACCACTTAACACCTGTCGGGGGGAGACTGCTGCAGTTCCTGCCCGTCTGGAGAAACATCACCACAGACAGGTGGGTGCGTCAACTAGTCCAGTATGGTTATTGCCTAGAGTTGAAATCCACTCCACCCAACATCCCGCCAAGGCAAAGGCCTATGTCCGCAGAGCACTTGCACTTATTGCAGCAGGAGGTAGTGGTGATGCTGCAAAAAGGCGCAATCGAGCTCGTGCCAGTGGAGGAGGAAGGCACAGGGGTGTATTCCCTGTACTTCCTTATCCCAAAGAAGGACGGATCTCTCAGACCCATTCTGGATCTACGTCCCCTAAACCTGTATATACTGTCAGAACATTTCCATATGCTCACACTGCAACAGATTCTTCCCTTATTAAACCAGGGGGACTTCTTAGCAACCTTAGACCTCAAGGATGCTTATTTCCACATACCACTACACCCGTCCCACAGAAAATACCTCAGGTTCACTATCCAAGGCAAACATTATCAGTTCAAAGTCCTACCCTTCGGAGTCACCACAGCCCCAAGGGTGTTTACAAAGTGTCTGGCGACAGTAGCGGCGCACCTCAGGAGGCAGGGCATCCATGTCTACCCCTACCTGGACGACTGGCTCGTTCAAGCCAAGTCAGAACAACAGTGTGCCGCGGACATGTCGACTACCATTCACCTCCTTCACGATCTAGGTTTCTCGTTGAACTACCCAAAGTCGCACCTTCAACCGGCGCATGTCCGGCAGTTTCTAGGCGCGACGATCAATACCCTGACAGCCGTGGCTCAACCAAACCAAGTCAGGATAGACAGCATGCAGTCTCTGATCCAAAAGTTCAGATCACAACACTCACTTCCAGCGAGAGTGTTCATGCAGTTGATAGGCATGATGGCCTCCTGCATCTTCATAGTCCCTCACGCACGGCTACATATGCGCCCGCTCCAGGAGTGCTTAGCAAATCAGTGGACACAGGCTCAGGGACAATTAACAGACCTAGTGTTGGTTACCAGTCGGGCATACGACTCTCTGCATTGGTGGACTCCACACAACCTTTGCAAGGGCCGACTGTTCCAGGAGCCAGTGCCACAGATTACCCTGACAACGGACGCATCTCTCCAGGGATGGGGAGCTCATCTGCTCAATTACACTGTGCAGGGACTATGGACGACGCAGCAACAGAAGATGCACATCAACTATCTGGAACTGATGGCAATCTTCATGGCACTCAAGTCCTTCATTGTACATCTGTGCAACAAGGTAGTGTTGGTCCGGACGGACAACATGACCGCGATGTACTACATTCAAAAGCAGGGGGGCACCCACTCGCCACAGCTGTCTCATCTGGCTCAGGGCATGTGGAAGTGGGCCATTCAGAGGAACATCTTCCTCATGGCAGAACACCTCCCGGGCAAGGACAATCTAATGGCGGATCTGCTCAGCAGACACAGCCATCAAATGCACGAGTGGGAGTTACACCCATCTGTACTCCACCCGTACTTCCAGCAGTGGGGTCATCCGGAGATAGACCTGTTTGCAACAAAAGAAAACGCAAAATGCCAACACTTTGCCGCCGGGTTCCCTCACCCACAGTCGCAGGGGAATGCGATATGGATGAACTGGTCAGGCAAATTTGCGTACGCATTTCCGCCAGCCCCTCTGATACCGCTGGTGGCAAGAAAGCTAAGGCAGCACGCGATGACTCTCATCCTAGTTGCTCCAACGTGGGCGCGCCAAGCATGGTACACCACGTTCCTCGAACTCTCAGTGGTGACGCATCAAAGACTGCGCCTCACGCCCAGACTTTTAACGCAGAGCCATGGAGAAATTCAGCATCCAGATCCGCAACAGCTCAACCTGGCGATCTGGCTCCTGAAGTCCTAGAGTTCGGATACCTTAACTTACCTCCAGAATGCATGAACATCATCAAGGAGGCAAGGAAGCCGACTACCAGAGCATGCTATGCTGCAAAATGGAAGCGTTTTGTCATTTACTGTACGGCTAATGACATCACCCCGCTAGATGCATCTATCCCTAACATCATTTGTTATCTGCTACATCTGTACAAGTGCAATCTAGCGTACACTTCCATTCGGATACATCTATCCGCCATCGCAGCATATCTTCAGAATAGGCAGCACCTCTCTGTCTTCAGAGTGCCGGCCATCAAAGCTTTCCTTGAAGGTCTGAAACGAGTCATTCCCCAAGAACACCGCCAGCTCCGGTGTGGAACCTCAATGTGGTCCTCACCAGACTGATGGGACCACCATTTGACCACTGCACTCGTGTGAACTCCAGTTCCTAACGTGGAAAGTGGCTTTCCTAATTGCTATTACGTCACTGAGGCGTGTTAGTGAGCTGCAAGCGCTCACAATCCAAGAGCCATTCATTCAGATTCATCCAAATAGGGTAGTACTACGTACTAACCCCAAATTCCTTCCGAAGGTGGTGTCACAGTTTCATCTCAACCAAACTATTGACTTACCGGCATTCTTCCAAAACCCACAAACGGTGGCGGAAAGAATGCTCCATACGTTAGACGTACGGAGGGCGTTGATGTACTACATTGACAGAACACAACACTTTAGGAAAACAAAACAACTTTTTGTTGCCTTCTCACCACAACACAAAGGCAACCCTATTTCCAAAGCAGGAATAGCCAGGTGGATTGTTAAGTGCATACAAATATGTTATCAAAAGGCCAAGCGCACTTTAACAATACCCCCAAGGGCGCACTCCACACGCAAATTGGGGGCATCCATGGCTTTCCTAGGAAACATTCCTTTAGAGGATATTTGCAGAGCAGCCACGTGGATTACACCACATACCTTTACAAAACACTACTGTGTTGATGTACATTCCAAGCAGCAAGCTGCTGTAGGACAGGCTGTTCTCAAGACACTTTTTCAAGTTTCTGCAGCTGGCACGGGCAACCGCCGCTAATGGAGGGACTGCTATGTATTCTATGCTAAGATATGAATTTAGCAGCCCACATGCCTCGAACTGAATATGCTACTTACCAGTATGCATCTGTTCTTGGCATGTAGGGCTGCTAACATTCATATCGCCCACCCTCCTCCCCGGTGCCTGTCGCAGCTGCAGATATACTATTGTATTCAATCATTAGCATGGACATCCTTTACACTTTTCACTCCATCTTCTGCCACAATGGCGAAAAACAATCTGAGGATGGAGCCGATGCCCATGCGCACTGTAGTCCAGGGGAGGAGCCACCTATCTCAGGATACTTCGAAGACTCTTCCAGGACAACAATGTGCGATCATCCGGACCCAACACTAGGCGGCGATCTAATGCTAAGATATGAATGTTAGCAGCCCTACATGCCAAGAACAGATGCATACTGGTAAGTACCATATTCATTTTCACAGGTGGGCATGGGTCAGCGAAATAAACGCATCCAAAGTAATTGTTTGACAGTGTCATAGATATAAATATGAAATAGTCTCCCCTGAAGTAAAGCACTGGAATAAATATCTCCGACAAAACTGTTTATGAAAGTAAGACCTTCAACCATTGCGTTGACACTTAAAAAATAAGCATTCAAAACCAATTTTGACCAAAAAGACATTCTATGAACTGGTTTCTACGAAAAGGTAAATGTCGTTCATTCTGAACAGTTCCATTAAACAGTTTAGATGAAATGGTTTCTCAGTAATGGTACTCTGCAAATTTGTTTTTTATGGAATCACAAACAACCATTTGTTAAGTGTTCGTGAACTTTGGGTCAGATGTGCGACCGTTTTTTTGTGGTCGCCAACTAGAAATCGTCCCGTTTACGACCTCAAAATATTACTGCCCCAAGTACAAACCCTATTTTGCATATCGGTAACCTATTGCCGACGAAAATGGGGATTGTGACTCGCTATTAGGAAGGGGCATGCCAAGGGTGTCCCTTCCTAATAGCGAGTCGCACTTCAATGTACAAAAACTTGCAGTTTACCACCTACTTCAAGTAAAGCACTACAAAAATCCACGCCTGTGAAAGAAATGGTGGTTTTTGGAATACAAGGCAGTGTGGTAGCAGGATTCCGAACAACAGGAAAGCTCCAGTTACAAGAGCATGGATGGCACACAGGTCTTGCCCAAATCTATATGTGTCTTTACCAGGCTATATGATATTTAAATTAGGGATTTTACATACACTCACAGTGGGCACTAGAACCCCTTGTTTTATCAGTCACTAATAACAGTTCGGATTCCCGCTTCCACCTCAGGGCATATCGGGCACTTAGGGATGCAAGAAAGTTTCTTCATTGGATTTACCTTCATCTTTACCAGTTCAACAAAATCCACATTATTCACATGTTTGAACCATAAGGTAGATGGCACATGAGCAAGTATATGGGCTATAGATTTTGGTATTACATTTTTACAATCAACATCATCAGTATATCCTATGTTTTCACATAGTACAGTTAATGTGTTATTTTCGATTGCTTTTCAGTGCACTGAAATATGTACTTATCATTAACCCTGGGTGAAGTACTACGCTAAGCTCGCGTAGTTTGCGAAGTTTGCGCTACTTCGCACTACGTGAATTGCACGTAGCACAGTGCAAACATTCGTAGCGTAGAGGTCATTTTTTGCTTGCTCGCGGTCCTCACTGTCAAGTTGGCGACTGCGACCGAGCAAAATGACATCCCTGCGAGACTTTTTCCTCGTTCGCGATCAGCAACATCAAGTTGCCGATTGCGAGCGTGGAAAATAAACCTCCCGGCGAGATTCTCAACGCGGGAAGGTCAGGTTTCTCATTGCGAGTGGTTGCGTATGCTCGCGATGAGAAACTACCAGTCCGCATTGAGAAAGCTGCCGCTCGAGTAGAAAACTACTCCAGCAGCAGAAAACGACCACTTGTACTGTGCAAGATGCGGTTTGCACTGATTGCACAGTGCTGGATGCTCGTCTGCACTGTGCAATCAGTGGGAACAGCATTTTGCACAGTCCACTACGCAGTTCGCGTAGCTCGCGAAGTGCACTTCACGTAGCTACGCGTAGCGCTACTATGCCCACGGTTAATTATCACCAGTACAAAATACTGTGGAGTACAGTTCATACAAAATAACTCTCCCCAAAAGTTTCGTAGGAGAGTTGGAGCTTAACAGAAAAGACAAGGTGGTCTGTAATGGGACCCAAGCTTATGAATACGGGATCCCTGATATGATAAGTGATGGTGGAAATAGAAATACCAACTGCATCAATGGATATTCCCAAGATAGATTAGGGAAGGACCTGAGAGGTCTCAAGCACCAAATAGCTAGTACATGTATCAGGTAAGGAATGAGATGGGATTTCAGTTAATAACCTATCATAGATATGTCCCATTTTGATCTACCTGAATCAGGCATTACAGTGCAGTTGGCTTCACTTAGGCAGTCCTATTGGTTTTTTGGAGTCTTGGGTAAATTGAAGTTGTAAGGGTTGGTGTAGGCACTAGATCTTAAGTTAGGACACTATCATTTCCAATGTACCAACTGCCCACCGTTAAACCATGAGAAATCCTCCGGCGGAAGCTGAATTCCCTTCAACTGACTTGTCCCCGACCTCCCAAGTCCCCGCCTACCCTAGTCATTCTGTCTCCCAATTCCTCCTTCGATCCTACTTGTGGCAGTTTGCTGAACTTAATATATTTGTAAAGTCATCAATTATTTTTTTATTTTTTATTTATCTTTTCATTAAGACAAAGCAGTGAAACAAGCATTGCATTGCAATTATGAAAAGCACGACAATAGATAATAATCTATTGTCGTGTTTTTCATAATTGTAGTATTGTTTGACCTCAACCCACTGGAGACTAGCGTGAAACCTTCCTGCCTTCATCAGAACTGGGACTCCTTTTAGTCATTTACCGGATTAGTCAGAGGATGTAATATCCCTCCCTTGGAAACAGTGCATGGATTCCCTCTATATGCATTCGATTTGTCCCATATTCCCCCCCCCCATTTCCTTGAGCACCTTCTACTCACATAGACTGATGTTTCTGCCACCATACACCAATCCATGTCTCTCTTCCACTACTGAAGGGTTGGTGGGCCCTCTGCCCCCTAATACATCAATTTCGATTCATTTGACTAATTTTCCTTTCTTGTACAGTGACAAAGTAGATAGCAGTAGAACATGATTCAGTAAAGCCCCTGATTTGCCACCCAGTACAGATGGTATAAAGTTGTTCTAGCACGTTTGGCAGCAAACCTTGAACAAGGGCAGCACCAACAGCTTCTTGAACACTCCCCGCAGCCCAGGCAATACCCGAATAATGTTCAAAAACATCTTTTAAACAGTAAAGAAAATCATTGGGAGACTCATCCTTATTCTGTATAGAGTAGCTAGTTTTGTTCCAGTCATTCTTGACTAGAAACACATCCATAGCAGCTTTTACTTTACCAGTGTTTCTGTGATAGCAGTGAGAGTGGCTGCGGTACCAGCGGCCTGTCAAGTACTTTTTCCTAATATACGATTCTTGACTTCACTTGGCACAATCAGGCACTGCAATCAATTCACATCAGCCCAATTAGAATATAGCATTCAAATACAGTTTGTAATTCTACTTAGATTTTCTGAGTATTGGCAACAATATTAGGAAAGTGTTTGGTATTCAGAAGGTCATCAAGGGATTATGGGACAGTGATGGCACACAGCCCCGGGGGACTTTTGCAAGTGCAAGTGGACATCTGTGGAGTGAAATGGGGTATTCTGTGAATTGCCACTGTCTCTAATGCTATGAAAAGGGGTGTGTTGGATTTTTTTGGTGTTTCTTTCAAGTTCTCCCACTTTCTGTCCAGCCGCATGCTTAAAACTATCTCACATTATATTCAGGCTGCCTGCCCCAATGCTTCAATTGCAAACGTCAGAAAGGTTGGGTCCCGAGCAAGAATGGGCTATAGAGTAGGAGTGCGCTGTCATTGAGTCAGCGTCTGTTTCGCGCATGCCACACCATCTTCTTGCACTTCGTTGTTTTGACGCTAACTATGCCCACATGGGTCTCATTGGCTGGTACCAGCTCCACCAGCTGAATTGCTGGTTCTGCTCCATTTCTGGGTCCCACCAATGGTGCCGGTCTGCTGGCATGGAAAAACTTAACATCTAGTACATCCTCCTCTTTTCCTTTTGATAACTCTTATTTCTTGGATGTGATTTGGGAAAATAAATAAGAAGCAGGTGGAGCACTAAGAGGTACACGATTCAATCCTGTTTGTGAAGTGACTGGTTTAGTATTTAAGTCTCATGTTTTTCTTTCAGACTTTGCGTCTGAGATAATTGTTTGCTGACTTTCTCTCATCAATTTAGGAAAACTGCTGATTGGTTAGCATCTGCCCTGCTTTTGGGGTCTTCTAATCTTTTCTAAGAGTATTTAAGCATTCTAGGCCAAAGGACTTCTTCCCACCCTCTTTTGTGGTCTAACCCACTGTTCAATATGCCTGCACACACCTTTCCATGCTGGCAGTAAATAGCATGGGCAGGAGTCCCTTTAGCTAGGGCTTTCCCTAGTTTCCATGTTTCTGCCTAATTTTTCTGACTATCCCCTCATTCATAAGCAACCTTGTGCACACCTCATCCCATGGATGGGGTTGAGTAGATGGGTTTAGGCGTAATGGTGGACTAACAGCTCTTCACCATCTCTGCTTGTAGAGGGAGGTAGGAGAGTTCTTTAATGCTTGGCTACTGACAATCTTGCTTTTGAATTCCCACGGTCTTAGCCTGTAGAGGGTCACAGAAGTTCCAGTGTGGCTGGATCAGCAGCTTTCTTTCATTCGCTCATTCAGCTGTTAGGAATTTTGCTAGAGATTCTAGATGCTCCTCTGCCAACTTTTTTGCATCCTTTCTAGAATCTCCTGTTGTATACTATGGATTGCACACCGACCTTTAACTCCTAGACTCCTGGGACTACACCCCCCCTTACCTACTGAGACTGGTTTAACCCGTGATCACCTGCCCAGATGTCTATTTTCAAAATTACCTTCAAATTCATACAGTCAATGACCTATTCCCCTTCACAATTTTGAAACTAAAACACTTGTTAAGGCCCTGGCCACCCAATGAAAAGAGTGATTTCGTAATTGATACACATTGAACAAATTTGCTTTATGCCTGGGTGGGGACTGATATATAATTTGAGATCGGCGTAAGTGGTTATGGAGCTTGCTAACACCATACCAAGTCGAATAGACTTTGAAAAAACATTTGACATGTTGAATTGCAATTATCTGTTTCAGGTTCCTAAATGCTCCAACCTGGGCCCTATATTTCTTAAATACATAGGTCTCTTACTTGCAGAGCCCTTTGCTGCAGTGCAGATCAACAGCATGCCCTATACCCATTTCCCATAGAAATAGGCAAATACCTGGGGTGCTTGATCTCCCCAATACTTTTCACATTGACCATCAAGCTCTTGGCCACTGTGATCTGCAAAGGCGGCCTGGTGCAGGCTTAGCCTGGGTATTGGGGTGAGATAGGAGTAGAGAGGGCCTTGTGATTCTTTATACAATTGACCTCCTACTAACAGCTAGATTCATCATAGTCCCGTTTTGCGAGTCCTTAATAGCGATTATCAAGGAATCGCTATTAAGGACTTGCAAAACGGGATTCATGTAGGAATGGCACAAAATATTGCGATTCCTACATCATCCTTATTTGCGATTAGCAAATTGCTAATCGCAAATAAGGAATAACTCCCCATTCATTCCTATGGGCCACAGGCCCATAGGAATGAATGGGGAGTTATTCCTTATTTGCGACAGGCCCATAGGAATGAATGGGGAGTTATTCCTTATTTGCGATTAGCAATTTGCTAATCGCAAATAAGGATGCGATTTCAAGTGTGCCAGGGGTGTCCAAAGGACACCCTGTAGCACCCCTGAAAAGCAAATGTACACAGGTGTTTCGCACACACATGTCCAAAGGACATGTGTGTGTGTAACATGCAACTGAGAAAAATGCACTAAAGTGCTTTTTTCGATTTTTTCGCTATTTACCACGAAGTCAGACTTCGTGGTAAATAGCGGCCAAAAATCGCGAAATCGCTATTTAAAAATGGGTAATGAATTGCATTTAAGGAATCTCAAATAGAGATTCCTTAAATGCTATTCCTCGCAAATTTGCGAATTTGCTATTAGCGATTTTTGCATTTGGGATGATGAATCCCAAATGCAAAAATTGCGCTTGCAAAGGGCCAGATTCTCAGAATCTGGCCCTTTGCGAGCCGTTTTCGGCATGATGAATCTAGCTGTATATGTTATATATCCCAGATGGTTCTGTTAAAGACTCATAGAGATCCTTGAAACATTTAGAATAATGTCCCAACTGGTTCTTAACTGGAAGAAGTCTGTCAATTTCACTTTACAAGAGGTGATCTAGCAATTAACTCTCGGTCCTGGCTGTTGGTCCTTACGGATGCATGTCTCCCACGACCCCCAACAGCCATGGGACATGAACATGGCACCACTCTTGCACAGCGAGAACCACCTTACTGCACTGGACCTCCCGCCCTATGTCCCTGGCTGCTGGCAGGGTGGCTCGATTTAAAATGGCCTCCCTACCAAAATTGATTTATGTATTGCAAGTTCACCTTTCCAAAGAGTTTTTTTCCAAAAGGTAAGGGAGCCCTCCAGTAGCTTTATACGTATGCCCAAAATACCCAGAGTGGCCCTTGATCAATGTGTTTAGTCATGGACCATCCTCCGTGATTGTCTGTTTGGTCCCAGAGATAACCCAGCAGTGTGGTTCGAGCTGTCCAAACTTACAGAGCAGGTATTGTTATTGTTATTGTTAACTGGGTTTTGAATAGCGCCGAATCACCGGCAGGTCTCTGGGCGCTCTGAGGTATTACTCTGAGCGTTATACAGGGGTCCGATACCATCAACTCAACCGTAGGAAACAAAAGTAATTTTTGATTGTTGGCATAACACAGTCAGGTCGATAGGTTGGAGTGTATGTGTAACCTTTGAAACCCCTATTCCGTCGCCCCCTCCCCTCCAACCAACCATGACAAATAGTCGAAAGAGGTCAACAACCATAAGGACTTCTCGAGTCGGAAAGTCATAGGTATTTCAAGAATTGGTGATATTGGGTTTAAAGTTCACATGAAGTCTTTTATAGATTTAGTGAATATGAAATCCTTAAATCTCAAATTTACAAATATTTACAGCCATGACACACTGTGGATGATCACAGTGTGTTCTTTGTATATACATATATATCATAATAGAGCCCCCTGGAAGCAAGACTGACAATGAGTACCCTGGAAAGGGAAAACAAATCCACTGACTTATGTATGCCTTATGAATAATTGCCCAGATGGGCTATTAGAGGTTAACAAAGCATGGGAAGCAGACATTTGTCTATTAGATGAAAGTGACTGGTACAAGATGAACAGGGCAGCCCACACATTTGCCATTTCAATTAAGCTCAGACTCCTAGATTTCAGATACATGCACAGATTGCTACACACCCTTGCACTTCTCCTGTAACATCTGTGGCATTCACACTATGTTTAAGTGCTATAAAGTGTTTTCTTACTTAAACATTCAAATAGCACTTTTGCAGGAAACACACCTGACTGCTAAGGAGGTGCTGACACTGCAGTGCCGCTGGAAGGGCCAGGCATACTACACCACATACTCGGCGTATGCCAGTGGGGTCCTGATATGGATTCGGGTAGGAGTACCCTTTCAACAAACAGGAGATTTAATAGACCCAGAAGGCAGATACAGGGTGGTGCTGGCATGACTAGAGGGTTGAGAAGTAGCAATAATAAATGTATACGACCCAAGCATGGATCAGAGAGCTTTTCTGACAAGTTTATCAAGACCCTTGGCCCCACACTTAACTCACCCGACCATTGGGGGGTAGAGGGATTTTAACTGTGTGGCAGACCCCCAGATTGATAGATCTCACCCTCCGTTGCCGGACTCTCAGCCGTCCGCATGGCCAAGGCTTTTGTGCACTGCAGTGGAAATGGGGGCTCATTGACTCCTGGCGACAGATGCATCCACAGGGGCAGGATAACTCCTTCTTCTCTAGCCTACATGGAGTCAACATCCATCTTGATACATTCCTCTTCACCCCAGACTTCTATAGTTTAGTGTATTCAACTGAATACTTAGCACATACAATCTCGGACCACAACCCTATACTTTCGCATTTGAAATGGGCCCAACCCAGACCTTCTATTCCCACCAGGCAGCTAAAACCTGAGTCACTGGAGGACCAAGTGTTTCGGGAAACGATTCAGGATAGAATAACCCAGTACTTTGGTGACAAAGCTGACATAGCCTCTTCTCCCCAAGTGGAGTGGGATGCCTTTAAAGCAGTGGTGTGCAGCCATTGTATAGCGGAACCAAAAGAGATCAGGAATACCTTGTTGGGGGGAAGTAATGACTGCAAAACAATACCTAAAAGACGTGGAGACCCATAGACTTGGGCACCCAGAATTGCAACGCTGCTGTCGAGAAGGAAAAGGCTTTCGACAGCTTGGTGTGGCACTACCTGTATGAGGTGATGTTACATAGGGGACTCGGCAGGAACTTCCTGGCATGGACAAGATTGCTTTATAAAGATCTGGCTGCTAATGTCCGCATGGGGAGGGTCATTTCTGCAGGATACCCAGTGGGTCGGGAAACCAGGCAGGGCTGTCCTCTGTCCCCCCTGCGTTTTGCGTTAGTTATGAAGCTTTTTGCCAGCTATGCGAAAACAGGGAACAGCTCCCGGGGGCTACACATTGGGGGCTTTATAGATTTCTGTATACCGAACTCCAAGCAAAGATGAGAGATAAATGTATAGATTTTCGCATTCAGAGTTCCAATGGACATGATGAGAGGAAATTGAAACAAAGGCATCACAGTGCAGGATTCTGAAGTCATGAGAATATATGCAAACGACCTTCAAATATATATACAGAAATGTAAACTTTTGCTGCTGTGAAAGCTAATCAGAACTTTTGTGATTCAGTCTTCAAGCACCAGCCATGGAAATTAGACTTTACACTTCAAAGATAGGCACAACTTAAAGGCATGTTTAGCATGCTCAAAAAGATGGCTGCACTAATTACAGTTATACTAAGGCGAAAATGTTAAATCTCCCAAAGGAAATCCCACTGGTGAGTTCTACTCCAACTTTAGGAGTTTTTCTAGAAACTGGAGGATTTTCCGTGTCCACCCTGTTCAAAATAAAAATAAGAGATTGGGTGGAAAAATGTTATTGCACAGGTCTTACAATCCCGGGGAATAGACAGCAGAGCAAGACATAGGGCCTCATTTAGATTATGGCAGCCAGCACAATGTCCATAGGGGAGCAATGATATTTACCTCCACCACCCTGGCCGAACTACCATCCACCATGTTTATAGATCATTATTTCATATTTATAGAAGAGCTGCCACCGTCACGGCTCCTCTGAAGGCACTGAAAGTTTGCTGAGCGGCCCAATATTTCAGGCAGCCATTCAGCAGACTTTTTTGTTTTTCAAAAACAAACCCCCAGAGTATGTTCTTTAAAAACAAAAACGGGAATGATTCTGGTAACCTGGAGGTTTTCTCCCAGGATGTTTAGGTAATTGTTTATCTTTTTCTGTTTGGAACATCCATTATTTCTGTGGCAGTCCCAAACTGAAAAAGTACATCAGATGGTCTGCTCTAAGTAGATCGGAAAGTTTGATGCACCTACAATAGCCCCAACTCTGTCCGGTCATCAGTGTAGGGTTTATGGTGCTGCAGACAGTAAGGGTACTGCCGTCAGAAACATGACAGTCCACCCAACTCTAAATATAGCAGATGGATCGTCTGCTTGATGGTCAGGGTAGTGTGCCATGTTTGTGGTGAAGTATCACGCAAGCCAAACTAGATCAGACCCATAGTCTGGCAAGCTCATGCAATAGTACTAACCATGAGGTTCCATAGACCTGTCATGTTTAATAAATACAGGTAACACCAATCTTAGAGGCTCTGATCTCAGACAATGGAAGCGGTAATGTTGTAAAAGAAAGCTTTTCGACTCCTCGTCAGGGGCAGTAAGGGCTATATAGATATAATAACAATTGCAAAAATAAAGCTTTATCAAAATTGATAAGGAAATGCCTCCATGCAAGGTATGAATTAGCAGTCGCAACAAGGTTAAAACTCCAGTAATGGGTATATAGATGAATTTTCACTCAAGTTGCTTTACATATCTTTTGGACTTGTGATAAGTTTGCCTCCAACTATTAGCTTATCAGTTTATGAAATGAAAAACAAAATAGCTAGTAAATGCAACCCTTTCAGTTTGAATAAATGAAGACAATTACTTTATTCAAAAGTTTGTCCTGTTTATGGAACACCACTACATTTGTCTTGATAAGCCAGATTTTCCTTATAGGAAATCTATATTTGACCCCAAATATAAACGTATCATTTTAAACAAGTTCTAACATGTACAACTGGCACTCATGAACGTATTCTGCTTTAGATGCCCATCGGATTTCCACCACCATTATTCCAGACATAATCACATCATGAACGCTCACAGTATGTCATGAATGCACACCATTGAGACAGGGCGTGGTCCCATGATGCTAGGGATGCCCACAATATTCTAAGACTGATCATCATTTGCTGGACCCATTATTATACCAAGTATTGATGAACATTTGTTCCAAGAATGCCTACTACAAGCCAATGTGACAGACGTGGACATCACCAGCACCATAATGGCAGAGATGCCACAATATTCCAAGGACTGCCAACATTAAGCCGATGCCACCAGTTTGCCGAAATGGGCTCCATCATGTCAGTCCACTTCGCAGTATCTCCAAAATGGCCACCATTAGGCCTGGTGTGGACTCATAACTCCAGAGATGCCTACAAAATGTAAACAGTGGTTGGCATGCTAAAGATGGCCTTCACCATGCCTACGATTGCTGCAATATTGCAACAATCTGTACTTCAGGGGGTGAATCTGTGATGTTAGAGATGGCACCATATGCTGAATTGCCACCAGATGACTTCAGATCCTAGGGACATGGGGTCTCCAGGAAGGGGTTTCGTCAGCATTGAGAAGGACACTACACCATCCACATGCACAGTATCTCGAATTCATATGCAGCTCTACATGCAGAGACAGACACATGTCCACTGTACACTTCACACCATAGGCTTCTTCCACCTAAAGAATCAGGATCTGTGTTTTATTTTACTTACCATCTCAAAAGCTTCTTCACACTCCCAGTCTAATTCCTGCTGACGTGCACATGCATAACTGACTGAGGTGTCCATCTAGGCCCAAGGGCTAAGGCCTTTCACAGCAGGCCCTTGCACTCACTCTTACACGCCAGGAGCTGGGCATACACCCTAAGTTCGGACTTTCTGGTGGGGCTGTGCCCCAATGTGCTTATGGGTAGACTACCACTAGTCCCTACCCACGAATATGTGATGTTACAACGCCACATATTACCACGCATGACATTACAATGCAAGTTGTTTCTATGACTTGCGCTAGACGGCTCGCTGGATTTAGGAATAGTATAAATTACTATTCCTACTGCAGTTAGCGCAACAGCAGGGAATGTGTTGGATTTATTATACAACACATTCCCTGGTGTTGCGCGTCACCTAGCGCAAGTCGTAGAAATTACTTGCGTTGTAAAGCCACGCGTGGTAACAACCTGCAGGGTAACAACAGCGTTCTAAACGCTGTTTCCCCTACCCACATAGGAAGGATTACAAAATGTGTCACACCAGTCTTGCAAACCATCACCTCTGTAACAGTGTCCAACGATAGATTTTTCCTATCCCTGTTAGCATTGTTTTGATAGTTTAATTCAATGGCATTCGATGTGCGGGTACAGAACTGAAGGAGACAAATACTGAGACTTAGGTTTATTTTGGAAAGCTGTACCTCTAAATCCAAGAACAAACGAGCCATAGAATTTCATAAGCCCTCTACCCCTCTTATGTTACATTTATCTTGATGTCTTTATAAAAGAATAATTTTGTGACGTGTGACAACTACTCCGTTGGTGAGATACAGAGTCAGGGAATCCGCGTTCTAATTTACCTGCCCTTAAGAAGGAATTAGTAAATGAAGAAGCAATAAACTGTGCATGCCTAGCAAAAGTTGACTTAAGACTAGTGTAGTGATACTGAGATTGGTTCCAATTTTTTGGAGAACGAGTTAGACCTGCACAAGGTAGATGTGACTTATTTTGAAGATCCGTCAATGAAAAGCAATGAAAACCATGTGAGCCTCACATTAAAAGTCTCTGGGCTAGGTTCTAGCCAAAATGAGTTTTGTATTTTATCCTAACTGTACTTTGTTCTTGAGGAAAGACGCAAGATACAGAAAGATGACACACTAACTGCATGTTTCTTTCCTCAGCTTGCTTGAACACATTGTTTCTGGATGGCTCTGGGCCTCTTGCCTCCCTGGCTGTCTGCGACAAGACCTCCATTCTCTGCGCCAGCTTCAACACAGGAATCCACTCCCTCCACTTGGAGAATGCAAAAGGACCTGAGCTCCGCCACATAGCCAAATTCTAAAGAGCAAAGTTTGTATACCTTGGCAAAAAACATGGGAGGCCACCATTTCTTCGGTCCATCATTACTGTGAACTGCTGGGTGAAAGTCCAGAAAGTTGAGTAGGCCTCAGACGTAGTGGTAGCCAAATCGTCTTGTGAGCCATATCATATACTCGCTACTCAATTCTTGACCACTTGGGTGTATCACTGAGAGCAGTGTATATAACAGTGACAATGGACCACTAAGGCTCCAGTGAGTCGCACATCTACAGTTTGGAAAGGTTCTGGTACCCTTTTTTTTTCCTTTTTAAAGAGTTTTATATAGCGCGAAATAGACCCGAGACATCGGGTATCAGAGCGCTTTACATGAGCACCAGTTTCCTTACAGACGGACACATTCATTTTTGTTAGGCTCTGGAAGATTAAGTGATTTGCCCAGAATCACAGAATGTTGAGCGTTGTTGCCGAGACTCGAACACAGTTCCCTAGCTTCGAAGTCGACAGCTCTAACTGCAATGCTACATCTTCTTCCCCCCTCAGTACTCCGAAGTTCTAGGTGTCCAGTCCTTTCCTGTCTGGGCCCCACATTTCACTGTGAAAGCAAATCAAAGGACTGGAATCAGAGGGCATATTTTTTGCACTTGACTTGTTCGAATTACCATTGTTTCCGTTTTTTAAGTATGATTTTTACGATTTTTTAGATGAACAGGATTGTGTAAATCGTTGGATTTTGTAAATGTTATGTTATGTTATAAATTTTGTAGAGCGCTCAGCTGCCACAGCGAAGTGGCGTCCCGGCGCTATGTAGAAAAATAACACAACCAGATAGAAAGACCAGATAAGCGAGGGGACAGAATTAAAGTGATGGGAACAAAAAGGTCTTGATAGCTCTTCTAAAAGACAATAGATCCGGTAAGGCACGAATGTCAACGGGCAGGGTGTTCCACAGACTTGCTGCCAGGACGCCAAAGGAGCGTCCACCAATTCTGGTTTTCCTGAAGCGGGGGACCAAGGCCAGGAATTGACCCGTTGAACGTAGAACTCTAGAAGGAGTATAGTAGGAGATTGCCTGTGCGAGAATGGGGGGGGAAGAAGCCTTTAAGATCTTAAAAACCAGGCACAGGGCTTTGAACTTAATCCTCTGTCCGACGGGCAGCCAATGTAGGTCATAGATGGTACGTCTGGCAGAACAGAATTTAGGCAAGCCTACCAACATTCTGGCAGCCGCGTTTTGCACGCGCTGGAGGCGTGTCAGTTCAGCTTGGTTAACGCCCAGAAGAAGCGAGCTGGCGTAGTCCAATCTAGAGAGCATTGTAGCTTGGACAATGAGTTGCCTTGTAGGAGCATCAAAAAATTTAAAAATGGGTCTAAGGCTCTGAAGGACACCAAAACAGGTGCCGGCCACTTTTTTTGTGTGGGGGATGAAGGTCAGGTTGGAATCGAGCCAAACCCCGAGGTTCTTTGCTTCTGTCACAGGGATAGGGGCTTGACCTAGCTCCGGTGGCCACCAGCGGTCTCCCCAGAGATGAGCCTGCTTGCCCAGAACTAAGACCTCTGTCTTCGCCGCATTAAGTTGGAGACAGTTCTCCGTCATCCAACTTGCCACCTCCTTGAGTAAATGTGTTTTTAAGTGGACAGTCCTGGCAAATCCTTCCAGGATTCAAATACAGTTAAAGGGACAGTACCAACATGTTTCAGCAGGACTGTTCCATAGTACAGCACCAACAATACTTATTAGCACTGTTATATTGTTACTAGAACAGCAATTGTACTCTCCACAGCACTGGGCTTTGATCTCTAGAATGCCTCTAAAGTTGGTAGATGGGCTGTACCAGTACACCAGAGGTCTCCTCAGTTAAAGCAACAGTACTGGAATGCAATATATGTATATTTAGTGATACACTGGTAGCACTGCTTAATAACACTATAATATGGTTTAGGAGACAATACTTGAAATCTCACCGCAACTGTAATATTGCTAAAGGGATAGCGCACATACTCTTCGTAGCACTATGACTTGAGTAAAGGGACAGTACTTGAAATTTCAACACAACTGTAACATTGCTAAGGGGTGGCACATATACTTTTCGTAGCACTATGACTTGAGTACAGAGACTGTACTTGATCTCTTAGTAGTTATATAGTGTGAGTAATTGGACTGTGCTCGTATGCCGCAGACCGTAATACTGTTAAAGTAACAATACTGAAACCCATTAAGTCTGTAATGTGGCTAAAGCAGCAGTAATAGCATTAAACATGACTGTAATCTAGCTAAAAAGGCATCAATAACTAATGTGGTTAAAGGGACAGCACTGGTCCATTCCTTCAGACTGTCAAAATGTATTTCTGATGGTAGAGCACTAAACTGTCAACAGCAGATCTGTAATATGAATGAAGATGAAGTCATGAAACTCAACGGTCTATGACATAGCTGAGGGGACATTAGTAGCACTTTTATTGGGATAGGATTGTGATCAAAAGTCCAGTACTGAAACCCTTTGCAGAATTGTAATGGTTTGACTTGGACAATAATACATCTCTGTTGTGTTTTGAGGAACAGTACTTCATCTCAGTAGGATTGGAACTTGGTCAAAGGAGCATTTGTGCAAATCTCAGTGGGACTGGATTATATGATTGATGAACAGGATCAGACCTCCTGGACAGGAACAAAACAAACCCCTGTGTACACCTGAGCACTTTTCAGATGGATTACAGAACTTTCAGCTGAACTGCACTTGGATTAGTCAGCAGGACTGCATGCACTTCTCCTAAAGAGAAAAGGTCAAACATCTCTGTAGGCCTGCGGTACCTATCGATGGACAGATTGAGCACTTTCCAAATGTAATGCTCTAGTGACAGCTACCACTTTATTACAAGACTTCGTGCTCAGCAAGATTTTGCACGGTCCAAAGGTTCTAGAGTGACACCCATTGTGAGTCCCCTGACCCCTTCAGAGATAGCAGTGGCATGCAGCCACTGAGACACTGAAAGGAATTACACTGCCACTTCTGCACAAGACTGACCTCCTCCTAAAATGGAGTCTGTACAATATCTCTTCAGGTCATCAGTTACTGTGAGACTTAGCACCAATGTTTTGCACTTATGGCCACCGTGAAGATAAAACATTTGGAATTTTATGAGCCTTTGGCACTTATAATAAGTTAGAGAATAGACAGAATCGAGACAATTGAGAAAGATGAAGGCTGCCATGAGTTTACTTTCAGTTCTTCAAGATGGAAGACAGCAGAAATATAAAATGACTGAATTTATTGGGGGGGGGGCAGGGGGGGTTATTTTGTAATGTGGGTCATGCAGTGCGGAACAACATGTTGGGTAGAACTTCCTCCAAGCGAGATGTAGAGCCTCCCGTTTTATATTTCTATATTTATTTATTAGAGTTGGGGCATATACCATCATGCCAGTGGTTCATTCTGTTTCATCAACGATAGTACTACTGATTTTCTTAATTAAACTATAAACAGGACGTTTGCATTTCTAGCACCCAGGCAAGGAGAGCAACATCTGCCTACATATCTGTATTGTCGCCTAGGCCATTTTGTCCTTCTTCTATTTCCCATAGTGGCTCATTGTGGTGGGAATTAAATGGCCGAAACGTGTCAGGGAAGTCATTGCAAGCATAGGTGTATTTGACTTCATAGGCTAGAAATATGCAGAACCAAAAAAGAAAAACAGCAAGTGTTACAAATGCCCTGTTTTTAAATCCCTTTACCTTTTATGTATCATATCCCCCTTGATTATGGTTGCCATATCTACTTGCTGTGTATGTCATATGTCTTGGCTTCCAGACCAAGCATGAGTGAGTTCTGGAGGTTCCTTTTACACAGAATGACATGAACACAGGAAAAAAAGTTGAACTTGTTTTGAACAAGCAGGCCAGACGTATATTTTCTACAAAAAAAGCTTGAGTAAGTTGTTGTTAAAAATTAGGCTCCTGATTATAGGTTTAGCAGAGCAGTGCTTCTGGGTGGTACACCGCTATCAGTGCTTAATGTAAGGCTGTGGGGGACTCAAGCCCTAAATTTTGGGGACCAGCACTTTTTTGTTCATTTACGGAAAGGAAGAGAGGGAAAACATACAAAGGGTAAAGATGGAGGAAGAGAAAGACGGAAAAACTATCACAAGGGGTGAAAGCAGAAACCTGCAAGAGTGAGATAAAGAGTCAGAGAGTGTCTGGGGATGGATTAAAGAGGCATGAGGTGGATTCAGAACTGCTCAGCCCTGGTATTCAGCGTACTCCTTTAATGGTTCCAACCGCTGTCTTCTGAGCAGAGCAGCGTTGGGCTCCGGCACTCATTCTTTTACAAAAGTACGCACTGACCAATATGCCCAATTACAGCAAGCTTGGAATTCTAGCACCCAGATTTCCTGAGTGCAGGAACACTGGACCCTATTTTCCCTTTCAGAAAATCTGGCCGGTATAATCTGGTTGCAAGTACAGCCCGCTCTCGGACCCCTGTTCAGCCCAGTACCATGATACGGATGACTATGGAATGCACACCCCTGCCATTAGACTCTTCTGTGCCCTGATGCCCTCCCCACACCCACGATTCACCTCGCCAACCCCGCTCCTTCCATTAACCCTGCCTTTCAGCAAGTGGTAAATGAAAGTCTATATGACTGGAGCATGGGGACTCCATATGATCATTTAAATGTTATTTCCTATTCTAGAGACAAATATTCGTGCTAGCTGGACTTCTGTGCAGAGATAGAGGCCACCCAATTACCATCCCCATATGTATTTCCATCCACCTTGTAATCGGCGGGTTTGACCATCTGGTGGTTCTAGTGAGGCAGAGAAGGGTTGGCAAGTTTAGAACTGGCACAAGGGCAGTTTCTGAAGGGAAGACAGGCTATAGGACTCTGGGGATAAACGTAGACTGTTATTTTTACAAGCTCCCCCACCCCATGTAAAATTAAAGTAGACCATCCACTTGAAAAATGTTTGTGATGAAGTGAAATACATTTTGTTTTTATAATGTATAAGATTATATCATTTTGGTGAAAGAGCTAAGTCTTCCGTGGGCGCTCTGCCACTATACCCACACAGACATCGCCTGGTGTTGTTTTAGTTTGCACTTGAGCCATACAAAAACTTCAGTCTCAGAAGGTAGCTAATTCATGCTCACTAAGTTAGCACACCGTTCAGGGAATTATCCAAGGCAGACCTGATCTAACATTTCAGATTTCCAAAGACCCTTCATTATGTCAGTTGTATAAATAGCCAGGCGATGTTTTGTTGCTATTTTGACAAGATATGTTTTTTATCTTTAATGAAATAATTGTGTTTGTAGCTAATAAAAATAAACCAGGCAAAAGGCCTCATTAAATGAAATGTTACAAATAGATTCACAGTTTTCAATTAAATTATGGAATTGCTTAACTAGTGACAGTCTCAAAATTGTCTGCTTTTGCATACAGACAGCAAACATGCTTGTGTCAGAAGGTGAGTGAGGTTGTGTTGTGTGCTTTAGTCTTGCCTTGGGTATGTGGCAGGAGGTGAGTGGGGTCGTGTCAGGAAGTGAGTGGGGTTGTGTTGTGCCCATGTCAGTGGATTGTATCAGGAGGTGAGTGGGGTTTTGTTGTGTGATTGTTTCTGGGGGTTGTGTCAGGAGGTGGGCAGGACTGTATGATTCTCTCGCCTCAGGGTTGTTTGAAGTAGGGAACAGGACTGTGTTCTATGCTTTAATCTCGCCTGGGAGTGAGTGGGGTTGTGTTGTGTGATTCTCGTCTGGGTTTTGTGGTGGCAGGTAAGTGGGTTTGTGTTGTATGCTTGTCTCGTCTGGGGTTCTGCTGTGTACTTGTCTGTGGTTATGCCAGGAAGTGAGATGTGTTGTGTGCTTGTCTCTTCTGGGGGTTGTTATGATGTGAGTGGGGTTGTGTTGTGTGCTTGGCTTGGCTCATCTGGGGGTTGTGTCATGAGGTGAGTGGGGTTGTGCTGTGTGCTTGTCTTATCTGGGATTTGCCAGGAGGTGAGTGAGGTTGTGTGCTCGTCTCTTCTGGAGGTTGTATTATGAGGTAGGTGGGGTAGTGTTGAGGTTGTCTGATCTGAAGGTTGTGTCAGGAGATGAGTAGGGTTGTGTTATGAGGTGAGAGGGGTGTCCCTATGAGTTTTGTGAACCTAGCACCCTCCACCACCCCTTTACTAATCACAAACCCCCACCTACTGCTATGAACTCCAAAAACCTGAAAAACTATATACTTTTTAGACCCTTCCCTCTTCTATCCCTCCACTATTCCTTTTCAATCCAAATAACAGACTAACATGTCCACCATTAAATTAATTTCATATTTCCCTAGACTAATTCACCACTAATCCTTTTTTGGTTTCAGAGTAGCGTGCTACTCGCTGAAAGCGCTTAAACACCTTATCCGGGATAGCTAGCACTATATAAATGCCAACATTTTCCTGCTTCTATCCCTCCACTATCCTTCTTAATTCAAATAACAGACTAACTTATCCACTGCTCAAATTAATTTCATATTTCACTTTACTAATTCACCACCAATCCTACTCGCCGAAAAAGCACTTAGATGCCTCATCATTGGTAGTAAGAGCTATATAAATGCAATACAATACTTTCAGGAAACAAGGCAAGGTATTTGTGTGACCATCAGGTGTGTAGCTTCAAGGGGGGGTGTTTGAGGTGTTATACTTCCCTAATAAATGTATTTTGTAATAAATAGTTGGGTATAGGTGCTTTTAGTCGGGTATTTCTCCAGGAATTTTTATACACACACAGACAAATACGCCCACACAGTCTTTCCCTCTTTATGCTTGGAAAGACTTCAAAAAGTTTGGTTATTTCACAAAATAATGTGCATTCTCTCACTTAGTACCCCCACCAATCCTCATGCCTCTCCCTTTCCGCCGCTCCTTAAGTCCCTCTTGTGCACCCTGCTTGTGGCATAATGTATTTTAACAATATATGCCAGTGTGATTGTTGGGAATTCTTAAGCCCACCACCACCTCCAAATTTTATTTACCAAGCTATGCCCCTGGTGACCATGCCCATAAACATTTCAAAGGAACAACTAAAGCAAATCCAGTACAAAAGCAAACACTTGCTTTGCATAACCACAGTTGCATACAGTTATACAGTTAAAGAGAAGCATGAAAAAAACATCTTTTCAGAGAAAAGAACATAGCAAAATAATAGGAGGAGCAAATGAAGATTGCAAACCAGTGAGCACACACATCAAGAGAACAGTGGACGCATAAATGGTAACGGGTGCAACATCCCAAGCATTTCCAACTAAGCCAGAGGTTGATGCAGCTCTGCACCAATGCAAACCCATTTCGAGCAGAAACACTATTTTAACAAACCCACAACCGAATGATCATCAGACTAGCAACTTTACTGGCACACAAATACATGTAAGAGATAAGGCAGAGGAAAACTGACAGGAACATAAGGATTTTATGCATGAAAATACTGCAACTGATTGAGAGTTTGGTGGAGAGGGTAGTCCGTTGCAACAGCGACAAAGTAGCCTCTCCACCAAACTCACGGTCTTCCCAAATGAAAGTCTGTCGGCAACAGAGCCTACTCCGGCTCCGTTGCCGACACACTCCTCCGACGGCCTGACGAGGAAACTCCCATGGTGTGGGGATCATTAGAATTTATTTTTTCTAAAACAAACTCCAGCTTTCGGAGTTTGTTTTTGAAAAAAATATATATATTTTTTTTGAAGCTTGTAAAGCGCACGGCTACCCCCGACGGGGGTGTCCCGGCGCTATAGATTGCAGACTCAGAAAGGAGATACCATTTAAGAACAGGTGAACAACCATGTTTTCAGTTTGCTCCGGAACAGTGATTCAGAGGAAATAAACCTAAGGTCTAATGGGAGACTGTTCCAGAGTTTAGCTGTCATTACACCAAACGCTCTGCCACCCACTCTGGAACGGCGAAAGCGAGGGACAACCAGGAGACGCAAGTTATTCGACCTCAAGGATCTGACCGACTGGGATAGTATGAGTCTCTTTCTCAAGTATCCCGGGCCCAACCCATTGAGGGCCCGAAAAGCAAGAGTCAGAACCTTGAACTGAATGCGACTGGCAATAGGAAGCCAATGTAGCTTCTTACGATAGGATGCGACAGAGTGGCGATAAGGAATATTGCCGATCAATCCTGCCGCCGCATTTTGTATAATCTGCATACGTTCAATTTGGTACAAGGGGGCACCGGCATAGAGACTATTAGCATTATCCAGGTGTGAGGTGATCAGGGCATGGATGATTGTTCTACGGGCATCCAAGGGCAGGTACGGAAAGATCTTTCTAATCATACGCAGTTTCCCGAAGCAAGCTGCCGTGACCTTATTAATTTGAGCTTTACAAGATAAAGCATTATCAAATTGAAAGCCCAGATTACGTACGGTTTGGACTGGAATGGGGGGAGGATTGAGCATAGTCGGCCACCACAACATGGCAGGTAGCGTAGATTTCTGATTAAAAAATAAGACCTCAGTCTTATCAGTATTAAGTCTGAGATGATTAGAGGTCATCCAAGAACATATATTGCTAAGACAATGGCGAAAGCTGACAAAATTAGTGTCAGAGTGATCTCTAAAAGAAAACACAAGCTGAGTATCATCAGCATAAGAGACCACTCTGACCCCCCCCAAGATTCCACCACCTTCGCCAGAGGAGCAAGATACACATTAAAAAACAGGGGGCTCAGAGCAGAGCCCTGAGGAACACCACAAAGTAGAGGTTTGCCCTCTGATTCAAAAGGTCTAAGAAAGACCTTCTGGGTCCGTCCTTTGAGAAAGGAGCCAATCCAAGTCAAAACCGCACCTCCCATTCCAGTCTGACCCAGACGATCCAATAGTATCTCGTGAGATACCGTGTCGAAAGCGGCGGATATGTCGAGGAGGACCAACATGGCCTCCTCGCCCCTATCCACACACTCCCGGATCGTCTCTGATACCTCTAGAAGAGCGGTCTCTGTACTAAAACCCGTTCTAAATCCTGACTGCGAATCATGTAACAATTGGTTGGCTTCTAGATAATCCGCCAGTTGTTTCTGAACAGCTTTTTCCAGTATTTTAGCCGGTTTGGGAAGGAGAGAAATGGGACGGTAATTACTAAATTGCCCCGGATCAGCGTCCACTTTCTTCAGAATGGGCACTAGCATTGCCTCCTTCCAAAACGTCGGAAATTGGCCCGTGCACAGCGAAGTGTTCCAAATTGAAAGGAGAGGGTGGATCAACAGAGGTGCCAGATTAGCAGGATCTAAAGGGGAGCCAGATTTGCACTGGGCAAACAGACTCACTGCAGTCTCAATAGTAAGCTCTTTGAAGGACAACAAAGACACTTTCTCAGGATCCCTGTCACTGGAAATAGGGGGGGCCATACCAGGAGAAAAAGAAGAAGTAATATTGGTAATTTTATCTTGAAAGTATTCCGACAATCCATTACATAAAGCCTGGCTAGAGGTACTCTGAGGTACCATGGCCGGGGAGTTAACAAAATCCTTAACAATACTAAAAAGGGTTTTGGAAGAATTCTCTGCGTTCTTAATTTGTTGGGCGTAGAAATCTCTCATGGTAGACCGTTTTAGTTTATGAAAAAATTTTTGAGCCGTTTTGTAGATAATTTTAGACTCAGAATCATAGGTTTGCCGCCATTTGCGTTCTAACTTTTTACAGCGGCTCTTTTCCTCACGCAGCGCAGGAGAGAACCAAGGAGCAGATGGCCGGGATCTGGCGGAAGTAATAGGTTGTAAAGGGGCAATAGCATCAATGGCACGCAGAAGGGAGGAATTAAAATTGACCACTCTTTCATCAAGATCATTAGAGGGTCTGGTTGGTAAGAAAATAAAGAATCCAAAGCAGCACAGGTAACTTTGTGCCATTTTCTCCCGTACTCCCTGCCAAGAGCTACAGGACTGGGTAATGGAGGGAGAGTTATGTCGAAAGGCAGAAAAAAATGATCTGACCATGTAAGGGGGAGAGAGGGATGCACTGTGATCCCAGGGTGATTTGAAAACATTAGATCAAGAGTATGGCCCGCTATGTGAGTCGGGCCCTGAACTAGTTGAGTTAAGGTCAGACCCTGCAGAGTTTCTAATAGGTGGGTAGCCTGAGTGCATAAAGGATTTTCAACATGGAGATTAAAATCGCCAAGCACTATAAAGGGCGTATGTTTAAGAGAAAGATCCGCTATCAAGTGCAGTAGTAGTATTAATGAGGAGGCTGAAGCATTGGGCGGGTTGTATACCAAGATGCCAGCCAGAATCACCGAAGCTGAATCTAAGATGGTAAAATACATGGCTTCAATAAGCCCGATTTTCGTGAGTTTCCTGATCGTCAAATTAAAATGTGATTTCAAAATGATAGCCAAACCTCCCCCTGTTTTTGCACCAACTAGATTAATTCCCATCAAATGATAGCCTGGTGGAGTAGCTAGGTTAATATCAGGTTTAGATGTGTCCTTTATCCATGTCTCAGTGAGAAACAGGATATCCCAGGCATGAGAAGAGAGAGACATCCAAATCTCGCTAGCGTGGCGAGGGAGAGAACGACAATTAACCAAGCCCGCCTTCAGTGTCGAAGGGTGATTAGGGCGCCTGGCCAGATTCGAAAGATGAGAGGCCCATTTTCCCCATGAGTTTAGAGTGTAGTCACAATGAGGACATTTAAAAGGGTGCCCCTCGAGGTTACAAGGGCAACAGTGGGTGGCCGGCACACACGTACCTAATCTCAACTGTAGCAGCTGACTTCTAGACCATTTAATAAGGCTGACATCGGAGCAACCGGCAGGGGGACTGGCACTGGGCGCGGGCCAGGCGCGGACGGGCGCAGACGGGCTTGCCTTTGGCGCACCATCGGCGCGCCCGCTGCGCAGACGGGAAGTCCATTTATTTTTATACATAGAGAGGAGGGTGGGAGGCATCCAAGAGCTGGACCGCTACCCTGCCTTCCCCTAAGATGGCGTCTATCCCTCTGACTCCCGGCGTCAGCGCCTCAATCGGCTGCGCCGGTGGGGAATCAAGTGCGGGGAACCCTGGAGCGACGTTAGTCTCGCGTACCAGGATCAACACGGATGGTAAATAAAGAAGCACAATCTAAAATATATAAAGTTATTAAAACAGTATTACCAGCCAAAGTGCACGGAATAACAGAGGGAAAGTATAAAGAGCCCCCGGCTTCCGCCTCAGGGGAAAGTGAGCATTAATCTGAAAACTCTGTAAAGGTTTGACGGGTAGCCATCCTGTTTTATGGAGCTATTCATCAAACCTTTACAACATTGAAAGAACCGCTGTTACAGCAGTACCTTTCAATATTAAAAGAGTTGTCTGCAGGGCTGGTGGATACCTCGGGCGGAGGTCCCTCAGGATGGCATGGTCAATGTCCTCTATCCCAAAGAAGTACCCTCAATCCACCAAAGTCTAAATCAGACCCTCTGTCTATAAGGTCTCACAGTGTCTGTAAAGATTGCGGCTTACCACGAAATTTAACAGTACCTTGGTATAACTGGTTTTGCCCCATTTCACACTTGAAAAAAACATGTTGCAAGCCATATCAACCAAGATGCAGCTGCTGTGTGCAATATGAGTCGCTAGGTACACAATTGTCCTATTGCAATCATCTGTCTGCAAAGCATTTTGATATGTCACAGATGCACTGAAACCACATGTGACATGATACCTCAGCTTCCCCCAGACACCACTACATATATGAGATGCAAATAGGGACTTTTGTAACATTATTAATTTCCTTCTTACTGCAAAGTCCTTCAGTTGTACACACTACAGCATCAAAATGTTTATCATCTGCCCCTTCACTCAAACAATAAGAGTAGACCACCTACAACATACAGTTGGTATGTGATACACACTATCACATACTTCATTTGCTTTTCACTTCCTGACATGATGCTGCCATTCTTGTTTTCCACTGGCCTGCCTCACGGCCATTACTCTGGGCCCTCACTCGTCTCCTGTGGTGCTTTGCCCTTAACGTAAATACTTCCTACTTTTGAGTCATTGGTGTATGTGTCTTGCCCGTATCCACTATTCTTCTGAAACTCTGTGACTTAGGAATATCATTGTACCCATTGACCACATTTGCATTGTCTACCTCATGCATAACTAGACTCTAGATGCAGTCTATTACTCACCTACCCTTAATTGACAAGATAGTCAAAAAAGCTGGCTCTGTTGAACTCCAAGATCACATCAATGCTAGCCATCGCACAAATTGTTTTGTCCCTTCAGTGTGGCCAAGAATCTGAAACCTGAATAAAATGTCACAACTGTATGAAAGCCATCTCGGGATGGATGGCGTCTAACTGCCTGAGAAATAATTCTGAAAAAACAGATTATTTTTGTTAATAACATGAATATCTGGACACCGGACTGGTGGCCGAAAGAATTGGGAACACTTCCAGAACCGGCTGAGAAAGGGAAGAACCTGGGGGTGATTGTGGACAATAAACTCTCTTTTGGAGATCAAATAAGTGGGTTTGTCTCTTCATGTTTCTTTCTCCTCAGAATTCTGAGGAAAATAAAGTTCCTTTCTTTCGGATGTCAGACTGAGGATAGTGGTTACAGCACGTATTAAGCCACGCTTAGACTACTGTAATAGTCTCTACTTGAATATCCAAAAGAGAAATATGAACAAACTCCAATTAGTACAAAACGCAGCAACCAGGCTGCTGATGGGTACTCCTAGGTTTGTCTCAGTCAAAAGGGAACTAAGACATCTTCACTGGCTCCCAGTGAAACATCGGGCCCAATTTAAAGCCCTTTGCACAGTCTTGAAGGCATTAAAGGGAGGAGGTCCTGACTACCTAAAACAACAGTTTCAATGGTACGTCCCCCGAAGAACCTTGCGCTCTGAAGCAGCAAAACAAGTGATTGTTCCCTAAATCAAAAAAGCTAGCTGGGGTGGCAGGAGCTTTATTGCCTTCGCTGCCAGTCTGGCTTCAGATCATGCTGCAGCTCAGAAACGGCTCCTTTACAAATCATAGGTACTATTCTCCATGCCATAGATGTAATGACACCTGACTTCTGCTGTGCTTGACCTTTCAGTTGCCTTGGACACAGCTGAGCATCCCACCCTCTTCCGCACCCTGGAGCCTCACATGCAATTCAATGGCAGTGCCCTTCATTGGTTCTTCTCCTTCCTTTCCAACTGACACAAGTTTGTTCACTTGGGTATCCCCGGAGCAAAAACAATACCTCTCACCTGCGAAGTCCCCCACGGTTTCATATTGTCCCCTGTCACCTTCAACTTCTACATGGAACTCTTTGAGTCTCTAGTGACAAATAACAGCTTCAAATGCTCTCTAGTTTGCTGACAATACACATATCTACTTGACAGCCAATGCTTAAAACACTGCCTCCATCTCAACCAGGCCAGGATATCCAGAGCCTACTTGAAACTCCACTACACTAAGATACAACTCCTGTTATTTACTGAGAAGACACAGCAAGTAATAGTACAAAACTGGCTCAAAGCCATAAACCTTGACAGCTTTGAACCCCAACTTTTCAAGAAATGTCAAGTCCCTTGGATTCTCCCTGGACACCAACCTCTACCTCAAGCAACGTATTGCCAAAAAACAGAGGCCGCCTGGTACCATCTCTCTCCTCTAAAGAAAAGTGAAACCATCTCTTCCAGAAATCAGCATTCAGAACTGTTGTTTAAGCTTCTTATTCATGAATATGGATGGTGATAACACAATGCTTCATGACCTCCCAGAGTTCACATTGACCCCCCCTAAAGGAATCTTACATGCTGCCGCTCACTCATTCAGTGTCTGAAGAAATATGATCACATCACTCCATTATGATGCAAATCATTTGGCTCCCCTTGCCATTCTTCACTATCTTTAAACACAGCAGCATCATTATTAAGGCCATCACCACCATGCTTACCTTGAGGATAAGTCATCCTCTGTGGTGGCTCTCAGCACACCTACAGCTGGACACCATCAGATGACTGATTAAGAAGTGTAAAAATGAAAAGCAAGGCAGCAGGCCATTTCCATCTCTATCCCCAGAATCTGGAACAGCATTTCCATATTCATCAAGCCTGCCCCAACATTGCTTCAATTCAGGAACAAATTGAAGACATACTTCTTTAAAGAATACTACATCACAATGCAGTAATTATCTGGCTCTTGAACCCTTGTTCATTGCTATGCGTCTTTCAGAAGAGGTCAAAGGGATACCTACAGGCGAAGCAGAGGTGGAGACGTCACTCTAAGCCGATGATATCTTTCTCCTCCTTTCCCACCCAGACTCACTGGAGGCAGGCATGTGTATTATTTGCAGATTGTCCCATCTTTCCGGTTATAAAATAAACGGTACCAAATGTGAGGCCCACCCCCTATCTTGCGGAATCTCTTGGACCTGTCTCCACCCCCGTGACATGACATGGGTACCCAAGGAACTCCGATATCTTGGTATCTGGATAAACAGAGGCCTCTCGCGAATGGTGGAATCCAACTTCCTCCACCGCATGTTGTGCTACAAACTAGACTTTCTCAAGTGGCAACATCTAAACCACTCCCTCTGGGAATGAGTGCATATGATAAAAATGATGGTTGCACACAGGTACAATTATATTTCTGTATGCTGGCCCTGAGGCTTCCACATACCATTCTTCAGGTATAGAAGCAGACATTTGGTCCTACATCTGGAGTGGTCGACATCACAGGCTGCGAGCTGCCAAACTCTGGGCCAACATGACAGCAAGTGGACAGAGCATACCACATGTTATCCTATAGCCTTTCTTCTCTCTCAGCTGGCCTCTTCCTTTCATGATCCCACGACTGTGATGACATCTGTACCGATTGAACAGGGCCTCACGTGGCCTTTGTATGTCTCACAACCGTGCTACCTACTGTCCTCTCCTTCCCCCTGTTGAGGCAATCTTGTCCTCATCGTCAGGACCACGGCCTGGAGAGTGGCCTGCAAGCTATTGGACTTAGATGCCCTAAACACAGTGGAGTACTTGTATGGTACAATGCGGCTCTCCACATTGCTGGTAAACTGTTTTACTTGCTGCTTGGAATACGAAGGCAATATGTTACCTTCATCATCTTCTTCGTGAAGGCACACTTAAGCCATTCCCAGTCCTCACGGGGGAGTCTGTCCTTGCTCCAATGGACTACTGGAAACATCAGCAGATATTGCATTGTCTCCGGTCGGTGCTGGGCACCCTCCAGGTGGAACTATTATCTTCCCCAGTTCTGCAGTATTTACATCTCCGGAATGACTATAAGGATATGGTCACTGACCTTTATGAAATGCTTATTAAAGGTGCTCATTTGGGCCCTTCCCTTGCATTTACAGAACCAGGTGTCAAACCATCCTCGGCAAAGACCATCTCTGGATGACTGGGCAGACCTTCTGTCTCATGGTAGAGTTCTTTGGAAATCCCATCTGAAGTTCCTGTACCACACACAACTACTGACTCATAGTCACTGCTGGAGATGTGTGGCATAAGTCAGGGTTTGCCCAGACGTGGGTCTCTTGCTCACTTTGCCACTGGATTCAAGCTAGCCTGGCTGATGAAGGGTGTTACCCAGAACCCGGTCCCAGGATGCTTGTTTCTGGTTCAGGGAAGACCTGACTTGGCAGTTCGGGCTGGACTGTTCCCATGAGGCACAGGGTCAAGCCTGATTTGCATATAGCTGGTTCTGAACTGAGGTGGCGAAGTGAGCTGAAGAATGATAATGGATTCAACCCAGATCTGTGACTGGGGGTGAGTGTCTGAAAAGTTTCAGTGCGCCGTCCATCATCTCCTTGCGTTTGCTTTGTTCACCCTAAGTTGGCAGGGTATGCCCAGACGTGGGTCCCTGGCTCACTTTGCCACTGGATTCAAGCTAGCCTGGCTGATGAAGGGTATTACCCAGAAACCGGTCCCAGGATGCTTGTTTCCGGTTGAGGGAAGACCTGGCTTCGCAGTGTGAATTGAACTGTTCCCATGAGGCACAGGGTCAAGACTGAGTTGAAATAGCTGAGTCTGAACTGAGGTGGCGAAGTGAGCTGAAGAATGATGATGGATTCAACCCAGATCTGTGGCTGGGGTGGGTGTCTGAAAAGTTTCAGAGCTCCGTCCATCATCTCCTTGTGTTGGCATAAGTCTTGAACATCTACCACATTCTGTGGTGCTACCCAAGGCGGCAGTATGGGTGCACCTGTAACAACACCATCCTTCTTACATTCATCCCTCCGCACACTTGGCCTTCCTTCCTTATGTATTGGATGGCATAGATTTGGACGTTCATGCCCACTGCTATCTAGCCATAACGGCCGTAAAACTATGTGTTCTACGCTATTGGTATTGACCTACATGCCCCAAGCACCCGAATGGATCATAAAGTGGCAATCCTCAAACAGACTACATCTAAACTACATGACAAACTGAAGACCTTCGGGAGGGTCTGGGGTCCCTGCCTGAGTTAATCAACAGATCCAATACCAACCCCTTTACACCCACCATCATGCCACTACCCTCAAGGACATACCTCACTTTCCACCCCGCACCTACTGAACTGGAGACCCTTGGTGGGCCGCCTACCTGAGATACTGAGATTGAAGAAGCACCAATGTCTCTTAACCCTCTACCCACTCTGGCCTTACTCACCTGAGGTATCATAAACGAACAACTGCACGCCACTCACACCACATACTCCCCCTCAACCCTCCTGGACTCACATATCTGACCATACTTTCTCTGACACTGCTGTACGCTACATTCCCTACAAGCTGCTGAGTTGCACCCACAAGGTAATAATAGAACCAAGGGTGTCCTTCACAGACTCTCTCTCTCTGCAACACCACCAGTGAAGTAACTTATAGCTTTGATATCAATGTTGGGGTCAGGCAGGGTTGTGTTCTGGCCCCAGTTTTGTTTAATATTTTTATCAACGATGTTGACAGTTACCTGAGCTGCTAAACCTTGATGTGCCAGTTTGAGGGGGCCAAAAAACGGCAATCTTGCAATTTGCCGATGATGCTGTACTCCTGTCATACACACGTATAAACTCTTACAGGCATTCAAATTTTATTGCAATACATAAAGAAGTTCAAGATTAACATCACAAAAACAAAAAACATGATCTTAAAGAGCAATACTACGCTGAAGAGTTCCTTCAAAATCTATGGTATTCCTTTAGATTGTGTAGAACGTTAAGACTACCTTGGAGTGAGGTTTGACTCAAAGCTGACTTGGTCAGTCTCCTTATTAACAAGCATTTGCAATGCAATAGGTCTCGCATTAGGAAAGTTTGAAGTATTGGTATTGTAAATGACACATTTTTTATTTATGTGTTGGTTTTGAAAATAGCGAAATTAATAGCTTTGTCATTTACAATGCCAATAGTTTTAACTTTCGCAAACGTGACACCTATAGCATTTGTAATGCAATATGTGTTGTATTTACATGACTTAGATGTATTAATATTACAAATAACAATGGCTTTTATTTTTTTTAATAATTAATACTTAAATAAAAGTTATTGTAATTTATAATGGCAATAGCTTAAACTTTTGTAAATAACTTTTGGGAAGATTATGTTCAGTGTATTTTATTGTGATGATAAACCAAGAACAGAAGTGAAATACTAACATCTTTTTGTTACATTTGTAATAAATCGTGAAACATTGAGAGAACATATTAGAACCAGTTGTTGTTGAATGGTTGCACAGAGTTATGCTGTGGCGTTGAGTGGTGCTGAGTGATGCTGTGGCCTTCAGTGGTGCTGAGTGATGCTGTGGCATTCAGTGATGCTGTGGCATTCAGTGGTGCTGAGTGATGCTGTGGCATTCAGTGGTGCTGTGGCGTTGAGTGATGCTGTGGCGTTGAGTGATGCTGTGGCGTTGAGTGATGCTGTGGCATTGAGTAATGCTGGCGCGTTGAGTAATGCTGTGACGTTGAGTGATGCTGTCGCGTTGAATGATGCTGTGGCATTGAGGGATGCTGTGGTGTTGAGTGGTGCTGTGGCGTTGAGTGGTGCTGAGTGATGCTGTGGCGTTGAGTGATGCTGTGGCGTTGAAGGATGCTGTGCGATGAGTGGTGCTGTGGCGTTGAGTGGTGCTGTGGCATGGGGTGCTGTGGCATTCTGTGGCGCTGAGTGATTCTGTGGCGCTGAGTGATGCTGTGGCGTTGAGTGGTGCTGTGGCGTTGAGTGGTGCTGTGGCGTTGAGTGGTTCTGTGGTGTTGAGTGGTGTTGAGTGGTTCTGTGGCGTTGAGTGGTGCTGTGGTGTTGAGTGGTGCTCTGGCGTTGAGTGGTGCTGAGTGATGCTGTGGCATTGAGTGATGCTGTGGCGTTGTGGCGTTGAGTGATGCTGTGGCGTTGAGTGATGCTGTGGCGCTGAGTGATGCTGTGGCGTTGAGTAGTAGTGCTTGGATGGTGGATTTGGATGGTGGATTTTGAGGGTGGAGTTGGAGGGTAGAGTGGTGGGCGGGTAGAGTGGTGGTGCTAGAGTGTGGGCGCTAGTGTGGTGGATAGGGTGGAGTGTGGGGGATGAATGCATCGATGGAGTGGGGGGGGTGGATGGAAACACTACAGAAAACAAGCTCTTGTGAATTAGAAGGCCAAGATTACTATGGGCAGTCAGAGATGCAGGGTGAGGCAGGGCTTTAAGTGAGAATAAAAACCCTGGGATTTTTATATTTTTAGAAATGATGCATTTGGTGAACTGTGACCATTCCTATTTATCACACCACAGTCAAGGGTGAAAGAATCCCCGGCTGTGGAGTGGTCTGGTGGTAAAAAGGAGTGGCATTCCACTCATCAGCTTGACCTGCTGTGTGACCCTGGCCATATCACTGTGACTGCCAGTGCGTCTGTAGCTCCATTGTGGTTCAAGAGGACATAGAAGCGCTATTAAACAGGTGTTTGGCAGTCACCATGAACATGTCGTCACTCAGATTTCAGCACGATAAGCATGTGACCTGTCAGTGTGTGAATCTGAGAATTCAGTTCTAAGCAGCGTCACAGAGTAAATATACTGATTCGACTGTAGTTCCGATCACGCAAAAGTGGTACTTCAGTTCTAAGCATGACCAGCATGTAATCGTTGTAACATGATGCTTTTCTAAGCGCGATCATCGCTTAACCACGGTAATGTGGATTTCTAGGCACTACCAGCATGTAATCATTGAAGTATTGCTGTTCCAAGCAGGAACAGCACGTCAACATGATAATATGTTGCAATTCTAAGCATGATCAGCATCTAATCCTGACATTATGGCGCTATTCTAAACAAGACCAGCATGTAATCGCGGTAACGTGGGTTTCTGAGCACTAATAGCAGCGAAGCGCTGTAATATCTTGCTAAACTAAGCATAATCAGGTTGTAAACATGATATGTAGCTATTCACGATCATCATGCAAACGTGGAAATATGTTGATATATTAAGCGTGACCAGCATGTAATCGTCCTTATAAGCTAGTATTCTAAGCGCGATGAAATGTAAGTGTAATTTGCAGGAATTACAGCACTAGCAGCGTGTAAACGAGGATATTTGGTGCTATTCTAAACCTGATCGTCCTGTAAAAGTGGCATTTCCTCCTGCTGCTCTGATATGAGCAGAATGCGTAGCCTGTGTTTGCCCTTTTGAGGGGTCTGAGATAGATCAAAGCCTTTACTGTGATCAATGGCCGCAGGCTGCCGGTGGGAGGGAACGAACATATGGAGAGCGGTGGGGGAGTCTGGTGTGAGGCGTGGGGGGAGGGGGAAGGGGAGCAGGCATATGGGGTGTGAGTGAGGCCAAGCACGCGCCTAGGGAAGCTTTTACGCTCCAGTACACAACATGCATTGTAGGAAATCCGGCTTGTTCTAGAGAGTTTGGTCACATGTAATAGGTTTCGAACAATAAATTCCTGGACCTAAAAAGTGAGGTCATGCTGAGCCAAAACACCGGTGAAGTCCTCAGCTTGCTAAAAGCCAGATTGATTGGCCCCGCCCATGAGGCATACCGAGTGCAGGCTCATGCGGCAGGGCTTTATGGCACAGAGCCTTGGGGCCATAAAAAGGCAAATGAGTTGGTAAGGGCAGAGAATAGTATTTTACCTCAACTACTTCTTCTTGGCCCATGGACCCCCAATAGACGCTTTGAGGCACGTGTGAAGCACTGCTGCAAAACCGCCCCCTCCCCAACCTTTCAGCCTCCTGGGGAAATGCCTGATGCCGTTATGGTCAGTCTGGCCATGGTCTTGGCTTCTTCTCAACATCCCCCTCCCTATTACCATGGCTCGTGACCATCCCAGATTCTGCTCTGCCCCACTCTCTGCCCCACTCTCTTTGACAGTGTTTTATTGTACTAACACTCCTCCCTCACATTGAGTGCCCAGCGCTCCTATAACTTGTTTCAGTGGGCCGTTGATGCCAAGCGTCTGCTGTACCGGCACTCCTAGTCAGCACTTCATTGCAGCTCACAGCAGTGTTGGATTCTGCTCTGTCATCTGGCACTGCTTCTTATATCATTGTAGAACAGGTAATTAGTTTCCAAAAATCAGACATGCTTACCGGGTCACCTATTTTATAATGAGAATGCCCAATATCCCCATTACTCTGTAATACTTATCAAAAGGTAAAACTGTTCCAATGCATTATTTTGCAGGTCACTCTTGACAATGCAGTAGCTCACTACTACCAGAATTATCATCACCCTATTACCACAATTACCACCACTATTACCACAACTATTGCTTCCGCCATTACCACCTCCACTATTACCATCATTACTACCTCATGTCTATTACACTGGAAACAACCGTGACAACACCTCATTAATACGTACTATATTTACAACACAGTCATTACAACGCAACTGTATTTACATCACATGCCATTACAACGCAGGTATTACAACGCATCTCACTACAACGCATGCCATTACAATGCATACCATTAAAACGCACGCCATTAAAACGCATTATAAGGTAAGTAATGGAGGGTTTTTCGGTTTTATTGTGGGTATGGGTTTGGGGGTACATGGGAATAGTAATGTTTACCCCTACACTATCCGACATTTACCCTACTGTTGCACTGACTGGAGTGGGAGTAGTAATTTTTACCCCTACACTATCCAACACTTACCCTGCTGTTGCACTCTCTGGAGTGGGAATAGTAATTTTACCCCTACACTATCCAAAACCTACCCCACTGTTACCCTAAAAGTATTATGCGTTGTAATGGTATGCGTTGTAATGGAATGCGTTGTAATGGAATGCGTAGTAAATGTAGTTTATAAAAATACGTTGTGACGGCATGTGTTGTAAAATCATGCGTTGTAATGGATGTTGTGATGTAAAAACCGCATTGTAAAAGCATGCCTTGTAAATGTTTGCTTTGGAACATGTCCTATTCCCATTACACAACCACCATTCCCACCTCTTGCACCACAACTACAATTACCATTAGCATCATTAAAACTACCATCCTGGAGTTTACAGTAAAGGCTATCTTCGCAATGAGAGCGATTTGAGCCCTGTGGGAGCACAACTCCCAGGGTGACCCCCTCAACTTGTGTACAGGTAGATTTGTTTGCTATCAACTGTTTGACGACAGGCAATTGAGATGCAGTTCCTCAGCTAAGATATCTATACTGGTCCCCCAGCTACCTGTGCATTACGGCCCATTGCTAGCAGGAAACTGGATAGTAGATGTTACCCTTCTTTAGCCTTATGTAGAGCCAACTCCAGATTGCCAACTCTTCAGGTCTAGTTGAGTATCTCAGAAATGCCCAAGAGTGTACAAAAACACAGTCAATGGGTCACAGGCCCTGCTCCACTGAAAGCCTTTGACTTTTGTTACTGTGGTAATGACCTGCACATTTATTTGAACCTAGCTGAGACGTGCCAGCAGGGTAAGGACCTTGCCCAGGGAAACAGGCTTTGTCCCATTTTAAGCACTAGACGTTGCGAGGAAGTGGTCTGAATATTTGCAGAGATTCTGGCACAGTGTTGGAATTCGTCCCGCAAAACTAGGTGTTGTAGTAGTCGCTTTTCTATATAGGACCCCTGATGCTGATTCAGAGCTGAACATTCTGAACCAAAGGGCTCTTGACAAGTGAGTTGAATCTGCCTTTACAAAGCCTGGACATGTTTAGAATAAGGTCTAGACATAGGCAGTTGAACCTAACTGCATGTGTGATATTAAAAATATTGTATTAGCTTAACTAATAGCGGCAGACAACTTTTTGCTCAATGATAACCAATGCTGCCAAATGTATAGCCATCTGTGGTATGTATAGCCTCACTCTCATGCATGGACGTCATTTAGCGGTCGCCAGGGGTCGCTGCTACGACCCTTGCCATGCCCCTTGTGACCCCTGGCATTGCCTTTGCGACCCCTAGCGTCAGCAGTGGCAAACTGTGTGCCAGTAACAGCAGCAGCTCGTCCTTATGGACTTTGGAGGACCTTCACTCTCCTTGTTTTTGTCATTTTTATAATTATACAAATAGTGAATAATATTACATTATTCGCTATTAGTTTCATAAAAAAGGAGTATAAATAGCAGGAATATGACTTTCCCTAGCAGCTGAGGCACGTAAAAAAAATGCTTTTAAATTGTATGTTGTGTGTATGTTTGCAGTTTGGAGTGTGTTTATGTAAGAAAGTGTGTGTATGCGTGAATGTGTGTGTTTATTGGCAGAATGTGTGTGTGTATGTGTGAATATGTGTAAGCCTGTGTTTGTTTAAGCATATGTATGTGTGAGTGAAAGTGGAGTTCAAAGGGCATGTAAAGTCACTTACGCATTTTGGTGAATTGCCTTCCATGCTCTCATGTGTGAGACATTTTTAATAGCTGACTCAGCAGTCAGGGCCTCATTTATTAGTTGTTACCATAGGGCAGCGCCACAGGCCTTCCTGCTGCGCTGCCCTGCTGCACAAGGGCAGGAATGGCCGGATCTATCAGATACGATTCATTCCTGTTCTTTTGCCCTGCGCCGGCGCACAATGAGCTGCCGTGCGCCAACGCAAGCACGTTTGCACCGTGATGCAAGGGTGCCTGCGTTGAGGGGATGATTGTTTTTGTGCAGGAACTGAAACCTTCTTTCACAAAAACAATCACAAGAGGGGTTTTTCCTCTTTCTATATGTGTGCTGCTGCAGCACACATAGTAAATGGAAAAAACGAGAGAAATAAAGATATTTCTCCTTGTGCCTCACTTATAACTCCCATTGGGAGGTGTAGTTTTTTGACGCTGCCGCAGATTTACGATTTCTCATAAATATGGGGCAGTGTCAAAAAGCAATGGATGTTGCTGGGAACGCCCTCAGCAACACTCATTGCAAGCACCTTTAACGCAGAAAACTGCATTAAAGGTAACGATATTTATCAGGCAGCATTAATGGCTTAGTGCTGCCTGATAAATATCGTGCAGGCGCCTGCCCCACGGAACGTCACAAAAAGTGACGTTCTGGCAGTGCAAGGGGCCTCATAAATGAGGTCCTAAAAGTTTACATTTCTGGAGCAGTTTGAAGGTGGTTAGTACATTCTCCTATGACTTCAGATCCCGCACCTGTTTAATATCTGTATTTCCGTATCTTCATAGCATGTCCATCGGAGCCTTATGTATGAAAACATACCTGTGTGTCTTGTCTCTGCTGAGATAGTTCACAGGGCCCTAGGGCACCCCCTTGTCACCCACTCTGATTCAAAGACTACATTTTCTTTGTTAACATACACCTGCAGACTTCGAGTTGGCGTGTGCATTGGCTGTTCTAAACACTGTCTCAAGATACCTTAAACCAACATGCACTTACATCACCTGTTACGTCTGGCATTTTTCTGAACAGCCAGGTACTCATTGGGTTGTGCACTCACCACAGTTAGAGGTGATTTAAAAGCACTTACTATAGTCATGTATTGTTAACCTCTTCGACGCTCATGACGAGCCCAGCTCGTCATGGAGTTTCCATTGATTTCAATGGAAATTACATGGAGGAATATCAGGTACCTTAGCAATGATGCATTTTCCTTAAGTCTTGTTGATTCTTTGTCATTTTGCAAACTATCTTGTTTTGTCCTTGTAGTATTATAAATCAAGACCTCAATATGCTTGCTGGTGGAAATTCATGGGTATCGGTCTAGGGTAAACGTGTTGACACTGAGATGGCTATTTTTTAATGGAAGAGGAAGTGGTCTATCTTACATTGTCATAATACCTAAAAACTGAATACTTGTGAGGAATTGAGAGAGTATTTGAGAGTGGCAAGCATAGGTTATGAATAGAACATGCCTGGATGAACGATGTAGAATTGTTGATGGAGCTAAGCTTCAAATGCGGGGCTATGGGCAACTCAACTAAAGTTTATAATTCTCAACATTCTCACCATTGTGGATCTTACATGCGAACTGTCAAACAGTTTTTCATTGCAGGGGGGGTCAAATGCTGGGAAAATATGCTGTATTCAGTATTGTTTTCAGAAGGTCTGGACCAGGCAGACGTTCTTCGTGAATGAGGAACCACCTCTGCTGCACACAGAGACTGATGGGGCACTTGAAGAGGTGCTTCAGTTTGAACCATCAACGCATACCTGGAGATGAGGCAAGGCCACAGTCGGACACAATAGGGATGTCCTAGGTGATCGTGTTCTGCTGCTTTGGAGGGGAACAACCATTACAACACAGGCATTACAACGCACTACCTTTACAACGCAGCTGTTACAACGCAACTGCCTTTACATCGCATGCCATTGCAACGAATGCCATTACAACGCATGTCACTACAACTCATGCCATTACAACGCATGCCATTATAGCGCATTATAAGGTAAGTAACGGGTATTTTTTTTGTTTTAGGGTGGGTATGGGTTTTGGGGTACATGGGAATAGTAATTTTAACCCCTACACTATCCAACACTTTCCCTACTGTTGCACTCACAGGAGTAGGAATAGTAATTTTTACCCCTACACTATCCAACACTTACCCCACTGTCACCCTAAAAGTAGTTTGCGTTGTAATGGTATGCGTTGTAACGGTATGTGTTGTAATGGTAGTTTTTAAAAATGCATTGTAATGGCATGCGTTTTAAAATCATTCAATGTAATGGTAGTTGCGATGTACAGACCGCATTGTAAAGGCATGCATTGTAATTGTTTGTGTTGTAACGTCATATATTCCTTTGGAGGGGATGAGCAAGTACCAGAAGTGGTGCAGCGTTTTCGAGCCAAACGGTAGACTGATTATGAACCTTAACTGTCTGAAGTTGATGTTTTGTTTTAAATATTATGTAGAACCACTGGTGAGCAGTAATCCAGCACTTGTCTTGGAACCTGATGAACAGTCCAGCAATATTTTTTTAATTTCTGACATTCTTTAAAAAGATGGAGATACTGTGGTTTCTTACAACATCCATTCTGGGTACCATAACCTACAGGATTCCACATATGTACAGGATCAGATCCCTAGTGCCTAGATGTCGATGAACAGTTATGCTCGTCTGCTGGTTTTGAAAGCATTCTCCATATGCTGTAAATACCATGATTTCTTTTCCTGGCCCTTTAACATCTGACAAATACTTCCCGGGTTCTTTAAACGTTACACCCAGGAGAAGGGAGATGTGTGGTGCTGAAAGTTTATGAACCAGATTGAAATGCTATTGATGAACTTTATGCAACACGAGGGGGTCAGACACACTGCTCTTTTCTCTGTGTGTGTGTATTTACATATAACCGAGTCTGCATATTGGGCACCTGCAATTATTTGTGTATATTTTTGTTTGCTTGATAGTGTGTGTGTGTGTGTGTGTGTGTTTACCACTCAGAAAAGTGGGCTCGATTGTTAACTTTTATGTGCAACATTTGTAGTATGTTGCGAATGCTTAGTTCTGTTTGTCCGTACATGCTTGTTTGGTTGAGTGCTTATGTGTATGTATTTGTGATTTTATGTTTGGCAACGTTTGTATGTGCAAGGCTGTGTTTGGTTTTAGATTTAGCTATGTTTGTATTTTGAGCAAGTTTAGTATTTTTCTGTGTGCTTGAGTCTGTAGGTGGGTGTGTTAGTTGTGTGTTTGTAAATGTGTGTTTGACTTTTCATCTAAGAGTGCGTGTGTGTGAATCTAGGGTATTTAGGTGCATTTGAGTGTGTGTGGATGTCGGTGTGGTTGTATACATCTATGGTTGTGTATAGTTTAGATCTCATATTTTTAAAGAAACATTTCCTTTTATATAATAGAATCCTTGGGAAGAGGACAATTGTCTGCCATCTTGTTGACTCTTTAGTAGACAACTTGAGGTGGTCTACCCAGGGGAGCTAAATACGTTTCCTGAAAACAGTTTTAGAAGCAATTCCACAATCTGTTGTACAGTTTACAAGAGATTGTATTAAATGTTTGTACATTGTTAACAGATGCTTTCAAAGGAGTTTTCCCAGCTGATTTGTTTTTTCAGCCAGAAGAGCATGCAGCTGATTCCAGAAACTTCAGGGAGATTCTGCTTTTCTTAAAAATAAATCTATGAAGTTATTTAAATACATAAATAGAGGAGGCAAATGCTCTTAACTTTACTATAACACTTGATTGGTATAAATAAATGTTTATGGTTAGAAATAACTACTACTGCAGTTGTTAAACAAGTAAAAAGTCCAATGTTTTTAATAACAATAATTAGATTTTGTTTCAAACATTTGTATCACGCCTCCAATGGACTGTGTATTGGCTCACTAGGATTTGTGGTTTAGTGTGTCTCTCTTAAGTTTCTGCTGGAGTGAGTCAGTCCCCTTTCATAGCCTCCTATACACAGAATGTACATTCTAAACAGAAGTAATATTTCTGGTTGTTCGGACTTCGTAGAATGTATCTGGACATTAATTAAGTATTTAGGATTGCTACATTTTGTAATTTCTAGTTAAGCTCTTGAAAATATTAAATCAATGGCATAATCACTAATTCTCAATATCTTCATCGTCGATGGTCAGGGTCCTACTAGCAATGGAGCCTGCAGGCGCATTGTGCAATCTATCTACAAGAGAGCAGTTTCTCTTTGTTGAATGTCCGCGATACCTGCTCACTTGGTTCGGGTACTGCCATCTCTTCCACTAACCTGCAAAAAGTTGGGAAATCAGCTGTGTGAGCTATGGCAGCCGTAAGCCCATTAGCCTCAGCGTTCTCAGTTTTGTGACGTTGACAATCATAGGCCATAAGGGCCTCCGAGGTCTTCAAAGGTTGGTAATCCGAGGGCAGGTGGACCATGGGCACTCATCCCTTCCACATTGTCAAGGGAGCATGTTATACCATCAGACGTTTCTTCGACAGTGCCCGGGCTCTTTCGTTCACCAATCGTGATGGTCTTGTGCTCACTACAAACCTTTAACTCACACTGCTGAACCAAAAATATTTTCCAAGCAAATGCCCTTCATGAAGGTGAAAAACAAAATTGTCTAATTTTCAACCTTTAGCCTTGAGTTATGTTGGCACCAGGTTGTACATTTAGTAAACTATGTTGTTGTGAAACTACAGTGATGTCACTACTGGGCAAATATTGGCTGACCAGTTTCGAAATTGTAAAGTCATGAAGCCGAAGTGCATCAAAATGCTTGTTTTAGCCACAATTATTCTGAATCTTCGGATATCTGCTCTTTTGGACACAACTGAGGACATACATGATAAGAATGAATGATAAACAGGTCTCTCAAGTAAAAAAAAAAAGGTCCTGCCTCTACATGTGGAGGGGTGTGTGTGTGTGTTTTAGTTTAAATGCCTGTTAAATCACTTCATGTGAATGTTCACAGACCCATGGGTACAAGATCTTTTCGAGGTAAGGTTTGGAGCACCTATCTTCCTTCCTTCTGTGTTCTGAAAGCCGCAATACTCTGTTCTTTGAAAGAAATGCTTGAGAGAAGGAATAGTATGCCACAGAAACCTATGGGCACTTTTGCTTGATCTATGGTGCATATCTTTTACCGCTATCCAGTGGTGTCATGAACCCCCGCTTTCACTGCTTAAGCAAGGGCCTGGGGGAGGGGGATGCCACTTATAATTATTTATGAGTCTATTCTGTCTAGAGCGCTGCAGAAAACAAGTCTTAGAAAATAAATGTAAGATAAACAAGCATTTGCAATGCACTAGGTCTCGCATTAGGAAAGTTTGAGCCATTGGTATTGTAAATGACACAGTTTTTATTTATGTGTTGGTTTTGAAAATAGCGAAATTAATAGCTTTGTCATTTACAATGCCAATAGTTTTAACTTTCGCAAATGTGACACCTATAGCATTTGTAATGCATATGTGTTGTATTTACAGTGCTTGGGACCTCAAGCCAAACCTAAAAACAGAAGGGGCTAGTGAGTGAAAGGCATTGTGTAAAAAGTGAAAGGCATTAACCTTTAAACAGATAGGTAACGCAGATACATCAGAAAAGATATCTTCTCTTCCACCGTTATATGGGGAGAATCATTCTCAGCTCTCGAGCAGAAAGGAAACATTTACCTGCAAACACACGAGCCTTTTCAATCTACCAACTGAGTCAGAAATAGAAGCCATTAATACTGGACGTGGTACCTGCTGCTGAGGTCACAGGTCCCCTGGTGGCATATTTCACCACATTATTTCAGATCGGAAATGCTGCAGTAAAAGGTTATTCAGGGATGCAAGGAGCGACAGTGAAGACTGAGCAGGCCTCTAAGCAGGGGTCTGGCAGGGGGTTGTTCTGCACAGCTAGCAGCAGCCATCGTCCCCTGACCCCTAGGACTGAACATACAATGGCAGAGCCAGCTTATAGTCATCCACGCCCAGATCCTCAACAAGAGGAGTTATCAGAGTAGTAGCACCAAAACACCAGAGTTCCATGCAACTGTTCTTTCTACTCTCAAACAAAATACACAAACCTCTAAATTTCTATTGTGCTGTTTAGGTTGCATATTTTCAAAATCTGGTTTAAAAGACAAAGCAACATGCCAGACTCTAGCATATCATTGTGCCTTTCTCATTCCTAATGAACTTTATTTTCGTTAGTGCATGATAGAGTTTTAATTGAAGCCAATTGTCGATATCACTGTATGCCCTTGTGCTGGTCTCACAAATTAAGCTTAAGGAATCAACTGAATATTTAGCCTCCACATTCAAATTCAACATTTACCCAGCCTTTAAAAAAAAATTGCATTCATGTGAATGTTAGTTATTAATCTAATACTTATTTTTCTAAACAGTAGCAGACTTCCTGAAAGGGGGTCGCAGACCACAGGTTACCACCCAGTCTAATTTTCACCGGCACCACCGGTAAACGAGCTACTGGGGGCCGATGGCAGAAACTGTAAAATGCTGGTCATGGGAACTGCGTTACTTTTTTTATGTCCGTGGAATTTCTTTGCTGCCATGGCGTTATCGAAGCAGCTGATGAGACAAACGTCAATAGTCACGGTCCCACCTGTACGATCTCGTGAAAGGCTCCGTGCTTCAGACTGACTTCACACGCACACTGCTTGAAAACATAATTTAGCAAGGAAGCAGCTTGTGTGAGTTGTCTCAAAAAGTTTAAATTTAAATCATATTGTTCCATAACTCGCCAGAGTTTACCAATTGTTATTCCACCTGTTATCACTCCAGCCCTTACAGGGTTGAATTGATTGAATGCTAGCATAAACTTCACATATTATCCAAGAAAATTCAAACTTAGTCTGGACATGGATAAATGATGCTACCTTTGACTTTGTTACCATTTCGTTCTGGATTCCTGCGATTAGCACTTTAAAACTATGGGGATTATTTTTAGCCGGGAACATACACAAAGAAAATGACATTTGTTTTTCTAGAGGTACCTACCTCTGATTACATCCCAAAGCCTTATTTTTATTTGACTACCTTTAAGTGTTTAGTTGAGGACATGCAATTTGATCAATACCGTGCCCCTATACGAGTGATATCACCTCAGTCTAACCTGTTTTGATTTTTTTCACCAGAAGCAGTGTTGATGTATACAATCAACACTGCTTCTGGTGAACATACACAGCGTGAAATTATATATTTTGACAGTTCAGGCCCTATTATTTACCCAACCATGTGGCAACCCTAGATAAGAACACCTGGCCTAGTAGTAAAAGAATGACGGATGAAGGCCAAAAACGAAAATAATATTTTAATTCCCCCCCACATTTAACGAGGCTGCTTGCTCGTAAGCAGTTTTCATAGTATTGGCAGCACTATCCCAAGCGAGCCATCAGGTCCCGGTGCTCACATTACAAAGAGGCTGGAGAGTCTCGTGTCAAATATTAGTAGCATGCCTTCCCGTGACGCTGTCACGATATTTTCCTGCAAAAGAGTACGTCTCCCAGAAGACCTGTCTACAATTGAAGCTGCGTTTCACATCTGATTAGGTAGAGCAACTAGCTCACCTATCCACAGGGAGACAGATAAACATGTGTCTCCCGAAGCAGTTCTCGCATGCCACTGCTGTGCGTGGGCTCGCGCGAGCCACTCACAAGATGGTTTTAAACGCCGGCTCGCGAGCTAAGCAACTTTTAGCCAAAGTGGTGGGAGAAACCACCGATTGAGTGATCTTTGGGGTGACGACAGTACGATAGCAGCACCCCAGGAGAAGCAGCGAAATTACGGAGGCAAGGCCGAAACAGGTCCTGGGACTCTACAACGGGAGGGACAGTCGATCTGACGGGAGGTGAATGGACACAACTCACCATTCCGCCCCCCAACGTCTGAGATCAGAGTGAGCCGCTCCGGTCGCGCGCGCTGACGGTTAAAAACGTCCCTTGGCTCGTAGCCCTCTCCCCCGCCCCAGCAGACAGTGCCCGCGCGGAACACCCCTCCTTCTCCACCGGTGGGCGCTGACGTTCAGAATGAAATGCGACACATTCATAAAAAGCCAGCCTTAGTTGACAGGCCTTATCCAGGCATTTCTGAGGCATCAGGCCCGGCTCATAAACACTGCGTGTGAATCTCTTGCCCCGTGCTCCCGCTCCCTGACTGACCTTGGTGGTGTCTCCGTTACTGAGAGCCATGACGGTGGCGGCTGGTGCGACCTGACGTAGTTCTGGGTCGCGGGAAGCTCACACAGTGGCGAGCGTGGGGCTTTTGGCGCGGGAGATAAACTTTCTGTGTGTGTCTAACCTCTCTCTGGGCAGCACCTCCCTCGCTCCTTCCTCCGCCTCCTCCTCCCCCTTTCTGTCGCGAGCCGCCGGGGGGCGCGGGCGAGCAACGGCCTCGTGAGAGGGCGCGAGGCGGTGGTAGAGGCCGGATTTGAAACGGGACGGGCTAATTTTGATGTTCGCCGAAGGGTACAGTGGCTCCTCAAGGGAGAGGGGTGGGCTGTGGTGAGATGCTACACACAGTCGATAAGAGTGAATAGTTTTGCGGGGAGTGGGGGGCTATCCCTTGGGGAGGGCAAACTCTTTCATGTGCTTTACACTTCACTCAGCGGCCTCCAGCGTTTTCAAATCTACATTGGGGGACCTGGGCGGTTGTTCAACACATGAACTCCGAGATACTAAAAGAGAAGACCTGTTTATCGTGAGCGCTAAACACGTGTACAGCGGCTTTTGCCGCCTCAGCTGTCCAGCAGTGAAAGAAAACACGCGGATTGAGGTTGGCCCACTAGATATAATAAAGCACGTGTTTTAACTAGATTGAAGCGCTGACACCCCCGGGAGGGCGTACGTGCGTGGTGCGTCCAATATATTGTTGACCGATACACAAATGTAAAAAAAAAAAAAAATTGTATGGGCCAGGTGCGAGGAGGCGCAGAGCTGCTTTGGCTGGAGCATCTGGTCACTGCGCATGCGCGTTAGAGCCAGTTCCTTTGGGCGGGACTTCCGGCTTCGGAAGTCCCGCGCACGCGCCCACGGAGTACCTGAGAGCGGGGCTCCCATGCCCGAGGGAGAGCCCCGTGGAGGCTGCAAGAGTTTATAATGGCGGTAAGTGGGGCTGGGGGGGGCGCTTGTATGTAAGCGGCGGCGGCGGCGGGGGGGGTGTCTCTCTCTGTATGTGTGTGTGCATGCGTGTGTGTGTGTGTGCGGCGGGGGGTGCCGGTGAGTGGGGGGAAGTAGGAGGGGTGCGCGCACGCGTGCGTGTGTGTGTGTGTGCCTTCCTGCCTGCGTGTGCATGTGTGTGTTCAGGGAATCTATGGCAGGGGACGTGCACGGCGCCGGGCTGGGCGTGCGCGTTCGCGCACCCAAATCCGTCTTTCAAGCTCGTAACACCCTCTTGTCCTTCCTTCCCCCGAGACAGGCAACTATAAGTCTCCAGCCTGGACGCATCCTTCGGATGCTAATTCCAGGCGAGACCTAAAAATAACACAGGTTAGGGATGTAAAGTTAATCACAATAAAAGAAGCCCAAAAGTTGGAATGATGAGAGAAAGAGAGGAAAGGAACATGCAGAGAAATAGCTTCCATTGGTGCTGCAGGCCTGGGACACTAGGACCCAGAGGCCTGATGCCCCACTCAACCCAGATTATTGCTGCATTTTTTTTTGTTGTTTGTTTTGTTTTTTTCTATTTACAAAATGTTTACAAAATGTTTATTTATACATTACCATTGTTTTAAACAAATTAAATGTTACCTTTGGCAAATATATGTTGTTACCTAACATAAAAGAATAATTGAAACCAATAACATTATGCACTACAAAATGCCCCCCACAACTCGTACGCGCAGCGGGCACGACGATGGCGTGTCGGAGGTGCGCCAGAGGTAAGCCCGTCTGCGCCCGTCCGCGCCAGGCCAAGCTCAGAGCTCGGCACCCCGAGAGTAGACTCTTATGTGCCTTTTGAATACTCCAGAGATTTTTTGCTCCAACTGAGACAGCAGGTCCCACACTCCTGTATACATTCAATAACAGGGGATTGCCCTGTCAATTACTGCCTTCACTGCCCCTACAGGTTAGTCACCGTCGAACCCCGCCCATCCCCTGATACTGTTCTTAACATGGCTCCAGTAAATTGTAGATCACTACCAAAACATGCTCAAGAAATCTATATAATCTTGGAAGACCTTCAATTAGAGATCCTCTTCCTGACAGAAACATGGTTAGGGCCTTATTCTGACCCAGACATCATTAAGTCTTTACCCCCGGGCTTCCTCATCCAGCATATGGATCGAACAAAGGGAAAGGGAGGGGGAATTGCCATAATCTGTAAGGACCATCTTTTATGCCGATTCAAGGGCAGTCCTCTATCTGACTGTGAAAATGTCCACTTTACTATTCAAGTCTCTCCATGTAAATCCCTGTCGGGAATTTTGATCTACCGCCCTCCAGGCGCTATAGGACAATTCTGCAGCTCACTTGTAGAAAACTAATTTGCGTTGGCCACTACTCTCCCCAATTTTATGGTCCTTGGGGACTTAAATATCCATTTTGACAATGGCGGAGACAAGCTAGCCTCCGAATTGTCATTGACCTAGCGACACACCAGCTTCAGTTGCAGAGCCTCCATCCCACTCACACGCTTGGGCACCTCTTGGACCCCATCTTTTCCAACATTCCCGACCTTAGAATACTCATTCCCATCCCGGTCCCATGGTCGGATCACTTTTTTATATCGTTAGGTTGGCGATTTCCTACCATCTATCGCCCTAGATCAGCGCCCAGTAGGATCAAACGTCCATGGGTCGAACTGGACCCGGAAGAATGGAAGTGTACGTTGGAACTTTCACCCCCACCTTGTGAGTCGGATCCTGTAATAGCAGACACTGAGTTCTCAATGTGGATCGAAAAGACATTGGACACAGTTCTCCCGAGAAAATCCACCTGCAAACCTCGAGGCAAAACCACCTCGCCTTGGTTCACTAAGGAAGTTCGACTCCTAAAAAAGCTTTGTAAAAAATCTGAAAGGGCTTGGAGGAAGGACTTTGATCCTCTCAAGAAGCATGACTATTAGTGCATGATCCTCAAATATAAAAAGGCCATTAAATTGGCTCAATCCATTTTTTTTGAAGAAAAAATCAGATCTTCTGCTAATTCATCGAGGGAAACCTATCAAATTGCAAAAAAACTCTTAAAAACCCCGGTCCCCCCTCCCCTGTGGATCCCCCGGCCAGCCGCTGCAATGAATTAGCTGAGTTCTTTGATTCAAAGATCCAAATAATCCTTAACCATCTTCCTCTGCACACCACTGACACTATCGACCCACAAGTTTCATCTAGATCAGCACCTCAGTCACTCGAATCTAGTTTGGATAGGTTTGCCCAAATAACAACAAACACGCTCTCCCCTATTTTTGATTCAATTAAAAGCGGCTCGCCGTTAGATCCTGCCCCATTTAATATTTTAATATTAGTGGCCCCCATCATCTTCCCATACATGGTGAACTTGATTAACACCTCGCTCTCCCATGGCATTGTACCTCCAAGTTGGAAAAAGGCAGTCAACAAAGCACTGATCAAAAAATCCAACCTGGATCCCTTGGAATTAAATAACTTTTGGCCAATTTCCTTATTGCCAGGCGTTAGCAAGGTAGCAGAAAAATGTATTAACCTGCAGTTATCTGACTACCTTGAAACGAATGGTTTACTTAAACCCTCTCAAACGGGCTTTAGGCCTGGCCAGAGCACGGAGACTACGATGGTTGCTGTAGTAGAAGAGGCCAGAAAGATCATAGACTAAGGAGGATCAGTGGCAGTGATCCTCCTGGATCTGAGTGCGGCCTTCGACTCCGTTAACCACTCTACGCTGGCCCACAGGCTGGAGGACCTGGGTATCTCTGGCTTAGTTTTGTCCTGGCTTAAATCTTTTTTACATAGCCGTGCTTTTCAGGTGGCGGACGGTAATTTCATCTCTAACACAATACCTGTACACTGTGGGGTTCCCCAAGGCTCCTCTTTGAGCCCAACCCTATTTAATGTGTACATGTCCCCCCTTGAAAAGATTGTCTCTCCATTTGGCATTAACGTTTTAACCTACGCTGATGACACCCAGCTGGTTGTATACCTAAGTCAGCAGGACTATTCTTCCAACAATCTTTATTCCTGTCTTGGGGACATGTCCAAATGGATGGACAGATCCCATCTTAAGCTAAACAGCGACAAGACGGAGATCCTGGTCCTGGGTAACCAATCACACTTTCGCTCGGAGACCTTGTGGCCTCCTTGCATGGGTCCACACCCAATTCCAAAGTCTGAAATTAAAAGCCTGGGGATCTGGCTGGATGAAGGCCTTACACTTACCACCCAAGCCAGAAAAACTGCCGGAACCTGCTACAGCCTTTTACGCACTTCTCGAAAAATTCTACTCCTACTTCCCGCTCAATCCCAAAAGTTGTTTATACTGTCCCGTTTGGATTACGGCAACGCCCTATATCTTGGGGCCCCCAACAAAGTGTTGGCAAAGCTTCAGGTCGTGCAAAATACGTCTGCCCGTCTTCTTACAGGCACACAACCGTTGCTCAGCCAAACCAGCCCTCAAGTCACTTCATTGGCTGCCCATATTGGAAAGGGTACACTTTAAGGCCCTATGCACCACCCACAAAATTTTGCGCGGTACGGCCCCTCCCATTTTAAAGGATCTTGTCACGCCCTATAAAACTAATAGAACTCTTCGCTCCACACACCTTGACCTAACGTCAATACCTAGGATTCATAGGGCTCGATCTGGAGGCCGTCTTTTTTCATATAACGCCTCCAAATAGGAACCTACTGCCTATAGACATTCGGGCTCAGCCCAATCGTCTCCCATTTCGTAAACTGCTGAAGACGTGGCTGTTCCCTTAACTATCTCCCTTTTTTAACCTCATTTGCTCTATCACTAGCGCTGGGACGCTCACGGGCAGCCATGCGTTCTACAAATCTGAAATAAATAAATAAATAAAAAATACACAGATGCACAATATTCCAATATCATCAGTGCAGATGCCACAGTAATAATCTTTGCAACACTGTGAAGTTGTATATTTAAAGGTGGTGCCAGGGTCTTGAACTAACAGTGATTATTCTTTTGAGTTTGTGTATCAACGGCAAACACCTTAATGAATTTAGTTATGTTATCACTGTAATGGAGGTATAGATAAATTGGTTTATTGTGCAATGTCTTAATAGGATTAACACTAATGAATCAAACGTGAAGGCAAATTGATTGTTATGCCCTGTCCGGTTACTTTTCATTTAAGCATAAATTCCAAGGCACTATTTCGAGCACAGGTGAAAAGACCAAAAAACAGCGTTTTAATGTGAATTTATTACACATTCACCAACGATTCAAAATGTCTGTAAGTGAACTGACTGGCTGAAACTGACCCTCCCAAATCTATACGTTGGGAATCATGATCTGCAACCCCTGGGAAAACTGCTACCAGAGTAGCTTCTGGCCGAATAAATAAACTATAATAACTGTGAGGCATGTGGAATCTAATCTGGGAGGCATCATGCTACATGAGACCCAAGGGATAGGAAATGGAATGTTTCAATCCAGAAAAATTTGGCACATGGTCCCACTGCCACACAAGGGTGTGTGAGTTGGCCATACATGTATAATAACACTTACTAATATTTTCAGCATTTACAGGCCCTAGCAATAAGAATCCTTGCATTTTGGGTCTCAATGAGAGTTAGAAAATAAATTCACAAAAATGTACATAAAATACGTTAACAAAAATAAAACTTGGGTAAACTAGTCAAATTTTTTTAAATACTGTTGTTGCTTTTAGCTGCAGGGCAGTTCATGATTTACTCCAACTGTGTACTTTTTCATATCTATTGGTGTGCCACATAGGCATTAATAATTTAATAGTTTGTCATCTCTTTGAGAGCATTAGTGGTGATGGTACATCGAATAAGACACACTCGGGCCCAGTTCTATCATCAGGGCTTATGCAGCCATAATCCTATAACAACTGCGATAAAGTTAAGAAGTGGACTAACTACCTTTCAAGAAAGGAGCCTTTCATTTGGCGGTCAAGGCACAGGTGCCGATTATTCAAGTGGTGTACTCCTCTTTCTCAAGCTTCTACGACCGATCCAAGCAGCTGTTTACGTCAGGTACAATCAAAGTGGAAATCCTTCCAAAAATTGAAACAACTGGACTTACAGCCGAAGATGTGTCTGAGTTTACAGAGCAATGTTACACTACAATGAGAAGCACCTTTTTCAGACTATCTAACAAAGAGAACAAAGTGAATGGACCAAAACTGTCTTCTAAATAGGATTTCTCTAAACAATTGGAGCATGTTCACCTTTTGCCAAAACTCAGTGTTTCCTTTATATTGTACGTTGGAATTGATGTGAGATGCTTACAAAGCAGTTCACTCTACATCTTCTACAGTTTATGCACTTTTGCGCAATATGTGCTTTGGGGGACCTCTTTCACAGAGTCTTACCCATGCACACGGTCTTAACCTGGGTCTCAAAAAAACAATGCGGTCCACTTGCCTTAATTCTATTTAAGTATTCCACCTGCATTAATGCATAATTAAACAGTGTGTCTTGTTCGATATTTGCAAAATTCCAAAATATGGACAATGGTATCAATCTCAAAGAACCCAAAGAAGTGCCAGAAAGAGACATTGCTGCATTTTATTATCCAAATAGCAGCTGGAGCTGTTTCCTTCCTTGCATTCTGGCCCACAATACACTGTCTACCATGCTGAGAGTAAGGGAGAGAGATGGGTGAGGGAAATAAGAGTGAAATGAAGGACATATGAAAAGAAGAAAGATACAGTGAAAAGAAGTAAGGGCCAAAGGCATGAAAAGAAGGATGCAGGGGTGAAAGGACTGATGGATGGAAGTGTAAAGCAACACTTACTCGGGTGGGTGAAAGAATGGCTGGAATGGTGAAAGGCCGAATGAATGGGTGGCGGGATGAATCGAAGGATGAATTGATAAAAGGAGGGTGAAATAATGGATTAAAAAGAATGGATGCATTAACGGGAAAAGGATAGATGATGACCAGAAGTTTACGTGGGAGGATAGAAGGATGGATGGAAGACTGTACTGATGAAAGGGTGGATAGACAGAATGGTAACAAGAGGATAGATGTAATGATGACAGTATGGGTGGATGGAAGCATGAAAAGATGGATAGATGAATGGATGCATAAAAAGCTTATAGGATGGACAGATGCATGGAAGATGTGGTGAAGGTACCTCATTTGGAGTGGGTAGGGCTTACTCGCTTTGCTCACCCAGTGGCATTGGAGGAATGGATCAAAGTAGGGGGCATTTTAATTTTTGGGCTACTCCCTTACCACTAACTTCTTTACATTGTGGGTTACGTTTTGGCCAGTGGGGGAGGGCAGAGTGCCCTGTGCAATTCTAGTTGATGTAGGAAGCCAGATAGCCCATTGGGCAATCAACACAGTGTCTCCACATTGGCTGTCTAATTTATGTATGATGAGGACTATTCCTCAATGATCAGAACAGTGCATAATATTCTGTGTAATTGCTCTTTATGCAGTGTGTAGACCTGAGCTACCTATTGGGACTATAGCTGCTCTGCAAATTATTCAGGGTAAATAAATAGAATATAGTTCCCTGTCTACAGACATCAGTGGAACCTCCTAGTTGGCACTTCAATGTCTGTTGATGGGCCATGGAATAGGAATGCAAGGTCCACCTATCTCCTGGAAGATAAGTTTGTCTTTAGTGGGCCTGCCTGGTGCGTAGGCTGGTTGCAGGCGACATTGTTAACCAGCTAGAAACAATGGAGAGAAAGCTGTCTTAATGCCCTGCTCACTGCTGTTCAAGACAAGCCAGAATTCGCGTTCAAGGGGGCTTATTTATGAGCCCCTTACGATACTTTTGTGCCACTGTTGCATCACTTTTTGTGATGCAGCGGCTGCGTAACATATGCGCCACGTTTCAGCATATTTACAAAGTGACGCATCTAGACAGATGCGTCACTTTGTAAAGCCCTGCGCACATTATACCTATGTCAGGTATACTGTATGCAGGATGGGCGTTTCCCTGAAAGTGAGCCTTGTAGAAGTGGCGTAGTGAAATCCATAAGATTTCACTGTGCCACTATTAGGACGCCACTGCGTCAAAACCTTACGCCTGCCTTATGGCAGGCATAATAGTGGTGCAGTGCATTAAGGTTAGACCTCCCCCATGCATTGCCAAAGTTGCCACTTGCTTGCGACACTACTCCAGCAATGCGTGACTTTTGCGCCGACAGATACGTCAGGATTCCTGACGCATCTGTCACTCCTTGCAACATAGAGTGCTGTACAGTAAATACGGTGCATCCATTGTGTTACTAGGAGGGTGCAGTGAAAACTGTTGCATCGCTGTTTTCACGCAGCGATGCAACAGTTTTCATAAATAAGCCCCAAAGTATCTTCCACCATCACCAGCCCTATGAATTCAGTTCCTTAAAGCTGAAGCAAAAGGTAAGAGATCAAGGGGTTATGAGTCTATTGAGGTAGTTTAAGAATTGTTGAGCTACAGTGTCCCGTTGTGGAGGCCCTATTCTGTTGGCTTTGTAAACCTCACTTGAAGTATTGTTTGTAGTTGTATAAGCCCTATATAAGGCAGGATAAACCGTTCCAGATGTCTCTCACTTAAAGAAATGTCTTTCTGTATGCCTCATCTCAAAATGTGTGTCCGATTCTGGAAACCTCACCTGCCACTGTTGGTGTTTGGGCACTCGTTTCCTGTTTTAAAGATGTGACCTGGAGTATTTTGTGTAGCTCTGATGGCCTCCTAAACTAAGCAACTGAGTTCAGTTCTGAACACCTCATCTTGGGTTGGGCGGGGGTGGGGTAGGCCGGCGGGGTGTTGCTGGTGCAGTCTAGGAGAACCTCTTGCTTACAGTTATGAGGGTTTGTTCTTAAGCATTGTCCAGTTATTCATGTTTCACCTCAAACATTGTACCAAAATCTGAAGCCCTCCCTTCAAATAAAGTGTCTAAGTCTGAAGTTGTCAATATTTGCTTTGTGCCTAGTGATGGAAGCCTCACCTGGATTGTTGTGTACAGTTCTGTGGGATTCATCTGAACAATTATGTTATAGTCTCAGTGCTTCAACATGGGAACGTTGTTGTATCGTTTTAAATAAATCCGTACTTCTCTAGTTCTGTAGACAACCGAATTATTGTTCTGCCCTTCTCGATCAGCTGCAGGGGTCTCATCTGGAGACTCGTGTCCAGTTCTGGAGCACTCACCTGGAGTATTATGTGCAGTTTCACAGATCTCAACTGTTGTGTTGCATCCAGTTATGGAGGCATGACCTTTAACTTTTCCGTCAGCTGTAACGTCTAGATCACTGTATCAATTTGTAGAAACAACATCTATAGTGTTTATTTCTAGAAGGATCATTTTGAATATTGCAACTATTCATTGAGGTCACAGGGGTGTTAAATCCGGTTCTGGATGATTTATCTGATACATTGTCTCAAAAAAAGGTAAAAACTGCCAAATAAATGTCACAATGCATTACTGGAATTAAAACTACAGAGGATTCTACTACATCGAAAGGACAAGTTAATTCAAATTAAATATGACTAAGGTTAATTTCAAAATAATTTAAGTAAGTGGTTATGGTTAATTTAATGTAAACCAATTAGGTTTAGATTAAGGGGCAACATGGTGGTTAGAATGAGATTGCTTTTTTAGATAAATTAAAATAAAACATTTTACGGCTAAGTTTAATATTAGCGTAGGTTAAGGTACCGATTTAATTTCATTTAAATTAACTAAGGGGCAGGTAAAAGGATTGGTAAAGTAGATTTTTATTTTGTTTCATTAAAATGAAAAGTAATGCAGGAATAGTGTTGGGATTAACTAAGGGTTAGTTAAAAGGATTAGTAAAGTAGATTTTTATTTTATTGAATTCAAAATTAAAATTAATACAGAAATAGTGTTCAGATTAGCATTAATTTTAATTATGTAATTTCATCTTATTTCAATTCAATTAAGAATAAGGTTAGGTTTTTATGTATTCACTTTTATTTATTTTGTTGGAGATATTTATAGTGCATGGACTGTGTTCCTAAGGGCTACAAAGAGCAGTGCTTCCCAAACATAATTCATATCCCATATGAGAGAAATAAGGGTGTGCTTATAACAAAGTAGATGCAGTGCAAATACACAGTGAATGACAGAGATTATCTCAGACGGAAGGCACACGAGGAAGATAACGTTTAGAGACAGAAGGAAATAATGTAAAGAGATTGGTCTTTTCTAAATGGTATCAATAAGTGGAAAGTCTGGGGAGCCAAGGGAAATAGTTTTGGTCCTGTTGGCCAGTGTGTTCTTTGTAGGGGTAGACGGAAGTCACAGAGTTTCACTCTGTGAATTCCGTGGAGTAACACAAAAACTCCGCAAGATTCCGCAGACTCCCACGAAGGGGCGCAATCCAGCAAGCTAATTTTTATCACCTGGAGCTTGTTCCGCGCTGTAAAATCAGCATGAACAGCACAATGCGGCACACCAGAGGGCGTTGCTTCTTTATGTCGCTTGAGTACATTTTCTACTTGAGCGGCAGCTTTCTCAACGTGAACAGTGGCGGTTCTAGCACCTAAAAATCGCGCTTGCGGGTGAAACTTCTCACTCGCGCTCACCAACTTAATGTTGCGAGCCACGTGCAAGAAGAAACTCAGCCACGTAGCAGTTGGCAGAGTTTTCCCAGAACTCCGCATTCCAAGCAGAACGCAGAGTGGACAAAGCTTTGCAAACTCCAGAGGCAGAGCGGAATTTGTCGCCCACTCCAGGTTCTTTGTGAGGCTTTTGGATTTCCAACATGACAAGAGATGAGCTTCAAGGAGTGTTTCTACCTGCTAGCTCATTGATTATGGTTGCCAAGTAATATGGTTTTTCTGAGGTGGAGTGCATCATGCATCATGCATCATGCAGCTTGGCGAGGGAACCAGGTTAAATGTGTTTAGCTGGGGGAGATATGCTTTGGTTTTCTTTTGTTATTTATTTAGTGAGTTACTGTGTACAAAACTGCTTTAATTAATGTCAAAGGGGGTGCAGAAAGACCAGGATGGAAGGACTGAATTTTTCGTAGTAATCTAGGCTGGAACAAAGCGGTCTTTGCTTACTGTAGTGGCCTTTTGATGAACACACTCAGTTTGGGCTCAAGATATACTAACTGCATCAAGGTACATGAAGTCTAGACAGGATCTAAACTTAAGGATATCAGCACTGAGGAGAGTCAACGTATTAGTTGGAACATCGTAAAATGGTGTCAGAGATGCCCTTTCATGGATAGATTCAGCTATAATCTCATGGTTGGTTGTATCAAAGGCTGTTGAGAGGTCAATCAATACCAGGAGATAAGGGCCACCTTTATCAGGTAACTACAAGAATAGATGGTCTTCTACAACCTAGATGGTGGCAGTGTTTTATAGGGTTGAAGAAGGCTGTGAAGAGTAATGTTCTCTTTAACCCCTTGCGTGCTCGTGACGGAACCGTTCGCGTTCTATTAGGCGGGCGGGGCCGTGACGGAACCGTTCCGTCATAAGCACAGCTCACCCGAGGGCCATGACGGAGCGGTTCCGTCACGAGTACGCGAGCGCCGCGCGGCCCCCCTTCCCCCTTAGCACTGCGGCGAAATAGCCGCCGCAGCTAAGGGGTTAAGGTGGTTAGCCACTGCTCTTTCAAGTAGTTTCCAATGAAGAGAAGGCATGCAATGGGGAGAAGGCTGGTAGTTTTTTAAGTAAGAGGCACATTTTTCCAGTCTTCAATGATAATGGGAAGGTGCCTGTAGGACGTGAGGGGTTAGTGATGTTTAAGATATGTGTCTGTACCTCAGGATTCAGTGATTTAATGAAGGATGATGGAAGAAGATTATCATAGGAAGTCGTTTATTAAGCAAGTATATAAGTATACAGTGTTGCAAATAGTTTGAAGGAGTGCCAGGAAGTAGTTGTCAATGTTTGGTTTATTTGTATGGAATGTCTTAATAAAAGCAGTTTTCTGCATGTTGGGAAGGAATGGTGGATGCAACAGGGCCTCAACACATTCCTGGGGTGTTGGGGGAGCTTTGCATGCATCCACTGCATTGGCAAAGGGGTGCTGCATGGTTCCGGCTGTGCTTCTACAGGCAGTACCATTCTAGAGGTACCATGGTTTTTACCAGGTGTGGATTCACGCCCAGTAAAACCAGGTCTGGTATTGTCAGACCCAGTCATTCCAGGTCTGGAAAAGCTAAATCTCTTGTGATTGATTAGAGAGGTATCCCAATTAACCTTCAATCATGCTCTAAGTGTTGATTATTGCAGGGAGAATGATACTAAGATGAAATGTGGTGGAGACAGTTCAAAAGAGGAGGAAAAGGTGGGAGTTGTAGCTTCCACGGAGACCCTGCATGGAGACCCTATGAGGGAGGACACTTCCATTGTTGTATGGATGTGGTTGGTAGTTGATAGAGTCATTGTCAGACTTGAGTTCATCGAATACATGTGTTGATGTGGGTGTAAGCCAGGTAGCAAAGAGAATGTCAAGATTGTTATGGGTGATCAGGTCAGCATCTCAGATGCATGTCTCTGCAAGTAAGGTTTAATTAGCGTGAATGCAGGGGGAAGGAAAAAGAAAAGGGTGACTAGATGGGTGGGGTGTGCTATTTCTCTGTTTTGATATGGATGAGATATTTAGCTATGAGATACTTAGCAGGCTTGAAGGTAGTTGATAGAGGGGGGATTGTGAAATGCTTTGAGAATAGGGTTAGGAAATGTGGGTAAACAAGAGACATATGTAAATGTAAATGTAGTGTATTTTGTAAAGCGCACAGCTGCCCCAACGGGGAGTCCCGGCGCTGTATAACGCTGTGGAACCCTTCCTGGCTCTCCCTGTGAGAAGCCCCTCCTGGGCACCTCCAAGGTGAAGCCAGGCATCCCAGTGTTGTTGGGGCCGTTGTGGAGATTAAGCAAGCTATTGCCCAGAGTTGCAGCGTGGGACCCATGATTAAAGTAGGCGCCGAGGCGAGAATTATCGAGTCCGCGGACATTGAGCTCAAGACCCTGCCGCGTCGGGACTTGAACCCTGGTCCCGGGCCTGTTCTCTGCTTCAGAGTCTGCCGCTCTAACCAGTGAGCCACACTTCTCCACATATGGCCACTTCCTGCTGTGAATTTTAAAACTACTTAAGAAGGCATAAGAACAGCTGTGAAAGTGTGAAGAATGTGAGTTGGTGGATTGTAAGTGTATGTAAGGGGTTAAAGATGGATGGCATTGAGAAACAGGGGCAAGCAGAAAAAATAAGGATTTGAAAGTTAATTTTAAAATAAGTTTCTTGCATTATATTAATTGGTGAACCAACAGAGGTGCGACTGTACGTAGTTGGAAGTAGATTAGGTATGGGAATTATTGCTAATCAGAGTTGCTTCGAGTAATACTAATCAAAGAGTTGATGTAGAGACAATCTGAACAATCAGCAAAGATATTTGATGCATAAAATTGACCCAGACACTTCTTAAACTGGGTGCTCACAGCATTTGGTAAATGAGATGCAAGAACATGTTGACAAGAGATGAGCTAACATGAAAATTATTCAACTATATATTGTAAGTGGTATTTCAAGATGGATGCTATGTGGGCTTAAGAGAGCAATAAGACCAAGTAGTGTGCCCTTAGTCATTGATCGGTGTATACACATTGCATCAGATCTTCTGCACTGGGACTACATCTCAGGATAGTACATGTGGAAATTGTTGATGCTGAAACCATTACAGAATAAAAGGCAGTTAAGCGAGCAGATTTGCAGATCCAGTAAGATGACATTTTTCACTAAGATTAAAATTGTGGATCTTTGGTTCTTGGCCTGCAGATTCAAAACCACTGGCATATCAGCAAAAGTTGCAAAAAATATATTTACGTATCAATTTCAATTCAATTTTCAATTTACGTATCATTTCTGTATTGTGAACAAAAAGGAACAGCACCGTACAACTGCATATGATTACAGGCTGTGCACAGTGAGCACTGTGGTCACATGGGCTAAATGCAGAGCACAGCTGATGTGGGTAGCGCAGGGCTTAGCAATGGCGAGGTTCTGCATCCAGAGGTCACGGTTTATGACTGAAGTTTGTGTCAAGTTGGTTTAATGGAAAGGCACTGCACCCAGAACCTTTGACACCCGGCCAAAGACATATATACACTTGGGTGGGAAAGAGACTCATCATGCCCCTCAACTTCATCACCGTTTGTAATAAATAGCATATCACATTCAGAGGGTATGTATATAAGGTTTATGCTATACTTTAGTTTAGGTTCAGCCTTCCAAATAGAGCAAGTTGCTTCGTACTCAAAGACACATTTTGGGCTTACCTAAATATACAGGGTCTTGCAGCCCACCCATTGCTTACCATTGCTTGGCTTTACTGTCACTCTCATTTGCCTGCTTCTTATTCGATGGATTTATATGTCCCGGTGAGTCAATCTTGTATTTGTCCCACCCTGGAGCATAGTTCCTATGCTTTCCCTGCTTGCTTTTGGGGAACTACTTTATTTCTTTTTGTTCACACACTCAATGAGAGAGTATGTGTTTTGCAGCTTTCACGCTCATGTGTTTTTCTCCCCCCCACTCTTTGTTGTTCTCCCTCACCCATATGCTTTCTTCCCCCACCCCCACTCATGTTACTCTCTCACTGGTGTGCTCCGCCCCCGTTCCACATTGCACTATTTTACCATGTGTTTCTCGGTGCACAGTCAAAATATCGATTCCTATTTATCAACCTACATTAATATCGACTTGAAAATATCGAAGGTGAAGAATATCGAGGTCAAGAATATCGTTGGACAGAATATCGACCCTAAGGTAAGTAATATCGATTTTTTTGATATCGATGTAAGTAATATCGAAGTTAGTTATATCGATATCAATTATATCTATGTTACTAATTTCGATGTTACTAATATCGATGTTTGTTTTTTGTTATGTATTCTATTATGTATTTTATATGTATGTGTTATATGTATGTTTTTTATGTATGTTATTTGTTTTAAATTATGTGTGCACTATTTTGTGTATATTAAAAAATTTATTTTTAAGTTAATTTTATGTTTTAGTACTAGAGCGGGTTGTGGGTTTATAGGGGAATAGGGTGGGAAGTAATTTAAATATAGTAAATTAATTATTAATTTTTAGTAATTGTAAATTAATTTTAATTAATTTTTGCGTTTAAGTTCTGTAGCGGGTTGTGAGTTTATAGGGGAATTGGGTGGGAAGTAATTTAATTGTAATGAAGTAATTATTTATTTTTTATTGGTATTGATAATTTTTTTATTTCTAATGATTTATTAATTGGTAATTAATTATTTTATTTGCTAAATATTTTTTTTTTTTTGTAATTAAGGTTTGTAATTGGTAATGACATTTTGTAATTGGCAATTAATTTTTTTAATTGGTAATTAAGGTTTGTAATTGGTAATTACATTTTTTAATTGGAAATTAATTCTTTTAATTGGTAATTAATTTTTTACAATTGGTAATTGATATTTTTTATTGTTAATTACTTTTTATTAATTGGAAATTTATTTTATTCATTGGTAATTAATTTTTCATAACAAAATGTTTTTTATTTAAAAATAATAAATTTCTTGTTTACCATTTTTTATTTGTTAATCAATTTTTAATTATCAATATGTTTTTTGTTTTGAAAAATATTTTAGTGTTCAATATTTATTATTTGGTAATTTTTATTTATTAATTAATATTTATTGATATTTATTGTAAATTTTCTGTTAATTCATTATTCAATTGTAATTATGTTTTTAGTAATTATTAGTGGGTATTTGCAAATTATGTAGAGTTATTTAAAAATTTAATTTTTAATTATTTTATTTATTATTTATAAGTATGTTATATTTAACTTCAACGCTATCCAATGCTTTCCCTACTGTTGCACTCTCTGGAGAGGGAATAGTAATTTTTACCCCTATGCTATCCAACACTTTCTCTACTGTTGCACTCTCTGGAGTTGGAATAGTCTTTTTTACTCCTACGCTATCCAATGTTTTCCCTACTGTTGCACTCTCTGGAGTTGGAATAGTAATTTTTACCCCTACGCTATCCAACGCGTTCCTACTGTTGCACTCTCTGGAGTTGGAATAGTAATTTGTACCCCTATGCTATCCAACGCTTTCCTTACTGTTGCACTTTTTGGAGTTGGAATAGTAATTTTTACCCCTACGCTATCCAACGCTTACCCTACTGTTGCACTCTCTGGAGTTGGAATACTAATTGTTACCCCTACGCTATCCAACGCTTTCCCTACTGGTGCACTTTTTGGAGTTGGAATAGTAATTTTTACACCTACACTATCCAATGCTTTCCCTACTGTTGCACTTTTTGGAGTTGGAATAGTAAATTTTACCCCTACGCTATCCAATGTTTTCCCTACTGTTGCACTCTCTGGAGTTGGAATAGTAATTTTTACCTCTACGCTATACGACGGTTTCTCTACTGTTGCGCTCTCTGGAGTGGGAATGGTAATGTTAAGTTCTATGCTATCCAACATTTTTATTACTGTATTTTGTTTACTTATGGATTTTGAATAGTATTTTTATTTATTTAGCTATTTAATTTTATTTGTATAAATTTAGATTATATGTAGTATATAATTATTTTTAAAAATATTAAAGGTATATTTAATTTTTTTATTTTATTAAACCTAATTCTTTACTTGTTATTTATGTTTTTGTTTTATGTTTGTAAATGTATTTTTAATTTATAATATTTTATATTAATTTATAAATTATTAAAATAATTATTACAACTTATTGTTCAGTATGTATATAATATATATTTTCTGTATATGTTTAATTAATGTATTATTAGATATGTATTTATTATTTTAAACATTAGATATTTTTAATTATGTTTATTTTATTTATTAGTGTTATTTACTTTATTTTACATTTATTTTTTTACAGAAAAAAACGATATTTATAACATCTATATATTTTTTTCTATATTTTTGTGCTTACCATGTTGTAGATAGGATGTCGATATTCTTGCCTTCGATATTTCTGCATCGATATTCCTGTAGGTCGATATTTTCCATCTCGATATTTTGTCAGTGGTCTGTGTTTCTCACTATGTCCCATGTTCTCTTCCTCGTGTTGCTTTTCTTCCATTGCCATATTGTTTCTCCTCCACAAGCCGCCACAAAACACGCTACCCTACCCATTCAATACATTTTTTTAAGTGCTTTCACACTGTTTTAAAAAAGCTACTTTTTTAAACTTACCAATGCATCTTGGATCTGTAAATAAAAAGAACATTCTGTGACATAAGCATTGTTTTCTCAAGCCTACTACATGGTGTTGTGGTAATAACAAGGAAATTAAATGCAGCACAGCTGGCTATTTTTCTATTATGATAGGGGCGGGCTGCAGTAGTATCTTGAGATCATGACAAATAATGGCCATAGATTTCTCCTAATGGGATTTAGACTTAATTTGGTACACTGACTAGTCGCGTTCCAGAGTAAAATGACTGGGGTAGATAGTTAATTCCTTGCCCATGTGATAGGTGTTCAAAATAGAGTACCCTGAATTTTTCATGTTTTTGTACATTTGTGGGTATGGAGAGAAGGGCATTTATCAAGCCTTTTTTAAAAGAAAAATGTTGCCTGAGGTACCAGAGGAAAGCAATGGGAGTTATTTAACGTAAGAGCTGAGTAAACAGGAAGTTTGCACTGTGTTTGTATATTTCTAATACTTTTAGGAGCTCATCAGTTTCAATGTTTTGGATCTATTAGTTTTTAATGAATGTGTTCATGTGGAATTAATGTTTGTGTTCTTTCCTTTTGTGTGCGGGGTGGGAGGGTTATAGAAACCGAATGAAGTTGCCTTGACTTGACCTCTGCATTGTAGTAATAGATAATTGAAAGTGTATTTATTAGTAAATGTTCCAGATAATATGTTTTATTGGGACAAGATTATTTTCACTTGCATAGACTAAATGCAGGTATGTATTACACATCTTCTATATTCATTTGAAACAAGCATTGACAAAGCCAATAGGTCTTATTTTGGTTTGTCATGTTTTTTTAAATACATTATCGATGTGGGAGATTCTGGGCAGACACCAACATTAAAAAAATATTAGCTAAAATCAAAAATATTGTTTCGTTTTATAAACGCATATTACGTAGAAGACCCTCGCACTAAAGAAACAAAATTGCAAGTGGATGTGTTCCTTGTGAAAGAGTAGAATAACATCACTCACAATGAAGTTAACCAATGGCTGAAATGGGATGATCCACTCCCCCATCCTTAAGGTTGCATATATGTTTATACTAACCCCAGGTGCAAAAAAATAAAAATGACTGCACACAGACCGTTGTCATAAATTAATACTGCTGGTTTCTCTGCAAGTGTCTGTTGCTTTAAAACCAAATGTTCTGGCTCACACAATTGTATTCTTTTTAAAGACAGGATATTCACAGCACATTCCCTACTCCTGTACTTCGCCCCATTGAGCGCGGCAAGTTGAGGCTTGTGCTGTCAACACGTGCCAGTGTGGGCTGTGGCAGTGACTGCGAACCTGCTCCACTGATGACCGGACCTGTTTGCTGCCCTGAGGACACCTTACTCAAATTGAGTTCACTTCGTACAGCTGGTCTCCCAAACACCCCCACACTGGAGTGTCTCTGGTGCCCGCCCATGATCAGTGGCGTGGCGCAAAATGATGGGCCATCCCTGCAGAATGTGAGGAAGGACCCCCCCACACACACACACCACAGGGGCTGCACAGACGGTATAGGAAGTAAAAATTTCCGAGGTTTCAGAATGCTTTCTTCTTGTTTACTTTACTTCAAGATGGTTGCTAGAAAAATGGAAAACCTCTTCTTTGGACATTGAATGGCAACTTTCCTGGGAGAGCTCCGGAGTTGAAGGAGGGCTGCCATCCCCAACAGAAACATCAGTGAAAATAAATAGGGCCATGTGGTGCATTGCACAGGACATTTTTTAAAGAATTTGGCCAAAATGCTTTTTTTCTGAATAGACATGCATGAAATAATTGTGAAAAAAATTAAACAAAAGAATAAGATTTATATTGTTTCTTTTCAAACTTCCACCTCCTTTCATTTACCATTTACCAAAATGTTTCTTACATTTCCACGCCTGCCTAAAAATTTAATAGAAAGGGAATACAAAATATTTATACAAATCTTATCCTGTTTGTCAGTAGGCTGAAGGTCACACTACTGCATACTTTACAAAGATCTTACAGAGGTCCAGTCAGCTTCAGTTTAAAATGTCATGGGTTGTGTCCTGAGGCAAAAATAATGAAGATAATGTCATGAATAACTGTATCAATATATATGAGATAAATGATCCCTAACTGTACATTATAAGGATATTGATGGTAACCAAGGAGTTCCATGAACATATAAAAGTGACCAAAAGCAAAGTTCATTAATAAGGTCACCAAACTCATTTAAATGCACGGCCAGTGGTATTTTATTCCTTATAACACATGGTCAGACCATTACCGTTCACACAAAACACTTTAATCCTTAGCTCTTGCTGTTTCATGCTCCTGGCAGACTGCGTACTGTGAAATTAAGCTCATAGTCTAGTAGGTTTTTCCAAAAGATATTAGGGTCAGTTTCATGTGAATTAGATTAAAACATACTGTGTTGATACATGCTGAGCTTTTATCTTTCCTGCAATACCTATTGCGTGGGGGAAAAATGAACACAATGCCATAAATATTTCCTTTCTTCTAACTGCTTTTAATATTTGAGAAAACCATATCAGAAGAAGGAAAATGTAGTTCCTGTTTTTGTTGCTTAAACAGCAGCTATAATTTTGCTCTGTGACCAGCCTTTGACACTGGCGGCTGGCTGTAACAGCCCTTATTGTGACGTTAGAACTCAACTGTAATAACTTATTACAGTTGAGCGGCTACGTTATTTAATTATTACAAGGGACTAGATGTGTCACATATCGCCTGTAATAAGGAAATTAAAGACAGACTTTTATATAGGGATTGTAGGCTCCCATGAATTATATATATGGGCTAAAGTACTCCCTACTGTAAATTATAAGGATATTGCTAGTCACAGAGGGGTTCCTTTATGAGGTTATGGAACTCTGAGATGACTTGCAATATCCTTATCATGTATGGCAGGGGGTACTTTATCCCTTATAATACATGGCCATGCCATCACCTTTTCCACAAACCACTTGAATCCTCGGCACATAGCTCTTTCATTTGAAAGAGAGAGCATATTTGCAAACATAAGAGTTAAAATAGAATCCCTAGTGCAAAATTAAACACATGAAAGAAGGTTGTTGTTGTAAGGAAATATTAGAAGCAGTTGAATAGAAGTCTTATTTTTGTTTTAAAAAGGCACAGCAGAATATGCAGAAAGATTCGAACTTTTCTTTAATATCCCAGGGTGTGCAAAAAATAAACATGATGCCATGAATATCTACTTTCGACTTGGCTCTGTAGAGTTAAAAAACACATAAAGCTGAAGAAAGAAAAGCAAAAATGTTGTTGCTTTTAACAGCTGCTTCAATTGTGCTCCCTGTCCTGACCTGCCGTGCCCTTTGGCTGCTGTCTCTGACAGAAGGCGATGTGAGGTCAGAACTCGACTGTAATAAGCTATCACAATTGAGTTCTGATGTAATTTATTTTTAATCAGCGACTGTGTGCGCCACAAGTCGTTGATTATAAAGAAATTAGAGATGCATTTTTATACAACGAGTTCATAATCTCATGTATTATACATGATTCCAGGCCACCATAAGAATCAGTGCCATTACTAGAAAGCCCCGGAATGGTCTGTGCAGAAACCAAGATGTATCAAACTTCAGTATGTGGTGGGTGGATGAATGAGAAGTGTTCTTCCCTCTGTAGGATGAAAGCCCTTACCCACCTGAAGGGTGTCATGCTTCATCAAAGGGCTCCATCTCACATTGATATAAGTCTATATCAATGTGAGCTACAACCCTATACAACTATAGGGGAGTTCTTGAGGTATATTGGTTTCTGTTGAGATCATTCCGGGGCATTTCAGTAATGGTATAAATCTGTTGGGAGGGTGGTCCCCAGGGTGGTGTTCTCTCTCTCCTTCCTACTGCCCCTTTTATGTTAGGAATCATCTGAATCAGGTTATAACAGTCATAGCAGCATGTGTCCTCTTCACCAACAGCATTGCATTTCCCCAGCTCAGCAATAATTATGGTTCAAATATCATATTTGGGTATACTGTGGAAATGCAATATTTTTGCTCCAAACTTCAGCTTGACATTCTCTGAAAATAACACATTTTGTTATCAGTTGCCAGCTTATCATTTTAGGAGAATAAGCTCAATTCCCCTAAACAAAATCTAGTACATTTGTTAAAATATCTTTTTGTCACCTATATACCAGCTTTTCATTTTTTTGTAAACCCCACAAGTGTGGTCTGAAAATGCCAACTTGTCATTTCATCAAGTATTCACATGTACTACTACCCCACAATGACAGAATGTGCCTCACATGCCCATGTATCACAATCAAAGGCCATAGATTCATAATACATACTAGGCAATGCCACCTCCTGTCAAGAAGGTTCATCTTATTCGAGAATGCCCATCTGAAGACTTCAGTAACAACTAGATGCCTGGTCGCCATTATGACTGGTAGGATCACCGCAATACCACAGATGCTGTATATAGATCAGAAATGACCATATTTGCAAGAACCACTATTATGATGGACACGGCTATCATTTTACCTAGGAAGCCCACAATGTGATAAAGAGAGCACCATATGCCAAGGCCACCATAAGACCACGAAAGCCTTTAATATGCAAAGAAGTGTTACTTATACCAGAGCCTCGATAATACCTCCAGTGCCCACACAATTCCAAGGAGGTCAACTATGGCAGATCTACAATAATACCAAGAATGCCTGTGAGATGCCAACGATATATATAATATGCCACTGAGGCCCATTACAGTGATTAAAAGGTCTGTTGGATGCTAGAGATAGCCATCGTATGCTAGAGCCACTGTGCTACCTAGAAAACACACCTCAATCTCCATTAGGTCACTGTCACCTCAATCTCTTTTTCCTGTCACTTCCTCTCTCTACCATTCAGTCACCTCTGTATCTCAGTTTCTCCCACCTCCATTGTCCAAGTTTCTCCCTCACCTGAATTTCTACCTATCTTTTACATGTATATCTCTTGTTCCCTTTTATTGCCCCCAAACTACTGTTTTTGTCCCACTAATGCACATCTTTGGCCTCCTGCTTGAGCTTTTTTCAATTGTGTTAATAGTGTTCTTCTCACCTCTCCTATGGCTTTCTCACCTTCTCTTGTTCTCTGTCTCAATCCATCCTACCCATCCACATTCTTGTCTATGACTACCTTGTTTGGTTTTTCTGTTCTACCTTGCCCATGAGTACCTTGTTTGCTTTTTCTGTTTTACCCAGCGTTCTTTTGATATCCTTCCATCTTCCCTTCCTTTTTGATATTCCTCCATTGTCTCTGATTTAGTTTTTCTTTCTTCATTTATTAGTATCCCACCTCACTAAAAATACATGTTGATTTCTTCCTTTATTTCTAGTTTTCCTCTATTTCATTTTTCTTCTGTTTTGCTCTCCTTTCCATCTCAATCTTTCTTTCGGTCTTGTCCATGCTCTTTTTCTTGATTGCTTTTTCCCCCTTTCTTTCCTTCTGTCATTTTTTTTGTTGCTTTTTCCTCACCTCGCCATCTTTCTTTTCGTCTAGTGATGTATTTCGTTTTAATGTCGCTTTTCCCTTACTTCCATCTCACTTTCCCTAGCCAGCAAGTACATTTCCCAGTTATAGTTATTTCAACTAACTATAACTTGTGTCGCTGCCATGTTATGTTATGTTATGTCAATTTTTATTTATCAAGCACATTATCACCAGCAGGTCTCTAAGCGCTGTCAGAAAAAAAAAAATCCAGCCTTCACAAGAGGGGTTTCAGATTGCGCCCCATGCCTCTATGCACAGTGTTGTCATCAATTATGTCATTTCAGTTGTCCTCAGTGCTGTCATCAATGATGCCACTCAGCATGCCATGATTGATGTAATATTTGAGGTCATAAGCAGTGCATGGCCAGGGCGCGAGTTATAGGTCAGTTATAACTCAGTTTGCTCAAGCAAAGTATCCAGGGATTTCTTGCCCTGTCGATCTTCACATGGTCAAACTTGAAACAAATGATCCTTGCAAATAACGTATCTGTGCAACATATGTAAAGTAGAATGAGATGCAAATTACACACCTGGTAAATACAAATACAGTACAGGTATTTATCAGGTGGGCAATTTGCACCAGAAGGTCACACAATTTGTCGTCGCACTTCTGAAGTCTACTTTCTGGAGTCCTGACCAATCATGTATCCTGAGTTATAGCACATTATGCAAATGAAGTCACAAACACTAAATAAAAAGAATTGTGGCGTCATGATGCAAGTGTATTCAGGTGGCACGTAGAGGGTGTTAATTGCGTACTGATGTTGTGTGATCTGCCGTCCTTTGCACCCTATTTACCAATAGGTTTAATTGTAAAATACCCATTCTCAGTGGGTCACAAAATGACTTCTCTAATGAATATTTTTTATATTTTTTAGGCAGGCCGCACGACTGGCTACAGAAACAGGGGTGGTGACCTGCAAGGGAACCAGGACTCCATTCATGTTCCCATGAGGAATCCTTTTTTTTATTTTTTTTTAAAAAAAGCAGGCGCTGTTTTATATTTTAAAAAAAAGAAAGACAGTTTGGAAAGACTTTAGGCTAGCCTGCAGTGGTAGCCTGGCAACAAAGGAGAAGCTGCCCCCGGGGAGCCAGGTTCCCCTCTCCAAATCATACACTTCCCCACTCGGGCTTCATTATCAGATTAGGTGCGGTAGCAAACCATTGACGCATGCAATTGTGAATCACAGTTTGGGGAGATGCTGCCCTCACACCCCCTCCTTGCTGTGATTCTTAATGAGTTGCAGAACCCCTTGCAGGTCAGAAAGACTTCTTTCACTTGGTACATAGCAAAAGACTCTTCTGCTGTTGCAAACCATGTGATTTGCAAAGTGTTCTGTACACCAGGCCCTGAGTGAGTGCATTCTGCACTTCTATGTCCATCTCCACATTGTATTGTAATTGCATTTATATAGCGCTTACTACCCCTGACGAGGCGTCAAAGCGTTTTTTCAGCGAATAGCACACTACTCCAGAACCCAAGAAGAATTAGTGTTGAATTAGTATAGTGAAATATGAAAGTATTTGAGTGGTGGATAGGTTCGTCAGTTACATCCGTAATAAAGGCAGATGTTTCCCCCCAACCATCATTCTGTCACTATCTATGTATCTGCAGCTCCATGGCAGCACAGTTCTCAGAAAGGAGACACCTCTTTTAGGAGGAGGAAGTGAGGACTCTCAGAGAACAATTCAAGGCTTAGCCTCAATTATCTCAGTACATAATCACTGCTAAGCAGAAGCCATCAATTCTCACTGCACGGATCTGCTGTCAGCCAAACTCTTCTCTTCCCATTAGGGCCTGCACTCAGAGGAGGTTTAAGAAGCAAAAAGGGTGAACACATAATTACACAACTTAGGAGGAGGTGTGCAGTGGGGGTAGACAATGGGCAGGCACACCATGGTGGGAGGCACGTCTGTGTGTGCATATGTGGCAGAATGTCAATAGTGTTGGTTGCCCAGGGAGGCCACTGAGGCTGAACCATAATAACTAAACAGTTATGACACTGATTCTAATATGTAGCAAATCAGTGGTTGTGGTTAATCATCGTTTCCATTGAAAGTGCATGTTTTTAATTAATTTGTAATGTGCTTCTAACTTTTGCACATTTCCGGAATTTGAATAAAACCTTACAATCACTTAGTGTAAGTGGCTACATAGTGGCATGTGAAGGTTTCGGATCTAACCGTAGGAGGAATTTAGAAGGGAAAAAAAGTTGCATTTTCAATGTTATCTCCTATAAGAAATGTTGCTTTGCACGAAAGCAAACACCACAGAATAAATTGCACCACACTTTGGCATGAGACTAGAACTTTACTCAGTGCATTTTCTTAGCTTTGATGTAGTTCTATTCCGTAGTTTTTGAGATATTGCATTACCGAAGGGTGTCAGGTGGGTTTCAGGGGATTAATCAGACAAGAACTTTTGTTTCATCAGTGCCTTCTTCAGAAAGCTAAACAAAAATTGAACATTCTAATTGTAACTGAACCATTTGTTACCTGCTAAGAGAATCTTCAAAACCTCTCACATTCTGTATGTGTGTATTAATGCAGCAAACCAATTCATTGCTAAAATCTCACCTTTTGTACGTCTTTAAACATGTTCTCATCTTTTACCAAAGACAACCAAACACTGTAGTCTCGAATTTGACTTAGGGTTTCCATAAACATTTCACTGCTTAAAAAAACATATTTTTAACTTTAAATACACGAAATTAGTATGTCACCTAAAATTACACAATGGTTAACACGCATTGTGGTTGAACAAAACCATCATGGGATCCTGGTGACATTTACAAGCCACTTGGACTTATTATGCCCAAAGAACACCTTGACGGATGTACTGGACCTTACTGCCCAATTATCTGTTATGTACTGTGGATGCGGTTTTTGGTTGCAGATAGAGTAAACATGATTGCCAGATGGCACACAATTTCATATTTATACAAGGGCCACTCTCCCTTTGCTTTTCCAAATTTGATGGCTTTGCTGTAAATTTAGAAATAAAATTGATGTGTAGTCTGGTGAAATATTAGTTCTGGGATTGGAAGGCTTTCTGATATCGTGGAAGCTGATTGGTTGATTGGCATTAAACACCAACTGGAAATGAACACTCTCTTATTTAGCTACGTTGGAAGTTCAAGCCTTTTCCGAAAGTGATTAAATGTACCTCAAAAGCCAGAAATGTGGCTTATGTGGAGGAACCATAGAAACATAGCGGCAACATCACAGCCAATCCCAGGGGGGAGGAATGACCATATTGGCCACAACAAAAAAAAGTAAGGTAGAATTTATGAATTTTTGAGAACTTCAAAACAAATACCAAGTACTTCTAAAAAATGTATAAACTAATTTCAAAGAGAGGTACTACGTTTTACAAATAGCAGTATCTTCTACTTCCATCTACAATATATTATTACTGCACTCCTAAAATTCAATGACAATGCGAACATTAAAGCACATTATGGTTAGTATAGCTCTTTCACTCATTGGCTGAAAAGAGTCATATATAGTGGTGTGTATTTATTGCACTGTGGGAGCTTAGTAAAGGAGAGCAGGAACCTGTTCCCATGTTACATGAACTTTTTAAATCACTGAGCTGGCTTTAACAATGACTGTCAGCAAATTCTTTTGACATGTGTGCAACAACATACAAAGTGTATATTAGTGTACTTAGTTTTGGAGCAGAGGTTTAATATGGAATCTGTATATCTCTCATTAGAGAAATAATCACATTAAAAGGAACAGAGACCAAGAAGTTTAATAGAGGGTTGAAAGGAGAGTGATCGTTTGGCCATGTATTATAAGGACTAAAATAACCCCCACCATACATCACAATGACATTGTAAGCCGCCTCAGAGGTCTGTGAGCTTGTAATATAGCAGCCATCAGCTCTGATCTTCTATTTGGTCACTAGACTCATCAGTGACTTGCACTATTCTGATTCTGTAAGGTAAGGAGTATTTTATTTTACATATGACTATGTATGTGTTCTCTCTTAGAGTGATGCAGCAAGGATGCCATGAGCCCACAGTAAGCAAGAAAAATTGGCCCAGCCCTCTGGTATTGTAATAAACATTAACTACAGTTGGAGTGGAGTAGGCCTCTCACATCCCTGGTCACCACTGCCACTGCACCTGCTGCCCCATTGGTAGCTACACCTGTTTTCTTGCTCTTATGTTCATATAATATACATGTTGTTGCCCCAACACCAGTCGCAGCCCATGCAGATAAGAGCGGTGGGGGCCAGGTTGAGGGGGAGGAGGGGATTTAATGGTCAAGGGAAAATAAAATAAATAAATCATTTCTCTCGTCATCGTCCATCGAAATCACCCCCTCCCCCACTCGGCCCCACCACTCTTACCTGCACGGGCCCTGGCTGTCCAACACCACAATACCAATAAAGTACTTTACTACTACCACTCAGGCCAAGGCGACAGACAGTCACCAAACAGACAAATGAGTGCAGTTATGGCTGCTAAGAGTGGAGAGTGAGACAAGCAGTAATGTTTCAATAGTCAGGACGCACAAGAAAATATCAAAGCAAGCGTTTGGAGAATGTATGAGAAGAAGCAGAGGGCCTAACATACATAACTTGTTTCATTTATTTTTGATTTTTTTAAGATGAAGATCTGTACTTCCCTTTGCAACAACATCGCATCCTGTAACATGTATGGTACACATTTATATTTGTGATGCCTCCAGGAACTCTAGGTAGTTCCCTACCATATTTTCCAGTACTCTTCCCTCCCTTTCCCATTGTCTTCCCTATGGTTTATATTATATAGCACGAGTCTCAAGCCTCCCAGTGGGCCAGAATGTTGTTGGCTTCACAAAGTTTGTACCAAGTTTGATTAGTGCATGGGCGAGTACAACAAGCACCGCCACCTTGTCCGTGAAGCACCAGATGTACACTAGCAACTAAGCCAGATAGCTACATCATTTCTGTTTGACGTACATGGGTATAAATATGATGCAAAAAAATAGAACAAACAGAGTGCAGATCAGAAAGCACATACTCCATATCGCCTTGTAAGAGGCGCGGCACCAGTACACCCGGGTGTCGTGGCCCACACCAACTAGCCCTTCGGGCCCAGCATTCTGGGAGCTCGGATTGCTTATTAGCTGAACTGTGACCAAAGTGTCTGATGCTTGCCCTTGCTGTGAGGCCTGGTCTCTGGTGCAGCAAAGCTTATGTCCATCCAACCAGACTTCCTGAGGGATCTGGGTCCCAGGATCAAGCTCGGCCAAAATGTCCACATTCACTGGAAGCTTGGGCACTCCACCTTGAGGGATGACCTGCTCGGCCCGACAGAGGGGGCACTGGAACATCTGCAGCTGTTTCAAGAAGAGGCACATCCTGGCAAGGCACTCCAGGCAGAAGGTGTGTGCACAGCCGAGGCGCTTGGGAGTTTTGAATACATTATCATAGGTCAGATAGCAGATGGGGCATTCCGGGATAACCCTGGGCTCTTCCTCCAGCTGATCTTCCTGTTGAACCCCTTGTGGTCCAGGGCAATCGGGAGGCTGTTCTGGGTCCGCTTGGTGCGCCGGGTCCCCTGCCACCCCTTGGGCCACCAGCCCAACCACCTGAACTTCGTGGCCGGTCTCCTCCAGCCCTGCTTGATGCAGAGCGACAAGCCCAAAATCCATGGCCGGTTTATGATGGCAAATGTCTTTCCAAGAGCCACCTCCAGCACTTGCTATTGTATCTGCAGGTCACTTGGCCAAATCCAAGAGCCATTGAACACCACATATTATTAGGTCCACATCCCGCTGTCTCTAGTGGCCTAAAAGAGGGATCCATTGATACCAGTTGTGTTCACATGAGACATTTCCAGCTGACAGCAGGCCGCCTGCAGGACACCTGCCAACAGCCGCAGCATGGCAGAGGTGCCAGCAGCCTGCCCATGCAGCCCAGCCCCTTGGACTTCATGTGCTGCAGGTCCAGTCCAGTTCTGACTCTTGGCACGTCTTCCGCCTCGCTGGGCACCTGCCTCCTCTTCCTCCTGCCAGCCGCCCTGCCTGCGCTCGCGCACGCAGCCGGACTGTTGTGAGTTGTCTCGCGCTTGGTAACCAGCGTGCAGCCGAAAGTTTTCTTTCGAGGCTCCAGTAGTCGGAAGCGAGCCTGCCTCCCATTGTGCCGCCTCCCCCCGCCGCCCCCCCCAGACTCACATAGCAACTTCAACTGCAAACACACAGCGCCAGCTCCCTGTGACAGAAAGGGCACACGGCCATAAATCATCTCCCCAATCCGTATCTGGCAGCCCCAGGGGCTGCGGAGAGGACACCCCGAGAACACCGCAAGGGCACCGGCTTCTCGTGGCAAAAAGAAACACACTGTGGATACAATAGTTACATTGTTTGCAACAAAATAAAAAAAAAGGGAATTATATCTGCCTTCAATTTATTATTTTTTGAAGGGGAATAATGTGACGCGTAGGGAGACAGTTCATTCATTCATGCACCTTTTTAACCCAAAGTTCACCTGTTTCCCACTTCTGCAGTTCTTCAGACCTTGCACAAGAGCATTGGGATTTCATTCACAAAAGTTTTCGGCAGTGGTAAATTACATTCACAGCCATAAAACGTTGTGGCCTCATTTAGAGGTTGGCAGTATTCTCAACATGTGCAAATGGGAATGTCGTAAACAAACAGTGCCTGCCCAGATTGTAAAGTTTCTTGCTTTTTGAGCCGACAGTGTCAGTGCTGACAATTTAAGAACAACCTCAAAAGCCATCAGCCATATTGCGGCAGTGGTGTTTACGCTGTGTGGGTTTGCGCTGGCAGAAGTAGTGCCAGCACAAAGAGCAGCTGTGTAACTACAGGACAATTACACGTGAACAAATCACCCCTGGAACAGGTGAAATCAACACTCAAAAATACCATCACCCAAGACTAGGTGGTAAATCAATACCCACCGCCCCTACGTCTTTGTCACACGAAAAAACACAAATTGGGTAGTGCCAACACATACAAACCGAAAAACATCTGAATTAGCTAATTGGCTAAGATCCCAAAGTAGGCAACTCTAATTGACACAATTCCAGTGTGATTGTGTCTACCAAATGAAAGGCTTCAACACCTACCCAACATAATGAACTCTGATGTCACATCTCCCAGTTACTGCAATCAACAACCCATCGCACACCTATAAAAGCTGCACAAAGCAGAAGCCCAGACAGTAAAACAACATACAGACTGATGAAGGGCACTCCCATGTGCTACGCTGTTTAATAACCACTGAGGGTGTTAAGATGTATAGTGCCCTAGGTTAGCTCATCACTAGACACTGGTCAAAATATTAGAGTGAAGACCAAACAGGGAACCATATACTCAAACAAGACAGTTCCTAGGCCGGCTTTGGACTTGTCTAAGGAAGGCTCTGGTCTGTGGTTCTGGTAAAGAGTTCCAATGTATTGCATCCTGACAAATTAGCCTAGGCCTTCCATAGCAGGCAACTGGTAGGGGGATGGGAACGCGATTCTCTTATTTGTGGACCACCACATATTATTTGTTTGCTGAAAACGTTATTTTTCTTAGATTTAAGTGGATAAATCAATGAATACATTTTTGTGTAGAGTATAGTTCTCAAACAGTAGCTAATGCAGGTGTTTTCTGGCACTGGAGACATGGTGACATACCTCATTCTTCTGTCTGGAACCCTACAATTTGAGTTACTTGCAGTCTGGCCAGCAGTTCTTTTATGATGCCCAAACTGATGGGCCAATTCACAAAGGCGTTTTGGAGTTTATGAAGTAGTGCTCCTGTGGTATTCCTATATGTACTCTACTTTGCCTTTGTGAAGCAGCCTCAAAACATCTAAATTGTGGATATTCAGTGAGTACAAATAAAAAAGAACTATGCCTTCTTTGCACTTTTAGTAATGACGCGTTGGACATTTTGGGGCCAGAACTTTGTGTAATCTGGTATTAAATTAATATACACTTCCATAATAAAAAAGGCCTTGCAGCTGGCAGGGAAGGTTAGATAGGTGTTTAACCCTTCTCTAGTAAGATAGGATGAAGTTAATTGGACCTTATTAATGGGTTGACCTATGGTGAGATGTGCGTCCAGTTTCACCCCCGGGACTCCTCCTTGACTCATCATTTAAGCGATTGATCCATCAAAGGTAGGAAGTAGCTGCGAAGCCAATGACATTTTAACAGGTTTTATTTTTCTGTTAGTCAGATTTCATTTTTGTCTGTAATAACATAAGACTTTCCCATGTCGATATTGCTGTACAGGTCTTAGACAGCAATTTTCTATCACAGAGTCTCCAAAGTAGTCTGGACACCCTTAGAGTCCTCGGAAAGACCCTGCTAATGTAGTGTACCCCCATGGATCTATACTCTCCCCACTGCTCGTTATCTTGTACGTGCTGCCCCTTGTCCATATGATTGAATATTTTGGATTCAATTTTTTTCTTTCTGCAGACAATATCCAAATAGTGGTTGAGCATGAGGGTGATCCAGCTTCTGTAACAAGCAAACTACATGATTGTCCGTCTTGTATTCAGGGCTGGATGGCCAGAAACTCCTTCAACATCAATGTGAGTTTGAAGATTTTGTGCTCCCTAAAACGCCCAGAGTTTTGTAATTTCCCGACTAGCCTGCCTCATTAGACCTCGCTCCTTCTCCTGTGAAAATAAAGAACTTGGGAATGAAAAATCAATTCTGCACTAACGCTATTGGATCAAGTCTCATTAGCAGTGAAATTGACTTTACCTGCTATATACTCTGAGACAAGTATTGTATTTATTCAGTCCTGTCTTTTATAACACAGCGAGACCCAGATAGGAATAACAAACTTACAAGTGAAATATTATATGATTATTGAGCCTTTGCACACTTACCTGCTGACGCCGCTACAAGCCAGGAGCATTTCTTTGGGGCTGCGGGGGCACACGGAGTCAAGCCGCCACCGCCGAGAGTCACCAGCTAACAGCCTACACGCGCCGCCGCTCCGGGACTTCAATTCCCGGCAGCCTACGCGGCGGCACGCTTTCCAGCGACGCGAGGGCGCCAGGAGGCGCACAAAAGCGCCGCTGACACCGGCGGAGTGGGGGAGCCTTTGCACACTTACCTGCTGACGCCGCTACAAGCCAGGAGCATTTCTTTGGGGCTGCGGGGGCACACGGAGTCAAGCCGCCACCGCCGAGAGTCACCAGCTAACAGCCTACACGCGCCGCCGCTCCGGGACTTCAATTCCCGGCAGCCTACGTGGCGGCGCGCTTTCCAGCGACGCGAGGGCGCCAGGAGGCGCACAAAAGCGCCGCTGACACCCGCTTCGCGGGACGCGAGCGGGACGCCCGGACGAAGCCCGGACAAAGGGCGGGCCGTCTGAGGCCGTCCGAGGTTGGCCACGGTTGGGTTGGGCCTAGTCCCTTGGTTTGTTGTCCGTATTTCGACGTTTTTGTGCACATCATCATCTCGACACATTCCATCGTAAGTCCTTACCTTTGGCTGTGTGTAAAGAGTATCATGCCTCCTAAAAAGTTACTCACTCCTAGCAATTCTATTGAGAACTACTTGGTACAAGTTGTAGAAAAAATTAACATTGGCAGGAGAGCTTCTTTGGGAATAGACTCATCTACCCAATCTCCCTTAATTGATATTGAGTCAGATGATCCTTTTGGTCACCAGATTAATAACAGCACAAACTGTGCAATACCTGACTAACTTCCGGATAATACATTCATACAGCCTAGTGGTATTGTTGCTGGACCTGAAGACCTTAGCGTAAACGAAGTATTGACAGAGATAACTACTAGTCATGATCTCTCCATCTCTCCTCCATCACCCGTTCTGGGGAAACGGGAGTGTTTAAGGTCAGCCAAGAACAGAGTTGTAAACCTCCCGAGGAAACAATCAGAGGATGAGGAGTTCAATTTCGCTAATGAGGCTTATGTCACATTTTCAAATGCCCAATTTAATAAACTACTGGCTATGATGGATACTAAAATCAAAGGTGTGGTTAAACCCCTGGTCAGCAAAATAGATAAGTTAACCTCTGAGGTTAATCGTCTGGAAGGGCTATTGGAAAAAACTTTGGGTGACTTAGGTAAACTCCCGGAAGATGTCTCCGCCAAGATAGAGGAATCTCTAAGTAAACTAGTACCTGCAGCTAACAGTGGACTTACCCCTACCCCTGCACCAAACCCCCAAATGGCAACTAATAATATTTTTCCTGGTTTCTCTCTTATTGCCCCAACACCTGCTTCTGCTGTTGAAGACCCATCTACATTTACTGAAAAAGGGACTTTCGAGCTTGTGGTTGAAGCTTCCCCATTGGTACTTGTTCTTGCTAACGTTCCTCCCTTGGTTCAAGGTGAGTCTGAAACTACATCTTCTTTAATAAATAAATCTCTATCATGGTTGACCAACAACATGGTAATCACTCCATGGGGAAAACAGCAACTCTCTGAAGAGCTCGTCAATGCAAGAAGGGTCCAGTGGATTGGGGTTAGGGAGAAAAAGTTTAAAGGGGAGTTTGTTGTTCTACATTTTTCTGACCCTGGGGTTTTGCCTAACATCTTACCTAACATCCTACCACCACAACGGAGATCAACCTCAATAGTTCCATTGACTTTGGACTTCTTCTATCCAAGAAAGGGAAGTGGCCCAAACTCAAGTTTTTTGAGAACCAAATAGAACATTGTGACCAAGAGGGGGAGGAAGGATGTCGCTTCAGTGGACTGGGGTTTGGGGTTGGAAAATCGCTTTTCTGCATTATCTAACTTAAATGATTGCGATTGACAACCATCTATTTGCAACTCTATCCCCTTGCCCCTCTGTGACAAAAGCATTTTTGATACAGTCAACAATTTAACTGCAGATTGTACTCTGGGGTTTTCGTCCTATGATTCACCAGGGTCACTGAATGTAAAAAACATAAAGCAGGTTATTGGGGGTCGGACGGCACACAAGACTATTATTGATCCCTGCTCTCCTATGACATCTAGTTCTGGGAATCTTTTGTCCTGGAATGTGGCTGGGCTTTGCTCTAAGATGGATTGCGCTGATTGGTTTGAATTTATTAATAATTATGACCTTTGCATTTTCCAAGAGACCTGGGTGTGTGATCCTATTTTTGCTTTGGGGTATGTAAATTTTCATGTTCCTGCTATTAAGGGCCCCAAAGGGCGGCCGATGGGGGGCCTTATCATATGGATCAGGCAGTCTTTAAAATTTATTGTAAAATGTGTGGAGCTTGACCAAAAAGATATCCAGCTCATCAGATTGACTAGCGATCAATCCATCTCCATAGATATTTATAATATCTATGCCAGAGGTGGAAGTAAAGGTAAATCTGAGGTTCTCTTGAGTCTTTTTAATATTCTTGAGACACAATCTGCAGGGAAAAACATTCTAATTGCAGGCGATTTAAATCGTACTTTTGAACCTCTAATCACTGGTGATTCTCCTCTTGGAGCTGAGGAAGACAAGCTCTGGAACATCCCCACATTAGATTCCCCACCGATAACTCGGTGGACGGCTGATATACTAGGCCTAAACGCTATGTGTCTGGAGCACGGGCTACGAGCCTTGAATGGTCGGACCAAATCAGATTGTGATCCCGCCGTGACTTTTAATAACGGGCGAAGTAAAAGTCGCATCGACTATGTTATTTGTAGTATGTCCTTATGGTCATCTCTTAGTGATATGGTAGTAACAGCTAGGCCAGAAAGCGACCACGATCCGTTATGTGTCTCTCATAATTGGTGGACATCTGACGAATTTGCCCCAACCCCTTGTGTCCAACCGGTGCTACAGACGATCATTCCATCTAATAATATGCGTAGGTTAAGGTGGTCTGGTGTCAAGACAGATCAGCAGGTCCTGGAAAAGATAGGAGTAGCGGCAGACAAGGCCATTTTGGTACTGGAAAATATTGCTGGGTCTTTACAGGGACATGAAGATATTAATAAAGCACATACGACTCTTTTTAACGAAGTTAAAAGTTTCTTCTTAAAACCCGTACATAATATTAGGGACCGCCCGTATAAATCAGCAAAGTGGTACAATCAAGATTGTAGGGTAGCAAGATTTAAATTAGGAGCTGCAATCAAAAGTAATAATTTGAGTGAGACTCGATCTGCCAGGAAGCACTGTAAAAACTGCATTGCTAGGGCTAAAAGAGAATGGGACGAAGACCACTGGCAGAAATTGAAAAGTGCTAGTGAATGCAAACACTCTAGATTATTTTGGCATATTGTCAAATGGGGCCATGGCAGATCTCCAGAAACTCCCAATAATAATGTCTCCCACAATGCATGGGTCAAATTTTTCAGCGAGCAGTACTCCTCCAGGGATCAGTTTGATAATAGCTCTAGTCCAACTTACCTGTATACAGATGAAGACATTTTTGTGCAGAGCGAAGTCCTGTCTGCCTTGAAATCTGTGCACAGTGGCCGAGCTCCGGGTATTGACGGAGTCCCGGCAGACGTCTTTTTAAATGACACCGATAGGTGGAGTAAGTACATCTGCCTTTTACTAAATCATATAGCTAGGGGCGCTGAAATCCCGGTATCCTGGCGGGGTGCTGTTATTATCCCAGTATATAAAAAGGGAGATCGCGCCCAACCTTGCAACTACCGCCCAATCAGCTTAATTGACACGGTACAAAAGGTTGTAGGACGTGTAATTATTAACAACTTGCTTGATTGGGCAGAGGAACAGAATGTTTTATCTCCTTTTCAGGCTGGGTTTCGCAGAGCAACCAGCACGGTGGACCAGGTCTTCCGTTTTCAATTGATACAGTGGAGGACAGTGGTTCTGGGTGGATGTAGTCTCTATGCAGCTTTCGTTGACCTACGGGCTGCATTCGACCTGGTACCGAGGGCAAAATTGTGGGAGGTGCTGGCTGCTCTGGGGGTCCCGATGACCATTTTAACTTTGATCATGAGACTCCATGAGGGTACTTATGCTAAAATTCAATGGGGTGGTTACGGCAACGATACCATTGATTTTCCTGTCGAGCGTGGGGTTCGACAGGGCTGTTCAATGGCACCGACATTGTTTACACTTTTTATTAATGGAATTGTTCCCCGTATGCAAGCTGAGCCAGTAGATGCTCCCTCACTTGCAGGTGTAAAAGTTCCCATTTTAATGTTTGCAGACGACACCTTAATTTTATCAAAAACCCCCAGTGGTCTGCAAAAGGCATTGGTAATTTTTGACAAATTTTGTAGTGACCATGGCTTGGAGGTAAACGCAGCCAAAACAAAACTCATGGTATTTAATCCATCTAAAAATTTTAAATCTAAAATATCCATGAGTGGGCGTTGCCTCGATGTAGTAAATTCCTTTACTTACCTGGGGATCCACATTTCAAATGATAATAGATGGAACCATCATCTAAATATTGCAGTACTAAGGCACAAACAACTGGCTGGTACCATCATTAAGGAGCACAGTAAATCTTTGACCAAACCAATTAAACCTCCCCTGATCATATATGAGGCCAAGGCAATAGGGTCAGCATTGTACGGGGCAGAGATGTGGGGGCAAGAAAATCTCCAGGAGTTACAGACATCAGAGAATAACTTCCTGCGGAAACTAACTGGAACCCCCCAGAGCAGCCCCATTTTGCCTCTCAGATATGACCTTGGTAGGAAGGAAATCTCGGCAATGTGCAAACTCCGTCCGATACTATATTGGCGTAGAATCTGGACCACCCCTGAGTTGTCACAATATGCAGCAGGGTTTGCTGACGTCATCAAAGCAGACCGATTTCATAAAATCAGATGGTTTACATCACTAAAAATAGCATTAAGTGAACTAGGGTTAATTGAATTGTGGTCCGATCCAACTGGGTCATCCTTCCCATCCAAATTGTTCATAAAAAATCTTTTTTGGGAACAGGTCGAAAACAGGAGCTTCCTTAGTAACAGTAATGGGTCTATGACGACTGCTTTTCTTGAAGCTAAACTGTTTCCCATGTTTGAAATGTACTGGGATCTTATTACTAAACCCATGGACAGGAAACTGTTTTTCCAAATGAGGGCTGGCTCCCTACCACTGAGTAATTTAACATCAAAATGGAGAAATGGAGGTCCAGCTATTTGCCCAATTTGTGGGGAGGGAAAGGAAACGTTTGGTCATTTCTTGTTTGCTTGTAATGCATATTCTGCTCCTAGACGTGTTTGGTTGGCTCCAATGTGTAGAAACCTGGGTACTAAAAGCAGTATGGTAGCTCTACGCATTGTCAAATCTACCTCCTTAAACTGGATTATCATAGCGACTGCAAAGTACATGGGGTGGGCGTGGGTAATTAGGCAGAGATTGCTAGTAGGGTGACTACTCTCTGCTTAGTTGAACAGAGACTGCTAGTTTATCTATTCTCTGTTCCCATGTGAGGTGTTATTTGATGAATGAATAATTGGTACTGATTTTAAATAGTGATAATGGATTGCTTTTAAAAACTGATTTTTTATCATATGAACTTTGCACCTTTGTCTGTAAATAACAGGATGAAATCTAATTTTATATGTCTTTTTAACGTGTATTGTGCTTAAGTCATATTTGACTTTGTAATTTAATTGTATTTTATTATGTGTTTGTTTGTCTGCTTTTATGAGTAATACTCGAATAAAGCACTTTTGAATTGAATTGAATTATTCTAATGTGCAACAAACAAGAAATAGTAAAAACCTGGCTCAACAAACTTGAAATACAGATATGAAGGAAGTACACCATAAATTAAAGGTACTCGAACCACAAATCCATTCACAGTATCATATATTATAGATAGATAGATAGAGAGATAGATAGATAGATAGATAGATAGATAGATAGATAGATAGATAGATAGATAGATAGATAGATAGATTTATTGTAGAATTCTATCATTCTTAAAATGGTTGTCATAATCAGCCGTGTTTCGTTCTCTTCTTGGTACTTCATCAGGGCTGCAAAATTCATATCTACGATAATTACAAATATGTAGAAAACAAAATACCACTTGCATGCATACCTAATGGACAGAATTAGTCTTAGATTGCAGTTATCCTGTTACTTGATACAATTTATGTCATGTCTTTCTGTCATAAGAAGAAGACAGCAACTCATGTTTACCTCTCTATTACTCGAACATTTGCTAGACCCATTGCTTAGGTCTTCTCTCATTCATGGCTCAGCTTCCACTTATTAAGGAAGTGTTCCAGTTGGCATCTTGGTAATAGATTTTAGCAGGTCTAATAATTTGGCAGAATAATGCACTCTAAATCACAAAGTGACATTTTTCAATTGATCGTTAAGTTCACTATGTAAGCAGCCAACACAAAACAGCCTAGCACTCCAGTAAGGAGACCAGAATGGCCACTCTTTTCAATAATATACTAAAGTTTTCGGTAGCATTTTAGGACAGGTGAAGCCACTTACCAGGGTAAAATTGAGGTAATTATGGTAACTTAGAGACAAACAGCTGGTTCAAAAATAGTGAAATAGATCGCATGTTAGGTAAAGTTAAACTGATTAGTCAAACAATGGGTACAGTTTCTTAAGGGAGACTCATGGTTAGTAGCAACCCTGCTCTAGATTACTGATTAATGAGCACACGAGGAGTGCAAAGCATTCAGGGGTGAAATCCTCTCTAAATTACAAATTTACATAAGGTAGTGCTATCAGGCATCCATTAAGTGTCTGGTAAATGGCTCACTGATTAGTGCACTTCTGTGCAGCAGAAGCTCTTTTTGTTCTTCAGTTTCTGGGCCAATACAGGTGCTGCACTAACTTAGTTACTACACTCAGATTCCATACTTCACCCATAGAGGCATTGGTCCTCAGATGGACCTTTCTTGGTCGCAGTGAGAGGTGAGAAATCAGGGTGTCGAACTGTTGGCCACCCAATGAGGACAAATTATTGGTAGCCATCTCAGTTTCACGAAATAGAGATCAGGTTCAGGTACACTACTCTCAGAACCATGCTATAGAAATAGAGTATTGGAATAGGAAGACCCGAGTTTCTAAAGAAGTTCAATCTAACAAGAATTAGGCAAACCAGAAGCTCTATTGTGGCTACACAGAACAAGAGCAATAGAAGCCTATGTTCTGAAAATAGTCTATGGCTCTCATTTTCATGCATTTAGAAATCAGACAGTTTCATTGGCGGCTGGTGACATTTTAAAGTGGTGGGCATAAAAATTCAGTATCCGTGCCCTGCAGCAAGCTTGCATAGCGAGCGAGGCCGACTGTCATAAGGAAGGTTTCGGGGGGTTTTCCCCGTAGGAAAAGTTTTTAAAAAGAGTAGGCAAATAGTGTATTTTCAAGTAAATTTGAGAAAACAAGAAGGGTAATAAAGTAATTGCGAAAGTGTAGCTATGATAGCAATAAATAGATTTCATATGATGATGTAGGTAGCGGCTTATTCAGTATAACCAAAATCAAATAATCATAATCAAATAAAAAAAAAATGTATTTATATAGCACTTACTGCCTTTGACAAGGCGTTGGACTGTTTTTCGGTGAGTAGCACGCTACTCCAGAACCCAAAAAGGATTAGTGGTGGATTAGTATAGGGAAATAGGAGTTATTTTGAGCGGTGGACATGTTAATTTGTTAGTTGATTGAATAAGAAAATGGTGGGATAGAAGAGGGAATAGTTTAGAAAGTGTTATTTGGGAGATCATAGTAGTAGCAGGAGGTTTGGGACGAGATAAGGAGAGCTGGAGAGTTCATTTGAGTGGTGGACATGTGAATCTGTTAGTTGGATTGAAAAGAATAATGATGGGGGGCTTTTGAGGGTGAGGGGTTTAGACTGTGTAGGCACGAGTGCTGAGGGCTGGTCGTGAGTAAAAGTCGTCTGTCCAAAAACATGTAATATCAACTCGAAATGAAGAATTGCACTGCCAGTGAAGTTCACCTTTTTTAGCACCCCATTGGATTGTTACCAGCGTGTATTCACCCTACCCCTCAAGTTGTTGAAGACATTTTATTTTTGGTTTTAAAAAAAACGTAGTATTATGATCCTGGTTAAAGCTGTGTGCGGCCCTATGGAGAATGTATACAGTAAATAGCCGAATAATTGTGTTAATGTTTTTATTTGTTTCTTTTAAAAAATATGTTTTTCCTTTTTAAGACCTAAGTCAAAAGCAACTTCAGAGAGTAATACTAAGGGCAACAAGTGTAGACTAAACATATTTAAGACTGGTTAGATGGGGACATGATTTATTTCCTCGTAAAGTTCTGAGCCACTTACAGAGGTCAGGCGGGAGGGTTCTGCCGCATTGACGGGTCTCATACAGCTGGTGCCCAATGACACAGTGCTTGAGTGAGTGGTGAATGCGCCAGACACACACTTGGTCCCGGGATAGAACTATAGCCACGAAAAGGCATGGGCTCAATATATATCTATGTCTCTTCCCAACAGTGCTCAAGTGGCCTGTCCTTACCCACCACATACAACTGATTTCATCTCTGTCAATATAACTTGTCATCATTATGCACTTTTCATACTGAATATCTTGAAAAATAATGACACAAGATGATTGGCCAGAAGGCGTAGGATTCTACTGAGTAAACCAAAGACAATGATACTATCCATACCCCCACCTGTGCGCCTAAACCCCAGCCCACTCCACACCACCTCTAAGTGAAAGACTCACCATTGTGTATCTTTGGTTGCCTATTCAAGCCCCCTCCTGAGCGGCCAAATAGAACCCGTGGTGAGCTCAGGACTATGAAAGGGTGCACTCAGGTGGGCTTTCTAGCGACTATCTGCTTCCAAGACGCTATTCATGTGTTTTTAGTGACAGTAGATATACTTCCTCCACTTTCAATCATTTCTTTACAGGCTATGGCATCACCACTACCCTTTGTTACTTATACTAGCTTCAGGTCATTTTTCTAGTAATGAAAGAAATTCCTGTGCAAGCATTACCTCGCGCTTGCTTCATTGGTCAGAATACAGCAGCTGTGTCCGTGGTACTCATAGGCTAAAATTCTCCAAAGAAACACTATCAGCCCGAGAGGAGGGCCATAAGCGAGACATTAACAAACAACAGTGAATTTCTTGTACTCCATTTTGAACATGTGATTTACATACATGCTTGCAGGAGATGAGTGAATTTTGAAATCAATAGATGCCTACTAACAACCAATGTTGCAGGCCTGTCTCCCTTCATGTATCTAACCCACTGATTCATCTTATGCGTTTAAAGAGTGTTTGTGTTCACTTGCCTCACAAAGGCCTTCACAGGGTCACCAATTCAGACTCAAGGGGGTTGATCTGGAGCACATTTCCCAGGAATGGCATCGGGACATGTCCTGGAGGTCTCGGGTGCAAGAGATTACTGCTGAAAAATATTGGCTGACTTGTGCGCTGGAAACTGGAAGAGAAACAGCCACCTCCCACCCCTGTGCTGCTTCTCAGCCCTCCTCGATACTGCAACGTATTAAAAGATTCAGACAAATTTGATATTTTGGTTAAAGAATCAAAATCAATGCATTAAAGTAACATCTTAAGCAACTCAGCCATGAGTCTTACAGCATGATCACTCACCATACCATTAAGATACTTAAGAAATGTCACGCAGACATGAACAGGGATCCAGCTGATCAAATATCTACCCAACTTCTGTGGAAGCCACAGCACATTTGTTACATTAGAGCACTGAAAGTGTACTTGCCAGTGCCTGCCCTCTGATGTTTTATGTTAGAAGCAAACCAATATGCAGATAAGATATTCTAGTTGCACCTACCAAACATACTTCACCTTAAAATAAACATGGACCCAGTCAATGTGACTGAATTAACACACAAATGCAAGGAACACCAGGGGGATGAAAGTTCACAAAATAAAACATGCAAAACTTCTTATGATCTGCTGCTAGATGGAACAGCGTGTACCTTAGTTATTCAACAGCGTGCATGAAAGAAGGCACATCATGTTTACATGTTTTCTAAATTTTGGAAAACTAAACGCAAAAGTGATTCTTCTAGAAAGAGAAGGCTGGAAATAAACAAAAGGTTGGCACATCAGAAGCCCTTTAATTGCCAACTGGCGACAAAAAAAACACAGGAATTTGACAGGGCAAGTTGATCATATAGGTGCTAGAAATATGAGTGCAGTGGTTGCAGGAGCACCCCCATACTAACCGTGTTGGAGTTCAGAAGGTGAATATGTAACACAATTGCAGTGGAAGACTTGTGGAATTAAAAGGTTGGGAGCATTGTCACAGTTCATAAAGTGCAGCTCGACACCAAAATAAAATGAAAGATTGTCCGGCATGGGGTGGGTTAAAGGAAAAAAAAACCCTTGCTTTCACTTTCTCCTTTTTAGGTCTCGCCTACGCAACGCGCATGCGCTGCATAGGCAAAAAGACGTTTGCCATCGCTTTGGCTTTTCAGCCAAAAACGTGCACGCGCCCCATTGCCTTCAATGGCAGCGCGTGCACGTGTGGTGATTTACTTTTGGGAGCGAGCGCCGCCATATGGTAGCAATTATAGCTCCCGCACAGGCCCCCCTCCTCCCCCTGCTGCTCCGCGAGGTGTGTGCGCTTGTATTTCTTTGTCACAATAGCAGCAATTTAACTTTCTCTCTCCTGTCCTACACACAGCACTCTCTGCAATGGTAGGCACTTCTGTTTATTTTCTGAGCGCCATGCAAGCTTTCACTTTTCATTCTTTGTCACACTGCACTCGCGGCAATGGCGGGCGCTTCTGTTTATTTTCTGAGCACCATGCAAGCTTTCACTTTTTATTCTTTGTCGCAATGCCAGCAATTTGACTTTCTCTGTCCTGCGCCACACACACTACTTGTGGCAATGGCAGGCGCTTCTTGTGTTAATCTTCTGTTTATTTTCTGAGCGCCATGCAAGCTGTCACTTTTCATTCTTTGTCGCAATGCCAGCAATTTGACTTTCTCTGTCCTGCGCGACACACACCACTCGCTGCAATGGCGGGCGCTTCTTGTGTTAATCTTCTGAGCGCCATGCAAGCTTTCACTTTTCATTCTTTGTCGCAATGCCAGCAATTTGACTTTCTTTGTCCTGCGCCACACACACCACTTGCGGCAATGGCGGGCGCTTCTTGTGTTAAACTTGTGTTTATATTCTGAACGCCATGCAAGCTTTCCCTTTTTATTCTTTGTCGCAATACAGGTATTTTGTCACAATGGTGGCAATTTGACTTTTGCCGTCCCTCGTCGGTGCTTGTCATTTTCAGTGCACTGTGTGCACATTCAGATTTATTTTTTCCCTCAGCAGCCTCCTGTTCAAATTGTGTTCATTTACAAAGTTTTAGTCAAACAGAAGCATGCCCGGGAAGGCAATGCTGACTTGCTTTCTAATGATTTAAAATACCCAAAACAAGGTGGGAAGGATCACAGTAATTACATAATAAATGCCTCAGTAACGGGAATAATTTCCAACTACTTGCCAAGGCATTTGCATACCTATGAATTCGGATTTTGCACATGCGTTTCCTGATGCTTCAATAGTTATCAAGAAAATCTGTTTTTATTAACCATTAACCATTCCCAACTTTATCCTTTCACATCCCCACGCAGTATCTGTCAAATGCGCACGTTTGCGTAATAAAAGCTCAGCAATTGCTTTGAAAACACACGTAAGCCATTTGTTGACAACCAAAAAGTGTGGTTAGCAAATCAAGGAACAAATTGAGCAACAGCAAACCACAGACAGAAACAGTCACCGATAACGTGAAATAAAACCCTTCAAACTGATCTTACACTAAATGCACCATGACTTTATAATTGCAAATAAGGGACGTGCAAAATACATGGAGGAAGTAACAGCATTAACACTAAAGACGTAATTCAATCTTGCTTTACTAAATCAAACAGACAGAAAATTTTACATTCTGTTGGAAAACCGAAATCAAATCACTATTCACCAACTGTGAATTATCAGCAACTAACCCCTTCTAGTGCCAAGAGATTTACTCAAAGTCATTTAACAAGAAAGAGAAAAGAATGTGCCTTTAATGAAGGCCCACCAAAAAGATGCATAAATTCATTAGTCTTTTGCGTTATTTGTGTGGCACTATTGTTATGTTCTTTGTCTGTTAAATAGTTTCTGAGAACATAACATTTCAGCAAGCTTAGGTTCAAGGGGACAACTTTGGGCTAGTAGATTTATATTTATAACTGCCAGGATTCAGGTCAAATCACAGTTACAAGCAGTGGTGACAGTTCCAAAGGTAGCACAAGTAAAATACAGTATGGACAAAACCACTGCAATTCCTTCAGGAAAACAAGCATTGGCATAGCCAATAGGTCGCGCCTTTGGGACCTTATAAGTGTTTAGCCTAGCAACACGATGTTGTTGCACCAGGAATATTGTGCTGGATAACTAAACACTTATATGGTCCCAAAGGGGAAGACCTATTGGCCATGCCAATACTTGTTAAAAGCATGTTGAGGAGGGTCCTGGCAGAAGTGATCCAGGCATTCTCTGTCACTTAATGCTTTTTGACTGAGAGACAGTCCCCGAGCGAATCATAAGAAATAAGGGCCTTGTAGAGGCACATTTCAAGGGCCACTTCTTTTTTGGGATGCTGCTTAGCACAAGAATCATGCAGTCCATTAAAATCCTGCTCTAGACCGCCTCCCTCCAAATCACTGAGTGACCACACTTGCCTGGAATACTAACTTCCAGCCGTCCTTGGATCCTATCATGTCTGCTGCTTGCTTATATCATGAGGCATGTGTGCTGCAAAACACGTCATGTGCACCTCAACCCTTTCCCAGCTCCTCCTAGAATGGGGTGCGCCTTGGAGGCTTGTTCCCACCCCACGCTGTTACAAGTTAGAAAATAGGTGGGATGCAGTGGTACACTGTGCAGCCTCGCAGATTGACAAACAGCCTTGGAAACCCAGGGCTTATGCTTAAAGCGCTCAGGCTATTTTCAGTCAGCGAGGCTGCAGTGTGTCATTGGGGGGCAGTGCCTTACAGAGTTGTTTGCTATCCGGGGCCAGGGCTGAAATCTGGTAGGCCAAAATCCTGCGACGGCTGGCACATGCGCTCTAGTACAAGTGTCTATTGAAAGTACCTGGTTATGCCTGACCCTTGCGCAGAGTGAGGATCACACTCTTTAAAGGTTTGGAACATTTAACATTTGTTAAAAACGTATGAGGTACTAATTAAGGTAAAAAATTAAGCGGGACGCAGCCCTTCCACCTTAATCAAATAACCACCCTTGGCCTACGTGGAAACTATTCCTAAAATCATTAAAATAATCATTTTAGGAAATATAAGACTGTAATAATGTCTAGCACTTATACTGAAAATTTCAGTCATATATGGTGCATTACAATAAAGGAAATAGAGATTCTAAGTTTCATCATTAATTTTTCATAACAGCTGTCTTAAAATAATAGGTAATCAATTAATAAACATGTTACATTCATTATTTTGTTAATCCTTCTATTTCTACATTTCATTATTTTGTTAATCCTTCTATTCCTACAGTTCCAAGCACACTTTTACGGTGGTGGTTCTTCAACTTTTCTCAGATTCAGTGTTGTTTTCCTAGACGTGTGCAAAGTGCACAATGGAGTTTTTATTGTCATTATCAGTTTTTGGATCGTGTAAAGAATAATCAGCTTTTACGCTGTAACAAACCCAAATGTTATATAACAAATAATTCCACGAGCAAATCTCGTCTCAATATCGTGTCTCATGCCTGACAACTCCAGCACCCCTCGTTATAAAGGCACTGCTCCAAATATGGCATCAATATGAAATACAATGCTATGGGAGATACATTAAATTATGGTGTCCTCGGTACAAAGTGACATATACCTTGCAGGGGCATTGATTCACCAAAATGCCAATGGTAGTGGAAGTGACATTGAATTATCACATACGCTTTGACCTTAATGACATCACAGGAAACTACATCATATGACCCTTGTCCCTGATTTTGTTCCAGCAAGGCATGTCACATTATCCTAAGATCACATTCCATGATAACTGCATGAAAAGTATAACATCATAAGCTGACAAATGTCTGTTTTAAGTACCGCTATACCTTTTTTATATATATATATATATCTTTGAATGTTCTGGGGCATAATACTTGCCCTGGATTGTAGTGAGCGAGCACAAGTCACCTCTTCTTGGGGAGTTCTCACTTCGAGAAAAATTTCAAAAGAATGGGGGTGACATATTACATTTTAAAGCACCATTTTGAGATATATTTCCTAAAATGCCATAGCGGTTGAAAGGGCACTCATATTCCGATCCTTTGATGGTTTGAAGGGCACTCATCATATTGTGATCCTTTGATGGTGTGCCAAGTGAATGAAATCTGATGTTCCCCAGAAGTCAACACCATTTTTTTCCAAAATGTCGCATCGGTGCCCCCATAGTGGAGAAGTGTGGCTCAATGGTTAGAGCAGGCAGACCTTGATGCAGAGCTCTGGCCAGGGACCAGGGTTCGATTCCCGCCTCGACGGGTCTCCGGCTCATTAATTCCCCTGACTGGATATTCTCGCCTCAGTGCCTGTTCTGATCATGGGTCCCACGCTGCAACTCTGGGCAATAGCTTGCTTAGTCTCCACAACGGCCCCAAAAGCGCTGGGATGCCTGGCTGCACCTGGGGAGTGCCCAGGAGTGGACATTTCCCAGGAAAGCCAGGAAGGGTTCCTAAGCGGTATACGGACAGCGCCGGGACACCTCCGGTGGAGGTAGCTGTGCGCTTTACAAAATTCCTACATTTACATTTACATTTACATATGTCAAAAACTGCTTCCATTGTGCCAGGGCCAGCCTTTTGTCATGGGTGCCCCCTCATATAAAAAATGACATAAAATATGCCAGTGACATAATTTTGCAGTTTATGCTGTTTATTTACCATAGGTGACCCTTATGTCAAAAACTAGCTCTGTATGTCATGGCTGGCAATTTCTCTTGGTTGCCACCATTGTGCTAGTATCAACATGTTGCCACTAGTGTTCACATGGCAAGACTTTCCTCAAGTATGCCATTATTTTTTCACAGGTACCTTACACGGCATTTTGGCGACAAGATCAAGATTTCGCCTAGTGCCATTAAAAATCCTCCATAGAAGTTATTATGCATGTACAATAGTGGTTAAAATAGGTAGGGCAGAGTCTGCATTATGCCCCAGGAAATGTGGGCAGGTGCCAGGAATTTTTTTCCACATGATATTGGGTTGCCCGGCACTCCAGCGATGTTGGGAGCCTGTGACTGCTTGTCTCTTTCTGGGAGCAATGTGATTTTAGCAGCAAAATGGTGCTTCCAAAATATTTGGGAAGAAATCAACCTAACCCGTTTGGACCGTATCTGGTTGACACTGGGGTTGATGGCGGCTAAACGTAATATGAATTCATATGAAGGGCTGAATTAACACCGGCCTGAACGATTGGAAGAAGAATATGGATTGGTGTATGCAGGCTGAGAGGGTGGTATATGAAGGCAGGGGTTGTCCAAACAAATGGCCTAAAATATGGGGGAAATGGAATGCGTATCTGGGTAAGCTATGTGCTCCTATTGGAGGTACTAATCCCAATGCTTGGTATCAAGGGTGCCAGGACTTTGCCACTGCTTCGTGAACTATTGAGTGAGTGACTGGGTGTTGATGGATTCCTAAGCAAAGCGGGGAGTTTGTTAGTGCATGTCTGTGTCGTAACATTGCGAAATATGCTGCCTATTGTTACTGCAAGAAAAAGATGTTTATAAAAATAAAGAATAGTAAATCTGGATCTCAATCTCACATAATCTAATTAACTATCAATAATTGACGTAAACTCACTTTCACTCACAATACATGTTGGCACATACAGACTCACATGCTCCCACATACACACACTCTCTCATATACACACACTCTCACTCGCAAGCATGCACACAACATACATTTAAAACCAGTTTAATTACCACAGCTGCACCCAAAGAACCCATTCCAGCTAAGTGCGCTCCATTTTTTATTACACTAACAGTGAATAATAGAATATCATTCACTATTAATATATAATTATTCACTATTAATATAATGGACAGAAAATAAGGAATGCAGAGCCGCCCCTGTGTTCTTGCCTCTAATCTTGCCATCTTTGAGGCCAGTGGTTGCAATGGCAGTGCCGGGGTCACAAGGGACAAGCCAGGAGTAACAGCTGCAACCCCTGGTGACATCAATGGAAGCTTGGTGGCATTGAACCTCACCTTTTACTGAATGCCATGTCACTTGGATTTATCTTAGACTCACTCTTAAGGATCAGATTGCCTAAAAAACAAAGATGACCTTGTACCAGCTCTCTCTTCTAAAGAACTTGAAACCATTTTTTAAAGAAAGCGACTTCAGAACTGCTGTTCAAGTCATTGTACTCTTATTTCTGGATGGTGGTTAATTTCTGCTCCATGGCCTCTCAGATTTCACACTAGCACCCTTTAATGGCACCCAAACATGACAAAACATACCTCATCCAAGGCCTGAAGAAATTGGCTCACATTGTCAGCCTGCACCATTTTCAAAATCAGTTTTATCATTTACAAAGCCATCACAACCAGCACCCCTGCTTATCTTTAGCTCGCAGACACATACTTCATCTCCAGTGGTTCTCAGCACACCTCCAGCAAGGGCACCATCTGACTGCAGACTAAAACATGTTCATAAAAAAAAACAAGACAGCAAGCGACTTCCATCTGCGCACCCAGTATCTGGAATATCATCCCCATATACATCAGGATTGCCTCAACGCTGTTCTAGTTTCACAACAAATTGAAGATTCACTTCTATAGAGAAGATTACCTCACAATGCATCAACCACCCCAACCTCCCATCACTTCTATCCCTTGTAAATATTTTGTTTGTCTTTCACCCTGTACAGTGTTCCCCCTAGTTTTAGCCTGGTTTGTGCATTACAAATGCCATATACACAAAGGGATTGGAATGTTTTAGGTCGATTCACAAAGACACATGTATGTAAAAGAGTAATCTGATAGAACTACTTTTCATTCTTGTTAGAAATGGGGTCGCTAGTTGGCAGTGGTTTGCACCCTGTTCAAGTAGGGACCCTCTCTCTAGTCAGGGTAAGGGGATTGCACACCTAAGATAACCCCTGTTCACCTCTTGGTAGCTTGAAACGAGCAGACAGGCTTATCTCTGAGACATTGTGTAACACACACACACACACAGTAACACAGTGAAAACCCCACAAATGTACTCCACCCCATTTTAGAAAAATAGTCAATATTTATCTGAGTAAAACAAGACCAAAACAAAAAAAAATCCAACATACACAAATCAAGGTATCACTTTTGCAAAGTTCAGTTAAAAGTGTAGCTCATAAAAATCAATATGGATGAGAGAAACAAAAGAAGAGAAAGTAAAAGTGCCATGCAGTGACCAATCAAGAGTGAAAATGAAGCCAAGGAATTGTCAGCAATGAGTGGGCTCCAAACTACTTTTCATTAGCAAAATGTCTTGCAAGCAACTGTCCATGCGCTGTCTCAAGCAAGACCAAAAACCTATACTCAGTGCCACGTAACTACTGCTATTAAACTCAACATTAAATACATCAGCTTATTGAAAAGTAGACCCAATCTACTATTTACGGTTAATTCTGGTTATTATATGGCTCAAGAAGTGATGCTTTTAACAAAGACCCCCCAGCACTATTGGCTTTCCAATATTCACATGGTCTCTTGCAATACCACTGTTTCTTCTTGCCCATACTTGCATTGCCTGGCAATGGGTGCGGCAACACATCATGCACTGTGGAATAGCATAGTTGTTAGCTTGTTATTGTGATAGCAGAGCTCTCAAGCTTTACAGGCTCATGCCTGGATATCTTATCTAGTCAAAATTGTGTCTTTGCATTTTGGTACTTGCCTAAACAATAGTACAAGTTGAAACATGCCAGGAAAACATCTGGAGTGTGATATAATCACATATGCACCTTGGAAATCTAAAATATGCTGTTTAGAATACCTAACCAACTCCAAAACTGCTGCAATGGCATGGACAGAAGTGCAGGACTTTAATTGGAAGGATCCTCCCAGTTTTCAGACCAGGAAGTAACTTAAAACTGAAACTGGTCCCTACTGGGACCTATATTCCTGTCTTTAACAATACATGTAAAAAACTGATCGATTTCCCACCAATGGCTGTAAAATTCTTCAGATCATCCTCATCAGGAATGAAGTCCACGTTTCCATTTCACATCTTACTTTTTCTTGTATTCCTTAGGAGTATTTGAATTTCTAGATATGCCTCTGTAGTCTTTTTGATGCATCATCTGACTTTTGTGAAGTGATTACTATGAACTGAGTTTCCTCAGGGTGTCTGGGCAGTGGTTCATTTGTAAAAAAAGAAGTGTCAGGGCTCTCGTCAGGAGGCAGCTTCGACCAGCCTTCTGACTCCTGTTAGCACTGCCTAACACAGAACCATTAACCATACAAGTGGGGAGGGGATGTGGCTTAATGGTCAGAGCTGGACCTAGGGTCAACTCTCCGTGTGGGCTCAACATCCTGTGATTCTAGGTTAATCACTTAATATCCCTGTGCTTACCAAACATTATTGTGTCATTAACTGGTGCTCAAGCACAGGTGTTGATGATTAAGTGCTGGTGCTGAGTACCGGATTCCACCAAATTAAGCACTGTGCCTGGGTGATTACTGGATACGGGAGAGTTTTCGTGACAGAGCATGATTGAGACCTCTGGAATTGAGATTAAATACAGTGTGAGTTCCTCATAGTGCCTGCCGGTGGGTCATTAGGTTTTCAGACTATATGCTTAGCCAATCCTGGGATTTACTGCAACCTGCACAGATTGATGTTCATGTATATGTCAATTGTAATTGTGAGTCTATGTGAAATTGTGTGAAGAAACTACTCAGCTGCAGAAATATTGACAGAGCCAAATGAAAAGGTAATGCAGTGTTTACAGGTGAGATGTGTGTGTGTGAAAGGATAGTGCAGGAGATTAAAAGACGTACAGGAAGACAGAGTAAAAAGATGGTGTTAAAGAGGAAAGATATGTGTGTGCGGTCTGGTGATTAATGACTTTAGAAAGATGTGGAGAGAAAAGTGTGTAAGTGTCTTACAGAATGAGAAACTCCAAAGGTAAGTGGTGTAAAAGGTAGTACAGGAGTGACTAGACCCTCCGAAAATCACTTTCACATCCACAGCCATTAGAAATGTTTATTTCACAGAATGATATTTTGAGAATCGAAACATTTTAATTTTGAATCATTCATAAAAAAATGTTGTTACTTGTTTATCTGGTGCTGCTAACATTTCGAAAGTCAATGGGGCTGGCGTGTTTTAGGCGTATGTTTAATATTGTGTGATATGTCTGGTTGCAAAAATAGCACCAGATTTTAGTTCATATGTTTTAAGCCTTACTCTTAATTACATAGGCCACGCCTCTTGGAAATGATTCCTACTTGCGTCTCTTCGGCTGTGCCATTTTTAGAGCTCTCCTACCTTTTTTATCCGACTGTCCTACCTAAATTACCAAATACCACAAGACAGGGGGAGGGGAGGGGCGTGTGAGCTCATATATGCAGGGCCATTGCAAAACTCCAACAGTGCTTGTCTTATATATATGAATTTGCTGAATGCCCCACTTAATCAATCAAATGCTGCATAATTTGCAGATTTTAACACAAAATTAGCTTCTAGCCCAAAAGGATGAAGATATAATAAAACAGACGCACCTGCCGGACAATGACACTCCAGACACTTTGTGAAAGTTAAATTATCACCTTTATCACTTGATTTCTTTAATTAGCCCTTTCTATAGGTGGCAGGGTTGCCTAGATATTGTTGATTGTGCAAACACCCCTATTAAACAGACTGGGGAAGAGATTCTGTCCGCAGCAGGAATCAAAAACCTTGAATAACTTCATATAATTAAAAATGTGCATACATACTGATTCCTTCTTGACATACTTTTTTTTATTTCACTTTTAATACAAATTCATTTTCACATCATAGACATTGTTCTTAAATCTTCTGTTATTCAACATGACAATCAGACTTTGTAAAAATCACTCAAAGATAAACTTCCAGAAGGGAATGCAGGACGTCGCAGTCTGGATGTCCAAAAGCTGCCTAAAACTCAACACCAATAAAACAGAAGTACTCGTCCTCGGAACCCCCCGTCAGCATGGGACAACACCTTGTGGCCGACCACCCTCAGAAGCCCACCGACCCCAGCGGAACACGCCAAAAACCACAGCATCATACCCAACTCATACCTCACCTTGAACTAACAGATCAACACAGTCACCTCCAGCTGCTTCATTACCCTCCCCATCCTCCGCAAGACCTTCAAATGGATCTCCCCTGAATCAAGAAAGACAGTCACACACACACTCATCACCAGCAGACTGGATTATGGAAACGCACTCTATACCGGCATAAACAGGTCCCTACTCTGCAAACTCCAGACGATACAGAACACCACTTCCAGACTCGTCCTTGGCATCCCCCGGTAAGAACACATCAGCCAACACCTACAAAAGCTCAACTGGCTCCCTGTGGAGAAAAGAATCACCTTCAAAACGCTCACCCACGCCTACAAATGCCTACTCAACACCAGACCCAAATACCTCAATGACAGAATCAATTTCCACGTACCCAAAAGAAACCTCTGATTTTCCAACCTTGCACTGGCCGAAACCCCCCACATCCGCAGAGCCAGAGCAGTTAGAAGATCCTTCTCTCACACTGCGGCCAAGAACTGGAACGAGCTCCCAGCACACATCCAATGCGCCTCCTCCCTGAACACCCTCAGGAGGACCTTCAAGACCTGGTGCTATGGCTGAACAGAACTGCCCCCCCCCCGCCCGCCTTGAGACGGGTGAGTAGCATGCTTATAATCCGCTGACTGATTGATTGATATATTTCATCTCTTTTAAAATCTGGTGTCATGGTCCTAGGAAGACATATGCGAAATACATATGTTATGGACTTAGGTTTCGTAATCATAAAGACAGTCCCAGACCCACTATGCACAGTTTAATTGTAGTCCATTATTTAATCACCATTCAAATCTCAAAAGGTAAGCAAACCTTTAACATTCTAATTGAAGTCATTGCTCGTTTTTAAGCTATCCCCATGCAGAAAGCAGCTTCAAGATTTCTCCACTCCACAGAATGTGATTTTTAACTAAGCAACAAAGCACATGGTGTTTTTCTAAAATTCTTCATGCTTAACTAGAGAATTATTATTCTAAAGCTTTCCTTATGTACAAACAAACAGTACGGTCTAGTATTTCACTTTCCATCTTGAATAAACATTTCCCTCTTTGAAAAAAAATACCCATTCAAGCTAATAGCCCTTAAATAAACATGTAATATAAAAAATCCAAAAGGGGCGATGTTAAATATGGTTCTATGTTGTTATCTCGGGGACTAGGTGACATTTTGGTTATTGGGGACTTTTACAAAACACTTGGCCTTTGGCCTTGTGATTTATGATGTCAGCACAACCCCTCAAAGTCAATGTAGTACCATGTCAGAGGGTTACTCATTATGTAGCCTCTATTTATAAAAAATGATGGCTTAGCAGTTGACATTTTTGTAAGACTGCAGTTACTAAAGAACCATTAAAACTCTTGGGAGACACATCTGGACAATAACTGCCCACAGTGTAGCACTTGTGAAAAGGCACATTATCTGGAACAGCTGTCAATAGTTCATTACACTTAGTCCTGGCAACCTTGTCCATTCCACACCAGATGTGGCTACTCCAAATCCAAAGTAAATAGGCAGAGTTTGAAACTGAACTCATAGCTTTGGAAGCCATTGCACCCAATCAGGGGTGTTTAGCCAACAGTAATTTGCATGCTCGGCTAATAATACAAATACCGCTAATGCAAAGAGTGAAACCACAAGTCCCAGAATGCTAAACGTTGTTAGCTAAATGGGCAGTTGTTTCTGATAAGACAGGGGCCAGCTGACACCTCTGCCAGGTGTCCTCCTGGCCTGGTTGATTCCATGAAATGGCAGCCTCTTCTTCATACCAATGATAAGACTGGATCCCAAGAAGTCACAGTGCTACAGTGATCATATACAACACGATAAGCACCCACAACATGGAATGTACATCACACCTAGCTATGATTGTAATACTGCACAGAAAGAATGTTGCTGCAACCATCTGAGTAGTAACTGTAGGGGTGTTTGGAAGCGTGGTACAATCTCAGCACCTTGTATTTGGCCAGTTCCTTAAAAAATGGCAAAGAAAGGAGTTTGGGAGTTTTTTATATGGACTGCCATAGTGTGAACCCTCTCTTCCCTTGAAAGCATTGCTTGGTTTAAGATCCTATATAGGAGGGGAAGAAAACAATGATGAAGAGAAGGATGAGGCAGAATGCGGCTATCCATATGACGTAGGCCCAGTTCCTGCAGAGCAGACTGCACCGCGAGAGAGGGCCTTGTCGTGGCACGGAGACCAGGTCCCCAGGGCGGGACGCCGGACGGGCAGCGCCGGCGGACCACAGCAGGTCAATGGTCACCACCGTCCCGTCATCCTCTGGAGCCTGAGTGGTACCAGTGAGCGTGGAATCCATGCTCGTCTTTTTCCAGCAGAGCTTCGAGCCTTCCACCCACACCTCCTGGAGACGCTGCTTCCATGACGGGAACTGGGCAAGGACTGCCTGGTTGGCCGGCAGCTTGGGGGCACCTCCTTGAGGGACTGGCACTGGCCCCCGGCAGAGGGGACAGGAGAAGACCTCCGACTCCTTCTTGAAGATACAGATCCGGGACAGGCACTCCAAGCAGAAGGTGTGAGCGCAGGGCAGGACCAGGGGGGCCTTGAAGACATTGTCATAGGCGCTAAAGCAGACTGGGCACTCAGGGCCCCCCTTCTCCAACTCCATGTCATTTTCCAGGGTTAGCTATGCAGCCTCTGCCGAGGACAATAAAGACACCAATCGCGTGCACAGTTCAATGGCACACAGAGGCTGGTCCATCGCACTCGCCGAATTGGGGGCCCTGTCTGGCCAATGGAAGTTCTTATCAAAACTTTTCCAAAACGTATCCAAGCTCATCAAACGAGCCCTTCTCCGATCTTCCTAGAGATGGAATGATTCGTCCTCCGGGCACACGGCCGTCTCCCATTGGCTGCCTCGTTGTAGGGGGTCGCAGGCCTGTGCTGCAGGGGACTCTCCCTGGGGCGCCCGGGGGCGCCCGGGCAGAGGGAGGCGTGTGCGCTCCAGGGTTTGCCTCCGGTGAGTGGTTTTGTGTGTGCTGGCTCCTGTGCCCGGTTGCCCCGCATACTGTCGGTGCAGTTTGCCTGGTTACAGTATTTACCTTTCTCTGTTACCTGTCGGCATCTCCCATCATTGTGTAGTAACGAGGGATCACGTTACAGCGCGGCGCTGGACGTGGCTAGGAACACGCTGCTCAATTATTCATCTGGGAAAGGTGTGGGATTTGTGTCAATGGTCAATGCCAGCGACTCGGGGTGTTGTTTATGGCCGTCCTGCTATCAACCCTGGGTTCTGGATAGCGCCTTTTCCTTTCATTGGCTTTCCAAAAGCAAGTGGGCGCTTCGCTAAAGTCACTCCACTTACTGATAAGCCTCGCGCCTTCAGTGCCAGCCTCGCAGTTCACACCTCCTGCGACCGGGATTCTCCTGCCCCCTGTATCTGCCTTCCAGAGGCAGCCCTGGCTTCAATAGCGCCTTGGGCGGGAAGACAGATGCCGCCGTGGCTACTGCTGTAGAATAAAGCAAGCATTGTTGGCAAAGTCTCGCCCATGTAAGAGCTGTTAGTTTTGCCAGTGTGTTTTAGCTATATTGTACATCAGCATGGCTGCTGTTCAACAAGGTTGGAAGTTAGTGACATAGAGGAAGGAGAGTGCCATGGAATGTTGTAGAGTGCAATGGAATTGAATGGAGGAGAGAGGAGTACATTGTCGTAGACTGGAGTGGCATAGAGTGGCATAGAGCGTTATGTTTTGGAGTGGCACAGAGAAGGGTCGTGTAGCCAAATGGTGGGAGCATTGTTCTCTCACTGGTTATTTGGAAGTGGGCAGGGGTTTAAGAATCATGCTAGTCCCATCATACGAAAATCATGACCCCCGTATGCTGCTGGAATGGGCGCAATGCAACCTAGAGTCATCCCGAAGGTTGCTTGAGATTCTAATCAAGTATGCGGAGAGTGATCGGATTGCACTGCTTGCGGAGATAGACCGGATCAATGATGAAATCGAAAAGATTCCTAGTACCCCTCTGAGTGTTAAATACCGCGATGAAATGATTGTACGCCTGAATCGGGAGGAAGATGTTATCAAGAGGCGTAAGGCTTTTAAATTTCAGCGGGACCGCTTAGATTACGAATACGGACAAATATTTACTTTCGCAAAAAAATACGATAACCTAAAAGCCACGAGAAGTCCCCCGCGAGCTCCTCTACTATGCAACAAACAGCACCCACTGGGGCGTCAGCAGCCTCATCGGTATCAGATGGTACCTCAAATATTGACAGCAAATCAGACAATGATTTAAGGCGGTCACAGAGGTCGGGGTTTCGGAAGTTCACTCTAGCACAAGAACTGGAAGTGGTGCAGCAGGACCGCAAACAAACCCTACGCCCTGGTGTCAGAAATGTCAGCGCAAACAAACCGCAAACAGCAAACGCTCCGCAAGGAAGCGCTGTAACAAACAACGACGGCGCAAGCAACAAAGTGAAACAAGCATTTACAATGCAATGGTTTTGCCTTTGTTAAAGTTAGAGCGATTGGCATTGCTCTTGACATTATTTTTATTTATGTTTTTTTTTTAACATAAATAAATGGCATTGTCATTTACAATGCCACTAGCTTTATCTCTCGCAAATGACACACACCAACACCCACAGAGAGCCCCCCCAACACACACAAACCCCCCCCCACACACACACCCACACAGAGCCCCCCCACACACAGCCACACAAAGCCCCCCACACACACCCACACAGAGCCCCCCCACACACACACCTTCTGGCCCATGATCTTTTCTCCTCATCAAAATAACTGCCACACCCCTTTCTTTGTTCTGAAAATGTTAGGTAGCAAGCCATTTCAAATCCAGAGTCGGGCTAACGCCACCCCTGCGCAAAGCACAGTGAAGGGGCGCACGCCACAAACATGTGGGCCTGGCGTTCCGTTAATACCGAAACACCCACCCCCTTAATGAAAGTTGTGGCCTTACTTTGTTTCTACTGGGCCAAGGGGACTTCCAGCCCACAAACGTCTTTTAGCACAAAAAACCTTGTGTGTGTCATGGAGCTAGAGTTCAACCAGTATATCGGACTTGGGAGTGAGTCCGACCACCTAAATGGGGCCCCCACACCACATGAATGCCTCCTCAGATTCTCTCACAACGACCGGGCACAACTGCCCCATATCTCTCCAATCATACATTTCTGCTAAACGCAGCGCCCAGCCCTGAGGTCGGCGCCCCCTCCACAGGACATCGCACAGTGCGACCGCACCAGTGGCAATGCCCTAAAGCCGGCCCACGAGGGCCAGTGCCTGACTCCCGGCGCTGGTGCTTCTCCGCCTCTGACCCTGGCTCTGTGGGCTGCAGGCAGCGCCGCCCGCCCGGCAGCTCGCGCACACAGGCTGGTGGATTCTTTTCCGCCTCCGGGCAGCGTGTGTGGGGTTTTCTTTTCAACTTGAAGTTTCCTGTCAGTGAAATGAGAAAGGGGCGGGGAGGGGGCTGGCGCGGAAAAGGCTGCGCCGGGAGCTTGTTGCTTTGTTTTCGGAAAGCGCACGAGTGTTTCCCGCAGTCTTGGCGAGCTCTCTTCGCATTCAGTTTTAATTCTGTGTGCGAGACGTCTTGACTGGTGATGGCGCCGAGAACCTGACCCACATTTGAATGCACCAACAACCCTGATAACCCAGCTCTTTCTTTCTCCATTTTCTAAAAATGCCCTAAAGTGTCCTCCTTTTCGTCTTTAGACACGTCTACCCCGAACGCCCTGTCTTTAAATAAAAGATTGTATTGTCGCCTGCTTTTACCTCGCTCTATACAAGCAACGTTTAATTCTGCTCTGTAAGTTACTCGGTGCCTAATTTGACAAAGAATAATAACATTCGGTGCCACCCGAGGCTTACGGGTTTCATTGATGGGATCTGCAGAAGGGTAAACCTGTGTGACGGTATGTTTTGTGTCGGTTGTGGAACGGCAGAGAAAGCACGCAGTGACCTTGCCCAGAGAAGTTTGCCGTGAATCGTCTGCCCCGCTCCCGTGCTGCACCACCCCCTCTCCAGCTGCCTCTAAGATGGCGCGGCCGGGATCGGAAGCCGCGGATCTGTGCGCGATGAAGGGGCTGATGTGCCCGCGGCGGCGGCAGAAGGGAGGAGGGCGAGGCGCCTGGAAAATATTAAGAGCAGCAGCGTGTGACCTCCCGTGTGGCTGGCTGCCATGGCCGGCTCATCCCCGGCAGCAGCTCCTGCGGGGAGGGAGGGCGGGAAGAGGCGGGGGCGCCCACTCCCGTTCACAGTACAATGATGAAAGCAGGATGCGCGCGTGTGTGGCGCACACACCAATGGCTTTTAAAAGGGAACCGGCAAACATTTCGCTCACCTTCCGCACCCGACGCTTGAGCAGTGCCTCCGCTGCAAACACTCGCTCCCCAACAGCCGAGAGCTCCATGTCCGTCCCGTTCCCTACAGTGCCGGCAATGCCGGACCAGACTCGGGGGCGTTCCCGGCGTCGCGTGACGTCGGCAAAAGCCAAAGAATGTCGGGAACGCCCCCGTGTCTGGTCCGGCATTGACGGACAGGCCCCTCGTCCAATGGCAAGGCTCCATTTACGGAGCCAGCCAATGAATGAGGAGGGCCGACCCAAAGCACACTACAATTCTCATCAGGTTTTCGCCTGCGCGAAAAAGATGCGCAGAGCGCATCTTTTGGCGAGGCAAAACCTAAAAAGCGCGGAGACAGTGGAAGCGCAAGTAAATCTAAGCCAGCAAGAAGCGCAAACGGTAGTAAATCTGACCGATTTGCCGCTTACCACTAAGGAAACTTCTGTTCTATCATTGGGTTTATCGTTTTGTGCAAGGAGTAATTTTGATTATGCCGGGACTAAAATTGATCCCTTTAAATATGTGCGCAAATTAAAATTATGCAAGTATTACTGCCTACATACTAATGTCAATCCAACAGCTCCAATACCAGTCTTGGATTCTCCTTCTATGCTAACACCTGACTCTACTCTACTTCATGACCTGTTTGAAATGCAGGAAGAACCTGTTGCAACACCGCCTAATCCCGGACGGGATTTGGTAAACATGACTGTTCCTACCACTTTCAAGCCCAAATCTAAGTTCTGTCCTCTCATGCTCAGGGACAATATCGATATGTTTCATGATAGAGTGGCATCAGAGCTTAGGACACTATATCTGAAGCATAATAAGACTAACAATAAGCATCACTATCGGGACTTTGAGTACCATAGTCTGATCAAAACGTTGAAAAACAATGACAACATTATTGTTCGACAGTCATACAAGGGGGGCAATGTGGTCCTATGGCCGAGAAAGATGTATATGGATGAAGCATTGGGCCAACTTAAAGATCGGGACTGCTATATAAGGATACATTTGAATGATGCCCATCAGTCTAAAAATGAGATCAACTCAAAACTGATGGCATGGAGGAGAATGGGTCTTATCACAATGGATGAATTTAAGTAAATGAAGAAGGAATTTCCAGTTACACCAGCCATATACTTTATGCCCAAGATCCACAAGAACCGCACCAGACCTCCAGGACGCCCCATCATTTCTGCATGCAACAGCATACTAGAAAATGTCAGTAAATATGTAGATTATTTCCTACAAGACTGTGTTAGGATGTTGCCTTCTTTTGTCCTTGACACAGGTGATTTACTTAGAAAATTGTCTGATTTTACATGGCAACCTAGTTATTTACTGATATCGCTTGATGTCACCGCCTTATATACTAGTATTTATCATAAGGATGGCGTAAAAGCTGTGCAGCACTATTTGAGCACACGTCCCCCGTGTCTAAATGAACATACAAAAATGATTCTATCCATGATCAATCTATGCCTTGAGAATAACATCTTTTTGTTTGCTAATCAACTGTTCCCTCAAGTCAGAGGTGTGGCTATGGGGGCCTGTTTTCTCCCAGTTATGCCTGTTTGCATATGGGCTACTGGGAGGAACAGGTCCTCATACCCAACTTCTCTTATATCATGGCTACAAAAGTTAAAAAATGGTTACACTACATAGATGACCTTTTTTTAGTCTGGGATGCTCCACAAGTTGAGGCAGAACAGTTTAGCGAAAGCCTCAACACTAACAATTTGAATCTCTCATTCACGAGTAACATCAGTGCCATTTCCATTTGCTTTCTGGATGTGGAAATTAACATTCAGAATGGTAAATTGGAAACAAGATTATTTCGAAAACCTACGGCAGGCAATTCGGTGCTGCATGCGGACAGTCACCATGCGGCCCACCTTATACGCAGTATTCCATACGGAGAAATGCTTCGTATAAGGAGGATATGCAGCACCGAAAGTGAATGTAGAATAGCACAATTGGCATGCAAAAACAGATTTCTGAGAAGAGGTTACAAAACAGACATTGTAGATAGGGCTATGAATAGCGCCAATGTGCAAGATAGACTACAGCTCTTGACCAACAATACCACTACTAGGAGGAACATGGACAGTGGTGACAATAAGGAAACTAGGCTTATTTTCACCTATAGTAGTCAGCAGCAAACTATCCACCGTATAGTAAAATGCAATTGGGCTCTCATAACTAGTGATCCTGTCCTGGGAGAACATGTCACACGGGCTCCTAGTATAACATATAAAAGAGCCAGAACCATGCAGAACTGTTTGGTGTCTAGCAGTCCGGAAGTTAGAACCACGGGATTGTGGTTAAACAGCAGCAAAGGCTTCCTCAGATGTTCATTCTGCAAGGCCTGTAAAAATGGAGTCAGCAAAACAGAATATATGATTCCTTTTAGTAGCAGGCCAGTCCCTATTAAATACAAGCTGACATGCAGGACGGAGTACGCAGAATACGTGTTGGAATGTCCCTGTGGCCATGGTACGTGGGAAGTACCCGACCCGATCGTCGCAATCCGTACGTATTGCAAGGCTAAAACTGTGAACCGTACGACTCGTACACATGCCGTACGACTCGTACACATGCCGTACGACCCGACGAGTATGATCCGGGTATGAGGCGCGATTCGTATGGTCCACGTCAGGTAAGGGTAAGTCGTACGGAAAAGCAAACAAACACATACACACCGTACGGTCCGTACACCCCATGATTGCAGGGGTACGCACCGTACCCCTGTGATCATGGGGTGTACGAGCCGTACCCCATGTACGATCGGTGTACGAGCCGTACCCCATGTACGATCGGTGTACGAGCCGTACCCCATGTACGATCGGTGTAAGAGCCGTACCCCATGTACGATCGGTGTACGAGCCGTACCCCATGTATGATCGGTGTACGAGCCATACCCCATGTACGATCGGTGTACGAGCCGTACCCGATGTGCGATCGGTGTACAAGCCGTACCCCAGGGGTACGGCTCATACACCGATCGTACATGGGGTACGGCTCGTACACCGATCGTACATGGGGTATGGCTCGTACACCGATCGTTCATGGGGTACGGCTCGTACACCCCATGATCGCAGGAGTACGGTGCATACCCTTGCGATCATTGGGGGTACGCACCGTACCCAGGGGGCGTTCCATACCTGTTTCGGTGCGAACTCTGCTTTTACGGCTGTTTTCAGCTCCCGTAGAAAAAGAGTCGTACGGTGCGTACCCGACACGTATTGTACTTGCTGGGTCGTAAAAAACAGCCACGAACCGTACAGATGTCGCGTACAGAGGGTTGCGAGGGAGAATCGTACAGAGATTAGAGTCGTACGGTCTCTGTACGACTCGTACGGAGTACGGTTCCTGGTATGAATCGTACTTCGTTGTACGTACGGGGGACGTTGCAGGGTACGATTCGTATGGGAAAAACGCTCCGAATGGCTATACGGAGCGGTTTTTCCCGAATCGGAATCGACCCCCTAGGGTCATAAAGGCTGTGTGAACCCTCCCAATCTCATGCTGAGATCTGATTGGCTGCTAACACTTCAAACCAGGAAGTGTTGGCAGCCATCTTGTTACTCTGCTTGAGCAGAGTCCCACATAAAAACGTTAAAAAGAGAGAAGATGGCAGTGTAGGACTACCCTGACTCTCTAGGCCTCTTGGGGGGTCCCACAGGGACCCCACTGGACAAAAAAGGCAGTTTTATTTTTTAATTTTCGGTGGGAGCCACGCTGGATCCCCAGCTCCGGCTGAATTGTTTTTTTTAAAAAGAAGCTCAGGTTCCAGCCTCTCTGTAATCTTTAGCCCCTGAGTGGGCCAGTGTCATGTCCTTTAGGATAGTCCTGTGATTTATTCCCCTTTTGACATATGTTGTCCTATCCGCATGATAATAACAGTTCCGAACAGGTGACCTTTTACATAGTAGCTTGCTCCTATCTCTTCGACACCAAGCTCCTAGTATTCTATCATAATCCCTGTACCTGACGTGCATGAACATGTCCTCAAGCACTGCTTAATTATTCTGTGTAAGAGTCACCACTTTTGTTCATTCTTGGCCAACAGCCTGCTGTGCATGATCGCATTTATTTGGAAAAACATTTATGATTGTTTTCAAAACATTTATGATTGTTTTAAAAACACATTGATTCTAGAAGAAACCCTGGAGTGACCACTGGGCTATATAAAACCCTTATACCCACTCCAATTCAGAGGAGAATTCCTTCCATGCTGACACGCGGTCCTGCATGCTGAGTCTTCGACATGCAGTGGTCTAACATGCGGGGTGTCATCCTCGGAGCAGAGACGTGGTCCTTCATTCTCTACCATCAGGTGAGGGGGTTGGTTCTACCCTGGGGTATTCTTGGTTATATCATCATCATCATCATCATCTTTATTTCGGCATGATGTGCCATAAAAGGTACATAAAACATTAAAACAGTAAAGGTTAAGATATGTACAAGCATTAAAACATGTAGAAACATATACAAATACAAGGAACAGCCTTTTACATTCTCAAAATATCTACCTTGGAGTTTATCATTTTAACGTATTTCATAGGTCCCCATTTAAAAGATGTCTCCTCTTATGCCATACGGACCCCAAATATTTGGCTAAAGCAAAGACAATATGCCCAGAAAGATCCGTCTTTAGAACCCTGTATGCTTCCAGGCAATGGGAGAAGCCCAGATTTTTACATAGTGGGATAATCCATTTTCTCCGCGCCTGCACATACGCATTACAGAAAAACAATATGTGCAAATCAGTTTCTTGTTCAGATTTGCATCCTGGGCAATGAGACGGGGATGGCTCGGCCCATTTACTAGTAAGGACCCGTAGTGGTAGACTACCATACCTCCATTGGAGATAAAGTTTTCTAATTGATGTTGGGGCTATGATATCTAACACAGTTTCGAGTTTGGTTATATACATATGTATCTATACACATATACATGCTACACCTACATATCTGAGCTAGTACATTTAGGCAAATTACGTAGGGCACGCTTTATAGGAGTATGCAAATGCTACTGTCTTATCTGCACTGTATATGTTCATCTTCCTAGCACTATGGTAGAAATGTATCTTCGGTTTACTATATTGGTACTTGTGATTTCTTTTGTATGTTTCTGTCTCTTGATTGTCACAGCAAATATGTTTTACACAAGACTGACGCTTGACTAATAATTAGTTATTGAAACGTCCTAATCGTCATCTTGTGTATTTCCTGAGAATAAGCAAACACGAGTGACTGAGCGAAAAGTACTGTACTGTTTCCATGATCCCTGAGGTGTGGTAAATAAAAATATTACCCTGGCATAATTTCTAGGCATTAACAATTAGCATGTATCAAATGAGAGGCAGAGAGTCCGTGGTGTCCAAGTTAAAGGGGCTTTATTCCAATAACTCGAGTTAAGGGAGAATCTGTTCCATCACCACTGAGGTTCAGGAAGGGTCTTCTAAACATTATTTTCTGATTACATATTTATACGTGCAATCTTGTACATAGGAGCACTCGAGGCAGAGCAAGAGAAAGAGAGATAAGAGCATGTGGGCGTGAATATGGGCGTGCATTTGAGGAGGAGTCATAGGTGGGTCATAGGTGGGTGGATACATGGAGGGGGGTTGCATGGCCGTCTGGAACTTTGCCCTACTTGTGCGTGCAACTTGATCATGACGTGCAACTGACGTGTGACTGGGGGGAAAGCTGACATTCAGTCTAGTAGAGAGGCCTTCAGTGTCAGGGCGACCAGCACGTCTGGTATTATCTGATATCTTGAGTCCGGGGATGTTTTATCTGAAGCAAAGGTCGCTCATCACTAAGAGTCAGAGGGGGCATATATTTCTTCGTTCATTGCATGGGGGCCGTGGGCTTTCTACGGATGCAAGCTCTGTAATTTACTTAAACGGAGACAGAAAGGCTAGGCCCTATCTCTGCAGACGGGTTCTGTTTACCTTCTTCACTGGGCAGGAATGTGATTCTGTACAACAAGCAGATAACTATTTTGCAAAACACTGTCTTGGCACCCCGTGCTGGGTCTCTTTCGGCTGAGCCAGAGGTATGCGAGGTCAGGGATACGTAACTGCAGCTCTCAGAGTGTCTGAGCCATGAAAACCCTTAATTCAGAAACTGGCTCAGGCTGAACCACAAAACGGGTTCATCGTGATTTATTTAAAAGTGCACAATGCAAATACATGGGCCTTAAATGCTAACTTAATATTTCTTACATGGGAGACTTGATGACTGGCATCCTAATGCAGGACGTAAATACAGAGGCCTTGTGATTCAGGCCACTACGGGAAAATGCATGCATGACATGCACATACATTAAACATAGGGTACACGCAGGGGACATATTGGTCATGTAAAATTTCATTTTCCTCATTCCCTCCTTGTCCCCTACTTTACCCTTCAGGACACATCTATATTCATGAGACCGTATAGTTGATCATACAGCATCATTTGTTCATCTTTGATCCTTTGTACACGTGGATGTGGTACACAGGCAGTCGCACACAGGCCGCAAATGGCCGGGCCACACTGCAGACAGAGACAACAGCCGAATATCATAAGCAGTATCATTCCTAGGAACGACAACACTTTCCATCCCCAAGCCGATATTACACCCCAGAGCCAACTGGACCAAGTCCATGTGCCTGGGTACAAGGCGGTTCTGAAGAATAACAAGTCTCATGGCAGACTGCTCCTGGGTCAAATTCGCCAGGGCAGATGCAGTCACATTCACTACTGCTTCCAGAGTTCTTGTTAACCTACGCAACAGTTTACTGTTTTGGACGGGACTTATGAAGAAAAAGAATCCTTTGTTGAAATCTGTATATTGCTCCCAAGCTGTTTCAGTCTGATCGATCTCTGAGGCATCGGTCTCTCTCCTTTGTCTAACATGCTCTAGTCGTGAATCTCGATGGTAATGGGATGGGGCCAGAAAGACGGGTGGCAGCAGGAACGCTATATAACATGTCCCACCCCAGTCTGGGGGCAGTTGTACATAGGCTGTCTGACCGCAAATGAAATAGGTATGGCGTGATGTTTTGAATGAAGACTGTCCTTTATCGTTAAACTCTACTACAACTCTACACTCGCTGTGTCCCATATGTACTGAACCTTTCTTTCTAACACATAAATCACCTTTTACCGGTAGGACTGAAATAAATGGTGGACCTATATTTTGCATGGGCTGAGCGTTCAGCATTTTAAACTAACAGATGCATTTCCTTGCTCGTACTCTTCATTTTCTAGATCTGTTCCCTTCCTTTGGGGAAATCCGTCTTTGTCTGGAAAACATACTTCATTCATTACTTTATTCAGGTTTCCATATATCCATTCATCTTGGTATACTATGGACTTTTTGTCTAGTGAGGTCATTAAGGCAAACCATGCTCCGCACGAACCATTGTGGGAGAACGGTAAAGGGAAGAAGGGCAAAACTCCCTTCGTCTTTTGATAAGGTGGCAGTTGGCCACATACCCAGCAATCAGTCGCCTTGCTGGTCTGATGAGAACGGTGTAACATTCGAATGAAAGTATTGTTACGCAGGGCAAGTCGATATGACAGTTCATGGGGTGGCAAGTCACTGAATGTATGCTCTACGGTGTTGTTAAGGGAAGAGTGCATATGTGAGGCAAGAGGAGGAAAGAAAACATGTAGTATTATACTAACGCAGATTATAACGATGCACAGAAAAAATAGAATAATCAAAGAAACTATACATCTACTATGTAATAGCTTACAGTATTTCTCTCTCATTTTGCTCTTCTTACTATTGTCGTATGCGATCTTATACATGTCAGAAATCTAGTCTAACCGATTCACCACCTAGTGGACTTAAACAATTAAACTTCGTCTGACTTACTAGATCGTAACTTAGACCTATACTCTTGCTGTGGAGTCTTTTCTAGCAAAGGCGGCGCATGCGGCGCAAAGTCTTTAATGTCTTTAATGTCTTTATTCTTTTCAAAAGTACCAGATTGTCCAAAGTATCTCTTGCAGTGATGAGCATGAAGCCATCCCTTTCTTCCCTCTACTTTAATCGCAGTCCTCGTGGTCAGTAACACCAACTTCGGCGTCTTCCAACGTGGCTCAAGGGGGCTTGATCGATCGAAATTCCGGACAAACACGAAATCCCCAGGGACTATGGCGTGTTCCTTGACCTGGGTGTTGTCAGGGAAGGCGGCAGCAACCTGTGAACGACAAGAGAGTAGTGCAGACATCAAGGAAGCCAGGTAATCTGTCAGCATGTTACTGTCAACATCAGTTATTTTCTTAGGCATAGGCGTACCCCACATATTTGGCGGTCTACCGAAAACTACTTCATATGGAGATAAGCCTGTTCTGGAATGAGCTACCATACGTATGTAAAAGAGGGCAACCGGCAAGGCTACCATCCAATCCCCACGCCTTTTTCTGCACAGATCTTTGCTAGTTTCGTCTTAATTGTCTGATTATGTCTTTCTACAAGGCCTGCTGCTTCAGGGTGTCGTACACAATGGAACTTCCAATTATATCCTAACAGAAGAGACACTTGTTTCATTAATTCAGAGGAAAATGGCTGGCCATTGTCTGAGTAGGCGACACGGGGCAATCCGTATCTGGGGAAGAATTCGCGCACCAATTGCCTGGCGGTTGTCACAGCAGTATAACCTGGAACTGGATACGCTTCTGTCCATCTAGATAGTGCACACACAACTACCAAGACATACTTGTAACCTCTACATCTGTCCATTTGGATGTAATCCATCTGGAGGACCTCAAAAGGGTGGTCAGGAGGATGAAATCCGCCTTGTTCCACCGGGATGCCTTTACCTGGATTGAACTGGCAACAGATCATACATGTTCGTACTTTCTGCTTCGCTGCTGTACGCATGTGCTTGTTAAACCAGATATTCTGTAAGCTGTCTATCATTGCCTTTTCTCCCAAGTGTGCTGGACTATGTGTTGTGTGTATGATTACTTGTACCATGGAATCTGGAAGAAACCATGTGCCTTTTCCCTTAGTCATCCAACCTTGGTCAGTCTGGACCCCTCCTTGTTCAGTCCATTTCTTTATTTCATCTGTAGTGGCATGTGTCTGTATGTTGAGTACATCTTGAGAAGGATCCCTGACTGTCATACTTTTTGTCAGTAATGGTACTTCTGTCCTTGTCGTGTCTGTTGGTGTCTGGGCTGTCTGGGCTGTAAGTTTAGCAGTTCGGTCTGCCAGGTCATTACCCTGGGAAATGGTGTCTGTAACTTTGGTGTGAGCTTTGCACTTCAGGATAGAAATGGCTGTAGGTAAATGTATTGCTTCCAACAGGGCTTGAATAAGCGGGCCGTGCTGAATTTTGGCTCCATGAGAGGTCAAGAAACCTCTCTCCCTCCATAGTACTCCGAAATCATGAACTACGCCAAAAGCATATTGTGAATCGGTATAAATGTTTACTTTCAAGTGCTTAGCTCTTATGCAGGCTTGTGTCAGAGTGATGAGCTCTGCTGCTTGTGCTGATAGTGTGTCTATTTTCTGTGTCTCTATGACTTTAGTAGCAGTGGTCACGGCATATGCTGCTGCTACTAACTCTCCTGCACTCGTACTCATGCATGATCCATCTACATAGTGGTCGACGTCCCATACAATACTAAATAGTTCCCTCATAGCCTGTAATACATTTTCATTCGAACATTGTTCATATGAATTTAACCAAACATCAGAACACAACAGTGACACATATGATCATCTCATTATTATTTTTATTTTATCAACACTTTTTTCTCATTTTTCAAAGTGTTTTTTCTTTTTTTATATAAAATGTTCTTTATAGTAACATATAGTACATAGTTCATCTTAGTTTCACATGATTTATGAATCGCTCCTTGTTGATCAGTACTTCTTCAAATCGAAAAATTGCATAAAAAGACATAACAAAAAGGATTATATTTCAAAAAGACACACACAAAACCCCTGGTTTAGGGTACAATAAATACAACCATACTACAATCACTCATATTCATTCACTTTCACACCAACCACATGCATCCAGTATCTGTACACAGGTGAGTATAATGTATGACAAGGGGAACCCCTGCCACAACTAGAACCACAATATGCTCCACAGGGTTCCACGCAGGGTCGACGCGCGTTTCGGTGGAATTGAGATGTTACGACCACCTTCCTCAGGACCTATCGAGATACCCATTCCAAACTTTCAATTACCAGGTAACCTATAGATACACAGAAAAAAACACTGTTGTGTCTATACAAAGCAGCATGATTGAAGATATATTTTCTTTTCCTAATTTAATGTTGGTATATTTGGACCCAATATAAACATCCATCCGTCACTAACGGGTGACCACCAATCTGCTTATTAATAAGAATTGCAATCATCATGTCATACAGACTACATGCATTTTCCTTTTGACATACCCATGTGTTGAAAAGAACCATAATACCAGTTGCGAGTAAAAAAATAACCATCACCATAACATAGTAACTAGTATCGTGACCTTCACCATTGCTTTGTGAAAAAACAGAAAAAGAAAGGAAAATACGTTCTAGTCAGAAAAAAGAAAGAAATATTTCCCCACTAAACATATAAAGTTTAACTTACAAATACGATTTTTATTCAAGAAAATCAAAATTGATATCCTCAATTTTCTCAAGGATATCAATTACCTTTCCTTTACGCCTACAGGGCTATCGGACCACGCTGTTTTGGAAATGGTAATTGAACTGAATACAACTCCTCTAAAACCAAGGTGGACACTGGAGAGATCACTTTTATTAGATGATCAAATAAAAGTAGAAGTTAAAGACAAAACATTAGAATTCTTTTTAATAAATTCAGGAACTTCCTCCCCCCAAGTTGTATGGGAAACTTATAAGGCCTATTTGAGGGGAGTCTTAAGCTCATTAATGAATCATAAGAGAAAGAGCAGGAAAATAATAAGAAGGGAAGACTTGGTAGCAATAACAAGCAAGGATCTTGAACTACAAAATGCAATTCTAACGAACTCTAGCAGAGTACATTTGCTAGAGAAGGAACTTACAGATTTACAACTTCAGTTAAAAATTTCGGATGAGAGAATTCTTAAAGAAAAATGGGAGTCTAGCAGATTAAAACATTTTGAATATGGAGAAAAGTGTGGAGCCCTCCTAGCCTGGAAAGCCAGAGAAGAGAGAACGAGAAATAACATTAAAGCCCTAGTACAACGGCAGACAGGGGATTTGACGGAAACGGATGCAGAGATTAGAGAAGAAGCAAGGTCCTTTATGAGAAGTCTTTATACGGAAGACAAAGATCCTAAGGGGGAGGATTTAGAATCCTGGCTGGTAACAAAAGATTTGCCGCAAATGTCTGAAACGGATAAAGCTTACTTGGAAAGTGAGATCACAGAAGGGGAAATTTTGGGACAATTGAAGAAAATGAAAAGAGGGAAAGCTGCAGGTTCAGATGGGCTACCAGTGGAGATCTATCTAGACAATAAAGATCAACTAATACCTTCACTAAGGGACCTTTTTAACTTATTATTAATTCATGGCTATTCCACACCCCCCTCATGGGCAGAAGCCATTATAACACTCATACTAAAACCAAACAAAGATTCAAAAAGAATAGAGTCTTATAGACCCATTTCATTGCTAAATACTGATATGAAGATCTACTCTGGAATCCTAGCCACTAGACTATCGAAGGTCATAAAATCTATAATTCACCCTGACCAGAGAGGCTTCATACCAGGGAGACAGTTAAATGAATTAACATTTCAAGCAATAGGAGCCATAGATTACGCCAGCGCTAAAAATCTTCCGCTTGCCCTGATAGCCATAGTGTTGAAAATTAGTACGTTTCGGTGAACATTATCTGCGCCATCTTGCCTCTTCCCCTGATGCCACACTTTTGTCGTGCGCGCCCGCCATTTTGTTAGATGCCCCGATCAGAACAAACCCTTTTGCATGCCGCTGGCCCCTGACATAGCCTTTCGCCTTCACTAAGCCTGCACGCTGCAAACCCCCCCTGCTTGCACCTGCCTTGAGTCATAAACCCCTCTTCGGCGCTGCTCTGCCCCAGGCCCTCATCCTGTTCCCAGCGCGACACCTCCCTGCTTCCCTTTCATGATCTCCGGCCCTTAGATGCAAACCCCCTTTTTCCCCGTATGCCCGCTTTGTCTTCCCCGTTCCCAGGCCGACACCCAGCTCTGCCGATACCATTCCTTGCCCCTCCCCGTACAATAGAAAGCTTCCCCCATCAAAAGATCCCCGGGTTGATCAAAGCCCCCACCCCATGAGATCCGATCAAAACCCCCCACATTCCGTGAATCGGCGGAATATCCAGCTGCGTGATACTCATCACCTGTTGTGACTAGGGTGGGGACTTCGACTGTAAATGTGTGTGGGAACGGGCCCAAAGGGGATTTCCGGGAATGTCTTTTTCATACATCAAAGCTTTAACATGAATGTGTAATGTACAATAAAGTCATAAACTTGTGTATAAGAGGCCAGGCCTCAGGGATGCAGTTAGAGCACCTCAGAACGATACCTTCTGTCCGTTTCGTTGTGTTCTCCTCCGGAGAGAATAAAAACCTTGTTTCCTGCTTTCCTGTTTCCAGCGCCTGCCTCTTCATTTGATTAAATAACTAGAGGGTCACAGAGGCAATACCGCCGGGCAAATATCGATTGTCCCCGACCCGCCTCAGGTTTTTACAATTGGCGTCCCAAGCGTGGGGCCCATCAGCGACTCGTGGATCCAGTGGGAGAGGTCCCGACGACAGAGTGAACGACTGCAACGATCGGGAGAGCTCTTGCCCAATAGACCCTCGTCTGGCAGCCGATCATCCGAACTTCACTAGTTCCGAACAGACCTCTCTCGAGTGATCTACGGTCCTGACTGGGGACCATCAGGAGTGCCGTGAGAAATACGAGAAAAAGAGGACGATCGGGCGCTGGATTCGGAAGACAAGAAACTGTCCATATGGTCCGGGTAAGGTCGTAATAATTGCTTGATTGCTTGATTGTTTAAAAATACTAGTATTGCTCTTTTTATTTTATTTGGAGATTCACTGTCTACAAACGGAGAAACAACAGGCTCTCTCTTTGCAAGCAGTGGAGGATAGGTAGGGCAGCAGCCGTGCTTATTTTTTCTCCCCCACTCAATATTCACTTGAAACTGAACTGTTGTTCGCAAACTATTGTTTCCTGGAGATTCCCTGTCTGCAAACAGGGAAGAGACCACCCTTTTTGCAGATAGTGAAAAGGGTAGGTAACGCAGATCTTTGCGGACCTACTCATTCTCCCCATTGTTATTTATTGGTCTTTTGTTATTTTGATCCATGAGGTATTCACTGCCTGCAAACAACGTAGAATAGAAATATTCTGTCCGGTCTTTGCACCTAGTGATAAGATAGGCAGTGCTGACTTTTTAGTCCCTCGTTACGAGCCGTCATGTCTGTCTTCTCCCCACTGATGAATAGCCTGTTTAGCCCGGACCGTGTATTAGAGGTGGACCATATAGCTCCACTAGAAGGCACCCCTAATAAGGACATGTTCATAAACTATGGATTAGTCACCATAGCCTATAATAAATTGTGGCACAGGTATACCGAAGATAGTCAAGACAAACAGTGGCCACTGGCAGGATCCTTTGACCTTGATAAAATAGAAATGTTAGAAATAGCCCTTCGAAATAATAAGACAACGCCAATTATGCTCGACAGTCTCGGTATGTGGCGCAGAGAGGCTATGCAACGACAGAGAAAAGACGAGGACAAACCAAGTAGGGAAATATACCGACAGGACAACCCCAGGACACCGCTACCCACAACTTATCCCCCGACACTATGCAAAAGACGACCAGACTTAGGGCAAAACCAATGCGCTTTTTGTAGGTATGTCGGACACTGGAAAGCCCAATGCCCGACTCTACTGAGCGTGAGTAAAGGCAAAGGGCCGACAGGAACGACAGACCGGCAGTACAAGAAAAAGCGCGAGACAAAGAAGAACCCGACTTACATAGACAGACCAGACAGAACCACCACGTTTGATTATGCCCGATGGCACAGATTTCGCCAGGACAATTTCAGCGGCATGCTCAAATTCTCCTAGGTCGGGCAACGTCAAGACGGGAACCCAGCCTCGTTTCAAATTCACAGACGGAAAGAGATAATTATGACCAATAACTGTTTTTATATTCGTCTTGGGTCTTTGTATGTCGTATTTGTACTGTCCCCCCGTCTGAGTTTGTGTGTATGTAATGTACGAATCTGCGTCATCCCTCTACACGTGTTTCCGTGTTACTCAACCTCTGTTAGCAGAAACTTAGCATAAAAGCAACCTGAAAAGAAAGAAATGGTAAAACAAAATCCGTAGACCATTAATGAACTTGAACTTTTAATTTAAACACAACAAACAAGGAATAATAACGGTAAACTGTAGAAAATGAAAGTCAAACAGAACATTCGCCCCCCCCCCCATACTGGAACCTTCCAAAGTAGGGCAGGGTTACGGCTACGCCCAACCAACGGCAACCCATATAAGGCGGGCCCGACCGCCAACTCTTGGTCAGGAAATCTTAACGTATGGGGGAGCCGGAGGAGAGGCAGGAGCCAGCGGCCCGGGCAGTTGTAGGTAGTCCCGCCACATGTCTCTTCAGCCAGCCGCAACGGGCCTGGATAGACTTAAGTAGTCCCGCCACATGTCCAGAGGAGAACGAGGCACCCTTTTTTTCCTTTTCTCTTCCGTAACAGCCGCAGCAGCTCTGGACGGCGGGATGTCCTGCAACGTACCTCCACAACAATTTGTCCAAGTTGGGCTGGGAGGGAGAGGCGACGCGGACGAGCCTCTCCCACCTCCACCGATAGGAGGTTTCCCAGCCCCCGGCCCGGCGCCGAACACCCCCAGTCAGGCGATGGTGCCAATACTTCCACAGCACCGAACACACCATGGTGGCACCCCAGTACTTGCGCAGCACCGAACGTGCAATGGTGGCCATACTCCCACAGCACCGAGCACAGGTCTTGGGGAACACCGGATGTGGAGAAACCTTCATGCGGGGCGATGAAAAGGAGCGGCCTGGAGTGCACCGGGAGAAGGAGACGATGCGAACCAGTCTCCCTCGCCCCCCAGGTGGGGGCATCACAGCTGCACCCCAGCCGAACGTCCCGCTTTCACAAAACAGAGACCTCTTCCTTTCACTCCGAAGGATCTCTCCCACTCTTGCAAACTCGACGAGAGTGGCCCCTGTAGGGCCTCAAAATGGCGTCTGGGTCCGCTGGAAGGCGGGCCCCGGCCACTAGAGTAACTTTGACCAGCAACATAGCTCGAACATTTGCCCCCTGGAGCACGAGCCCCCATCTCCGACAGCATCTCCACAGCCTTGAAGATCCTACAAAGGTCCCCGGCGGAACCTTCGGCCTTTGCAGGCTTCCGGTAAGGGACGGCTGCCTTGATCGCCAACGAAACAAACATGACATTGCCACTCCTTCTGTTAGCATGAATTCTAGAACTGCCGAAAAGGACTCTGGTCCAAACTGCCAGTAATGGGAAACATTTCCCCCTGATGCTGCTTCCGGACTGAGCCGGCCCTGCCCAAAATGGCGCTGGTATCAATCGGAACTTACGAACACCTCGTGGTGTTCCTTCGCACTGATATAAACTTGATGTTCTGAGATTTTATATGATCCTTTGTACACTTGGCTAGAAAAGACAAGGAGAACTCACTCGACGAACAGTATGAAAGGATCCCCGTTACAAATGTTGATTACAAATGTACAAATGTATTATATTTTTTATAACTGATGTAAACCTCATTTACGACGTACACGTACGGTATGCATATAGGAAATCTGATTACAACCATTATGATTATGCTTCTAAATTATGAAAATAAATGCCCCCCGAACCCCCAGCCAATTAATAGACGTTTTAGTCTCTTACAAATGAATGAGTAAAACTTTCCGATGTTTTTATTGCTGCAAACGACACCCCCCACTATACGCACTTTAGCCATTGCCACGACCGGCCAAATACGACCGCACCCTCATAGTCCAAATGCTGAAATAATTTTGCAAAAATAAAGTTTTTGAAACTATGAACGGGTATTGCATGCTTTATTTTAAAAATGTGGGATCGGTGGGAAAGTTCTTTTCTGTGCACCCTACTCTGCTCTCTCTTTAAGGTTAAAAGAAGATGGTTGCCCAGCCCTGGAGGACGGATCGGATCGACAACACGACACTCCGCCTTCAAAAGTACGCGACTGACTCATGAACTCTCGCGTAGAGGAAGACCTTGACTTCCAAGGATGGGTAAAACGAACGGTGTAAATGAAGGAATGTAAAGGGAGGGTGAAATGAAATAATGTAAATGTTATAAAGTACAACGTTCCAAAGTATCAGGGAACGGAGCTGACCCAAGAACCGAAGAACCTTAGAACGCCACAGCGTCGAAAGAGGTTTGAGGATCCCGATAGTGAGATACATCCTTTGACTAGATACCTCGCACTAGGCACCTCTGGTTTCCTTTTTACGTTTCCCCGCACACGACCTATATGGACACACTACCCCCCTCGACTCCAGAAACCACGTCCCCGGGGACCCTGCCCCGAGGAGGAAAGACGAGTAAGAGGTAAGTAAAGGTCTTATGAATCCATGTGTTTGAATGTGCGCGAACGCTGTCTCCCCCACCCCCTTTTTTCCTCCCTCTGCAGGTTACATCAGAAATTACAGCCGAGGTGTGGCGAAGATCCGAAGCCTTGCCACGTCTAATACACGAAGCGGACTAGCGCCGCAAGGTGGTGTCTAAGCACGCCTGCAAACTACTCACGTATCGAACAAACCCGAAAAATTAGCACAACCTGATAAAAAGTGATCACCCTCAAACCAGACTGGACGAATGAACCCATGTCACGTATGATGCGAAACTATGAGGGAATGTGTGTGTGTGACTGAGGCGTCGACCCAACTGGTCGAAGGACCGAGAATGCGAGAAGTGCGACAACATGGTACCTCCTTTCTTCTTTCCTTTTTCTCAAAGCACGTCCCCTCTACCCTGTCTAATGCTCAAACTGCATGATTACAAGATCCTAACGCAGACCCGTGAATGCCCTTTACTGCGTAATGCACTAAATAGCCTTTCTTGAATACACTGCCACCCTCTCTGTTGCACGTGTACTATTTAGCCTGCCGTTACGCTCTCTCTCTCTCTCTCTCTCTCTCTCTCTCTCTCTCTCTCTCTCTCTCTCTCTCTCTCTCCCTCTATTTTTTTACTCCCACTCTTCCGAGTGATTAGCCCCGAAATTGGCAGACTGCCACCCCTAGCACACCACCTAATTGGCTTCAAATACCGTCAGTATTTGCACAAAAACTTGTCTTTAATACAATCACCCTGAGACCGCGTCATTACCTCTCCTTTTCCGCTAGAAGCCAATGAACCGAGGTTGGGCCGTAAGGGAAAGGACAGGTAAGGCGACAGAGGTTCCCTAATCTGGCCCGAAATAAGGGAACTACAGGTCAACGGCTCCTATGGTATAAAACAAGGACCTCAGAATACGCGACCCTCCCCTCCCCGAATTGTCGCAATACCCAAACCAGAAAAATGATCACCCCTGTTACCTCCCCTGTATACCCCTCATTTCCGGTTGTGAGAGATGGGTCGATTTATGCCCTTACCACAAGTTTCCTATGTCCCTGGTTGTTCCCCATAAAACCCCTGTCCTTCCTAATTAAGTAATCGGGCTGTAAAAGGTTACGTAGGATCCAGAATGATGTTTTACAAGGTTAACAGACTAGTCCAAGGTAAAGAAATCATCGAAATGAACCCCGTAGTAGTTAAAAGGCAGGATGCCTCGATAGAAAGGAAATGTTTAGCCATGTTCGTCTCTCAGCAAAATACCTGTGTAGTACCATGTTAACGTCTCACGAAGGTGGGTCACCATCAGATGAACTGTCGTGACTGTGATAAATAATTTTAAAGGAAAGTCATAGTAAATCCAACAGGCCCGTCACCGGTCATTCATATGCCAGTTGTGAACACTAATAGAACGGGCATTTTCATTCTTTGCCTGGAGCTGGGAGAGAAATAGACTTTTTGATTATCTTCATCTGCAAATTCTCTAAAGACTGTCTTTTCAAACTTGTTTAAGGGTACTGCTGTTGGAGGAGAGAAGGACCGGATGTGGGAGCACGAGGCCTGACTGCAGACTGAGGAACACCTGCGACATTAGCCAAGGCGAGACCACGACAGAAAAGAGCTGCAGGACGAGGCACTGTTTTCGACAACATGAGAAGAAAGGGTCGACCTGATGCCCCTACTCGATGTCCAGTGTCTGTCGACAAGTCCCCGCTCTCTGAATTCGGTCACACGCCCGCCTGTTTGAAGTCTCTCGTTCCCCTAGTTTGTTCCTAATTTGGCCTTGCTCCATCCCCCTTTTCCTCTGACCTACCCTATGGACTGTTTTGAACGCTCTTCTTCCATCTGAACTTTCTGACAATCACCTCAAAGGACACAGGGCGAAAGGGACCTTTCCGACCAGGAACGCGAGAAAAGGGTCGTGCCCTGCAACGCAGAACTTAGAACCGAGCTGGACTCGTAGCTCCACCGCCGGTGCTCAACAGCGCCAACGAAAGGCAGCAAAGAACATTTGACATCCCCAATCGCCGTTTCTGCTAGACCTCATTTCTCTCCCAGCCGCCATTGTATTGATCATGCTCCAATCTGAACCTGATATATATGTAATAACCTGCCAGTATGAAATATGCTTGCTGCTCACGCTACAGAATCGTTTTTGTATTGCATTTCTATGACTTTCCTGCTAGACAAATTGATCAAAATTTATCAAATAGGCTCACCTCCTAAAAACTAGAAATGTTAAAATGTATTGTTTACGACTCTTTTCATCTAGGGTTCCTACCGTTTTCTTTCTCATGCCCACCACAATAGAACCGAGTAGAAAATGAACCAGCAAGATGTCTTGAAAATGTTAAAGGGAGGACTGTTGAAAATTAGTACGTTTCGGTGAACATTATCTGCGCCATCTTGCCTCTTCCCCTGATGCCACACTTTTGTCGTGCGCGCCCGCCATTTTGTTAGATGCCCCGATCAGAACAAACCCTTTTGCATGCCGCTGACCCCTGACATAGCCTTTCGCCTTCACTAAGCCTGCACGCTGCAAACCCCCCCTGCTTGCACCTGCCTTGAGTCATAAACCCCTCTTCGGCGCTGCTCTGCCCCAGGCCCTCATCCTGTTCCCAGCGCGACACCTCCCTGCTTCCCTTTCATGATCTCCGGCCCTTAGATGCAAACCCCCTTTTTCCCCGTATGCCCGCTTTGTCTTCCCCGTTCCCAGGCCGACACCCAGCTCTGCCGATACCATTCCTTGCCCCTCCCCGTACAATAGAAAGCTTCCCCCATCAAAAGATCCCCGGGTTGATCAAAGCCCCCACCCCATGAGATCCGATCAAAACCCCCCACATTCCGTGAATCGGCGGAATATCCAGCTGCGTGATACTCATCACCTGTTGTGACTAGGGTGGGGACTTCGACTGTAAATGTGTGTGGGAACGGGCCCAAAGGGGATTTCCGGGAATGTCTTTTTCATACATCAAAGCTTTAACATGAATGTGTAATGTACAATAAAGTCATAAACTTGTGTATAAGAGGCCAGGCCTCAGGGATGCAGTTAGAGCACCTCAGAACGATACCTTCTGTCCGTTTCGTTGTGTTCTCCTCCGGAGAGAATAAAAACCTTGTTTCCTGCTTTCCTGTCTCCAGCGCCTGCCTCTTCATTTGATTAAATAACTAGAGGGTCACAGAGGCAATACCGCCGGGCAAATATCGATTGTCCCCGACCCGCCTCAGGTTTTTACAATAGACGCAGCTAAGGCCTTCGATCAGGTCAATTGGAAGTATTTATGGGCCACAATGGAGGCATTTGGGTTCCCTCTCATCTTTATAGAGGCGATTAGATCATTATATCATAATCCAAAGGCGAAGGTTTTAGTCAATGGAATCCTATCTGAGTGGTTTGATATATCGCGTGGTACCAGGCAGGGCTGTCCTTTATCTCCCCTTTTGTTTGATGTGTATATGGAGCCCTTTGTTTGTGGAATCAGAGAGGACAACATTATTCAACCATTCCAGCTCGGTAATTTGTCTCTGAAGGTGGCATTGTACGCAGATGACCTTCTCTTATTTACCTCTGATCATTCAGTAGCAATACCGAGGTTGTTTCTCTTATCGGAAGAATTTGGGAAACTGTCAGGCTACCAGATTAATAAGGAGAAAACGGAGATTATGGGATGGAACAATAACACACACATATCGGGTGCAAAACAGAAAATGAGATACCTGGGAATTTACTTAACCCAATCAGTAAAAGACATTACATCACTCAGCTGGCAAATTGTGGTTAAAGACATTAATAAAACCTTAATAAGATGGGGGAGCGTGCCTTTGAATATATATGGTCGTGTCAACCTCATTAAGATGACAATTCTTCCAAAATTGACTTTCCTATTCAATTGTATCCCTCTATCATTTTCACCTAAAGACATTAAAACTTTACAGGGCAAAATTGGATCATTTATATGGGCCTGCAAGTCAACTAGAATTGCATGGAAGAAGTTGAGAAGGGGCTTAAAAATAGGAGGGTTAGCCCTCCCTGATTTAATGCTATACTGTCATGCATTTCATTTTAAAAATTTTAGGCTCCTTGCAAACAAGTTAGATGCATCATCACAGGGCCGCCTGTTTCAAGCTTTATTAAATGATTTACCTTATGACCATGATTTCTTTATATTTAAGTTTGGAGACCAGAATTTTTTTTTTTACATTCACCTCAGAATTTTACTGACTGCATTAAGAAATTGGGGGTTTATCAGGAAGACATTTGATATCCCTTACTATCACACACACACTCCAATATGGGATTCTCCTGGTACACCTCAATGTCTTCAGGATCAACTGTCACAACCTTTGAAAACAGCCGGGTTAAAAAAATGGGGAGATCTCTGGGGAGATTCAGGCTTAGTGAATTGGAACTCTTTAGTACAACTAACTAACGGTCAGTTGACTAGGTTCAAATACTATCAACTATCTGCCTGGTGGTCTAGTCAAAATATGCAAAGGGAGAAAGATACAGACATTCTTGATGCAATTGGCAGAGGGGGGAAATGGTTAAAAGAACTTTCATTTTGGTATAATCTGATGATTAAAAAAGAGGATAGCATTTTGCACCTGGAGGTGAAAAAACTATGGGGAAATTGCATACCTGATCCTCCTGAAGAAATCTGCAAAGTTTGGTCAGACTCTTTCACTCTTTCACAGTGGCTAATTAAACCAGCCAATTTAAGACGCAATCACCTGTTTACGGTCTACAGAGTCTATTGGACTCCGGCCAAATTGCATAAGATTACTCGTAATAATTATTACTGTCCCCGATGTAACCATTGTACAGCTGATGATATTCATATTTTTTTGGAATGCCCAGCTATTCAAGATTATTGGAAAGCGATGATGGATTTTTTGAGTGACGTACTTTCAATAACTATTACTTGCTCTCGCAGACTTGTATTTTTTGGTTTATTGAACGATTATAATATTAATAGTTTGGATACTAAGTTTATTTTCTATATAATAGTCATCGCAAGGAGACAAATCTGCATGGAGTGGAAGTCAGCGTCTCCTCCCAGATTTGCAGTATGCTTGAAGTATATAATGGAAGTATGTAAAATGGACTTGGCTGGTCGTAGCGAGACTACTGAAAATGTTTGGTCTAAACTGGTGGTCTGGATAAATAGGTGAGCGGTCCTGTGATTATGCCAGAGGTTGTGTCGGTCCTGTCCTCCACCAGGCCTAGGGCGCCCAAAATAGGCTTTGAGGAGTGGGATAAGGAAAGCAGCCTACCTCTGGGACATCCCTGTCGGCCATGATACTGTTTCCAGGGCGGGCACGTAAACAACAGTATAAGCGAGACCCATCTAGAGCATAAGAATTCTGGTGGCATATATGAGGACAAAAAAAAAAAAAAACATTTAAAAAGATTCATCTTTGGTTCCAACACTGGGGTCCGGCCGGATCACCAGTAGGAGATAACTTTGTAATTTAGCACAAATTGGTCCAGCACACTAATTCCTGTCACAATTATTAAAAATTAACCACAATTAAGTACAAATATAAATCATTCATAGCAGAATCAGTGGTCTTGTTTGAAGTTCATTCTTTATTTATTCTTCAATAAAAGACTGTAGCCGTAGCCAAGGCGTTTCGTCCTTCACGGACTTCTTCAGGACTTCAAATAACATATACACATACAAAAATTATTATAGAAAATAATTATACATTATTTACAATTAAAACAACTTTGCATTTGGTACATTATCACACACTTATTTTCAGTATATACAATTTATACAATATTTACAATGACCTCTTGGTCCATTGATTACCAGATCATAACACATTATTGGACTTCTCCACTGATGCTGCTTCGCTTATATTTACAAATTGCTCACCTATAAATTATTACAAAAAGATCATCAAACAGATACTTGGGCCCTCATTCTGTTCTTTCACAAAAGGTTTTTGGTGGGTTTCTTGAGTAGATATTATAACAATTTCTTTTTTTGATTACAATTGAAAAGGGAGGTTTGCTTACCAAAAAACGAATTTGTGTCATAACATAGTCATAGGCCAATTTCAGTATGTCCTCTATCAGAATCGATTTGGATCATAAATCTCTATTAAAGAAAAACTGTTGCCCGTAGTTTGATCCAGATATTTTATACCATAGGGAAAATACATAGGCAAACATTAAAGGATCCCACATATTAAATGCATACCTCGATACATTTTTTTTTTCTTATATTGATATTTCCTTTTAGGTGGATGGTGAGCCGCTCTCACGTTGGCGAATCACTCCTGAATAATATTTTTTCATTGATAGGTCTCTATATGGAGGGAGAAAAATAATGTTTTATCTGTTTTAGGATGTATCCTCTCTGTCCTAGTCTATCTTGCAGCATTTATTAATATTTATTATTATTACATAAATATTAGCACACAAGGTTTAGCATTCTATATCTGCCCTATTGTGGTTGGCCTAGATTTAATTATTCCTTTGGTCCAACGATATTTATCAGTGCAGAGTTCTCAAAAACATATAATAAGCGCTATATAAGACTGCAGAATTCTCAACAATAAGCTGATTTATTTACTATTATAGTAAATCTTTTTAAAAAATGACTTTATGATTTTTTATATATAAACCTCATTATTGAACTTGTTACATAGAGATTTCTTAATCATCGTGTCTTGTAAATTATAGCCAATCGAGTAAAACAAACCTTTGTTAAATCTGATTTGTAAAACCTCCGTGAGGTCCGACACAGTATTACCGTTACCCTCTGTTATTTAGCAGCGCCATCTTGGAACATCTATTTTTGGCTAAATTGTATACCAAACACGTCCTTTTTGACTCTGCTATATACCCAAAGGTCCTTATAATCTGTGCGTCTACATTTATCAATGTGCACAAAGTTTTCCCAAGGGTAGCAGTCTCCCACAGTTTGAAAGGCGACACAATCCCTAAAAATTATATATACCAGCGGTAAATCTCTCTGCATAGCGTTAAGACCTTTACGCACGCCCCTTATTAATATATCTGGCAAACAGAGCCTCGTTGTAACTTACTTCAATATAGATTTTGGCCGGCTCCATGGCGTGGTGTCCTCCGTAGTGGCATACGGAATGGACAAGCCAAAGCCGCCATTTTAAAGGCCATGGTTGAATGCTTGATGACAAGCACCTGGTTCAGAACCGTTACGCGAGGGCTTCTATTGATGTTATTTGCGGCACCATTTTGAAATGCCTATATCCTGAAGACAGTTCCTAAGCACGACTGCTGTTATGTTGATCTACCCGTAATAAAATCATAACTATGTGTTTACATTTTTCACAGTATTAGCGATATCCAGTCACTTATAAAATACATGATGTTTTTGTCTAGGTTTGGCGTTTTCAGTGATTTTTTTTGATTTTTTACAAATTATGATCGACATTAGTAAAAAATTCTGCAGAATTTCTATTAAAATCTAAGCTCCCTCCATTTTCATTTTTAGCAGTCGTGCTTTCCTTATTATGAACCGGCCATCGCGTTTAGCTATCGAGTGATTTCCCGTTTTCCCAGCGCCATTTTTGATAGATCTTATAATCTACAAACCTTATATTCTCATCGCTTTATATTGATTTTAAACGTATCAGCTCTATGTGGGTTCCATGTTTATTTTATGTAAAGTTCCAAAAAAACGTTTGATTTAAAAATATATATTTCATTATCTTACCCTTATTAATGAATTGAGTATACACAGTGTAAATGGGCGCCATTTTGAAGTGTCCAAAACAGTCCAGAATAAACAATCCAATTACTGAATGCAGATTCCAACTTCATCTGTATACAGTGTGATTAATACTAAATCATGCCTGAGTTGATTTTTACAACAAATTTCTTTTTCTAGTACACCCCCAGGCAAGATGAAAATAGTGTGAAGATCTTATCTGTTACTCGCATATGTAAATACATAGAAATCAATAGGAATCAATAGGAAATCATCAAAGAGTAGAAGGATTCATATTTATGATAGCTGAGTATATGGTCTAGATCACATAGTATATATGAGGCAGAACAGAACAACCATTCACATTCAGCATTTTGATACTAGTGTAATTCATTGTCATCTACTATACATTATTACAAAAAGTGATGTAATTCATTATTGATATTCAACCCTAAGGCTGTAGTCCTCAATCAACAAATCCATCCTGCCTCTGCCTTCCTTAGTGCTAGCTCTCTGTCTCCACCTTTTGGTGGAATCTGTATGTGTTCTAATGCATGGAACCAGGCATATCTTTACAAGGGATGATTTTTTTGTATATGGACCGCCACGGGGTATCTTTCATCCTTATAGCCCTGATGTGCTCATGCATTCTGATTTTCAAACATCTAATACTGCTACCTATATAGATCTTGTTGCAAGCACACCCTAATACATATACTGTTTGTGTGGTGTTGCAATTAATAAATGTCCGAATGACATATTCCCTTTCAGTATTGTATTTAAATTTGGTTTCTTTGTTAAGACCAAATTGGCATGTCACACATGATCCACAAACAAAAAATCCAGCTGGCTTATTAGGTAACCATGATGTATTACTCATCTCTTTTTTCTGTTCTCGCACATAGCTTGGGCGAATAATTTTTTTCAGGTTTTCTCCCCTCCTATACACAACCTTTGGTTTTTCTGAAATTGTGCCCAATGGCATCTGGTCAGAAGCAATCAAGTGCCAATTTGTACGTAAGATGTTATATACATGGTCACTATGGACATTATATTCCGTTTTGAACATATCTTCATCACTTTTGTTGTTCATATCTTTGTTGTGTTTTTTGTCATTGGTCTTTAATGTGGTCCTCCGATCCACCTTTATAGCCCTTGACTCAGCCTTCTCTAGGCATTCTTTTGTGTATCCCCTTTCTCTGAAGTCATTTTTCATGGTCTTAATATGTTTATGAAAATTATTTTCCTCACTGCAATTGTGACGAGCCCTTATCATCTCACCATAGGGTATTGCATTTATTGTACCCCTGGGATGTGCACTTTCAGCGTGTAAAACAATGTGACATGCTGTCGCTTTTTTTAAAATGTCACTTTGAATCTTGCTATCCCTTACATACAGTCTTAAATCCCAAAAGTCAATGGTTTCACTTGAATAGTTCATAGTCATCTTCACATTGAATCTATTTTGATTCAAGTAGTCATAGTATACCATTAATTCTGTTACTCCTCCATTCCAAATCATTAGAACGTCATCTATGTATCTACCATAGAAGATGATGTTATCAGTCCACTGTTGTGACCCCGATCCCCAGGCATGCTCCGTCTCATACAAACCCATGAATAGGTTTGCATAAGATGGAGCAAACCTGGATCCCATTGCTGTCCCTTGTTTTTGTAGGAACCAGTCACCATTGTGCAGAAAGGCATTCATGTCAAGAATCATACGTGTCATTTCCAGCAACATGAGAGTATGTTCCAAGTTGCTGGCGTTACATTTATATAGAAAGTATTTTACAGCATCTATCCCGCAATCAGTTTTCATGCACGTATATAAACTCTCTACATCTAATGTTACAAAGAGTAGATCAGAGCTGTCCCAAACAAAATCTTCCAGTTTGCACAATACATCCCTGCTGTCTTTAAGATAGGAAGGTACATTTTTGACAAAGGGCTGGAGGTATCCGTCCACAAATTGTGAAAGGCGTTCAGTAGGTCCGCCATTTCCCGATATTATTGGCCTACCAGGTGGAAAGCCCTCCCCCCTTATGAATTTTGGGGAGGATGTAAATACATGGGTAACGAGAATGCTGTGATTGTAAGTATTTATTCTCTGTGTCGGACAACAGACATGATTCATGCCAATCTCTTAGACATGAGTTTATGTTTTGTTCAATTTGCTTTGTAGGGTTTCTTTTAATTTGGTGTAGCATTCAGTTTTGGCTAACTGTCTATCAATTTCCTTTAGATAGCTTGATCGATTCATCTCTACGATGTTCCACCCTTTGTCTGCTTCCCATATAACTATTTCGGGGTTGTCTCGTAAGGTGTTTAAAATGTCCTGTCCTTCTTTGAGATGTTGTGGTTATGCTTGTAATGAGAGTTAAACATATGTTTATCCTCTAACTGGTATAGTTTTTTTTTGTAACTCTTTTTATTGTAAATAAAAAAAAAAAAGACAAGGCATAAAAAGACAAGGCATAAAAACAATACAGTTAGAAGCGTGTTCAGGGAGGAAGGAAAGTGCAGTACAATGTAATACAAAAAATCATTAATACGAGGGGGGATGGCAGAGGAGAAACCTGAGTCTAATAACATGAAAGCTAAACAATTCTTGGAATGCCAGGTCAGGGGGAAAGAGGAACATCTGGAATCTCTGTAAGGGGGTGTGTGCATATATCTCCTCGGTAGGAGTACCATTGACCCCAAATTTTACCCCATTTCTTAAGTCTGCCCCGCGCCACATATACCGTCTTCTCCCTAAACATACACCAGTCCATGCTCTCCTTCCATGCCAAGACCGTGGGCGGCCTCTGGGAACCCCACAGCCGCGCAATGTCTCTCTTGGCAATCATGTTACCCAGGGTCGCCCACCACGTCTGCGCCACATCATAGTCATTCGGCTCCCATACATTCAACAGACAACGCCTGGCTTCAGGCAACAGCGCGACACCCGTGACCTCTCTCATCACAGCTACAACCTCCGGACACTCCCAAATTATATGGAGGAAAGTACCAAGTAGACCACAACCAAGCTTACATAGACCATCCACAGAGTAACCCATACGAATCAAGCGAGGGCCAGTCACATAAATTCGATGTAGGATCTTAAGCTGGACGAGTCAGAGACGGGCTGGAATCGCGACCTCCTTGGATGAGGATACCGCTGATTGCCAGTCCTCGTCATCCAACACTAAACCATCTCTAGTCCAGACCTCCCTGAGTTGCGTCAGCAGGTCCGAGCGATTGTTAATCAATTTCTTATATATCAAAGAAATAGTGCTGTCGGGCACATAGCCATCGAGCACCCGATCTTCAAGAGTGGAGGATTCCGGGACGTCAGTCCCCGCAGGAAAAACCGAACTCAACGCATGGTGAATCTGCTCGTAACGGAAGAATTCCCTGTCACCCAGCTCATATTCCGCCTTCAGCGCTTCAAAAGTCTTAATCCTGCCCTTGCCCCAGAGATCGCCAACCCTACAGATACCAATCATATCCCACTTCTCAAATCCTTTCGTCTTCCACAGGCTACCTAATCTTTCAGACGCATAGAGCTGGGTCACCCGGGTCAGTCGATCCTTCCATCCCATTGCCGCATTCGCACAATGCCACACTTGTACCGCTATCTTAGTAGGTCCCGAAAGTTTCCCTCCAGCAGATTTGGAGTAGAGCGCCCTGTTATAATCCCCACACGGTAGCAGCCACTTATCCATCTCGATCGCAGGATTTAAAGCTGGACCATACATTCCATGGTTGATCGTGCCCAGCTGAGAGGCCCAATAATATCGCCTGATATCCGGAAGAGCGATACCGCCGTCGTACCAGGGAAGCGTTAGCTTGGGGAGGGCGATACGTGAATGCCCATCCCATATCAACTGCCTCTGCAAACTCTCCACCTCCCGGAAATAATTCGCCGGAATTACGTCAAACGTATTCTGGAGCGCATATAAAAACCGCGGCAAGGACATCATTTTAAAAAGAGCCGCACGCCCGAGGGGGGATAGTGGCAGCCTGCGCCAGCCCACAACGTCAGATCGTAACCGTTGGAGCGGAGGAAGCAGATTACGATCATATCTAACCGCGGGGTCCAATGTTATAAAAACTCCCAGATACTTAAATCCCATCTGCGTCACCTGAATGGGACATCCGCGCGGTAGAGGAGGGATGCCACCTGTGAGCACATATATGCAGAACTTGGTCCAATTAATCACAAGACCAGAGTTTCGTCCTAACGAGTTTAGCACATCAAATAATACGTTAAGCGACTTTTGAGGCGACGTGAGGTACAACAAAATGTCATCTGCATAAAGCGATATCCTCAAATTCTGGGGTCCACTGAATACCCCTCATCAATGGCTCCTAGCGCAACCATGCAGCTAGAGGTTCCAAGGCAAGGGCAAAGAAAAGCGGAGACAACGGGCATCCCTGCCGCGTACCCCTCCCAAGAACAAAGGGCTTAGACACCCGACCATTCACCACAATCTGCGCCAATGGTTCCTCGTACAGAAGTTTCACCCAGCCAATGAAGCCAGGGCCAAAACCAAACTTCACAAGAGCGGCCCAAAGGTACGGCCATTCCACAGTGTCGAAGGCCATCGTAGCGTCCAAGGAAGCCAGGATGGCCGGCTCACGAAGATACGCCGCTCTTGCGAGAACGCCGTGCAAGCGCCTCAAGTTCAGTGCTGTATTGCGATGTGGGATGAACCCGGATTGATCCGGATGAATCAAGTCACTGACTACCTTTATCAAACGGTTTGCTAGCAACTTCGTGCGAATCTTCAGCTCTGCATTCAGAAGCGAGATGGGCCTGTAGGACACACAGCGACCCCGCGGCTTCCCTTCCTTACGAATCACCACAATGGTTGCAAGACGCTGATCACGAGGAAGGGAGACAATGTCTCGCGATTCTAGGAACATATCACGAAGATACGCCGCTCTTGCGAGAACGCCGTGCAGGCGCCTCTAGTTCAGTGCTGTATTGCGAAGTAGGATGAACCTGGTTTGATCCGGATGAATCAAGTCACTGACTACCTTTATCAAACGGTTTGCTAGCAACTTCGTGCGAATCTTCGGCTCTGCATTCAGAAGCGAGATGGGCCTGTAGGACACACAGCGACCCCGCGGCTTCCCTTCCTTACAAATCACCACAATGGTTGCAAGACGCTGATCACGAGGAAGGGAGCCAATGTCTCGCGATTCTAGGAACATATCACGAAGATACGGCGCCATTTTGTCAGGACGTAACTTGTAAAGCTCGAGGGGAAGACCATTAGGGCCCATTGCTTTTCCTGAACAGAGAGAGCGAACAGCGAGAGCCACCTCTTCAACCGAAAGTGCCGCGTCCATCAATTCCCTATCTGAATCCGACAGACAAGGCAACGCAATGTCTCGCAACAGCAGATGGGAGTCTTCCTAAGGTCTGTCGGACACTGGGGAATACACATCCCGAAAATGTTCAGCAAAACACTCGACAATCTCAACAGGGTCATTCACTCCCACTCCATCAGGTCTCCCAATCACTGGGACCACACGGCTCGCTCTCTCCTTTCTATCCAACCATGCAATCAGTTTCCCAGCTTTATCCCCCACATCATACAGCCGTCCCTGCTGCTCTCTACTCATAACTTTAGCGGCGCCTGTTACCAATGCCCTATAATCAAGTTGTTTGAGACTGAGGACATGAACCCTGTCACGAGTAATACCCAAATCCAAATCCCTTTCCAGCTCAGTAATTTCGGTCTCGAGTCGGACCACCGCCTCATTTTTGCTCTTCTTAGCATCAACAATTAAGGATAAGGCCTGTCCACGGATAACCGTCTTAAATGCCTACGTCAATGAAACAGAAGAGGACACCGACCCTTCATTCACAGCAAAGTACTGATCCAGAGACTTGACCAGCCCAGCACGGGTTTTGGGGTTGCGGAGATACCAGGGATTGATCGGGGCCACCCGTCCCTCGGCACCCGTACTCGCGTCCATCTGAAGCCATAGAGGGGAGTGGTCCGAAATACCCTGAGCCAGATGTCTAACTTCCCTAACTGATGAGGCCTGTGCTGCCGGCATCAAGACATAGGCTAGTCTGGAGAGACTACCGTGAGCACCCGAGTGGAAGGTGTATTGCGCCTGTCCTGGATGCATCAACCTCCAACAGTCTATCAGTCCCAGCGTCTCTAGAAAGCCACTCAACCATGACTGTGATCTTGCGAGATCCCTGGGGGGATGACGGTCGTCTCTACCGGAGACAACAGAATTAAAATCTCCACCCATCACCAGGATACCATCCGGAAGCCCCAGAACTACCCGTCCCAAATCAGCAAAGGTCGTGGTCTGCAGACCAGGAGGGACATACACAGAAAGCAGCGAGATAGTCTTCCCCTCCCACCTACCAGTGAGGGCAGCATAACGCCCCCTGTCATCAAGGATTATGTCGTCTACCTCCAGGGGAAGAGAGTTCTTGACTAGAATACCCACCCCCCTGGAACCAGTGGTGAAACCAGAATGTACAGCAAGGCGATATCCTCGCCGATTCATAGCGTAACAAGTCTTTCCAATCAAGTGTGTCTCTTGCAATAACACTACATCAGGGGAGAGGCGTCTCAACCGTTGTAACACTACTCCCCGTTTTATCCTATCCCCCAACCCGTTAACATTCCAACATAGAAGTTTCAACCCCCTACCCCATCCCCGAAATGATGCAGAACCCACCCCATAGCGAACACAACACCCAGATCCAGCAGTAAAACAATACGTTGCCTTGAGAGAAAACGAAACACACCCAAACACCCACCCACCCCCCAACAGAACCCCAATACAACTCCCCCCACCCTGCACCCCTGCGTTAGACTCGAAAGCCACCCCAACTTGCAGTGTGCCTGTCGCCCTAACATTAAACTAGTCTACAAAAAGAAACCCAGAGGAGGAAAGAGTCGCACTCCCCCCGCCACCCCCGGGAGTCCACCATAAGTCTTGCAAATATAAAAGTCACCGAACCACAGTGATATGTTGTGCGCAATGTCCGGAATCCGGAAACCACTTCTCATTCTTGCTCCGATAGGCCACCTTCAGCTCCTCCAGAATGTTCCGTGCAATCTCACCGTGTAGGCAATGTATCAAGCCAGTCACTCACCCTCTCAGGGTGGTCAAAGAAAAACGTCCGATCCTCATATTCAACACGTAGCCGGGTCGGGAAAAGCATCGCATATTTCAAAACCGTGTCCCTCAGTCTCCACTTCACCCCCTGAAACCCCATCCTTTGCTTCTGGACGAACTGGGTGAAGTCCGGGTAGAAACTCACCGCGGTGTTCTCAAACTTCATAGGGCCGCCCGCCCGCGATGCCTGCAGGATAGCGTCTCTATCTCTGAAGTTAAAAATTCTGGCGATGATCTGCCGCGGTGGGGCACCCGGCTTCGGCTTCCCTCCCGGCACTCTGTGCGCATGTTCCACCGCAAAGAATTTACTCAGGCCTTTGGGGGCAAGGTGGGTGAGGATGAGGTCTTCAACAAGGAGATTTGTAGGGGGTTCTTCGGAGTTCTCAGGGACCCCAATAATGCGTACATTATTGCGTTTCGCCCGACTCTCAAAATCCTCCAGCCGACGAGCAAAGAGATCGTTGGAGGATCGTAGATTGCGAACCTCCGTCTGTAAGTCGGACACATCAGTCGTGAGGCTGGAGGCCTTCAAATCTAAGGATTTGACCTTCTCGTTAGTCTTTGATAAGTCCATTCTAATTAAATTGACGTTGATGGCCATGGTGTCAAGCTTAAGGGCAAGAGCCTCATATTGCTGGCCAATGGAAGTCTTCATACCAGCAATGGCGCCCATGACGTCCCGCAGTGTTAAATCAGCCGACGCGGCAGGGTCGTCACTTGCCTCTCCCCAAGCCCTGTTCGCACCACCGGGGGACCCCTTGGGTTGGGTATAGCGATCCATAACATTCATTTGAATGGCACCCCCCCAGTGAGGGGTCTTGGTTTTTGCGTTTCTCGCTATCGGGTTTGCTTGCCATATTGGGCAATATGCCCCCAAGGAGCGTTTGAGACCTGGTGAAAATGGTTCGTCTAATTCCCTCACCGGAGTCTCCAAAAGCAGATTTCAGCGGTCGTATCGCAGCAGTCATACACACGCTGCCTTTTCGGCATACGATGGATCCATGAGGTCCGATTGCACCTCAGGCCACCGGGTCAGTCTCAAGATGGGATAAGGCAAAGACCCAAAAACGAAACCGAAAGTCAACTCGAGGCTGTGATCGGGACCCCGCCGACCGTTGTTGTTGAATTACTGCCTGGGCACTTTAACAACTCGAGCCCCGGGTTACTCCATGGGGCAGGCAGCAAAAGTTCAAAGTGTCGTAGTTGCGGTTCCCGGAGTCCAAATCAATTTCTGAAAGCAGCTATTATATCCGCTGGGTTGCATCTTCAATAAACCGTCTTCATAATCAGGATATGATTCAGGATAGATGCGGGAGGTGGTGAGGTGCTGCTAGAAGATACACTTATAAGCTTCTCAAAGTCTTCCTGACCAGGCGCCTGTTTTGGGGGTTACATCATCGTATTTCTTCGAAAAGGTAAAAATACATCCATTAGCATAATCCTTTTCGTCTCTCAGTATTTTTTTCAATTTCTTATCTTTCAGGTAAACTTGATCGGCAGCTAACTCTATTTTCAAGATCTCATAATTCTTTCAGAGTTGCATCTTTTAAATTCATCTCAGCAATTTCTTTCTCAAGTTTCATCATTTCCTCTTTTATCTTGCTAACTTTCCTCTCTGAGTTTGTGATGAGTATCCAAAATCATATGATACGATTCATCATAGAGACCCTCCTCCCAATCATCTAACAAATACTGTTCTAAATCCTCATAGCTGGGAAAGATTAAAATTTGTAAACCACATGGGATTTTTTTATTTTCAATGTACTTACTCAGGGTCGCCCCGTCCCACCATTTGGCGAGCTCCTGCTTTTTCAGTTTTTCAAGTTTATAGAATTTTTCTTTTAGGCCCTCATTTTTGGGAGTCAGTGTTTTTGAGACACTAGAGTTGGGTCCTTTAGATTTAAATAGGTCCCCCAACATCTCTTTGAGTTTATCATCGAAATACATAGCTACTGTGTAATAAATACCAGCACATAGTGCTGAGGGTTTTGGTGGGTTTCTTGAGTAGATATAACAATTATAACCTATGACTATGTTATGACACAGATTCGTTTTTTGGTAAGCAAACCTCCCTTTTCAATGGTAATCAAAAAAAGAAATTGTTATAATATGTACTCAAAAAACCCACCAAAAACCTTTTGTGAAAGAACAGAATGAGGGCCCAAGTATCTGTTTGAACATCTTTTTGTAATAATTTATAGGTGAGCAATTTGTAAATATAAGCGAAGCAGCATCAGTGGAGAAGTCCAATAATGTGTTATGATCTGGTACTCAATGGACCAAGAGGTCATTGTAAATATTGTATAAATTTTATATAATGAAAATAAGTGTGTGATAATGTACCAAATGCAAAGTTGTTTTAATTGTAAATAATGTATAATTATTTTGCATAATAATTTTTGTATGTGTATATGTTATTTGTAGCCCTGAAGAAGTCTGTGAAGGACGAAACGCGTTGGCTACGGCTACAGTCTTTTATTGAAGAATAAATAAAGAATGAACTTCAAACAAGACCACTGATTCTGCTATGAATGATTTATACTTGTACTTAATTGCGGTTACTTTTGAATAATTGTGACAGGAATTAATGTGCTTGTCCAATTTGTGCTAAATTTGAGAGTAAGGACAGTTTCTGTCCTGGGAGATTTAGGGGATTGTGAATCTCCAGTCCTAAAAGACTATACAAGATAGGACTCTAGATAGGTGAAATTGCGTGTAACCCCATTCCCCTGAAGCCCTTTTTCGGAAAGGAGATAACTTTGTGTTTCTAAAATAAAGAAACAGTCTGCTCAAGGACCAAATATCAGCGAGGTACTCCCAAGATGATCCTATCTCAAATACATTCTTAATTCTTACCAATAGTTTTGTCCTTGTCATATGCTGGATTGTTATACTGAGATTATTGGTTCAACAAACGTCATCCCATAATACTCAGTGCAGGTAGATGTACAATTAGATATCCTGCCAGGGAATCAAGCAATGACGTCTAGGGGTTAAACCGATCTGTACGGCGAGTAGGACCATATTACAGCAATAATCTTTTAGCAATAATTTTCAGTCTTCAATGTATTTAGCGACGACATGCAGATGCATTTTGCACTTAATCCTGAAAAAAAAAAAACAAAAGATCCAATGTTGAAGTACGTGTAAATTAACACATGGTACTTATTCCTGCATCATATCCCTTGTTTGCTAATAAAATTCATTTCAAATCTTTACCAGGTATGAAAAGAATTTTAGGATTAGGCAACTCTATTCACTAGTTTGGTTGCATTCAATATGTCTCCTAAAATGGTATGCGGGATACATGGGTACTCGACACTCTTAATGGTAACAGGACCCATCTCCCCCACCAGCGTCTGACGACACAATGTAATTAACTACACATTAAGGCTGCTAATGCTATAACAGCGAACTACGGTCGTGTAAAACTGCTGCTCCTAGTTTGCAAAGGCACGGTCCTAGTATCCTCACGCTAAGCCCTCCAGTTAATAAATGAGTTACCTAATCGAATTTGCCCGTATGTTAGCCCAATCGAGTACGGCTCTAAGTCAATGAATCCGCCCCGTCTACCACCTACAAGTAGTCTTCTCTTACCTTAATTCAATTTTCCAAGTACCTCCGTGTCGGCTGCCAGTTACCACCGCAAACACGGTAGTGGTGTTCAACTTCAGTTTTTAAACTGTCCGCTTTAGCGAAAAGCAGACGCCCTACTGGATCACGTGATGTCAGTGATGCCAGTTTAATACGGGCTTAAAGCGTACATAGAAAGAGGACTACATTTCTACCTATGTCGGGAAGCGCCATCTTAGAATACCCGATAGCCGCAATATATTAAAAGGCGTCCGTTGTTGACGAGAAACACAATTATTTAAAGGACAGGAGACAGCCGTCCAAATAGACAACACGGCATGTACATAATGGCTAACATATAGGTTACCGTCTATGTAGAAAAGGGTACTGCTTTGGCATATATGGCACAACACCTCGTAAATAAAACAACGTGTGACTATCCCAAATACCACAAATTCATATGATTTAACAAATCACAACCAGCCCAAGTATATTATAATAAGGATTGTACTAACAATGAAGCAAAAAGATCTTTAATTGGAAAAAATATTTATGCTACAAGCCCTATCAAATATGTATTGCAACGTGCATAGAAAGAGAATTTATGCTATCTTGCACAAAAAGAGGGGGTGGAAAAAGGGGGGGGAAGGGTCGGCATCCCAGCCGATCACAACGCTGTCATTGCAGCATTGTGATTGGCCATGGGGACGGGAGGGAGGCTGGCTGCAGCTACTTCCTGTTGCAGAGAGGACGACGCAGACTGACAACGGGGGCCGGTGAAGGTAAGTTGACTTTTTTTTAAATTAAAACTCCGAACCCCCTCCCGTGAGTCATGCCAGCCATGACTGCTCCTGCTATGTCCTGGGGTGCCCAACCCTGGGACATAGCTATTTTCTGTGGCTTGGTGGAAGCCTTAACCTCGACTGCCAATCCGCATCCAGTAAGCAAGAGCTGTGAAAATGCTCACGCTTGCTGGAAGAGGAGCATTTGTCTGTTTCCCTTCCTGCTGTCATGCGAGCAGGGAAACAAATTGCTTTCATACACAGGGAGCTGCATGTTTAGCAGCTCCATGTGTTTGAAGGTAATGCAGGCTCCTACAGGAAGCAGAGAGCCAACAGGGACCACTGGGCCTTCAGGCTCCCTGTGGTCCCAATACAGACTGGGTGCCTTGGGGGCACCCAGTAAACCATGGCCAGGATCCGGGGGATGGCGTCCCCGGGGCAAAAATCAGACCAGGAAAGGGGGCCATCAGCCCCCTTCCCTCATTTCTAAACGGCCGGGCCCCTGGGGATGTAGTCCCCAGGGCCAAAATTAGCCTGGAAAGGGAGGCTGCGGGGCCCCCTTCCCTATTAGATATATACTTTGAAAAAAGGCCAGGCCCAAGGGCTGAAACTGGCCTGGGAAACGGGCCGCGCGGCTCCCCAACCTATTACAATTTTTTTTCAAAAGGCCGGGCCCTGTGGGATTGGGTCCCTGGGACCCAAATTGGTTGGGGAGGGTAGCCAATAGTCCCCCTCCCCAATGAAAATGTTTTTAAATAAAAAGACTGGGTCCAAGGGGATGGGATCCTTGGGGCTGAAATCGCCCTGGGGAAGGGGCTGTGTGGCCCCCCCACCCTATTACATTTTTTTTAAAAGGCCGGGCCCCGGTTGATGGGATTTTCAGGGGCCAAAATTGGAATGGGGAGGGGAGCCATGAGGCCCCCCTCTCCTAATGAAAATATTTTTTAAGAACGCTGAGCCTCAGGGGATGGGTTCCCCGAGGTCGATATCGGCCCAGGCCCCTCTCCCCTGATAAAAAGTTTGTTTTACGGATCGCCTTCTTCATCAGGATAACACGATTTATTAAGATAGCAGTTTAATCCCCCAAACCAAAATCAGTAATATTAGCCACTTCAGAAGCCAATAAAAGTGCAAACCAGGCTTGACAAGAACCATTGTGTGAGAGTGGCAAACGAATGAAAGGTGTTCCTCACTTTTTCTGATGAGCACGCATCATTCCACACACCCAACAGTTGGTAATGTTCATAGCATTATGTGTGTGGTGTAACATCTGGATGAACGTATTATTCAGATAGGATTGTCGATGTTTCTGCTCATGATATGGGAGAGAAAAGTAGTGATGATCAGTAAGTGCTGGAGTAGTGGCAGTCAGAATTTCTCGAGCAGGAGCCACTTCCTCTACAACCCAAGTAAACACTGCCATAATGATCACACTGACAGTAAACCCAACAATGCACATAATCTTCTTGTCACAGATTCTCGCAGCAGTCGAGGTCTCTTTCATAGGCATAGTCTCTTGATGCTGAAACAACAAAGCAGATGGAGCTCTAAAGCCCTGGGCAGTCGTTGGTTTCTTCACTGAGGGCTGAGACGGGTGTCACTAAGCAAAAGGACCCTCACCATTACAGTCTATTACAAACCCAGGACGGTTGCTCAACCAGTCTCTGTCAGCGATGCAGTTTATCTCTGGGGTCACAGTTAGTATTGAAATGTACCAGGGATCATGTGGTCCGGGAAGACTCCCTCAGGTTCTTCAGGTGATGTAGCTTGGCCTCTCTCTGTTTCTAGGATGTCTCGATGGTCGACCAGGGCAGTAGGTTCCACCAAGGAAGACAGCACCTTTTTGCAGTGGGTGGAATGCACCCAGTTCCTCCTGTTCATCACTCGGACTGCAGTTCTCGTCGCCTGGAGGACCTGTTCTGGGCCACGCCACCTAGGTTCCAAACTGCTCGATCTCTCGAAGGACCGGATCATCACATAATCGCCGGGCTGTAGTTTGTGATCTTCACCTTTCGACCTGTCAGGAAGAGCTTCTAAAACCTGTTGATGAATAGAAATCAAGCAGTCAGTCAAGTGTGATAGGTAGTCACTCATCAAAACACAGGGTATATCATGTATGGGGCGTGGCTTAGGAATTCCCCAAATATTCATAGGCCTTCCAAATACCACCTCATACGATGTAAGGCCAGATCGTGAATGTGGCACTGACCTAATGGACAAGAATGCCAGTAGTAGTGAGTCAGGCCATTTCAAAGATGTAGAAGCCTGGAATTTAGCTAGCTTCAGCTTGAGGGTAGCATTGTATCGCTCCACTAGCCCTGCTGATTGTGGGTGGAAGGCAGCATGAAACTTCTGCTTGATACCTAATCCTTTCAGGACATACTCAACAACTTGCCCAATGAAATGGGGTCAGTTGACACGCCACAAAGTTTGTAAACACCATATGTGGGGAAGAATTCTTTTAGAAGCACCTTTGCTGTAGTAAGAGCTGTATTGTCCTTCGTAGGGTATGCCTCTATATACTTACTGAAGGCATATACCACCAGTCGGACATATTTCAAATTGTCACAACGTTCAAGCTGGATGTAATCCATTTGCAGAACTTCAAAAGGTGCAGTTGGTGTAGCACACCCTCCTGTAGGAGTTTGTGTCCCTTTTCCAGGATTGTACTGAAGACATGTCAAGCAGGCCTGCACTATCTTTTTAGCCGTGCCGGCAATCTCTGGATGCTCCCAAACATGTGTAAGCAGCTTTGTTATCGAGGAGGCTCCAACATGTGCCTTCCCATGTGCCATATTATCATAGAATGTAAGTAGGCTGTGGGCAATTGTCACTTAGTCATATCTTTATTTCTCCAACAACCCTCATCATCCAATGTTCCCTCCTTAGACCATTGCTCAAGTTCTTCTGTAGAGGCAGATATCTGCATGTCTAGCACTTCCTGCCTGGCATCATGGCAACGTTCAGCCTGTGACTTCTTCATGTACATAGATGTGGTGCTTCACTTCATTGCAGTTTCGCGGGCTATGTGATCTGCAAATGCATTGCATTGTCCTATTCTATCTGTCACCTTCTTATGTGCACTACACTTAACAATCGCTATCTTCTTCGGATATGTCAAGGCAGTCAGGAGATTGTGCACCAACTCTCTATGCACTATTTGCATCACATGGGATGTAAGAAAGCCTCTTTCCTTCCAGAGTAACCCAAAGTCGTGAGCCACTCTGATAGCATTGCGGCTATCAGTGTAGATGTTAACTGACGAGTCAGTACTAAGTTCACACGCTCTCGTCAGGGCTATTAGCTCAGCTGCTTGAGCTGACTTCTGTGGAATACGAGCTGTCTCAACTACCGTCTGAAGTGTTGTGATTGCATATGTAGCTGATGTTGTGCCATCTAGTGATTTTAAAAAGGACCCATCAACTCAGTTCTCCATCAACATTTGAGAGGGGTGTATCTTGCAAGTCGACACGACCCTTTGTTTGTTCTTCAGTAAGGAATATACCATCATGAGGCTCTTGTGACTGGGACTGAGTCGCTGGATATGGCAACAGAGTAGCCGGATTCAGAGTTGAACATCTTGCCAGAGTGATGTGAGGAGCCAAAAGTGTCAATTCATATCCTGTCAAACGAGCACTAGTTAAATGCTGCGTTTTGGTTTGGTTCAAAAGGGCATCAACTGCATGGGGTACTAACACAAGCAATCTATGTGACAAGACTATCCCTTCACTCTGACGTATGGACACAGCTGCCGCTGCAACAGCACAGAAACACCCAGGCAATGCACGAGCGACTGGATCAAGGACAGCTGAAAAATATGCACAAGGACTCTGCTTATCACCGTGTGTCTGTACTAAAACTAAAAGTGCACCACCATCCCTCTCGTGTACATTGAGTGTGAAAGCCTTAGTGTAGTTTGGGGTGCCTAATACTGGTGCAGAACATAGCGCTTGACGCAATTGTGGAAAAGCATTCTGACCCTCAGTGGTCCATGGAAGAGGCATTGGAGTGTCTTTGGTCAAGAGGGCCAACAAAGGTTTAACAATGTGTGAGAAACTAGGGATCTATTGCCTACAAAAAGAAGACCAATGAATGCACAAACATCTTTCTGAGTACGGGGCACAAGTGTGTCTAAAATAGCTTGAATGTGGTCAGGTGTAAGTGCACGTCCTTCCTTAGACAGGAGGTGACCTAAATAGGTAACCTTCTGTCTACAATATTGCAATTTCTTCCGAGAAACTTTGTGATGGTGTGATGCAAGAAATGAAAGCAATGACAGTGTTCCTTCTTCACACTGCTCAGGAGTATCAGTATTGTATGAGAGCCACCCCTGTTGACACAGGGAAAGAATCAAGCTGTTTTTTCAACGCTTGGCTGTAAATACTAGAACTCTCTGTATACCCCTGTGGAACTCTACAAAATCTGAAAGATCTATTATCCAAAGTGAAGCTGAACAAATATCGGCTATCAGGATGGATAGGGATCGAAAAGAAAGCTGTCTTCAGATCTATCACTGAAAATGTAGTAGCAGTCGGATGAACCATGGTAAGGAGTATTGTGATGTCGGAGACTACGGGGTATTGGGGCACTACGATCTTATTAACCTCTCGCAAGTCAATGATGAATCTGTATACTTTAGTATCAGTGTCTTTCTTTGAGATAAGAAGGATAGGGATATTGCAAATATTGTAAGGGACCTCTTCCACAACCCCCACTTCAATCAAATCCTGAACAATTCGTATTAATGCCTCCTCGAGAAATTTTGTATTGAGGTAACCGAGGCAATAAAGCACCTTCCCTCACATGGATATGAACTGGTGGGATAACCATTTGTCCTACATCTGTGTCTGACATAGCCCACAAAGTACTAGGAAGTGAAGCTAGTGCAATATCTTCTCTAACAAGACAAGATTTTTCAACTAAGGGATAGTTGTCATTCAAGATAACAGGCACACCTTCTGGGGTACAGTGCATCGTAGCCCTGAAATGCTTGAGCATGTCGAGACCCAAAATAATGTCCGACGTGTTAGGGGAAAGCAAAAACGGACATGGAGCAGAAAATGTATCAACATGAAATGCAAGTGGTTGTTACAGTGGGCTAAGAGAATGTGTTCCATCGAAACCTATCGATGTAATGGTTAAGCCAGATATGGGAGCCCTTGGAACCAATTGTTTAGACAGGGCGCTATGAGTAGCTCCTGTGTTAACCAAAAACTGATCAGTAGAACCCAAAACACGTGCATTAACATGCATTAACATTAGGACCCTTCTGATCTACTGGGACTTCAAATGATTCCATAAATTACGTACTCAGAATCCTTCAAATCAGCGATTGGATAATCAGACATCTGATATTGGTTATTATTAGAAGAATTCTGAGTACGCTTAACAGCCTCAACCCTGGTACGATTGTCCATAGCTCCCTTATATCCTGAATTCCATGGGCGGTTTCTCGTTTGTCCTCGGCCATACTGGTATCACTGAGCACGCAATTGCAGACAGTCAACAGCCCAATGTCCAATCTCCTTACAATAAGCTCACTGATAAGGAGACAAAGTAGTACGAGCATAAGGGGGTGCGCCAGAGCGGTACATTGTACGGCCGCCTCTGCCACCACCTCTATAAGATGGACCATAAACTTGCCCTAATGTAACCTTCATTTTTAAGTCTTTAGTCTTTTTATCCTCACCGCCCTTAGCTTCCAATTCCTGACGTTCGTAGTACTGAGCCATGGTTAAAAGAGAGACTGGGGAAGACGTAGTCCATGAACTCTCACTGGCCTTTATGCGGCTAGCTATTCCTGGCAACATGTTTGCGACAAATTTATTGATAAACAGATGCCTGCCCGTGTCATCTGTCAATCACTGGCCACTAAAGTCGTTGAATGTCTCCTCAAAATGTGTAAAGAAGTCATAAACCGATTCATCTGCCTTTTGCTTACAGGATGCTAACATAGTCCAATCTATCTTTTTAGGAGGAATAAGAGTTTTCAATTGAACTATTATAGCCTTTGGAAGGTCAAACATTTACTTGTAATCGCCGCTCCCTATCCTCTCTCTCTTTTATCTCCTTCATTTCTTTATTTTTCATCTCCAACGTTTTTGCATAGATATTTTTGCGTTGTTCTTTTTCTATCACAGCTTGCTCTATTCTCACTCGTTCACGCGCTCCTTTCTCCCACATTCCTACACAGTTAAACATATCTTGTCTACTCTTGTGATTAAACATACATTGTTCCACATACTGAATTTTTCTAAGATCAAATTACTCATTTATTTTATTTTTATTTATTTTATTTATTTAAGGATTTGTAGAGCGCCTGGTGACCCGAGGGCATCCCCGCGCTATAAACTGTAAAAAGGCCAAGAGGGGGAAAAAGGAGGAACGGAACTATTTACTTGGGAAAAAGCAGCGTTTTAAGTTGTATAGGCCAACGTAACTCAGGATCCTTGCTGGTATATTTATTCCATAATGTGCTGTACATTATAGAAGAAATACAGTTTTTTATAGAAATCTCCCTGTTAGGTGTCCCCTCAGGGGGAGCCGCTGAGCTCGTTCAAGATTCACATTGGTACCTCCAAGAAAGCAGCACATTCTCCGATGTGCGCTTGAAACAGGCATGCCAAGAATATTGTAGTATATACAATATTATATACAAAGTAGCACTTAGCTTAGAGTGTGCAGTTCAAGTATTCACAATTTAGAGAAAAATCTCCTCATTACCTGCCTATGTAAATTGCAATTTGCATATAATCACACAAATCATGATAATCACATTATTGGCCAATACAAGTCAAGCACATGTCGACGACCTTACCAAGCACAAATCTCCAGCCTCTCCCTGCCAAGTTCTGAATTTACCAAACGGTCTCTGTACGGCGAACACCAGAAAGGATCTCAGTCGAGGACAGGCACCACCTGGAGGGTCAGATCAGGAAGAGAGGAAAAACGCTGTGGGTGCCAAGACGCGGGTCTCCTCGGGCAGTGATCATCCGTAGCGAGACTCCAATCCTCCGTTTCAACCACTCCTTCGGGCATCCGAGTCGCCGATGAGCCCCACGGGTTGGGCACCAATGTGTAAAAGTAGACCTCAGCAAGGCCTACCGGTGCTAGGGGTTCACCCTTCTGCACACTTGTCCTCAGATCAATAAGTAGAGATTGGCACGGAAACTGAAATATCAAGAAAACACTTTAATAAACCTCATGAGGTGGAATTACATTAACACAACACCCTTCGGCAGTGTATGAAGTAGCACAAGGAGTAGAAGAACTGTGGGTCTTTTATACCCATACAAGAGTTCAGAAGGAGGTGGTATAAGTACACATAGGAAGAGTTACATACATAGATGGTCAATCAATCAATCAATTACATCATTTGTAAAGCACGCTACATACCCATGAGGTTCTCAAGGCGCTGAGGGTGGGTACGCTGCTACTGTTCGAAGAGCCAGGTCTCGAGGAGTCTTCTGAAGCTCAGTAGGTCTTGGGTCCGCCGTAGGCAGGTTGGGAGGGTGTTCCATGTCTTGGCGGCGAGGTGGGAGAATGATCTGCTGCCGGCGGTCACTCTTCAGATATGGGGGACAGTGGCAAGGGCGAGGTCGGCGGAGCGGAGCTGGCGGGTGGGGGTGTAGAAGCTGAGTCGGCTGTTGAGATATGCTGGTCTGATGTCATGGAGTGCCTTGTGTGCTTGGGTGAGGAGCTCGAAGGTTATCCTCTTGTTGACCGGGAGCCAGTGTAGGTCACTCATGTGGGGCGTGATGTGGTTGTGGCGAGGGATGTCGAGGATCAGGGGTGCGGAGGCGTTCTGGATGCGTTGGAGCCGTTTCTGGAGTTTGACCGAGGCTCCTGTGTAGAGGGTGTTTTCGTAATCCAGTGTGCCGCTGATGAGGGCCTGGGTGACCGTCCTTCTCGTTTCGAAGGGGAGCCACTTGTAGATCCTGTGGAGCATGCGGAGGGTGTTAAAGCAGGAGGAGGAGACTGCGTTGACCTGTTTTGTCATGGAGAGGGTGGAGTCGAGGATGACCCCTAGGTTTCTTGCGTGGTCGGTGGGTGTTGGAGCTGTTCCTAGTGATTTCGGCCACCTGTAGTCGTCCCAGGCAGATGAGGTGGATCCGAGGATAAGGACCTCCGTCTTGTCTGAGTTCAGCTTCAGTCGGCTGTTCTTCATCCAGTCGACGACGGCTTTCATTCCTTCGTGGAGGTTGGTTTTGGTGGTATGGGGGTCCTTGGTAAGGGATAGATTCAGCTGGGTGTCATCGACGTAAGATATGATGTTGAGGTCGTGCAGTCGGGCGAAATGGGCGAGCGGTGCCATGTAGATGTTGAACAGCGTTGGGCTGAGGGATGAGCCCTGGGGTATGCCGCAGATGATCATGGTGGCTTCGGAGCCGAAGGGGGAGGCGGACCCTCTGAGTTCTGCCCAAGAGGAAAGAGGAGGTCCAGTCCAGGGCCTTCTCTTAGATTCCGGCATGGTGGAGGCGTGTTCGTAGTGTTCAGTGGCAGACCGCGTCGAAGGCGGCTGACAGGTCCAGGAGGATGAGGGCCGCGGTCTCTTCGTTCTCAAGCAGGGTTCTGATGTCGTCGGTGGCGGAGATGAGGGCAGTTTTGGTGCTGTGGTTGCTGTGGAAGCCGGACTGGGACGGGTCAAGGATGCTGTTCTCCTTGAGGAAGCTGATCAGTTATTTGTTGACGGCCTTCTCGATGACCTTCGCCGGGAACAGGAGCAGGGAGATGAGTCGGAAGTTCTTGCGGACCTTGGGATCTGCCTTGGGTTTCTTCAGTAGGGCGTTGATCTCGGCATGCTTCCAGCTCTCCGGGAAGGTCGCTGTCTGGAAGGAGATGTTGATGGCTTTGCGGAGATGGGGTGCGATGGTGGTGCTGGCTTTGTTGAAGATGTGGTGTGGGCAAGGGTCTAACAGGGATCCAGAGTGGACGGTGTTCATGATCTTGATGGTGTCGTCGTCTTCGATGTTGGTTCAGGCGAGCAGGCGGTTGGTGCGGATGGTAGTAGTGGGGGAGGAGGTCTCAGTGGTTGCCGGGGTGGTTGCGGCGTTGAAGCTGTTGTGGATGTCTGCGATCTTGCGGTAGAAGAAGGTGGCCAGCGAGTCGCACAGGTCTTGTGAAGGTGGGATGTCCTTGGTGGTGGAGCTGGGGTTGGAGAGTTCCTTCACGATGTTGAAGAGCTCTTTGCTGTTGTGTGCGTTGTTGTCTAGGCTGTCTTTGAAGGAAGCCCTTTTGGCGGATCTGATGAGGTGGTGGTGTCTGCGGGTGGCGGTGTCTGTGGGTGGCGTTCTTGTGGGCTGCGTAGCTTTCTGGTGTTCGTTCGCGGATCCAGTTCTTCTCTAGCTTTAGTATTAAATATTTTATTGAGTAAATCAACACAGTACAGGTATCCACAATCAAGAGCGCTCGTTAATCGTTTCAGTAGGGGTCAGGGCTCGAATACTTCAGAGGGAACAGGAGCATGCAGTATATATAGAAATCGTAGTTATACACAGCAAGCCGCCTACAACCCAGCACGGGCCGGCCGCGTTTCAAACATTGCAGTGTTCTTCATAGCAGCTCTGACTCCTTCCGCTAGCCTATTCCCACAGACGCTGATGTAGTAGCTGGCCCGCTCCCATCGCTCAAACCTGCAGAACGTCAGCCCGTTCTTAAACCGTCATCCCCTCCCCTTGTGCCCCAACCAACCCGTCCCGCCCAGTGCCCAACTCCCCCCCGTCCCGGAACCCCAACCCCCCAAAAAAAACAAAAAAAAACCCAATCCCTCTACACCCTTACCCCCCTCCCCCACCCGGTGGTCCACGGTCTCTTTCAGCTGGGTATACTTCATCCCGTGCCCGATTTGGGGGCGGATTTGGTGCCTCCCCCCTCCGGGGCAGTTTCTGTCAACCTCAGCAGGCGAAGATACCTCGGGCAGGTGACTTCTACGAACTCCGAGGACAGAAGGGCTAGAAACGGCTGCCAAAGTTCAGCATACTTCGCCCCCTCTCCCGCTTTATACAGAGAAAGTCTTTCCATTCCCAGGACCATCCACAGGCGATGGAGCCACCCCTGGTACGAGGGGATGTGGGTCGTGCGCCAGTGTGTGGTGATGTTCTGTATCGCTGAGCCCAGAGCTATTGCTATCAGGCGGCCCCTTCGCAATCGTAATGGGTAGGTCAGCACATTCGGGAGCCCTAAGATGACGTAGGAAGGGAAGCGTGGGATTTCTGTGTCAAAGTGTTTGTCCACGTCATCCAGGACTTGACGCCAGTAGTCCTGCAGAAGGCTGCAGCCCCAAAGAGTGTGTGTGAGGGTGCCTAGTTGGCCGCAGCCCCGCCAGCACAGGGGATCTTTGGTACTGTCCATCTTGTATAGTCGTTCTGGGGTGTAGTACCAGTAGGTCACCACCTTCGTTAAAGTGTCAGTGAGCCCCATATGATACGCCGAGTGTCGTGCCCTGTAGTATACACCCTCCCACTCCTTGTGTGTAAAGGTCCTCTCCATCTCTCTCTCCCAGCGCGCCCTACTCGTGCTGTAGGTGTATTGGTGCCTGTGTGTGAGCATTTTGTAGAGGTCTGAGATTAACTGCTTGTCAGACTTGCGGGTGATCAACCAATACTCGAAATCCGTAAGTCGCCTATCCGCTTCTGCCCTCACCGTCTTATTAAGGGCCCAGTGCCTGATTTGGAAATAGTGGAGACGCTCGGTCTCCGGAAGGCCGAAGTCCTGGCGTAGTTGGGGGAAGGGAATTATCCCTTCGGGACCATATATCTGGCAAACCAGCCGCCTTCCAGCGTTCGAAGGACGTCCCATCTAGCCCCGGCTGGAAGTCAGGGTTATCAAGAATGGGAGTAAGAGGCGAAGGGGTGGTGGTGAGACCAAGCTCCACTCCGACCTGGTCCCAGATCTCAAGCGGGACTCGTGTGATGTGGGAGGCATACAAGTTGCGGGCCTGTGTGTCTTGCGCATAAACGTGATTTCTTGCAACGTGCGCCCTGCTACTGCTTGGTCTTGGAACAACCAATGCTTCCCGGACTCCCATTGGACCCATTCCGCCATGAAGCGCAGTTGTGCCGCTTGGAAGTAGCAGGCCAAGTTCGGAATCCCAATCCCCCCCTGTTCCGGCGCGAGCATCGCTATTTGGGCTTTCAGACGCGGTTTCCTCCCGTTCCACACAAATTGGGAAAGCTCCGATTGTACTTGTTTAATACATCCTGCAGGAGGGGCGAGCGGGATAGTGCGAAAGATATATAGGATCTGGGGAAGAATCGTCATTTTGATCGCCGCCACCCTGCCCAACCAGGACAACGGATAGTGTTTCCATTGGCCCAGCTCCCATCGAACTTTCTGCCGGAGATGTGTATAATTCACGGTGGTCTGGAGAGAGGCCGCCAGTTTGATACCTAGATAAGGAACTGCCTCCGTAGCCCACTGGAGAGGAAACTGGGATTGCAGCGCGGTGCGCGTGTCTACGGTCAAGGATAGGTCAAGGGCCACTGATTTCGTCAGGTTGACCTTGAAACCCGAGACACCCCCGAACCTGTTGAGGGCGGCCATGCAGGCGGGGAGCGAGCTCCGGGGCTCTGCGAATGACAGCAAGACATCGTCAGCGTAAAGACTTATGACATGGACGTCCGCCCCAAATTTGATACCTGTAATGTCCGGGTCAGTACGAATGAGCTGTGCCAGCGGCTCCATGTATAAGGCAAACAGGAGAGGGGACAGTGGGCACCCCTGCCTGGTGCCTCTCTCAATCTGGAATCGAGGGGAAGACAAGCCGTTAACCCTGACTGAAGCCGAGGTAAATTTATAGCAATTCAGTACTCTAGTCCGGAATTTGGGTCCCATACCTGCCTTCAGTAGGACCTTCTCAAGATAGGGCCAATGAACCCTGTCAAAGGCCTTCTCTGCATCGATGGCCAGCATCATGTACTCGCCCTGTGTGCGGGATACTTTCTCGATGAGATGGAGGGCTCTTTTGGTGTTATCAGAGGTCTGGCGCTCCGGGATGAAGCCCGACTGATCCGGTTGAATAAGACCTCCCATGTAGGGGCTCAGTCTGGAGGCGAGTATACTTGTGTAGAGTTTAAGGTCGACATTCAAAAGGGAGATGGGTCGGTATGCCCCACAGGTGGTGTGGTCTTTGTCCGGCTTGGGTATGACCGCAATGGAGGCCTCAAGCAGGTCCCGGGAGATCGCCCCGTCTTCTGCAAACGATGTAAAGAGTCTGGCTAGAAGTGGCGCAAGTTGAACACAAAAGGTCTTATAGAAGGACGCCGGGAAGCCATCCGGCCCCGGCGCCTTCCCGAGTTTGAGCCGTGAAATTGCCGAGATGACGTCATCCGGGCGGATGTCCCTCTCCAGATTATCCACTTGCTCACGGGTCAGGGCTGGTAACGGGATCTCCTCAAGAAAGGCCGTTTCCGCCTCTGAATTAGGCGGGTCTGCTCCATAGAGGGAGGCATAGAAGTCGCTAAAAGCCTCCGCTATTGCGCGGTCACCGGTGACACTAGAACCATCGGGACGTTTCAGCTCTTTAACCTCGCGCTTCTGAGCAACCGTCCGTAGTTTGTGTGCCAGGAGACGCCCGCATCTATCCCCCCCAGTGTAGTATGCGTGTTTCAGCCGTAGAGACGCGTACTCCGCCCTGTCAATGTCCAGTGCTGCCAGTTGCTGACGGGCCGCTCTCAATTGACGCCAAATCCTCGGGGCTCCCGTCCTTCTGTGAATCTGCTCTAGCTCCCTGGTCTTTTGGGTGAGTTTGTCCCTCTTGGCCTGGCGTTCTATATTTTCCGCGGAGGAAATTGATATAAATTCACCCCTCAGCACGGCTTTGAGCGCTGCCCATTGAGTAGCCAGTGCGGTGTCCCCGTTACTGTTGTGGGACAGATAATCTTTTATGGCTCCTTGAATCCTAGTAACTGCGTCCTTCTTATAGAGCAGTGATTCTCGGAGCCGCCATATCCTACCTAAACACGGTTCTCGAGGCCCTACCAGGGTGACCGTAACCGGGGCGTGGTCAGATAGAGACGCCGTACCGATTTCTGCATTGGTGACAAGTGCGCGCGCCGCTGTGGAGACAAGCAGGTAATCTAAGCGTGCAAATGTCCTACGCGCTGCTGAGAAGTGTGTGTAGTCAGTTTCGCTAGGATGAAGCTCGCGCCAAATATCCACCAGCCCAAGGTCTTTCAAGCGGGCCAATCCCAACGCCGACAAGGCACCCACCTGGCTGACGCGTTGGCAGGAGCGGTCCAGCAAATTATCTAGGACCAAGTTCAAATCACCCCCAAGCAGAATATGACGGTCTATCGTGTCAGTCGCCTCTGTAAGTGCGGCGTGTAGGAACTTCTCCTGGCCCTCGTTAGGCCCGTATATCGAGCCAATCGTGTAGTTCAGGTCCCCCAGTGTAAACCTATAGACCAGCAACCGTCCCTTAATTTCTGCCATCTTACCCAGTACCTTGCCCTTGAATGTGCGTGCTACCAGGATTGCCACCCCTGCTTTTTTCTCTGTACAGGAGGAGAAGAATTGTAGCGGGAACTTGCTAGAGTGAAGGCGGTGGCAGTCTTTAGCCAGGAGGTGCGTCTCTTGCAACAGGCAGATGTCAGCCTTGGATTGTTCTAGGAGCAGGAGTACCGCCTTACGTTTCACCGGGCTGTTCACGCCCCTCACATTTAGAGTGAGAACAACGAAGTCATCCATTGCCTCCCAGTAAGAGGAAGTCTAGTGGATCGCCTTTAGTGCTGTGCCCAACGCCCCGACTGGTGAACCCACCCATCCCCCAGCATCGCCGCCCTCCCTCCCACATAGGATTCAACATTTCACACCGCCCGCCGACCATGGACCACAGGACTCCCCACCCTCCCCCCCACTGCCCATCCCCCAAAAACTCACCCAGCCCCCAACTCCCCACCCCCCTCACCCCCAACTGTGAACTGTCATTGTATGTCCCAAAGAGTTTCATTGTCTCTCATCCAAGGATGAAAAGGAGAAAAAAGAGTTAAAGTAAGGAAGTCTTACTGGTATGTCCAGGAGTCTTCCTCCCGCCAACGGCCAAATGGGCAGAGCAGCCATTCAAATCAGTCCATGTCTTGAAACGGTCATCCTGTTGGGCCGGGGCTGCTCTCTGTGGCCACTGCATCCACTGCGGCGCGCTGTCCTGCTGTAATCTCCGTCGCCGGTGGTTTCTTGACTCGCCTCCGTCGTCGCTGTTGGCTCCATTGCGGCCTCCTTCCCTCGGTCTCTGGCACCGACCCCTGCGCGTCCGCCTCCTCCGTTGGGGCCTCTATACCAAGCAAAGAGCAAGCCTCTGCCACCGATCGAAGCTGGTACTGCTTATTCTCAAGTCTGAAGACGAGGCGAAAGGGGTGGCCCCAACTGTACAAGATGCCCTTCTGTTGTAGGAAGGAGGTGACCGGTTTGAAGAGCCGGCGTTTGTGCAACGTGAGTGCCGCCAGGTCTTGAAATAGCAGCGGCGAAGTGCCCTGAAACATTATCGGGTGCTTCTGGCGTGCCCTCTGTAGTATTTCTTCCTTGGTTCGATAGTCCTGAACGCACAACAAGATGTCGGGCGGCGGAGCCGTTGCTGCACGTGGCGGGCCGGTCCTATGGGCCCTGTCAAGCTGCAGGGGTGAGTCTAATGGCCTCCCCAGCACGTGGTTGAAGAGTTCCCTGGCATAGCGAAATACATCCTGAGTAGCGTCAGACGTGGTGACATTGCGAATGCGGATGTTATGGCGCCTGGAACGATTTTCTAGGTCCTCTACGTGGAGTTGCAGATCAACCTGTTGATCGTGCAGGCGGCTAATCTCCTGTTGCTGAGCTGAGAGTTCCGTCTCCCGTTCATCTCCTTTGGCCTCCAGGTCCGCCACTCGTTCACCTATGCCGTCCATCTTGCGCCGTACCTCGCGAATCTCGCTGGTGAACTCCGTCTTGAAGGTCTGGATATCTTCCCGCAGGGAGGCGAAGAGGGATTCCAAGAAGGCCTTCGTAATGGGCTCCGCGCTCTCTTCCGGGGCCCTGTCAGCCTTTTTCGGCGCTGGGGCCATGGAGTCTTTCTGCGGAGGGGAGTGTGACTTAGCAAACATCTCTTTCACCGTCTTGCCTCGAGGCGGCCTGCCCGTGGACATCCCTCTGCCTCGGCGGTCCGAGCAACCCCCACCTCCGCGACCTCCTTTCGGGCTGCTGGTAGTGCGTCTCGGTGAGCTTGCCACCAGATGATGGCCTCCTTCTCTCGATCGCCCCTCCGCTGGTCTCGGCGCGATATCACAGCACGTCCCTCTCACCCCTCGTGCAGTAGTTGTAAAAGGCTAGTCTGAGCGCCCAGGCCGTGGGAGTCGGGGCCCCCGAAGCGTGAAGGAAAGTCGTGCCCGCGAGGGGCGACGAACACCGTAGCTGTTCAATAGAGTTCTGGGGGGCGCCCGCTCCCGGGTGGGCGCTCCGTTGAGTGGGGACGAGGGCCTATTGGGTGGTTTCTGCTCCACCCCAGCCGCAGTCAGCTCCTCGAGACCAGGGAGGAGAACCGCAGTTCAGGCCCAGACAGTTCAGGAGGGGGAGAGCACAGTAGGCCCCGGGCCGATATGCCCGCCGAGAGGTTCGCAGCTACAATCACCCCAATGCCGGCCACTGTCAGTCACCGTGCCGCCCACTGCGCCCAGAGGCCACCCTCACCTCCTTTCTCTCCACCGATGGCCTCCGTCGTCGTCCAGGCCTCGCAGAGCCGTCGCTCGGGTCCCGCCACCGGGGCGGCTCTCGTCTTCCGCTGGGCTCTCGGCGGCTCCCGCAGGTGACGCGACTCCCGGGACCGCCCCCAGGCACTCACGGGCGGGTCACGTCCCAGGCCCCGCAGAGGCGCTGCGCCAAGGTCGCTCTGCTCGGCCTTGTTCTCCGCTTTGCTGCCGCCTCACGTCTAGGCTGGATGGGGGGATGGGCGCTCCACGTCTCCGGGCCGAAACGCTGCGCTGCCTCAGTCCACGGCGCCGTCAGACGCCTCTAGCTGGTCCGCTCCGGTGCTGGGACGGTACCGGCAGCCTTGGGCACCGACTTCAGTCGGAAAGGGCGCCGGTACCGGTGCTAGACGCAGGCCGTTGGCGGGAGCTGTGGCAAGACACGTCTGCTCACTCCGCCATCTTGGCCACGCTTCTTCTCTAGCTTTAAGCATTTTTGCTTGGAGGCCTGGAGGTCTTCAGTGAACCATCTGGCTTTCTTGCTGTTGTGGCTAGAGGGTTTCTTGAGAAGTGCGAGGGTGTTGGCGCTGTCGTCAATCCATTGTCTGAGGTTGCAGGTGGCGCCGTAGGGGTCAGTCGGGTCTGCAGGTGGGTCATACAAAGAATGCACAGTCAACAAAGAAGGAGGGGCAATAAGTTTCTGACTTCAGTTAAAACAGCCTGACAGTAACAGACTGGAGCAAGTGAATGGGCAGCTACAGACTCTTCTGAGCATGTGCAGATTAGCAGGGGCTAAGTATAGCCAGTTCTTGAGCAAAGCACAAGGGCAAGCAACAGCGAAGAAGGAAGGAGCATATGGTGAGCACATGGGCAGTCAAGATGGATGCCGGAAACAATATGGCTTCAGCTCAATGCTAACAGTGATCTCTGCCAAATTTTCACAATTGTACGCCCCCAACAATCGCACTGCATAAGTGACTACGTTTTCTTCCCAAAAAACTGATGCTCATATTGTACTCCAATTTTCCTCCAAGTATTAAACCAGAAAAATAAAGAACTATGGTGGAAGCAAGCTGTCCTCGCTGTGAATATATTTTTTGGGATTAAATGTGAAGTGAAAAAGATTTTGATCAATGGACATGGATGTTCCCCACTACTTACATATCCCAGCCACTTGCATCACCTACCTCAGTTATATACTACATGCAGGTCAATGATGATGTTTGCAACCTTCCCTCATTCCATTCACTCTCATCCTGTACCAACGATAGCACCCATGATATGAGATGCTCTATAACCTCCTCCAATGCTAGTGAATGGCATGGTGTGCCCCATTGTAACCGCCATATGCCATCAATGCCAGGCAGATTGTAAAAGGATTAGGAGACCCAATTCGTAATTGGTCAGGGACCTTTAGGTAATTGAACTTTTTTCTAAAGACAGTGGTCCCCAGATGAAAAATAGTTGAATATAGACCCAATTAGTATTATATTGTAGAAATCTGTCCAGCCGGGCAGGTATTTAGGGGCCGATTCCGATTCGGTAAAATCCTGTCCGAATCGCCTTACGGAGCTTTTTTTCCGTACAAATCATACGCAGAACCGTACCTGTACGTACGATGTAGTACGATGTGCACTCAATGCAGTTCTCCGTACGAATAGTACAAAAGACCGTATGATCCAAGAAACCATACGGATCGCACTCGGAACACGCTGTACGCGAGTTTCGTACGAATCGCAGCAGCCTTTTACGACCCAGCAAGTACGATTCGTGTGGACACCACTCCGTACGACTCTTTTTTACGGGAGCAGAAAACGTCCGTAAAAGCTGATTTCGTCTCGTATTGCGTACGGAATGGACCACCCCATGATTGCAGGGGTACGGTGCTGCGGTATACGGTGCGTACACCCCTGGATTTCAGGGGTACGGAGCGTACATCCCCGTGCGTACATCCCATGAATGTCGGTGTACAGTGCCTAGGGGTACGGTCCGCACCCCCCAAGGACGTAGGTGTACGGTGCGTACACCCAGTGCCTACACCCCTTGAATTCAGGGGTACGGTGCGTATGTTATTGTGTGGCTCTCCGTGCGAATTGCCTATACGCGACGTTTACCGTATGAATCGCGTACACAGTCCCCGGTCCGGATCGTACTTAGCCAGTCATACGGCATGTTTACGAATCGTACGGTTCACTGTACGGGTGTATGTCGTATGGATTTTCCCTTATTTTTCGTATGGTTCGGACTGAGTTTTGACCTACGGATCGTACTACGCGATTCGGACGGATTTGTACGATTCGGACGGAAATGGCTACGAATACGAATCGTCGTACGGATTTGTTTCTCAAATCGGAATCGGACCCTTAATGTGCAATCAATTCAATATTTACAAACAGTAATCAAGAAGCAGTTTTAAGTGGGACACAAGCCTGTATCCAACTTTAGCATGAAAGACGTACAACATAAAGTGAAGGCTTCAGGCAAGGGAAAATGTTTGTTTTCAGCACATTTCTCATAGAACAAACAGAATATACAGTAGACACCATTACACAAAAATTAGGACATTTTAAGCAAGCATATATGGTGTACAAGGTGTCAACTGTGTTTCGATCCCTTAAGGAAATACTAGAATTATCTTCAGGACATTTTAATAAGCATGCCTGTTTACATGTGACTTAATTAGCTGGGTTAATGGCCAAGCTGCCTTTGGAGGCAAGATAGAGAATGACCAGCGTGGGACCATTTAAATAAAGGTCTGGGTGCAGGTACGAGGGATGACGTACCGGAAGGTTGAGATGAGTAGCAGGGTTCCAAGATGACGATAGTTTAAGTTGGAGCAAGCCGCTTGTGACGATTCGAGTTAAATTCTTGTGCCAGTGCAGTTAGGGAAGATCCAGAATGTATATTTAGCAATATAAACCAAGCCATGGATGTGGTCTTGAGTAGGGTTCTGGAACCATGCAACTTCAATCTTCAGTCTGTCACGACATGAGTGTTGCCGGTCACAGCAATCATTGCCAGGCAGGGCCTCCATTACCCACAGTGAGTCAGTCAGTGCTATAATGTAACCCCATAATGTAGCCCATTTGTCCTCATATGTTAGTTAAGGTTATGATATACTCCAATATAGTCTCCATATATCAGTCATGTCATGATAAGCTCCTCTAAGCAGAGTTATGGAAGCCGCTTTCTATGCCAGGATGTACATGTCTCCTCTATTCCAGTCAGTGCCATGAATTGGCTCTATAGTCCTTCCATAAAACAGCGACATGATGTAATTCCCTATACTGCCATATGCCAATCAACATAATTGTCATGGTGTGCTGAAGGGCCTGATTTAGAGTTTTGTGGATGGGATATGCCATCACAAACGTGAGAGATATTCCATCCACTGTGTATTACATGGTCCATTGAATATAATGCACTTGTAATGCTGAGGACGGGATATCATCACATTTGTGACAGAGTCTCCCATCTGCCAATCTCTAACTTAGGCTCTAAATCACCATTTAAGGATGAAAACTTGAAGCTATTTTTTCCTATTGTTCAGTCCCACCACGATTCAGTTTACTCTCCAGAAGTCCTACCACTTTCTGATTTTTAGTTGAGTTTCATTGGCTTCTTAACAGACTGGAAAGAGTGCTCCTCATTTTACTTAGAGGGGAACACATCTTCACCTTCTTGCTATTGGATGTTGGCTGGTTTAAGTGTTTGCTATTTTTAGGGCGCATTCATGTTCCAATGAGGTTAGGCATTGTGGCCCGATGTAAAGTTCAGTGCAGTCCAGTAGTGAGGGTAAATTTTTCCCTCGCCCAGACTGTGTGACCTGACCTTCCACCCCTACTGTGTGTGTGTGTGTCTGTTTGTATGAGTGTCTATACATAGACCTAATATGGAGGTTGACAGACTTCTCACATGAATAAAAGGGTTCTAGGATCTCTTGCTGTGCAACATTCATAGTTGAATGTTTTGTGCCGGTGTTGTTGCCCACCTTATGTACTTTATCCACTTTATTTGTGCTGTGCCACATTATCCCTTCTCTCTTTGGTTTGGGCTAGAGTGACTTGTTGAGTGACACAGCACTGTGGGAAGGGGAGGATCACAACTGGGTGGTTTTTGACTCACTAGTCCACCTCCTTCATGCTTCTTTTTCTATTTGCTTTCATTACCGTGCGGGGGTCCACCATATGCTTATTTCTTCTTTACAGAATGGAGGGGTGATCATCCACGTGTCCCCAGTATCCCTTCTGCAGTTTTGACAGACATTTCACTGCATGCTTCAGCTCCACTGTTTTATCGTGTGCTGCAGTGCAGGCGGTAAAATGTCATGCAATGTTCTGCACATGCAGTGGCTTCTAATACTTTTACCCGTGGAAGCTCTCTGATGTGATGCACAATTTCCCACCAGACCTGCTTCCCCTGAAAATATACTGCAGTGGCTGAACGTAACCACAGCAAACAAACAATCCTGGGAGTACAATAAGTCTTCCCTGCAAAGCAATTGCACCTAACCCCTCCCGGCTGTCTGAAATCAGGATCCTAGTGCACATATTTGCATATCTGTCTGTGAAGAAGAAAAGTAGATTAGGGGGCACCAAAACTTTGTAAATTGCTTTGAATTCAAATGGCAGTGGGATGCTAACCCAACTCTCAGGGGCCTATCCACAAACTGCATTTTGTAATACAAAATGTAGTAATACTGTAGTAATACTTACTACAAAATACAATTCACAAACCTATGGGTGGAAATCAATTTCCATCTCTACTATCTTTTCTATGGAGAGATCTCCAAACATGTAAGTTTAATACTTAATACTAAGGGGCTGATTACGATGGCAGGCGGATCACCACCGCCGGCCCGACGGTGGCGATTTGCCTGCCATCGTAACCTGATTTACCCTCCGCCATACTATAATGGCGTGTGTATTGTGGCTGATGCAAAGTGCGTCCGCTGCTTTTGCGCCGGTCAGCAATTGTCCCGATTGACGGCCGGGCGGACTTGGGCCACAATATGGTTGCAGTGCCTAGTAGGCACCACCATCCATATTAGGATGCTGGGATGTAAAGGCCTTTCCAAGGCGGCATCGCAGCCATGGAAAGGCTGGCGGGGATTTGCTATGGGGGTCTGTTGCGGGCCCCCGGGGGGGTGGATAGGTGGGGGATGCACTTGGTGGGTACCATTGGTACCCCCTCCATTTCCATGCACAAGGTGGCAGGCACCGCACGGTGCCTGTCACCTTGTGCATAGAAATGCACAACATGTCAATTTGGCACTGCGGCGGGTGCTGCTGTAAGCAGCACCTGCCGCCATGTTAAACTGAGGAATGTGACCGCCGGGGTGGCGGTCGCATCCTAATTCGCAGTGCGGGACCACCGCATGTCTGGCGGGCGGTCCCAACACCGGGGGGATGTCGGGCGGACTTAAGGCCGCCCGCCATCCTAATCATCGCCTAAATGTGGATGGGACCAGAGGAAGTGGCTTGGAAAATGGGGAACACTTAGGGCCTGATTCTGATGCTGTTAGGAAACCTCCTAATGGCATTTGCTCCTTACAAATCGATCGGGAACGTGTCTTTCCGACCCAGGGCCCAATTATGATGCGGTTAGGAACATATGCTCCCATTGAAGTCAATGGGAGTCCAACCAAATCATATCTGGAAGCATCCGGATGCATCGTACTCCGTCGGTCAGACTCTCCCGATCCGTGTGGGTCGGAAACCATTTCCAAACCAATTTGGTCGGGAAGCTTTCCAACCCGCCTCAGAATCAGGCCCTTAATACAAAATAGAAGGGATTTGGGTATGGATAATGAAGAGATTAGGGCAGGACATACTAATACAAACACCCACCCACAAAACCATAAGACAATTGCTATTCTGAAAGTCCACTTCTAAAGTTACTATAGGTCAAAAGGCCACACAACAGTTCTAAATGTACTCCAGTCCAGAGTAAGTCTAGCACCACATACAAAGATACTTCAATACACTCCCATGGAGAATAATGTAAGAAGGGTCTAAAAATAACACCCCATTGGAAATAATATTTAAGGCATTTTTTCAACTGTTCATTGTTATATAATTGTATTATTGCTAAATTTATATAAAAGTAAAAATAATATATTTTATATTTTTATAAGAATTAAATTATTAAAAATAATTACATTAAACTTTGACATTAAAATAAAAAATAATATTAATTTAAATAAATTAAACACATCTCTTCAAAAACGTAATGAAACATTAATTACATATTAAAATATAGTGAGGGTGAGATTTTAAAAAAAATGTTTAAATAAACATTTAGAAGTTAAATTAATCTATTTAAGCTATTTTAATTATCAAAATATCTAAATATTTAATGAACATTCAATTCCATTAATAATGTGCTATTGAACTGTACTGTAATAGTTCTAAATCAATAATAAATCAATAATAGTAATTCTAAATTAAAATTACATTAAAATATTGTATTTCTTTTAATTAATACACTGTATACAATGCCTGCGTGGATCAGACCAGGTGCTTTCCTGGCTATTTGAAGTTAAACGCTTCTCATTTCTTCTAAACTCAGTCATTCCCGAAGGGGTAAAAATTACTATTCTCACTCCAATGAGTGCAACAGCAGGGAAAGTGTTGGGTAGCGGAGGGGTAAAAATCATTATTCCCACTCCAGTGAGTGCAACAGTAGGGAAAGTGATGGATAGTGGTGGGATAAAATTTACTATTCCCCCTCCAATCAGTGCCACTGTAGGGAAAGTGGTAGATTGCGGAAGGGTAGCAATTAATATTCCTACTCCAGTCAGTTCAAATTCAAAACTAACAAAATATTAACAACCACAAAATAGTTAAATAACAAAATAAATAAAACATATATATATATATACACATATATTAAAATTAAAATACAAATATATTTAATATTAAAAAAATAAAAAATGTAAAACATATATTGTTAAATACATATGACAATACCCAAAAATATTATATGAAATAAACTAAAAAATAATTTTCAAACACATATTTTTAATTAGAAAATATTTAGAGACATTATTACATACATTTTGTATTTTTATTTCTTACCCTATAACACCACACAATTCACAATCCACACCTACATTAAAAAAAATGTAATTCCATAATTAACATCATTAATTACCTATTAAAGAAATATTATTAATTAAAATTCACAAAAATGAATTAACTTTCCACACTTTACCACTATAATCCCCACAACACAAAGGTAAAATTACACTGTGAAAAAAATAATTACACAATTAAAACTTATTTTCAAATAAAAAAAACTAATAGTATTTAACAACTAATTTTAAAGTAAGTAAAATGTATTTACTCCCCACCCTTTACCCCTATAAAACCGACACACAAAAATAAGCAATTACCCTAATTAAATATCAATTAATTAATATTAATAATCAACTAAATATTAAGCATAAATTACTTCGCACGCTTTACCCCTATAAACCCCACAACCCACAGCTAAAACAATTTCCATATTTCATGTTCGATTAATTAATTAAGATTAACTAAGAATTAATTATTAATTAAATAAACATAAATTACGTCCCACGCTTTACCCCTATAAACCCCACAACCTGCACCTTAGATTAATTACAAAATTCCCATAATTAATTTTCAATAAATTAATTAATATCAATTAACAAAATAATTATTAATTAATAAAAAATAAATTACTTTCCACCCTATACCCCTATAAACCCACCAACCCGTACATAAAAGTAATCACACAATTTCCATATTAAATTTTCAATTAATTAATTAATATTAACAACTTATTATTGATAAAACATAAATTACTTCCCACCCTATAAACCCCACAACCTGCACCCAAAGAAATTACACAATTACCATAAGTAATTACCAATTAATATGAATTACCACCCAGTTAATAATTAAGTAATTATTTACTTCCCACAATTAACACTATTAAATCTCAATTACATAAATATTAACAAATAAAAGATAATCATTAATTTTTTATAATTAAATTACATCCCACCTTATTCCCCTATAAACACACAGCCCTCTCTGAACTAAAAGACGCAAAATGTAATTAAAATAAATTGATAACTACTAAAAATTTAACACATATATTAAAAAACATAAACAATTCAATACAAAAAATCACACATTTAAAATATATACTAAAATACATAACACTAATTAAAAAATTGATATTTTAAACAACTATATTTTTACAAACGATATTAATGACTTTGATATTTTTGAATTCGATATTTCTTACCTTCAAATTGATATTCTTGACAGCGATATTCTTGCGCTCAATATTTCCACTCCACAATATTTCCAACTCGATATTCATGTAGTTTGAATTTTTTGGCCTCGATATTCTGTCTCATTACCCAACAACCTTCCTGCAGCTGCCCCAGTACTCCATAACCTGCATCCAGCATTACATACACATGAGCCCTTCACCAGTCTCTGGCCTGTGTACCAGGACAATGTCCCTGAACTTGTGGGTCCCATGACCACGGTGCATTGTACCGTTATCTAGTATTCAGCGGTCACTGTGCCTCTGAACCCTGAGCGTGTAGGCAGACAGCAAGGAATTTTGGTGGCCTTTGTATCCCAAAGCACTGACCAGCACCTTACCGTTGGAGAATGAGCAAGTCCTAACCCCCTTCATCTTTTAGAGAAGTTCGCCCTAGAATATGAGCCACTCAGCATGCATTGCTACCTCCAACAAGGCGGGGTGGGTGGGTCCAAATTGCCATGTTAATGCAAACAGGACTTGGCACGTGAAACATTTTTGTGTAAGGTTACTGATCACTCACATAATGCTTCTTCGACTCCATCTGGCAAGACGACCTATCTGTCCTCCTTCACTTATGTGACGGCAATTTATATCCAAAACCTGCTAACACACTCCTCCTCCCATCACCACCCCCTCGGTTAATAGTTTGAAACTATGTTTCAAGGAAGTATCCAAATCTACTCCATATCCCGCTTACATGTCACTTGATCACCGTGCAATTCAATTGAAAATAAACACAGCATCCACTAAAGAAATCTGCAATATGATATCCTCTTTTAAAGCTAAAAATCATCTTAATGCACTCACAAACAAACTCCTGATCTGCTTCATTGCCAGCCACTAAATACCGATCTTAGGAAACTATTCCAGCACCCCAGCTCATTTCTAAAAGGTAAATGAAGACCTCCAAATAAGAATGTATTCACAAAAAATTCGTCTACCAAACTATCATGAAAGACTAAGCGCTACGAGGCCTCCGGGTAGTTAGCGCTATACAAGTGCTGTTTCAATTCAATTCAATTCAAAAGAGTCTTTGGAGCAATAAACAGCGACCGAGATCTCATTAAAGTAATAGGTTTCCTCTCTTTAAAATGTACTGACACTCCCGTTATTCCAACCAGACACAGAGAATATTCATTTATTCTCGCTTTTCATTGAAAAGGTACAAAATATTGGAGAATCCATCTTTCAAGAAATAATTTCGAAGCCAGTCTCTGCTCTTCTTTTCAGGTTCCCTTCTCCCTCCTATCCACCCCGACCATCAATTCACCTTCACGGAAGTCAGTGTAACACACTCATGCAGAGATGCAAGACTCAGACTATCATTACCCAGCAGCCACTGCTGCCTCTGGGAACACTTCACCCCTGCCCACCCTCATTAACTGATCCTGTCTCAATAGTATCTTCACCAAGGCCATGAAAGACTCACTTATAGGGACAGTGCTCAGTAAAGCACCCTTGGGTGACCTTCGCAACTCCTTCCCCCTTAGCGGCCATCCCTTGGCCCTCCAGGGTCCTCCAGGAAGTAGTAGGCCCAGCTCTAATACCCCAGATGTGCACCATACACTAGGCTGATGGCCATCGGTGTCCCAACCCATTCATAGCACTGAAACAGAGCTCTTAAATGACAGTGGCTCCTGCCACGTCATACTGCTAGACCTCTCCTCTGCTTTCAACAAGGTGGATCATACTTTACAAATTGAGAGTCCTGCCTGGGCCACAAGAACCTCCAGAGGATCAAATACTTCCAAGTCGAGAGACAAAACTCTGTCAAACTAGGAGAGTTTCACCTCCCCTCTGACGCAGTCACTTTAGGAGTCCCCCAGGGGCCCGCGCCCTGCACCCCTTTTTCAACATCCATCTAAACCCATCCATGGACCTCCTACGCCACCCATGGTCCAATCCTAGGCTGATGATAGACAGAACTACTGACAGGCAGTAATTTATTCATGGACCCTAACTCCTCCTGCAGGGGTGGAGGGAGAAGAGTCAAGTGCTGGCGATGAGGAGTGGAGGATGAGGAGTGAGGGATGAAGGGGTCATGGCGGATAAGGAGTGTATGAAGATGGGCTGAAAAGGACACTTGGGGGTCAGCGGCTAAGGGGAAAGGATTGTAGGTAAGAGGGTTGAGCAATGGCAAGCAAGAGATGAGTAGGGAGGACAAATGAAGAAGAATGCAGAGATTCTCCTAAAATGGATGCTGCATTTAGACTTGTAGTTTTGCATGTCCCCCATAGGTTTATTAAGCCTACAAGCCCCAGAATGCAAAGTGGCGTTGAACAGAACGTCAGAAATGGATGAAGATAATACCACACGGCATTGGATCCTCTTGCCTTAAAATAATAGATTTGCAAAGCAGGAACGCTTTGTGAGAGGCTCAGACGTTGTCGCTGTGCTGTTCTGACAGAGGGGGCTGGCTCACCGTCTCACCTTTCCCGGCAGTAGAATGGGCTGCTTTGCATGATGGAACTTCCTGATTAGTTCTTTCTCTCCTAATTTCCCTAACAAATCTGGAATCCGACCAGCGAAGTGAGTAACAACCGAGAGCTTCTGATCCTCGTCGCCTGCACAGAGGGGGCTTACAGGTCACCTGCAAAGACTCGGACAACTCTGGACCCAGGTATTTATTTATTTGGGAGGGCTTATAGCGCTTCCTCGTCTCCCCAGCCACTTCAGAGCGCTAGAATAGAAAGATAAAGTAAATACCTTCATTGAAAGCTGCTTTTCATTTTGGGGGAGTAGAGGGGAAGGAAGCAACTAGGGGTTGCATTAAGATATCTCACAGGTAATATTTGGAAACGAATACAATTCAGTGTCTGAATATTTTGAAATTTAAGTTGTTCCTTTCTGGGTGTTTGAGATATTTCCCCGCTCACGCTCTGGGAAGGGAAAAAAACGTTAAGGGCTCATCTAAATGAAAACTGTGCACCCTCCATTCCTGAAAAGAAAGGATGGTAAACAGGGATGAACATATTGATGCCAGGATGTTAGGTAAGGTGCACAAAACTGTAAGGAATTGGGTCGTGTTTCAATTCAAGCTAATGTGAAATATTCTTAATCTTTAACTCCGTAATTTGAATGTTGTATTTTTTTCCAGTAAAAATTTCTGAAATGTAGTAGAGCTTTCAAATGTGCTAATTCAATGAGGGCATACCCAACGTATATATATATTTTTTCCATTCTGGGAATTGTAGCCCTGTTTGTCCCATAATGAATCCAGGACTCCAAGTACCACAATGCAAAGAGTAGGGATTGGATGAGCTCCTCAGTAATGGAGTTGAGAAACATGAAAGCTCTGAGTCGGGAATGTTTGTTGTTATTTAACTGAAGCAGTATTGGAGCCAAAAAAAATGGGTTAACAATGCAAAATGTGTCACCACAGCTATACAAACTCACCCCTGAAAGACAGACGGTGGAGAGGTTGAGCTCAAACATCCCCAAACCATGCTGCACCAGGAGGGTGGTCACATTACCTGCATTCATATATATGGCCAAAATTTGCTATCTCAATCCAGGTCATTACATACTGTTTCTAGTCCTTGCTTTTCACCCACACATCATTGCTGCTGTCGAGTGAGGCTTTCAGGTGTATTAGCAGTGCTTTAAATGGGCCGGTACTGTCTGGTACGGAGTACCGGCACTTTTTTATTTTGAGAGGGTGAGTACCGGCACTTCTCGAGAGAAATGCTATACTTTTAATTGGAGAGTACCGGCACTTCTCAGAAACAAGCAGGTACTCTGGTAAAGAGTACCTGCACTTCTATTTTTCCATTTCAAGCACTGTGTATTAGTATATTTAGGTCAATAGGAGGAAAATAAGACTACAGTACCAACAATGCATTAGGATGTGCTCGAAAGCCAGTCTCTGGAAAGAGTGCCCATAGTGACATTGTCCTCTTAGATCTTGTGCGTGGCTTAGCACCTGCAGGAAAAGGGGGCTTCTAGTGGTTGAAACAGTAGTTGATTGACGGAGGCGAAGGTGGTGAATCCATATGGGCGAGCTAAGCAGTTGTCTAGGGCAACATCTAAAGCGAGGCACCGAATTCGAGGAAAAAAACACATTTTATAAAGTTAAATAAATGGGGAGCACTAACTGCACTGTTCACCTAGAAAGACAGTTGTAGCAGCTAGTCTAGACTGGGCTCTGGACAGTGGTTGAAGGAAATATCATGGGAAGCCCTTGAAAAAGTGCAACCAAAGGCGTCCCATCACTCTGTCCCCACAAATAACCTCGGTTGTAATTGCTGAGGAACTTTACGTACATCTAGAATGAAATGTCACTCCATGAACAATGATTTAGAACACAGACACTCTCAAGCAATTGGCATTTTTATTCTTTGGGAAACTGGACTCAATCAATTTTCTCATCTTGTTGAATGGTTCTTATAAAGAATAATTGATTTTCTTTTTTCGGGTACTATACCCTAAATCCAAATAGTACCTTGATGAATCCTTAAATCAGTCAAACATATGCCAAAGGGGTAACAATTAATGCCCAAATATCATTTGCTTTTCTAAGGGAGTGCATGCATACTAATATACTTCTTTACATATGACTGCTAAAAAATCAAAAATGTAAAAATCTGTGAAAAATCTGTGATGCTTCCACAAACTAAGGTTGCAAATGCACTTTGAATCACATATACTGCATTACGATGTCTGCATTGTGGTTAAAACTATGCACATATTGAAGAAACTACATGTCCCAGAAGTCATGTACATGCTGTAAACAGGAAATGAGATAAAAGAGTTGGAACAGGTAATGCCACTTACCGTGACCAAGGCCGTCAGGCTGAAACGCGTTGGTATGCAGACTAGGCTCTGTGTGAATAAAATGTGAAAATCCAAAAGCTCCTGAGTGCTGCGTTTCTTTGATTGAAAAAAAAATATATATATATATATATCGTCATTCATTCTAACAGTTCCAGTTAACGTGCACATACTAGTAACATCATTACATAGCAAGTCTCTAATACACACCAACAGTTTAAGCCCTTGCACACTTCACTCACCCACCCCAATGCTTCCCCGCACCTCTTTACATAGTGTGCCTAACGGGTGCGAGTCGCCCTCCCATAAAAGACATGAAGCAGGTTGTTGTCGTTCACCGCGTAGTCTTTTATTGAAACTTCAAGCAAGCAGTGTCATTAATCCTTTATTCATCTTGGATTATTAATCCTTTATTCATCTTGACTAAGGTAAATCTTTAAAATACTTTGCTTATCAATGCCACAGCATACGAATAAATCTCAAAGTTGTACATTGTCATTATATTTACAACCCACACTCCAAGGGGCCTTTTGCTTAACCTTCGGGCTGTGCCAGCAGGCCACAACCAAGATAGCCTGCTCTCCTTAAGTTGACCGCCCTCCGGTCAACTGAGCCGCAGGTAAATAATGTGCCTCCACTTGAGACAACCATACCGGGGTATACCCCCTTCAATGTTCTAAACATACACCGAGGCGTCTTGGGTAGGGGAGGAGAGGTCAAGGACCACCAGCAGGTCAGTCCCCCTCTCCCGCCAGCCCATAGCCTCACAATGACTGCTTGCCCTTTCCAAGGGGCAGCCAGTCCATACCAAAAAGGAAGTCCACACCCTTTTCTTGCCTGGGACCCCGCCATTCTCTTCCTTGTTGCAGGGATGGGTGGGTGGGTAATTCTTTTGCTGGTCTGCTGCCGCCGGAGCTGTTGAGAGAGGACAAAGAGGGTTAGTTCTGCCTCCCCCGAGGTTTTATACCCTCGGGGGAGGGAAGGTCGACCCTGCCTTCCTGATGACGCTGGGCTCCCGTGATAGGCTCACTTGGACATGCCTTACTGGCTCTTCCCTGTCCTGTTGCTGCCTTGAGGACGTCACTGCTGGCTCACGCCCCTGATGCCACTAAGGGCGCCACGCCCCTAGGAGCGGGTGGCGCCGTCATTAGGTTTGGGTTTCACATTAGTCCTCGTAAAAAAACATGCAAACAGTACCTGCTTTGGGAACCACTAGTTCATCTCTGCAAACGTATTGTTTCCAAATCCTTAAAATATACAGGTTGAGGCTTTGGCTCCAACCAGAGGAGTATTATCCTCTCACCTAATTCTATTGGCTTTCAGAAATATAACACCGCCTTCCAGGAAGGGCTTTCTTTTGAATTCAGGAGGGACTTTTTTACATATGAAAGTACAGTTAATCATCACACTGTCAAAGAGCATTTGTGAATGCCTGTGTTTACAAACTTGACATGTGCTGACACATTAAAGCTACATCTGTTGGCTTTGCCAAAGCTTGTTCCGGTCCTGCCACTGACTTTTATAACTCTTAGACCACAGGTTGATATGTGGTAAATAAATAATTAATTACCGGTTCTATTTTTCAGGATACTATATAAACAGATAGCTCAATAAATAAGAGTCAAGATTCGAGGTAGCTGGAGTTTACAGGCTTTAATCAGACATAAAGGACAGGAACAGGACAGCCTGCATGTGAATAGGATGGCAGCTGCCGGGGGCAGGATCTGGGAATTGGCTAGCTTTTAATAACAGTGCACAATATTTATAGTTAAACAAATACATTACATTCAATACAGGGGGCGTAGCAGTAGGCGTGGTTTGTAGCAGTCGCGAAAGATAAGGGCAAAATGATGTAACAAGAAGGCGTGTACAGGGCGTATACATAGACATGTGATGTAAACGTAACAGAATATGTCATAAAAAGGGGCGGAAACATGGAGGGGGCTACCTGAGCAGCTGGGACCTCTAACCTAGTGGTGCGCGCAAACTGGCAATGACGTGTTACCAGGGAGAACTGGGGGCTATGACTTCTGCCCTAGAAGAGGAGACGAAAGTCTGGAGGGTCAGAGCGACATGTACCTAGGCATATCTAGTATCTGGTGTTTATAGTACATGTTGGTAGAATCCAAAAGTTATCAGGGCAAAGGCTAACAGACACTAAGACTGGTGCATGCATAATTCTATATGTAGTGCGTGTGCGAGGAATATTCTATGAATATTAATACAGTATTTCTCTTACATGGAGACATAAAGGCTAGACCATGACGGAAACTATTGATGTGATTCAGTAGCTTAGGAATGCAGAGAAGGAGGGCTGGACTGATAACTAGAAACATAACATACTCTTGGCAGACTGGGAGGCAGAGCCAGGCCTAGCCGGGTACTGCGAGGCATGAAAGTAAGTGAAGGGGCAGGGATACAGGTGGGGGCTGTATCGCTCCTCGGAGAGGGTTCAGGAGACAGGAGCTGAATCTGAGTCCGGGCCCTTTTGAGGCCTAGAAACGGGGATAATTCAATGAATTAAAGTGCACACTGTAAAACGTGGCAACGTAGGTTTACATAGGCCTAATATTCGTTGTTTTCACGAGGACTGGAAACTGGCATATTAGAGATGGACACAACTGTAATTGCGTCTTTAATCGATCAGAAAGGGGATACATGCATATCGATCATGCACATATGACATAACATGGGGAACACGTAGGCACATATGACATGGTAAAATTTACTTTTCCACAGATAACGTAGTGTAAGGAGTACTAAAGTATGAACCAGAGGTAAGATATTCTTCTATTTGAGGATAGTCGAGTTCTTGTGTACGAAGTGTCTAGTTTTAGGGAGTACCCACCAATCTAGACCCCTTGGGATAAGGCACTTGTGGGAAAGTGGGTTTCTGTTGCAGTACCCACCATACACACTTTCTGCCAGAAGTCTGATGCACTTTGACTGAGTGTGCCCTAGGTTCCTGACAGTCAGGTTTCCAGGGTCTGTGTTCTTTCCCAAACCTGTACCATTGCTCACACAGTTGGCACACCTCTGGGCCACTTATAAGTCACTTATAATAGGTACCAGTGGTACCAAGGACTTGGTGACCAGAGAAGGTCCTTTAGAGAAGAGAATCACCTTCAAGCTTCTCACCCACACACACAAGGCCCTCCATAACACCAGGCCTGCCAACCTGAACCACCACCTCACGTTCCACGCTCCCCAGCGTTCTCTATGCTTGGCCCAGCTCTCCCTCGCAACAGTACGTCGGATCAAGAAAACCAAAGCAGGAGGGCGCTCCTTCTTCCTCCTCGCAGCCAAGGCATGGAACTCCCTCTCTCTCCACCTCTGACAGACTACATTGCGCCCTTGGTTCCTAGAGGTCCTCAAGACCTGACTCTTCGACGGAACTCGGTGATCCTCCAGGATCTGCGGACCCCACCCCCATCACTAAGCGCCTTGAGACCCGTTCCCGGATAAGAGGCATGTGCCTAACAAACCCATGATTGATTAATTGGTTTGGGCTGCAGCATGTATTGAGCCACCCTAAAGGACCCCATTCAAAACACATACACCCTGCCATTGCCGGATATGTGTTGTAGCTAAACTAATAGAGTCAACATGACACACCTTTCTGGGTGCCATGCCTACACACCACTGCATGTGGCATAGATAAGTCACACCTCTGGCAGGCCTTACAGCCCTAAGGCAGGGTGCACTATTACCACAGGTGAGGGCATAGCTGCAGGAGCAATATGCCCTTACAATGTTGAGTCCATTCTTGGACACTGTAAGTGCAGTGAAGCCATTTTGTGTACACGGACTGGGAGTTTGTCAACCCGAACTCCACAGCTCCATGCTTGCTTTGTTGAAGACTAAGATGTTTGGTATCAAAATTCTCAGCATTATAAACCCACACTGATACCAGTGATGGATTTATTATAAAGTACAATCAGAGGGCATCTTAGAGATGCTCCCTGAAAAGCGACCAACTTCTAGTTTATTAGCTGACAAGTCTCTGCCAGCCACCATCATACAGGATTCTGACCTCATGGAGTAAGAGCCTTTGCGCTCTCTGAGGTCAGAAACAAAGCCCTTTCTGTGTGGAGGTGCTTCTCACCTCCCCTCGCAGGAACAGCAGCACTTGGTGCTGAGCCTCAAAGGCTCTCTCTTTGTGCTATGCTGATTTGGGAAGCTCCAAATAGTGGATATGCCCACCCCCTGTCCTCGCCACACTTTTTGTCGGCAGGTCAGGCAGGAAAATTAGTAAGCAGAGTAGGAGTGCCCCACTGGGCCTTGCACACCCCTAGGTGACCAGGAGCTCAGGTGAACCCCTCTTCAAAATTCTCAGTTTTGGCGAATTAGGCCCAATAGGAATAGGGATAGGCCCTCTCCCCAAAGGCAGGAGGCACCCAAAGGGTTTAGTCACCTTGGGGACAGTAGCCATTGTTGTGCATGGAAGTGCACAACATGCCTTCCTGGCATTGTGGCGGGTGGTGCTGAGTGCACCGTCCGCCACAAGTCAGGAATGCTGTATGCGCCCGCCACTGTGGCGGGCGCATCATAATGGCAGCCACAGGACCCCCGCCCTTATGGCAGGAGGTCCCTTTGTACGACAGGATGGCGGGCGGACAAAGTCTGTCCGCCATCCTAATGTGCCCCTACATCCCTTTTTGATATAGTATATACAGAGCCAGCTTCCTACAGCCCTCCCATAGCTGCAGTGGCTTGTGTTAAGTTACTGTTGATGCAGTGTATTTGCATAGACTCTCAGGCTTGACACTCATAGCTGCTCATGTCGTTTCCAACTTCCCTTAGCAGAGACGGCCACCACTAAGCACATCAGAATCTACATTCTGATTGGTTGAGGTCTGTTGACATCACACTGGTATGGGCTGTGATTAGCTGCCTCGATTCTGGTAGCTCCGCCCTCGCTTGCATACTGGTGGGAGGAGATGAGAGGAATGGGCTTTAGATGGTGGAATAAACCAATCTAGTGTGTGAGTTCCTTAAAAATAAGCAACATTTTGATAAACAGACTCGGTAAATGTATGAAACCTACTTTCCTCTCTCATAGCAAACTTTAGTGTGCAGGTATTTCTAGTCGTTTCTAGTTACACGTCAATTACTTCTTATTTTGTCTAGAGCGATTTTAATATGATCAATTCAGGGTGTATGGGGCTCGGTTCGTTCTGCCTCACCCTCACATATCTGCTCTCTACCACCAAGATGAAATGGATGAGGTGAGAAATGCCGGCACCTTTCATCGTAGACGTACCTACCAATATGATCTTGAAGTATGGGCTGGTGTGAGGAACTAACTTGGTTCTAAGCATCATGAACCCAGTCTGTCCTGCCATCACCAAATCCCTTGCCAACACCAGACTAACGCTGTCTGTGCTTAGCCCACCCTAGCTTATAATTATTCAACCTTACACAGCCCTCCATCAGCCCTGCAACCTGTCTTCGTACACCCTAGATCGCCATCAGTCCACTCCAGCCTACCTTAATCCTACACTCGGCCGTCAAAAACCCATGTAGCATCAGCATACACTTGCCCACAAGCAGTACCCTTCAGCCGGGCAATAAAATTACCCTAGACCTGGTATTGAGACAAAATACCTAATATAAGAATTTTGAGATTCATAATATCGAGTCAAAAACAAAGGCTAGCCAAAACAAAGAGAATGCTGAAGAGTCTTGGGGCCGAGCACAGAGAATCTGCAAAAAAAACTGCAAATTTAACTTATGTACTTCCAGCATTATTAATGTCCAATTTAGTGTGCACAAGTTGCAGCCACATGCCACCTAGTCTAAGTTAACTGGTCTGCCTGGCAAAGTCAACGCTATGAAAGACTGACATAGGTATGTACGCGTACCTTCAGGAACAGGTATATATGAGGCCTCTAACATCCTAGCATATACATGCATTCAGCATGTTTGGGAAACAGCAAAGTCTGCTCTGATAGCGGACCCCACTTTGTAGACATTTTTGGTGCTTGCTTTGAGTGGCAGAATCTCCCAAAGCATTAACATTAGCATATTTTCTGCTTGACTGTTTCTCAACAAAGTGGCACTTCCAATGTGCATACAAATTCAGCTATTATGGGGACAACCCTAATTTTGGTGAAACTTCAGCCACCGCCTTTGTTGAAAAAAATATGGAAACCAAAGTGATGGACAGGCACCCCCTTGACCAAAACAAAAATCATTTTGTTGAATCACATTTAAAATAGTTAGTATGCTTGAGGATGATGTGATCATGTGGAAACGGTAAACAAAAAGACTTTCCCCTTGGTGGACACACTTCATTTGAATGCACTTTATACTCATGGAAAAATACCCGTATAAACACTGTGCCTTACACACTATGAAATACCCACACACACATTTTATCATTAAAAAGTTTAATTCTTTTTTTATATCAAATAGGACCAAAGGTCTTGTTCACAAATTTTCACTTTAAAAACAACAGCACAAGTTGTTTTTATTTGTGGGCACAACTTGTGCTGTTGTTTTTTGATATAAAAAAGAATAAACTTTTTAATGATAACATTTGTGTGTGGGTATACCATAGTGTGTAGGGCACAGTGTTTATACGGGTATTTTTCCATGAGTATAAAGTGCATTCAAATGAAGTGTGTCCACCAAGGGAAAGTCTTTTTGTTTACTGTACAAGTACCTCATTCCCTTTGTGTGCGAAGGGGTCTCTCTCTTGTCTCAAAACATCATGTGGAAACGGCCAATGAGGAGAATGTTACCACTTTCTTTGGGTCAAAATAGGACACTTTGTTAGAAAAACTTTTTTTGTCGTTTTTGTTCTCCCAAAAGCAGTACAAAGACAGTGACGTCAGACTACACCGAGGTAGCAAAAAACGTACAAATGATGTAGGACATTTTGGAACTAAAAGTGATATTGTGAGCAAAGCATGCTTTGTTAAACAATGTTTTGTGGAAAAGCAGCACCTGGAGATTGATTAATATATTAATAAAAGCAAATACTGATGAGGTTGGAATTCTTTTTGAAGCAAAAGGGAATTTTGGGAAAAATATGTTTTTTAAAGTGGAGTCAATAGTGATGGGAAACTAGATAAAAGTAAACTAAAAACACACAATACATATTATTCACAAACTTTAAGTATGTAACTGATCAAAACTTGTTTAGTTGATATTTAAGAACTCTTTATCTGTAGTAGATGTTTTATCTTTTCATGGTTAAAGTGCAGTTAGGCGTTTGAGAAGTTGATATTTTTCGCTAGGTTTGTAACTCGATTGTTCTATATATTATAGATCCCTCTGGCACATCGTAGCACATTATAATCTATCTCCAGCTCATTGTCAACAATCAATCCACCCCTGCCTGCCATAAACAACCTTACAGTGGAAACGGCTCAGTAGTAGCCCTTTTTCTGTCGCAATTAGTCCACTTCAGCCTGCTGTCATCAAATTCCAATCCTTTACTGACCCATCCCAGCCCGACAACATCCAATCCCAGCCCAACATCAGCCAACCACAGATTACCATCATCTGACCCCAGCAAGCCATCAGGTCACCACAATGCCCCTTGAGCCCATCCTCAGCCTAGGCCAGTCTGCGTCATCTGCCCTGCCTAGCCCGTCATCAATTCATACCAGATTGCCATTTGCCCGCACCAGTCTGCTGCAGCCCCAACCATTCTATTATCTGCTCACACCAGCCTACCATCAGCTGTCACCAGTTTGCCATTAGCCTTGTCAGACCTGCTTCAGCCTACCTTTGCCTGCTTCCTGCACACATGGGCCTATTCCCACCTGCCCTCTGACCACCTCATAACTTGGCCTCAATTTTTCTCAGCCCACCCAATCAAGCTCTCAATCCACCAACCAGATTACATCACCCGCTACACAAGTGTGTCATTAACGCTCTCCAGTCAGCCATCGGCAAGCCAATGGTAATTCCAGCCAACCAGTCCATTCCAGTCCAGTCCAGCCTACAATAAGCTGAGTCAGCCTATAAATAACCCATACCCTCCAGACTTGTGTCCATCCAAACCATCCATCAGTCCACCACAGCATACCATCCACCCCCCTCAGTCTGTAATCCCACTCAAACACAGCTCACTCGTTATCCACCTCCTATTCAGCGCCTGGGCAGGCGTTAAGGAGTCATCAGTAGCTGATGTGGTGTGTATTTGTGAATTGCTGGTAAAAGGATTTCATGCTGTTCTATTCCATATGGGCCGACTCGAATATGTGCAGTGAGGAAAGTGCACAGATAAGATATGTTACGAAGATAGTTCATGCAGATATACAGGAAAACTTTCTTTATTCCAGTATTACAGGGCACTCTTAAGCAAAGACCCACACATTCCACCAGGAACAGTCAGTGCTTAATTTGTAAAATAATGAATACCAGTGCCCAAAGCTCTGCTCAGAAGTCCGCGGCAGGTGCAATTAAATGTCAGCACACCCAATACCAAGGCTGAATAATCTTGAATCTACTGCATGCGTCTTTAATCCACTACCAGACACTTCCTACCCGTTTTTAGGTTGAGCCTATCCCGTTCCGCAGGAATGGATAGGGGAGAATTTTAGTGGGCAAAAAAGTTCTCAAACCATCGGGCGGATTTCAAACAGTTCACGTGAAATCACGTGAACACAAGCACACGCATTTCCCCACATCAAAGCCATCAGCCTCCCTCCCACAGCCTTCCCCAGCGTGCGCAGTGCGTGCTGGCCTCACTTCTCCTCCCCCCTAATTGCTGGCACTTTCACGGCCGCCAGGCCGTGAGCTACATCAAAGGGTTCCGCTGCCCCGCCCCCTGCTTCACGGCCGCTTCCGATTTCTGCCCGTCATCACATCATCAGCCTCCCTCCCAAAGGCAGCCATCTGTTTGTCCCCCTGCACCTCCCCCCCCCAGTTTCCTCGTTCTCTTTGTTCCTTTCCCCCACCCAGGCCCTCAGAAATCCACCCCCACACCCTCCGAGTCCTTCCCCCTGCCGCACTCTGTGTCGCTTGTTTTGTAATTTCGTGTACATGGCTTCTTTTCTTCTTACCTCGAGGTGGCATACTGTATCGCTTGGTATCTTTTCTTGATTTGCCTTTCTTAACTCCGCTATAATTATTATTATTTTTTTTTTTAAAACAAGGAAAATTAAATCGCTATTTTCAGGTGGGTCAGTTCAGTTACCCTTCACTGAAGTGAGCCATTTGTTGCTTGTTCACACTTCTTTCACGGCCGCGAGGCCTTCAAAGGGATTCTCTTCCCCTAATTATTCACTGCCCACGGCCAACGGTACTTTCACTTTCACGGCCGCCAGGCCGTGTCTCGCATTTTTGCTTTTTGTTAAGCATACTAGAAACATTTGTTTCCCATTAGTCTCCCTCGTGTAATTCTCCCCCTCTTCCACGCTGCCTACCACCCTCCTCAATGATGTCCTTGTATGCCTATCCCCATTGCCTATTTGCCAGTGTTCTTCTTTCGCTCTTGCCCAGTTCCAGGTTGTGCTCTCACATCTGTTTGTCCCCCCGTACCTCCCCCCCCAGTTTCCTCGTTCTCTTTCTTCCTTTTCCCCACCCAGGCCCTCAGAAATCCACCCCCACACCCTCCGAGTCCTTCCCCCTGCCGCACTCTGTGTCGCTTGTTTTGTAATTTCGTGTACATGGCTTCTTTTCTTCTTACCTTGAGGTGGCATACTGTATCGCTTGGTATCTTTTCTTGATTTGTCTTTCTTAACTCCGCTATAATTATTCTTTTTTTGTTTTTTAAAACAAGAAAAATTAAATCGCTATTTTCAGGTGGGTCAGTTCAGTTACCCTTCACTGAAGTGAGCCATACTCAGAGAATCCATTAAGTTGTTTAACGAAAACCCAGTATTAAAGCTTGTGGTTCTTGCTAGCCAGGTAACCTGGTAACCTTATTGAAGGAGCCCAGTGCTGAATATGTATGCTTGTCAAGTGATGTCAGGAATTAATCGGGTGGCAATGTGCGCTTCTCTGCCCACACTCATGCTGAAATTCTCGATCTTTTCATGTAGTATTAGAGCTCCAAGACGCTCCATGCTGTTTGTCACAATTGGTGATGAAACAGAGCTCCCTACTACACTTTACTAAACAGTGGAAAAGCAGGGAATTTTGAAGACTGTTGAAATGTCTTCTTGTTAGATGGGCAGTGAATCAGCGCAAAATAGTTATTGGCTCCGTTAATGTGTTTTAGCCAGGTTATGTTGTACAGCTACGGTGAAGCATGACTGAAAGGACTACAAGTTGCTCTCATTTTTGTCCGTGTGCTTCCCCCCTGCCCCTTGCAACCCCAGCATCACTCAGTGCAACCCCTGCATCACTCACTGCAACCCCTGCATCACTCACTGCAACCCCTGCATCACTCAGCGCAACCCCTGCATCACTCAGCGCAACCCCTGCATCACTCAGCGCAACCCCTGCATCACTCAGCGCAACCCCTGCATCACTCAGCGCAACCCCTGCATCACTCAGCGCAACCCCTGCATCACTCAGCGCAACCCCTGCATCACTCAGACCAACCCCAGCATCACTCAGCACCACCACAGCATCACTCAGCACCACCACAGCACCACCCACCACATTATCACTCAGCACCACCACATTATCACTCAGCACCACTCAGCACCACCACAGCACCACCAAAGCACCACTCAGCACCACCACAGCATCACTCAGCACCACCACAGCACCACTCAGCGCCACCCCAGCATCACTCAGCACCACCACAGCACCACTCAGCATCACCACATCATCACTCAGCGCTACCCCAGCATCACTCAGCACCACCACATTATCAATCCGCACCACCACATTATCACTCAGCACCACCACCGCACCACTCAGCACCACCACAGCACCACTCAGCATCATCACTCAGCGCTACCTCAGCATCACTCAGCACCACCACATTATCACTCAGCACCACCACATTATCACTCAGCACCACCACAGCACCACTCAGCACCACCACAGCGTCACTCAGCACCACCACAGCATCACTCAGCACCACCACAGCATCACTCAGCACCACCACAGCACCACTCAGCCCCACCACAGCACCACTCAGCCCCACCACAGCATCACTCAGGACCACCACAGCACCACTCAGCACCACCACAGCATCACTCAGCACCACCACAGCATCACTCATAGCCACTACAGCACCACTCAGCGCCACCCCAGCATCACTCAGCACCACCCCAGCATCACTCAGCACCACCACAGCATCACTCAGCACCACCACGCACATACATACAACAACACAAATACACACAAACAACAACACACATACAACTACACACACACATCTACACACATCTATCGCCATCACTCGATCGATCTAGCACCCTCAGTCTATTAAAATATCGCACTCACTCTATCTATCTGTCGCACTCACTCTATCTATCAGCCTCACTCTATCTATCAGCCTCACTCTATCTATCTCCCTCACTCTATCTATCGCACTCACTCTATCTATCGCCCTCACTCTATCTATCGCACTCACTCTATCTATCGCCCTCACTCTATCTATCGCCCTCACTCTATCTATCGCCCTCACTCTATCTATCGCCCTCAGTCTATCTATCGCCCTCAGTCTATCTATCGCCCTCACTCTATCTATCGCCCTCACTCTATCTATCGCCCTCACTCTATCTATCGCCCTCACACTATCTATCGCCCTAAATCTATCTATCGCCCTCACTTTATCGCCCTCACTCTATCTATCACCCTCACTCTATAAATCTATCGCCCTCACGCTAGAAATCTATCGCCCACCCTCTAGCTATCTATTGCACTCTCTCTATCTATCTATCGCACAACAACAGCATCACTCAGGGGCACAACAGCATCACTAAGGGGCACCACAACATCACTATGCCCTACAACAGCATCACTGAACACCACAGCATCACTTGGCGCCACCACAACATCACTCAGCAACACCACAGCAGAAATCTGTGCAACAATCGGACAACAACTGGTTCAAATATGTTCTCTCAATGTTGCAAACTTTATTACAAATGTCAAAAAAAGTGTTAATATTTCCATTATGTTCTTGGATTTTCGTGACAATAAAATACACTAAACATATTCTTCACACAAGGTATTTGCAAAAGTTTTACCAATTGCCATTATACATTACAATAACTTTTATTTAAAAATTAATTATTACATTTCATTAGAAGCCATTGTTATTTGTAATATCAATACATCTAAGTCACGTACAAACAACACATATTGTATTACAATTGCAAAAGGTGTCCCATTTGAAAAAATTAAAACTATTGGCATTGTAAAAGACAAAGCTATTAATTTCTATATTTTCACAATTAAAAAACAAAAATAAAAAAAAGATCATTTACAATACCAAAAGATCAAACTTACCTAATGCGAGACCTATTGCATTGCAAATGCTTGTTCACTGTTGCAGGTTCCTGCTTTCTCCCTTTAAGATGTTTTTTCCGTCTTTCTCTTCCCCCGTCTTTCCACTTTGTGTTTCCCTTTCATGCTCTCGGTAAATGTCTGATGCAGGAAAATGTTTTTCTCCAGTAAAGAGTTCTGGTGGGTCCCACCAGCAACCACCGGCTCAAGTTAAGCACTGAGGAACTGGCATCCTTGCTCTATAGTCATAGCTACCAGCTGACAGCTACTGTGTATGGCACACAGAACACTCTCTCACCACCCATTCTACCTACTCGCAGGTCACTGCATCAGCATCCAGAGGACAAGCAGCACCACACCCAATGGGAACGCAGGTTCCTATTCAATCACAACACAAACTTGGAGCACTGCATCACCACAGAACCCCACAGGATAAAACACTTGTATAAAAAAAAATATGTTTCAACCCCAGCACGTACACCCACATTAATCACCTACACACACACTTAGAACAGACATATCCCTACAATCTAGTCCCTAACAACTTCCACTTTGGCCAACACACATTCTTTGAGGTTACCATACAGAGCAAAGACACAGCCTTCCCTTTCTCGATGTGGCACATTCCAGTAAACACGGTTACAGACCTCCCTTGTTGCACTTAATTGGAGCAAACGCACATGTCCACAATGTTCACAATCTGGCACACTCCACCTCAAGAGGCAATACAGCTCCCTTGAGGCACACAAATGTACGCAGGTATGTAAATGGTATTTCTATCGCGCAAACCCTAGCAAAAAAGGTAGCAGAGTACTGTGCATGGTCAAAAACAAGCTTAAATTCTGCTAGTAATAGGAGAGGAAGTTAAGTTGTGGATGGTTAATGCATTGTGATGTAGTGTTCTTTTAAGAGGTGAGTTGTGATGGCTTTGTAAGTGATGCAGCCAGCCAATGGAGTGCAATCAGTGTGGAGTTGATGTGATAAAAAAAATTCAGGCCCTGGATGAGACATGCTGAGGCATGTAGGAAGCCACTAAGGGATGCCAGTGTTGAACCTAGGAGGCCACTGAGTACAACATTTCCACCATCGAAATGCAAAAGTACAAGGACTTGAACAGAACAGCAGCTCTGGAGTCACTTTCTGGAAGAAATGGTTGGACTTTCTTCATCTTTGGTCAAGAGGGCATAGTCTATGATATATGTGGTGACGGTCTCCATGCTGCAGTGTGGTCTGAAACCAGACTAGTAGTGGTGCAGGAGATGGTTAGCATTGATGTGATCTTGGACTTGAACATAGATTGCTTTTTCAGTGATCTTGCCGACGAATAGTAGGTGAGTAATGGGCTGGAGGTTGGCAAAGTCATCAAAGTCTAGTGTAGGGTTCTTTAGGAGTGGGAGGATCTGGCCAGTTTTGAGAACTTCTGGGAAGATGTCTTCAGTGGGGGAGGTATTGACAATGGTAAGTGGGTGAAAGAGAGCATCTCCAGAGAAAGTTTTGAGGAAGGATGATGGTAAGACTTCTTCTTCCTTAGAGGTGGTTTAGAGGGACTTGGGTATGTGCTAGTTCTGGGAGAGATGGGGCTTTCAAGACTAACCATTGCGAGATTCGATGGGAAGGGGTGGTGTGAAAATGGAGCAGGCTTAGATTGATCAATTTGCAGTCAGATCATCTGTTCTGATTTTCTTCCACTTTATTTACTGTCTGTGAATGGATTATTTATTGTCAGCAAGAGCTTTAAAATCCCAGGGTGCTAAAAGCTTTGACTTGCACTTGCAATTTGTAACTGGGGCGTTGACGTTCACATAGTTTTCCCCAACATTTTTGAACTTGTTTAGAAGGGTGTTGGCATGAGACGTGGAGCTAATAGGGTGGTGAAAGATGGGTTCCAGCACTAGGTTGTCTATGGAAAAGTCTTTGAAGGATCTGAAGATTTGTTCGTCTCTTTTATGTTGACCATGGTTCATTGGTATTCTGCTGAGCAGAGATACTGGGATGGCAGAGCGATCAATCCTGTCCAAGGCTATGGGTGGTTTGCAATGTATTGTTGGTAATGCCGAGAAGACTAGATTGAGGATGTTGCCTATGTAGTATGTTGGTTCTGTGAAATGCTGTACAAGTTGACTGTATCAATGCAGTTTAAGAGGGTGTCTTTAATATATTTTTTGTTTGCATTGTCTGGGAGGTTGGCGTCACCCAAGAGGTCAGAGTCCGATGGATGAGGTGTTGAGTACATCTGAGAATTCCTCAATGAAGTCCATGTTCTGCCCTGGGGGGTCTGTATATGAGATGGAATGTGACCGTCTGAGTTGCCGAGAGATAAATGGCATGTCAACCATTGAGCTGAGTGTTACTTGCTTGCATAATGTGCTTGCCTAGCATGCTGGACTAGAAGTACTTATGGATGACAGTGAGACCTCTTCCCTTATGTACACGGTCTGTATGATGTAGGCTCTAGCCTGTGTGAAGAAGGACGTCTAGGATGTGCGAAGATGTGGGGGTGAAACTTTTGTTGTGAAGAAGAGGGAATCAAGCTTGTGATAGGTGATGAGGTCTGTGATGTCTGGTGCATGCAATACTGCATAGCGACAATTAATGAACATAAGTTGGAATATGTGTTCTGTAGTTTGAGGCAATGTGGTGGTTAGTTGGATGTGTATGAGGTTGGGTCTATGTGTTGTGAAAAAGCTATGTGAGTGTCTAGTTTGTCTACGTCTGGGTGTGATCTTGGAGTTTGGCAATACGGGAAGCTGAGTGAAGCACATGATTAGAATCTTGCCCAGTAGGTTTCTTTGAAACTGGGTATGGTCAAAGGCCCTACCAGTCCAAATAGGCAATGCACTTGCCTGTGTGCGCCTTTGCTGGGGAAGCCCTGACGATGGGATGTAGAGAAGTGTTGGTTGATTTAGGGAGAAGACAGGAAGTGATGTCATTTTCTGTGTAAATGGATGGTGGTAAATGAAGTCTGCTTGCTTGGCTTCTTCTTTTTTGATTTTTCAGTTCTTCCCTGTCCAGTGCTGGCAAACTCTGTTCTTTCACTTGGTGTGAACGTGTAAAACGTTTGAGGAACTCATCACAACACTTGCCACTCTTCATTGTGATTCTCACTAGCACATCTGCTGTGAGGCACTTAACACTGTCCACGTTGCATGTGAAAAAGCTGGGTTCCACATTCTAGACTTACTCTGGAACCCCTGGCTGATGGGTCTTTGTTGCCTGCTTGTAAGCATGGAGGGAGAGGGAATCATTAGCCAGTTATACATTACCATTTCCCATGACAATAAAGAAACAGACTCTTTTTGAGTATATTTATTATAAAGACAAGAATAGTTGGACATGCAAACACCTCAAGACGAAAGTGTAAAGAAACATGGGCACTATTACAAAACCAAGCCTACAAATGAAATTTATGCAGCGCAACATGCACAAAATGACCAATTCTATTAGCAACCTTAAACATGAAAGTGAACAGGGAGAAACGAAAGTTAGGCCTACCGAATTCGGTTAACATAGGAACAATACACCGGTTTAGAATACATGTGTATATATATGGTCATTAACCGCATGCGTGCGGGCGGAATTCCGCTCGTACGCTGACTTTTTCAAAAGCGCACTTTACGTGACGAGCTGGGCTCGTCATGAGCGTGCGAGGAGGCTACCTCATGACGAGCCCAGCTCATCATCAGCGTCGAAGGGGTTAACAGCCACATGTTATATGAACATTGGTATGAAAACATTCATTAGTATACAACGAAATGGAAGCAGGCGGTGGTTTCCCCAATCATCAAGAAGCCCACCTTGGACCCCTCGAAGCCCGAAAGTTACCGCCCGATTTCACTGTTACCCTGGCCGGCGAAGATAACGGAGGCTCATGTCAATCTGGCCCTGTCAGAACATCTTGTCCGGACTAATGCCCTTGACCCCACGCAGAATGGCTTCCGTGCTGGGCACAGCACGGAGACCGCCCTCCTCGTGATGGTAGAGCATCTACGAGCGGGGTTGGATGCTGGTCAGATGGCGGCGCTGATATTATTAGATCTCAGCGCCGCCTTTGACACGGTCTCCCATAGCATCCTATTGCACCGGCTCGAGGAGATTGGCGTCGGGGGCCAGGCTCTGCAGTGGTTCCGCTCCTTCCTCGACAGTCGTTCCTTCTGTGTGGCCATCCCTCCCTTCAAGTCCAATTTCCAGCCGCTGGCCATGGGGGTTCCGCAGGGATCCTCGCTGAGTCCCACGTTGTTCAATCTGTACGTGAGACCGCTGGCTGAGGTCGCTAGGCAGTGGGGCCTGACCTTGGTCTCATATGCCGACGACACACAGCTGGCGGTTACTCTCAGCGGGGATGCGGAACAAGATGCCCCCAGGTTCCAGAATGGACTGAAGGCGGTGGCCAGCTGGTTGACAGGGAACTGTCTCCAGCTTAATGCCACCAAGACAGAGGTTATGATTGTCGGAAAGAGAGTGGAATTATGGGGTGATCAATGGTGGCCGGCAGAATTGGGACCAACTCCAACTCCGGTATTGGAACTGAAAAATCTGGGAGTTTGGCTGGATGCTGGTCTTACCTTTGTGGGCCACACTAAGAAAACAGCAGCGTGCTGTTTTGGCCTCCTTAGGGGTTTAAGACCTGTCCTTAAATTTTTTGATGCCCCAACCAGGCAGCTGGTAATCCAGGCCACTGTCATCTCCCGCCTGGATTATGCCAGCTCTCTCCTGGTGGGGGCTAACCTGACAGAAATTACCCGCTTACAACGGGTACAAAATGCTGCGGCTAGAGCAATTGTTGGCCTGCCCAGATTTTGTCCTGTGTCCAATGTCCTCCTCTCCCTGCACTGGCTTCCAGTGAGGAAGCGAATTCATTTTAAGGTCCTTTGTTTGACCTTTAAAATTCTGAAAGGTATAGGCCCCCAAATCATGTCGAATTTCCTGTCCTTCTACGTACCTACACGCACCCTCCGTTCTCAAGGCCAGGCTCTTGCTGTGGGCCCTAGATTCAGGCTCTGCCGGGCGGGTGGACGCTCTTTTAGTGTTAAAGCTGCAACCATCTGGAATTCCCTTCCGGCTGAAATCCGCCTGCTGGAGGACCTTATGCTTTTTCGGAAAGCTATTAAAACTTTCTTATTTTAGTCTGTCTTCCTAGTGGTCTTACCTGTTTAGTTCCTGTTATGTTATGTCCTACCTTGTCACTGCGCCAGGACGCTCCTTCGCTGGAGCAGCTGTGCGCATAACAAATATCAATAACATAACATAACATAACATTAGTCATGAATATACTTTTACACAATTATGTCATCTAAACACATACAATTACAACATTAACTCTTTGACCCACCGAAGAAAATACTGCATCACTTCACTTACACGATATTGCAACACACGATCTAATGACCCAATTTTATTACAACAGATTGTATGTGGATGCAAACTAATTGTGATTATAATGCACCCCTACAGTTTTCCTTACTCCCTCTTCTGGTCTTAGCTACCCAATGGGGACACACTCCTCCAAAGGGACAATACCTTGACTGCAGTCCTGGTTTTCACTAACACGGGACATGTTTTGAGTCATCAGTAGTCCGGACACAAGATGACAGTCCACATGTCTGACTTCTGTTGGGTACAAAGGAAGCAGTTCAGGTGCCTGGCACATAAGGAAAGATTATCTTTAAGTGTCATAATAGCAAATTCAGGGAGTAGTTGTGATTGTTTGGTTGCCAGTGTGCATACAATTTGAATGTTTTTGTCCAGGAGATGGAAGGGGGGGTAGGTTGAAATGAAAAAAGAATATTCTGGTGGTGAGCGAGATGGAATCCGAGAGAAGATTCCTTGATGATCTAAACTGCATCGCTGCACACCCAGGGTGAGATAAATCCCCTGTCCCCATAGCTGGTAGCCTCCTGGGCCAAACATGGGGCCAGTAGGTACCTGCAGCCACTGGTGAGAAGTCCTATGGGGAGTCTGCTACCACCCAATAAGATTTCCTGATGTACCAAAGCAGTTTAGAGCTCACTGGCACCACAGTAGAAAATATCGAGAAGAGGAACAGTATATGAGTAGGAACCTTGGAACTCAACAGATGGCCATCACTGCTCCTGGTGGGTATCTGGGCAGCGTCCTACTTTAGAGTGCCCTATAGAGACTGGTAAGGTTCCAGGCTTGTCTTCTAGGGATCGGTAAAATCACCTGCTGAGACAATACTCTAATCCCCATGCCCAGACAGTGGACCTAATGATGCATCCCTACACCCGAAGTGGTTCCTACTTCAAAGAGGACACAAAGTAGGCCAAAATATAATTGAGAATGTCCTATGTAGGATACAAGACACTCTTGCATGGGAAGTGTATTCATGGCACAATTTATCTACACACGCATCTCCGAGGTGACCTGCCTCAAAGGGCTGATGTGCTGGGGAAGTGTTAATGTTACCTGGATGCATAGGTTGGTAAGGCATTTTATATCCTAGGGCATCATAGGAGATCACAACATTTCACAGATAGATGGTGCTCATGTCCATATTAGTAATCTGTCGCTGTATTATTGTCATTGGTAGTCAAACTGATTGAGAGTATGGCAATTATTGTCTGGACTATTTATATTCACAAAAAAACAACAAAAACGAGAGGACGCTTTGTGGTGTTGTATGAATCCCTTTCTATTAAACGACATGGAGGTGGAGAACTCAACATCCCCCCCCCGTTACTGTGGGTGTCCTCCATACCAGCCATTGAATCATCACTCTTCTTTGTGCACACCTTGTGCCACTCCTGGTTGTTCTCTTCGGAGATAGGAAACTACGTGATGGGCTCTGTCACTTAGTAAAATGAGGAAGTACCAAGGGCTACTCTACGTGAAATAAACAACGTCACTCACCTTAGCAGTCATACGTTAAAACATCAGGAAATCCATCATCAGGAAAGCAATCCTGCATTGCCTCTTAGGAAAATAGTCCGACATAGATTGCTAACTATGATATTGACATCATGCCTCCATTTTCCATGCTTACAAATAGATTAATGCTCTTCCTCTATTATGCAGTTTGCACTTCATATATTATGCACATTGCACTTTACGTTATACATGCTGCCTAAACCCCATTGGATAATCTGTTTTTAATTTTTTCTATATATGTGTTTTTAATCTGTTTTTAAAATGCATTTTCATTCTGTATGTACTTTTATGGATGTACTAAACTCCGAATAAAGATCATTTGAATTGAATTGAATTGATATTGACATCATGCCTCCATTTTCAGAGTTCTGGCCTGCCCTGACATCTTTTCTGCACCCAATGTCCTTTTATTTCAAAAACAATGGTGGTGCCCCCAGAGCCTGTGTTTTAAGCCGACAGTCCAAGACGCTCTGGGAACAAGTGAAAGAGCAACGGTAGAGGGTGATGACTGACTGCTCCTCAGGTTAGGGGGAGACGAACAGCTGATGGCAGTTCATTGGTGGGCAGGGGCACAGGCCTTATTACATGTACCTCTGGGAAACGTGCCTAGTTACTATCTCTGTATGGTTAGAGCAGTTCCCAAAAATGTCACTGTTCATCTATGTGTGATTGTGCTTATGTGTATAGATTATGTTGAATTTGTGTGGTATGAGCGGTGTCCTCTTCAAGATATGCTATGATAGTTCCCAGCATCATGCTAAAATTCATTCTGATTCCCTGTCTTTAGATCAACCTTGCTTCCTGCACCGGTGACCCCCCTTAGACATATCAGCCTTCCTCAGTTTCTGGCTGCATTATACATTTAACCAAGAGATGAGTGAAAACAAAAACGTGGCCTAAATACATCCCTGTTGCCGCCTATGGCCTTCCCTTTTTCTGTGCTTTTAGCCCTGTTCAGCATGTCTTACCTGCAATTAATTTCCTTTTCTGCATTCAGAAAATGCCCAGTAAATTATATCCATCATGGTTGCCTTGAGTTAAAATTTGTGAAGGCGGCACACCTTCTAAATTCTCCGGCGTCCCCCCCCCACCCCCACCCAATGTGGCTTGCACAAAGCAGGTCGTCCAGAGACAGTTCCTTGTATTCACTTTGAATATGAACAGGATTTTGCGTTGATATCATATCCAATATCAAGAGTAGGGTTTGCAGAACATCTGTTGTGGTGCCCTGCAGGGAAGATTGAAGCATATTACCCTCGATAAGAGAGGAACTGCCTAGCCATTTGAGCAAGAAAAGAGCTTGGAGGACCTGAAGCCTGTGTGGCAGATAACTCCAGCATGGATGCAGGTGCAGGGTGCCACTGGTACTTTTACACTGGTTGCAAAAACTGGTTGCAATTTGTGACCAGTATGTTTGTGTCGGTCAGTCAGTCAGAATAAACTTTATTTAGAAGATAATAGGGCAACCCAATATTCCCACGGAACTGGGTATAAGCAATAACATCATAGAAAAAAAGTTCCTGAAGGAAACGTTCAACCTTATTTAAAATTTTTAAAATGCATCACAAAAAATGAGCATTAATTTCACAGTACTCAAGAGACTATTTTTCAAAAAATATGTATGGTATATTTATTTTCATTGAAGTTTTTCATAAGATGTATAATAATCATATCCTATTTCATTTGCATAAGTATAAATCATATGTCAATTCATGTATGGCAACCTGAATAAGTACTGCTACTCAGTTTTTAACATGTGCAGTACAATCTGACACTTTTGTACTCAATATATGGACATATTTACAAATCTTCCATATATCCTGAGCATAACATTTCTGCACCATACTGCATTTGTGGGGGGATCATTGCATTGAATGCCTTCAACAGTGGTCTATGGGACATGTCACCATAGCTACTATTTTTCAGCCCACAAACTGAAGCTAGGGCTTTAACTTTCTGGGCCTCCAGATGCGTAGTCCATTTTAGAGACTTGTCAAACCATATCCCAAGATATTTATAATGGTTGACAATCTTTAATTTCGTTTGCCCCAAAGTCCAATGACATTTTTGATTTCTCTTACCGAAGCACAGAATTTTTGTTTTATCCATATTCACTGTAAGGCGTTTAAATGCACAATATGTAATGAATGCATTTAACTTTCTTTGCAGACCCAACTCTGTTTGGTCTAATATTATTAAGTCGTCTGCATACAACAAACAGGATACATGCTTCCCACTAACGTTTGGGCTTGCACTTCTATCGGTCATCAAGGAAGATGGTAGGTCTGTGAGGAAGATCGAAAATAGAAGTGGGGCCAATACACAACCCTGTCTAAGACCATTATTTATAGCTATTTCCGGACTCAAACCCCCTCTTATATCTTTAATGACCTGTGCCCAGTTCTGTCTATGCAATTCTTGAATTATTGCTAGGCGATCCTGCAGAATATTATGACTTCTTAGTGTCTTCCAAAGGCACTCCCTATCCACAAGGTCGAATGCTGCACAGAAATCAACAAAACAGCTGTATAATCTACCCTGCTGTTCCATAGATTTACGTGCTAATGCCCATAAGGCAAAACAATGATCTATCGTTGAGTGCCCCTTTTTGAAGCCTTCTTGCTCGACCGGTACGATCAAATGTGAATCCACCCAGTCTTTTAATCTGCCCAGTATTTTTTTCGAGAATACTTTCACTCCAATATCTAGCAGATTAATTAATCTATAGTTCTTAGGATCGTTCCTATCACCTTTCTTGTGCAGAGACCTAAGAACTGCCCCCCTCCAGGATTTTGGGATAATCCCTGACTCTAAAACAGCTAAAAACATCTTGGAAAGAAATTGTGCCCACCAGTCTAGCTGAGTTTTAATTATCACAGCAGGCAGATTATCTGGCCCGGCAGCTCAAGTTAGATTTAGCTTCCTGATTATTTCCTTCACTTTTTCTACTGAGAAGAATGGAATTAGCTCTTTTACCTCCCTTCCTTTAAGGACCCTACCCTTGCTTATTACTGGCACATTACTAGCCATATGTAATTGACCTAAATGCTCTTCCCATACTGCCTCGTCGACTACACAGCTCAGGGTTACAGGGGTCCGACCTGAGGCATTCTGGATCAGCTTCCAGAACCCTTTCACATTTTTTGTTTCTATCGTTTTCAGTAAATTCTCGCAACATTTTTCTTTAAAAATTCTCTTCTTAGTCCTTACCAGCATTTTATATTCTTTCCTTAGTTTATTTAGTTTAGTTAGACCCCACCTGATCATACCTTAACTGTAGGGACCTTTCTACTCTCCTTATTATCCTTTTTCTTTCCCTACACACATGAACGAACCAACTAGCTTGCTTTCTAAGAGGTGATATTTTGTTTTTAACTTCTGTTTCCTTCCTTTTCAGGTCAAATCTAAGACATTGTACTATCTGATTGATTTTATCCTCAATCCATGAAACCTTCCGATCAGCAACTTCCTTCAAGGTTACATTCTGTTGGAAGCTTGCTAATGTAGCTAGACATTCATCTGTTAATTTTGTAGTCAGACGTTTTGTATATGACATAGTCTGTGGAAGAACTCTTTCACAACATTTTAAAGGCCCCCTCGTTAATTCATAATATAGGGCATTATGGTCACTTTCCTCTCGCTGCATTACCATGAATTTTTTTTACCCTTCAACATTCCATGCATTCACGAACACATAGTCTATGGGGCAGTGTTGATTACCTTTTCTAAACATCTGATTTGCCGGACGATCAGAATCTACCCTACCATTTAAACTGATTAACCCCTTTGAACCCAAGAATTTCCCTAAGGCTTCGTCTTGTTTGGTCGTAGTACAAGTGGGGAACAGTGCTGGCATTAAATCAAACGCTTTTACGATTTCTTTTAGCCAAGGATCTAATTTTTTAGGGTTTGTATGTTTGTACTAATAGGCAGGTTCACAAAATTATGAATCTGATAGGTTTGCATGCTAACTTATTTCTTTAAACTCCATGAGCTAAGATGCACACAGTTAATAACTCTGTTAGGGAAATCACAAGAATGGTCTCCCACAAGAGGCATGTATCACAAGAGAGTATAGGGAGATTACCAGTCCAGTATACACTCTCCCCAAACTAACCGAAATCAAATCGCAGTATACTGTTCCCGAGAGATTCAGCCCCAGATAAATTATCCCTAGCTGAGTGCAGGCACCCTGAGAAGCATGTGCCTTTGAGAACAGTTGCCCTCACTCACCCGAAAGTGACATGCTTCATCCTTGGGCTGTGCTCCTCGCCAGGCCGGCGCTGCAATGCCTTGTGGGCCCCACGAGAGGGCTCTTTGTCAGAGATCTTTTAATAAATTCGACGGCTGTACACAGTAGGACAGAGAAGGGTGTGTCCTACAATGTGAGATGGTTGGTGAAAATTGTGAGGATAAAATCAACTGCCAATCATCTGCATCATCTCTTCCTATAGCCTAATAGGAACACTCTGGGTTGTGTCTTTCAACCCAGGTCCGTTGCTGTGTCCCATTGGGTGTTTCAAATTATCCTGACTCTTATCCTGACTCTTATCCTGACTTGTTGCAACCATATAGCAATGCACTCGTTTAAACCAGGCGTCTACAACCAGTCCTTCGCAAGGGCTGCCTTTATTTTACATTATTATCATCAGGCTGCAGATAGCAAGGCCTGATAAAGAGTGAGATAAAGTGGCAGGCAGAGTCTGTTGGGGGGTTAAAGAGGCATGAGGTGAAATCAAGACTAGACCAGCTTGGTGTTTGGCAACCCTGTTATTTGGTAGCAAAAGTGCTTCTGAGAAAAATCTGGGCCCTGGCACTTATTATTTTACAAATTAGGCAGTGTACTGATCCTACTCCATCTAATGCCACCCCCAATTCTCTATTCCTTGTGTTTTTCTCTACCACTCCTGCCTGTCTAGGGCTTGAACCCTAACTGTAGATCCACAGGCCAGAGTCTAAATGCAGACAAAAAGCAAAGTGGCTGAGGCTAGAGAATGAAAAAGAGAGGGCTGACTGAGCGCTAGAGGCTTGGGGCTTGTCTATATGAATACACTGTGATGGAAAAAATCGTTGAGGAGAAAAGCATGGCTCTTCTGGCAGATCGCCCCTTAGTGGAAATAACACAAGTACAGAAGTGGATGAGGGTAAGAAAAACAAACTAGATGCAATTATGAAAGTTTTTGGAATTAGGTAAGTGCACTGAAAGCACAGAATGCTTCTAGGCAAACATATATGCACATCATTCATAAACGCTTGAGTAGGTGGTGCAAAGAGAAGGGATAATGTCTTTTGGAGTGTTGTTCAATTTTTTGATGGTGGAACTATGTCTGGACTCTATAGAAGCAGCACTCAGCTGAGTTGTCAGAGGGTGATCCAAAGAAGCTTGCAGAGGTTTCCAACAGGTTGGTACCTAATTGGGCAGGTCCAAATGGATAGAGCTCTCGACAGGCAAAGATAATGGGGATAGGCGAAACAAAAGGGAAGAATAAGCAGAAACAAACAGAACAAGCAACAACTCAAAGGTATTGAACCACAGAGAGATGCCAATGGAAATCTTTTCAATGGTTAATAAATGAATGGGAGTAGGGAGGCATCTCAAAATAAGCTTTGGAATGGTTGCTGTGCTTGTTGCCTTAACTGTGGGTTGGTTGCTGTGCTTTTCAACAAGGCGACATAACGATAAGCTCAGGTGTTCACAGATGTATTACATGTGGAGGAGGAGTACACAGAGATGTTTTATGGGTTTACAGGAACATTCCAGACATCACTTTTAGGTGCCCAGTTGTCCAAGTCAAGCTGCTAGTGGATTTGAGAGTGAGGGTGTGTGAAGGATGGCCTCCGTCTGGATTGCCCATTAAGCAACATGCACAGGGAGTTGTGAATGGTGGGCACAATTCTGGCTCAATTGCTGATAGACCACTGGGAAGAGTCTACCTTTGAAAAAGCCCCCACACAGGAGTTTGGAAGAGTGAAAATCCTTCACAAATGAGTGTCCACTACAGAGGAAGATCGTTCTCCTACATCACTGGAAAAACCTGGAACACCCTGCCTCTCCACCTCAGGCTATTCCCGTCACTGACCCAATTCAGGAAGGAACTCAAGACCTGCTCTTCGACTGAACCCCTCCCCCTCCCACCCCCAGCTCCTTGAGACCCTAACGAGTGAGTGGATGTGCTTAACAAGCACTGATTGATTGATTGATTGATTGATTGATTGGCGGAGCTGACTGCACTTCGGTGAGGGAAGTCTGTTGCTTGGGAGGATCCGATGATGGATGTGGGGAACACATGCAATATTAAATATGAACCAATTCATTAATGTCTCTCTTATTAGATAAAACCCACATGTTTTATCTCACCACTGACATGTTTTTGTCAGGATAGGTTCAACCAGCATTGAGAGCTCTTAATATAATAACAAGGAATCCAAGATGTATATAAAATGGAAGAGTAAGATTATCTAGAGGGACACCCCAGCTTGTCTTTATTCATGGTGGCCTTGATAAGATTAAAAACAAAGGTAGGGTTTAAAGATATCCTAATTTCCCCCACATCGTGTAATCTAAATGTGTTGGGTAATCTTTCAAGCTGCCCTGAGTCAGTGGACTTCATCATGGTTAGCATCTCCCTAGCTAAGCTCTCCCTATATAACCCTAAGTAGAATGGCAGTGCAGGGGACAATGTAGTGACACAACATTCAAATACACACACATTTTTTCTCTTGTTTATTAAGTAAATCGTAGGTGTTTTCTATTGGAAAGATAATAAAAAATATGGAACAACAAACAAAATTATTGATATTTTATGCATATTCACAGTCAATAAACCCCAAGCATGCAAAATGTCACCATTGTGTTGCATTGCTAACTGTGTAGGACAACACTGCACTTCAGTGTTAAACTGAAAATAGTGTGTTAACAATGCACTCTCGTACTAACGTCCAAAGCACGAGTCCTGAGTCACCCTGCAATTTGGGGAAAAAACTGCAGCATGGGAGTTGGGAGGGAACATGTAGTCATACACTGGAATCAAAATAAACATAAAGATTGAAATTACTTGTCCATGCAAAGCCGGCCGTTTCAAGAATATATACATGTAAAAATGAGCAGACACCCGAGTTATCAGTACAGCTACCTCGTCAATGCTGGACTCCAATCTACAAGCCTACTATCTCCCGCTACAGTCGCCACAGAAAGCAATTGAGGTCTTTCTAACCACTAGTGTTGTTCAGGACAGAACGCCAAAATGGGCGCTTCTGGGTATGATGTGCAGTGCGGTAGAGACCTCTTGATGTAATGATGAAATGCTTTCAATCCCATCATACTGCAAGAAACAAGGCATGTTTTGTAACCATTCTGACTTGTTGCCTTGCGAGCCTAATCCAATGGCTTGAAAATCCTGCCTCTAATACCAATGTTAAAAGACAGTAGCAGAACATTTGTGAATTCAATTGTGTCCATGGAATGTCGTTGTTAAGACCATGGATATGGGTGCCCAAACCATAAAACCATTATTGTTCCCTATCCAGCAGTATTTCTATAATCTTCGTTGTGGGACCTGTCAAAAATATTTTGTATAGAACCAACAGTAAATCTTGGTCAGTGTGGCCTGAATTGAGATAGTGATTGGTCATTGTTTACACCTAATGTTACTCCTACTGTCCCCCATCTGAATGCAGACTTTGCATTTCGTCATCGCGAGATATCTCATTCTGCATGGGCAAGTGATCACATTAATAACATTTTCCAAATTACAGTTTACCTGTTTATTCAGTAAGAAGCTGTTTGTTGTCCCAAGTCTATAGATGTAATGATTTTTTTTAAAAGGACACACAACACATCTACCAAATGAGTAGTGGCCCCTGACCGGGGGATATACCCTACAAATGGCCTCCAAGTCGGAATTATATCCATTAGGACTTGAGTGTACCAGTATGTCATGTAGGTTGGTACTCCTTTTAAAAGTAAACATAGGTTTCTTAGATTTAGTTTGTTGGTAACCAGTATCCACCAATGCTTGTAAATATTTTGTCAACCCTGCTGGATGCATATATATATATATTCACTGAAAAAACCATAGGTTTCACACCAGTTATAGTTAGGAATTAGCATTTAAAAAACCTATTAAATTCACTGAAAAAATCATAGGTTTCACACCAGTTATAGTTAGCTGGAAATTTTACTCGCATAAAACCATTGAAATTCCCATGTTATAGCTAGTTGGACTCACTATAACTTGCGCGTGCAATGCACTGCTGATGACGTCACATATTACATCACTCATGACATGGTCAGTAACATCACTCATGACATCACTGATGACACCATCCAGTGAATGTGTGTCTTTCTGAAAAATAAATATGTGTTATATATGTATATGTAAAAGTTGATGGAAGAATAAATGTTTAAATAAGTGTTTACATGGATGTTTTTTTTTTAATTGATTGGTTAACTGGTTTATTAAGTGTATCTTAGTGAATACATAAATTAGAGAGTAATGTTTAAATATATGTATTAGTGTTTCACTTTGTGTATAAGTGGCTGCATGGGTTGCTGAGTAGCTACATGTGTGTGTATATGGGTTAATAGATGTTTTTTTTAGTATCAGTATGAGTGTCTGTATGGTTTGGTGGGGGTATTACTTAGCACATAGATGCATGAATGACTGACTCACTGTTTGTATGTGTTTTGAAGACAGCATATGTGCAGGACTGTATGGGTGGATGAGTGTGTATATGTGTGTGTTAGTGAGTGAATGACTGTCTCACTAGTGTCTTTATCAGTAACTACACATGTTTTAATCTAGTATATGTGAATATTGATGTATATAAGTGAGTATATGTGAGAGTGAGGGATTGTAAGAGTTCCTGTTTAAATAACTATGTTTTTCTATAAGTGATTGTTTAACAGAGTAAATATGTGTATGTTTTCTTAGAAGTAAGGTGGAAGTGTGTGTATAGCTGTATATGCAAATAAATGGATGTTCAATAGTTTATTTGCATGTGTGAGTATGTGTGTGAGTAACTTTTGGATCACTGTCGTTGTGTAACAGGATATATAGGTGTATCACTATATATGATGTACCTCACATATTCTTGACTATTCACTATTGTCACTTTCGACTTAGGTATTTTACTGTCTACACAGTTATTTTATTCCAGTAAATGGTCAGTATAATATTTCTACTTTATTCTGCACTTGGTTGTAACCCACATCGAATTCACTTTTATTCCTGTAATGTACCGACGAATATCTCATATAGACTTGGCACATGATGTAACCTGCACCCATTACACTGTTCTTTCCCGTATACACGTATTACTACCTCATATATTTTAGTTTACCATTGGTGTCACCCCTACTCCATGTAACTTACTGTCTGCATTTGTATTCTGCTCACATATATATCATTATTGTGCACCTTACATTTGTGCAACTGACACCCATCTCAAGTCTTAGTCCTGTATGCACTGATTACTACCTCATACCCCTTGGCCGCTCACTAGTGTCACTTCTGTTCCATGCAACTGGCTATTATTGTCTGCATCTGTATTTGGCTCCAGTATAGCATTTTTATGCACCCTACACTTGTGCAACCTGCACCCACTTCAAACCTTATTCCTGTAAGCACCGATTACTACCTCATATACTTTGGCTGCTCACTAGTGTCACTGTTTGGTCCTTGCTACTGGCTATGAATGTGCACCCTCCCACACCTACCTACACTCTCATCCCAACATGGAACCCATCGGCAAGCACACATATAGAATCAACTTCCCACCCGCACTCACCAAAAAAGCCGCTAAACGCTTTAAACACAACTTCCTGAGGTCCCACCCTGAAACTCCCTTTGCAGACACCTACTTCTCACCAGTCAATGGTTCACTGAACAGTGATATCATCTTCCATACCACACGCAGAGTCCAATGGAGAAAATCCTTCCTCACCTTACTCACCGTCTCCACCTCCAGGAAATTCGCGCATGGCCTAAAACTCGCCATCACACCATCCCAACTCTTCCCGGGCAGAAGCACCATCACTATCTACAATAACGGGATTATCCTAATTCAATCCACAGACAGGAACCTGGAACTACTAGACAACCTGTTCCCCACTTTCAAACAACACCTCTCCAATCATCGGACCCCCGCTCATAGCACCTTCAGTCCTATCACCCTTGACTTCACAGCCCCCAACCACAACCCTTCTAACCTAGCTCAACCCCAAAACGACACGCACCCTTCCTCCACCCCCGGCACCTTAGACATTCACCCACCTAATGTAGCTACCTCACACTCCTCAATCACAGTCTTAGATCCCTCGCCCACATACTCCAGCGTCACCCCCTCCCCCCCACCAACCTCACCTTGACCTCCACTCATACCACTCCCATTCCTGTCACCCCTGACACCAGAGCCTCAAACCACAAACATTCTAACCTAGCCCAGCCCCAAAATGACGTGAACCTCTCCTCTACCCCCGGTACCTTAGTCATTCACCCACCTACTGTAGTTACCCCACACCCCTCAAGCACAGACATAGATCTCTCCCCCTCATACACCAACCACCTCACCCCTCCCCCTCATACACCAGCCCTCATTCACATTCCTTTTACCCCTGACACCACAGCTCCCACCCGCAACCCGCCTAACCTAGATCAGCACCAGACCGACACGCACAAAGACAAACCCCACCCTTTATCCCCCCCATCCTCAGCCCCTACTTCCACCCATTAACTAATCACACAGAACACACCACCTACATTAACTTAACTCCACCCCCTCAAAAAAGAACCATCTACAATCCCACTTCCCCCCCATTCTCACCCCCCCACTACCCAACTTACACCCCCATCACCACTAACATACGCCCATCCTCCACCCTGCTCTCTCCGCCTACCACCAATACTCTCATCCATACCACCAACCTCCCCCCTATGTCATCCACGCCCAATCCTTCCATCCCCACCTCCAACACATATCCCACTCTGGACTACATTACGGCCTCCCTCCACCAGCTCAAAGAAGACATTCACATCATCAAACAACAACTACTCTGCACACACTCCAGTCACCCCCCACCCAACACCCTCCTCCAGATCAAACAAGACATTCACATCATCAAACAAATACTCGGCACACACCCCAGACACCCCTCACGCGCCTCCAACATCACCACCCCTCCCAACTGGTCCTCCACCCGGGCGGCTATCTCTCGCACTCAACTCCCCCCGCACTGGACCTCAATCCCTGTTCACAATCGCGAAAACCGCCCCCATCGCTCCCGCAACCCTCTCTCTCACCTCGACACAATCACCCTCCTCCGCTCCTACGACCCAGCTCCCCATAGCAACACACCCGACACTCTCCTCGCCATTCCTACGATTCACTCAAATCCCCTTAGACCCCCCACACTGAACAACAGAATCGCTATCCATAGTAACCTGAGTAAAGTCCCCCTCGCTCTAAAACCCCCTCCCTCCCTCGACACACCCCGTCTCAAATGCACCCTCATCAACTGCAGATCAGCCTCTAGACACTCCTCCGCAATCGCTGATCTCATTTTAACATTGGATCTTGACTTAATCATCATGACTGAAACGTGGCTAACAGAATCTTCTACACCTATAATGGACATTCTGGTTCCCCCCAACTACCACATCACTAGACTTGACAGGTCTGGCAAAAAAAAGGTGGTGGAATCGCATGTATATACAGGAGCAACCTCTCTGTCTTGAAAGTATCCTCCCCCTCCATACCCTCCCCAACCTCTTGTGAATACATCTGCCTCGATATTATCAGTGAGGGCAAACAGATATGCTCTCTTCACGACATTTACCACCCACCCGGCGACAACCTTACCTTCTCCCAACAAATCATGGATATGATCTCAACCAACTCTGGGCGACAACTCACACAAATATACCTTGGTGACTTCAACCTCCACTGGAACGATCACAATGATGCGGTGGTAAAAGGTCTGAAAAATTTCCTCAACGCCCTTGACCTCACTCAAATATGCAACAGTCCGACTCACGAGAAAGGCTCTATCCTCGACCTTATCATCTCCAAAGAGGCCTCTATCCAACTCGATTCTATCCAACCCTGTGACTGGTCAGATCATCATATTATCACATTCTTCATTAATGAAAAAGTTAAATTTAACCCTGTTCAATCCTCCAGGCCCAAAGTCTGGAAAAGAGACATGAAAAAACTAAACTCAAACTCTCTACCCCCCAACAGCTGCAACCTATTACTTCCTCCTACTGGCGTTACGGACGTCCAATCCTTGACTGATCACTATCTCAACACTATGACCCCAATAATTAATGAAGCCGCACCATTGCAGCTAAAAAAAGCCTCCGCAAAAATTTCCAATCCTTGGTACGACGGGAGTCTCAATGACGATAGAAGTGCCATGCGAATGGCAGAACGCACCTGGAGATCAGCTCCCTCTGCACTGAACCTAAAAATCCTGAAGAAAAAGAGAAATGCCTACTTCAGGAAAATAAAACGCTCAAAATCAGACTTCTTCAGTCTTTAGCTCGACCAAGCCAAAAATCGTCCGAGAAAGCTGTTTGAGCTTATCAGAACACAATCCAAGGAACAACCCCGACCTCTCAGCACTATGCGCGAAGCACCCTCCTGCGAAGACTTCGCCTCTTTCTTTATCCAAAAAACCGACAACATAAAGAATGACCTCCTCATTGACGCAAGCATCTACTCCAAACCCCACTGCATAGCACCCACTAAACCAAAAAACAATGCTACATGGTCATCCTTTGTCACCTACTCGGAAGAAGAAATTGGCAGACTGCTCAGTACTCTGAAACCATCCAATCACCTCACAGACCCCCTTCCGGCTAACGCTGTCAAAGACCTTACCCCTTCGCTCCTTCCACTCTGGACTAAAATCATTAACAGCTCACTTCAACAAGGGACCATTCCAGACTCCCTCAAAGTTGGACAAGTCACACCTTTACTAAAGAAACCTACAGCCGACCCCTCTGACCTAAACAATTACCGTCCCATTACCAATATTCCGACTCTTGCCAAACTGTTGGAAAATGCGCACAAATACAATTGACTAAACACATTAATCAGTTTGATCTCCTCAACTCGCATCAATCAGGCTTCCGAGCAAATCACAGTACAGAAACTGCTATGACTCACATAATTGATGACGCCCTTCAAATCCTAGATCAAAACGATACCTGCCTCCTAATCCTTCTTGATCTCTCCTCTGCATTTGACACCGTCAAACATGAGAATTTACTCGAACTTTTAAACACAAGAGTGGGTCTATCTGGAACTGTGCTCAAGTGGTTCACGTCCTTTCTACACAACAGGTCGCAGAAATTCAAGAGTAACAACTTGATGTCCTCGCCAATACCTGTATCGCTAGGCGTACCACAAGGATCCTCCCTATACCCAACTTTGTTCAACCTAGTTATGGAACCTCTCACCACCTTGCTACAAGATTCCAATGTACACTTCCACATGTACGCTGATGACACCCAACTTTATCTCAAACTACAATCACCCAAAGACATCATGCTCTTGAATTCTACGATCAGAAGCACCCAATCCTGGCTGGCCGCTAATCATCTCAAACTCAATGCTCTTAAAACAGAGTTCCTTCTGATCTCACCTCCTGCGAAGATCACTACCGCACAAATTTGGCTTAAACACCTAACGGCACTCAATGTTCAACCCACCATCGTGGACTCAGCAAAATCTTTAGGCATAACACTTGACACAAATCTCAGCATGCAGGAACACATCAACAAAGCAACTAAGGGAGCAAACTACCAAATCAACACCCTAAGGAATCTTAAACCCTTCGTTCCAGCCAAAGACTTCCAAACTGCGGTACAATCACTAGTCATACCTCGAATAGAATACGGCAGCATCGCCCTCTGCGGTCTCCCCCTAGCTACTACGGCACCCATAAGAGCTTCTCTAAACGCCGCAGTGAGACTCATCACTGGATCAAAAAAACACTCACACATTTCCCCTGACTTCAAATACCTGAACTGGCTGCCTTTTGAAGCCAGAATACAACTTAAAATTGCTTGCTTGACACACAAGGCTGTCCACCTGAGCTCACCTAGATACCTCGCTCAGAAGCTGACGATTTCTGGAGGCTCCAGAAACACTAGAGGCACTAACAATCTTTTGCTAAAGCCCAGAAGATTCCGCAAGGAAAAAACCTATAAACGCTCCTTCTCAGGAATGGCACCCAGGATTTGGAACTCACTCCCTCCTGAAACCAGGCTCATCCCCTCTACCATTCTTTTTAAGAAAGAAGTAAAAGCTATCCTCATGGCTAAATGCACTTGAATTATTACTGGGGATTAGCTTCAAAGACTCGATTTTGAGCTGTACTACTTGTTCAAACCTTTTGCATTTTTGTATGACTTGTGATATTGACTTACCTGATTGTTTGTTACCACTTATTTGTATTTTTATCATTATTGATGTATCTGTCTGTCTATGCTCCCTCGTATACCACCCCCACCCCAATGGTTATTCACTCACATGCTCGTACCCCCCCATATGTAAAGCGCTCTGATATCTGCAAAGATCTTGTTCGCGCTATATAAAACTTTCAAAATAAATAAAATAAAATAAATAAATGATGAGTGAGTATATGTATGAGTGACTACATAGAACTGTTGGTGAATGAGTGGATGTGTATATAGATGGTGGAATTACTGAATTGGGTATCTCCATTTTTTTGAAAATTTTAGTTTCTATTTTTGAATATGTGTTTCAAAGTTTACATTACAGTGAAAGGAAGTCTGTCACTCTGTCACAAGGATGGTGTCATCAGTGATGTCATGAGTGATGTCACTGACCATGTCATGAGTGATGTAATATGTGATGTCATCAGCAGTGCATTGCACGCGCAAGTTATAGTGAGTTCAACTAACTATAACGTGGGAATTTCAATAGTTTTATGCGAGTAAAATTTCCAGCTAACTATAACTGGTGTGAAACCTATGATTTTTTCAGTGAATTTAATAGGTTTTTTAAATGCTAATTCCTAACTATAACTGCTGTGAAACCTATGGTTTTTTCTGTGAATTTCAATGGTTTTTTAATAGCAAATCTCTATAGGTATGAAAAGTAATATTTTTTTTATAACTAATTTTATATTGTATAATTATGTAATAGTTTTTTTTTTTTTGCCTGGAGCGCTCCCGGGGCGCATACCGATGCGCTCACCGGTAAGCGCCGTGTTAAGGCGCGCCCCAGGGCGCGTACCGGTGAGCGTCCCGTTAGCGCTATTGCCGCGAACGAAAACAACATCGTGACGTATCGCGTAGCCGCGTGATGCGTCATATCACGCACTGCGTAAGCGCACCCGAAAGCACGCGAGCGCATACGATCGCGCAACGTCTCGACGTGCTTACGCTACGCGCCGCGGGGCGCGACTACGGGCACGGGCACGTAGCGTAAGCGCGTCGGGTCATGTGACCTGAAAATAACACTTTTGATTGGTTCACAACAGTTTTGTTTAATAAATGATGAAAGACCCCACCTTTTTTCCTCATTTTCACTTTCTTGTTTGAGTGAAGAAGACCCGCATTCATTCTGTGAGAAATGGCTTCACTAGTAGCAGCTACAGATGCATCTGCACCACCACCACCTCCACCACAACCACAAGGACCACCACAAGACCACATTGGTGGTCAACAAGAAGAGGAGGACGAAGAGGAGGAGGTGGAGAGGGACTTTCTGCCTGAGGACAATCCCCCATACAGACCCAAGGAACATTTTATTTGGAACTTTTTAAAGATGCCAAGGGGTGCAAAAAAGGTAAATGCAGCTAAGGTGATTTGCCTCATCTGTGGCCAAGAACTGTCAAGAGGGAACCCGAAGAAGAAGTATTCTTTTGGGAACCACACGATGATTAGACATATGCAGAGGAAGCACCCGAACAATTATTCGGCAGCAGAGGTCAGGGAACTGACCAAGAACCCTTCCCATCCTTCTTCTTCAAGCGCCTCCAATCAACCCACTCTATTGGATGCAGAGGCTAGGGAGATGGTCCCTAATGTACAAACTAGGTTATTGGATGCAGAGGCTAGGGAGATGGTCCCTAATGTACAAACTAGGTTTGGAGATTATAAATTTGTTTGCAAATATTGCAACAAAACAATTTCAAATGGTGAGCAAAGCATCACTTTACTCAATGGAGCTGCAGACAACCATCACTGCAGCAAGGGACCTTAATTTTTTTCTATTTCTTTTTGCTCCAGTTGAGCTGTTTGCAATTCCCTGTGTTTTGTTTGACCACCAGAAAAACTACAAAAAAATATAAAATTGTTAAGAAGCCAAAAAAAGTAAAAAAATTAAAAAAAACAATAAAAAAATATAAAACAACAAAAAGAATAAAAAAACAGTTCTTTTCAGAACTACCTCTAATTTATAAAAAAATGCTACTTTTTTTTTAAACTCTGTCATTCTTTTTTTCTCCAGGGTACGCTCCCCGGTACGCTCGCCGGTGCGCGTACCGGTCGCTCCCCCCGCGAAAAAAAAAAGTTGGGTTTTTTTGCCCCGCGGAGCCTTTTATGGCCCCCACATCAAACCTGGGGGGTCTACCCTGCCCCCTTTTGGTCATTTCCCCCTTTGTTTTTTGCCACCTCTTGTGTCTCGATCCTACCGAGACACAAGATGGCGGCCGCTCCGGACTGTTTGGAATGTTTACAGACACCCGAGAGCCAATCAGCTTTCCGCGCGCCGGTGCGCGTACCGGTACGCGCTTATAGATTTTTTTTAACCCAAATTACTCAAAATCCTCTGGAGCACATATCTTAAGACATAGCAAAGGCACATCAGGCTACCAGTCCCTACAATTTTGCCAAGTTTGGTGAAAATCCATTCAGCCGTTCGAGCTAAAAGTGAGTTTGACCGCCCTATGGAAATTAACATGGGGAAAACACGTTTTGGGACCCCCCTTTTATCTTGGCCCCCGATTGACAAATCCCCCCCAAACTTTCAGGGAAGGAGCGAAGAGCCGCGAGGCAAATTTGGGGAACATTTCGGGCAGATTCCTCAACCGGCGCCAAAGTTATTCCCAATAGAATGTTGCGATTTCCCTATGGAAAACAATCCTAACTATAACTACCTACTGGCGACCGCCAGTAGGTAATAAATATATATATATATATATATATATATATATATATATATATATATATATATATATATATATATATATATAATATATATATATATGTGTGTGTAGTCACACAAATCAGTCTGTCTTCTGTTTTAAAGTGTGTGTCCAATAGCATTTCACAATTGTTGTTCCTAGTCCATTTTCTGGCCATTTTAACAATATTCAAATGATAGTGGTGATTCTGTATATGCTCTGACAAGTTATCAGAATGGTAGTTGTAATCCATTAATGAAGTACAAATTAGAGTAGCCTTAAAAACAGGCCGAAGGGGAGATTCTCTTATAATGTTCGAAGATGAAAGCTGTCAATAAGTAAGGGATTATTTCTGTCTACAGGTTTATAGAAAACCTGTGTGATAAGAAGCCCAACCCGTGCAATGATCTTCCCATACCAGAGCCAACTCGATGTTTGTGATAGTGTGCTTGATATTGAAAACTGATTTTGGATATTGATTTGGTCCATGATTTCCCATGCTTGCTCTCAATCGCCTTGCTAAATAATGAAAGCAAGCATTAATATCCCGGTGTCACAGGCACTGCCCATTGAGGTTCTGTGTGCTTTGATAGTAAAGAAAACCCCTTAATTTTTAAATGCATTCTTGGTTAACACAATGGGCCAGATGTATCAGCCTATGCTTAAGCGAAATGGCATGATTCGCAGAGCCTGGCTGTTTGAGAATGCATAAAGGCGTTTTGGTATGTATTAATCCCAAATTCCGATTTGGTAACACATTACTGAATTGCTATTTGAGACTTCAAATACATGCCGATTCTACATTCGTAAGGGGAATTTTTAGGGGATCCTTCCAAATACCGAATCTGAATGGTATGTATTAATGTTTTGCAACCGAATTGCATTTGCAAAGCATTGTAATTGTATTTATATTGAGCTTACTACCCCTGACAAGTCGATCAAAGCACGTTTCGGCGAGTAGCACACTAGTCCGGAAACCAAAGGATTAGTGGTGGATTAGTACAGGGAAATATAAGCTGTTGATTTGAGTGGGGGACATGGGAGTATGTTAGTTTGATTGAATAGGGTAGAGTAGGGTTAGAAGAGGGAAGGTAGTGTTATTTTGGAGTTCATATTAGTCTGATGCCGTTCAGGATGAGTCAAAGGTGGGATAGAGGAGGGAAGAGTATATTTAAAGGATTTGGTACTTGGACTCATGAAGTGTAAACAGAAATATCATTAGTCATTAAATAGAGGGTCAAATTAAGCAAAAGCCAACAGTGCTTGAATAGTGGTTGAGCACCATCATAGAACTTATGTGAACCTCCTCCCTGCAGGCCTGTTTTAAGGGTTATGTTACAGCGTCGTAAACTGGAGGAAAGGAAGGGCACGAGTGGGCTCCATGGGGAGAGTAATCTGCATGCCTCTTGCTTTTCTATAAACCTTTTAATATGAAGTCACAGAAAAGAAAAGTAAAGCTTAGAAGACAGAGCTTGACATTTGATCTTTATGTTTAAATGCACAGCAAATGTGACAAGATAAGAACAAGATGTATAGGCCTGTTTACAGAAAGTGAGATTTTGGAAGAATACAGTAAAAAAGGTTTGGGCAAGGGAAGGAACAAACTCAAGCTGGACAGCCTATAACAAATAGAACTAGCAAAAAGAAAGCAAGTTAATTCTACTTCAGCAGGACCACACTGAAACGCAACATTACTACAGCAATACAAGCCCCAACCTTTGTACCTTTACTCTTTAAAAACATTTGACTGTCATCATCAAATAAAAAAGCAAGCACTTAGAATGTTGACTTCACGCTAAAGTACAAGGAAGCTTCTTTGTAGGCATCCATGGCCATTTTTCAAGGATGTGTGCAAGCCCAAGCACTACTCTCGTTTACTTACATTTTAAGAAGACCTGAGTGCTACCTTTGAGGACAGCCTGACCAATAATTGTTCTCCTCCAAAGAATTTCGCTATGGAAAATGTCTGCGTGGCATGCTGCCATGCAGGTGGAGAACAATAATGCATGTAGTCTGCAATTCCCACCTATGTTGTCAAAACAAGGTGACCTCTCTGTAAGGTGCCTTGCACAATTATACTTTACTGACTACAGAAGTGTAGTGGTAATACATTCTCAAACGGGCAGAGATCCCCAAGGGACCACTTATCCTTTGAAAATATGTAGGAAAATGTTTGTTTAAGAGGAGGCACTGCGTCTTAAACAAACAAAAGCAAAAGAAAGAAACTTTTCTTTTTAAACGTGGTCCTGTATCCTGTAAGGGAAAAGGGCTGCATAAAAAAGTGTGCTTTATAAAAAAGCAATCACAGACATGGTGGTCTGCTGATGATATCAGGCCACATCCCTGTGATGGTTCAAATTCCGGGTGAGTCGTAAATTGATGCGTACCTCATTATTATTCATGAGGTAGGTTGGTTTGTGACCTACTTGGAATCGCTATTTTAAAAATAACTATCAAACATTAGGAATTGCTTTTTACAAATTACAATTCAGTAAGAATTGCAATTTAAAAATCGCAATTCCTAATGTTGATATATCTGGCCCAATATGAGCAATATCGATTATGAAATGTTTGGATGTAATATAGTCCCAATTATGTCAATGTTGTTCTACGACTCTGAGAAATGTGTCTTGTGGGAAAATCATATAAGGGGATTCTATGTCCAAGCAATCAGAAGCCTAGCCTGCGTACGCCCACAGGGGGCGGGATTGAGCAAACCAATAAAAACATTCCAAAACGCTTTGGTGCCTCTGTTACCTTACTTGCATGCCACCGAAGAAGAGCTACGGCTTGAAACGCGTCTGGTCTCCTGTGCAAGTTGAAAGCTGTGTACCTTGCTGACTGCCATGACCATTGGTGTGAGTGCGGCTAAACCCCTTCAGGTGTGACTTCCCAGTGGTGACACTTTGGTTTTGTATATGTATGTATATATGTATGTGTATATATATATATATATATATATATATATATAAAATCATAGATGTGGCATTAGGTATAGAACATCTATACATATACACCTTCTGATATTGTTGTCTCGATATTTTGTCCACGATACTAAAGTTCCACAATATGTCTTATTAAATATACAGGATCCACACTCTTAACCGTATGGAATACCTTACAAACTTAGGGGGTATGTACATCCAGGGGATCCCCACATGCCCCAAAGGACACTTAGAGTGCAGATTTCACATGCAGTCATGGGACATGAGCATACCCATTGATTACATACTACACCAATATGCCACCGGGGATTGGGTAAAAAGGGCCTGTACCTCACTGCGTCTGTTAGTAACTCAATGGCCTTGGTAAGTGGTGGTAGCGACCAACATTATAAGAAATATCACGGAGGATAGGCCCCAGCTAGCAACCGGTTTATGAGCAGCATGCCAAAATCATGTAGAAAATTCGCCAGGAGATTCGCAACACCAGCCTCCTGCACAATAAATGATATCGCGACTGAAAGAATAATACAATGAAGAAAAGCGAGTCATAAGAATGTACAGCACCAGGGACTTTCAATTCTACGTGTAATCTTTACTGTGACACATGTTTCGCTCAGGGGAATATTGTAACTTATTGCGCAGATTGCTTAAGACTTTTTTTCATGCATGTATGTTTTCAGGTAATGGCTGTTCTTTCATTTATGTTAAATGTATTTTTAAGAAATGTTGACAAGAGTGAATGTTTTTCCTCATCACCTCACTGCTAAAAGCTAATGACTAACATAAAAACCGTGGAGTCTACTGTGACTTCTAACATCAATTTAATGTAAATGTATGCTCTCAATGTGTGGCACACAGATAGAGGTCCAACAATTCAATGCATAGAAACTCTTTTTTTTTACTTTTATTCAACGTGTTAAATACTCCTGCGTTTTCCATTTACATGGACCAAGACCTCTTCCCATCAAAGTCACTTGATGACTGACATCCAACGGCATAGACACTAAGGGGTGGCCCTGGTTGCCTTTCAGAGCTCTATAAAATATCAAAACCATAATGCAAATGTTTCAGCAAATTGTACATTTACGATATTTAGTTAGGCAATTGGCCTATAAGGGATGCGGTAAAGTACTAGTGAAGAATCATAGCCCCCTAAACCAGACTCCTCCATTCCTTATAAAGGTATCCTGCCTGGCTGGTCAATGGGGAACCGAGTTATTGGACCAACAACGCCAAAGCAGTGTATCTCATATAATTATTACCTCGAAATCTGGGCACAACACACGTCCAAAAACTACAGAGCAATGAAACTTCACAAGCATTAAGCTGAACAACAAAAATAGTAATTACACAGAAATCACTTAAAATCTAAATAGGGCTCTAGGTCGAAAAAATCATTGCTCTAAAGTAATCATCTCTCTGAGGGTCTGATCGTCCTTTTACTATTTCAGTCAGGGAATGTCAAGCTTACTCCTGTCTGTGCCATCCCCAAAAATTCAAGTCATTTCAATCAGTGGAAAGTTCAAAACTTTCCTTTCATGGGGCCCTCGATACAACTTTGATAGATTGAAATCCATGCAAAATAAATGCTGCAAAGTTTCCTGGTGCCTTCTTGGATAGAGAGCACACCACGTCATTGTTGGCCTAATTTAAATATAAGAAATAGTGTTTTAGGAATTTTCAGAAACCTATTCCAGATTATATATTACACCTGGTAAAAGTCATCACTGGTGTAAACATTACCACCGGTGGTAGCAACAAAGACTAAGATTCTGTATGGCATTTCCAACTGGGGCAAGAAGCCAGGCAACCATCAGTGCTTGTCTAATTGTATTGGTGACAGAAGCAGAGAGCAATAGGGATTTGGCTAAATGTTATGCCCTGTGACATAAATGTCCGCTGCCTTGTATTTTAATTGATTGCTGAATAATTCTAATTGCTCATTGATATAAATTACGTTGTCTGAAAACCTATTTTGATTTTATTTCTCATGTATTAATTTGTAGTGATACTTTCCTTATTATTACTAATAGCTGCTTTCTTAACTTTAAAAGTACACCACACTTTGAGGAGTTTTAGATGAGATACAACCTCTGCTTGCAAAAAGTCTTTACCTAACATTTAGATATGGAATACTTAAAACGAATGTAGTTCTAGCAAGGTGGGAAAAGCACACAGTGCCAACCAATAGCTCGAACTGTATATGTTGTCAGTCCAACCTAAGAGAGGATGAGAACCACATACTGTTTTTTTGCACCACATATGACATAGCAAGGAGACGATGGATCAAGCCCTTGTGTAACGCCTTAGGTATTCGTTCGTATGTGGAAGCTTTTAGGATCATCAAGATCGTCTTACAGTGTTCTGTGTTAGTAGATTTTTATTGCTTGTATGTTATTCACGCAAGAAGCGGGGTTTGGAGTTGTAGTTGTCCAGCTGGCTGTTCGCCCTGCAGAGGTTAGACCGTCCTGATTGTCCGAGGAATACTGTTGAGTCAATCTTTAGGATCATTCTCTTTCAAGTTTGTTTTTTTTAATCTCGCATTTTAACATAAATTTGATATTTTATGTGCCTTTTTAATCCATGAACTAATACTAATTTGATGAATTGTATTTCTGCTCTAAACAGCATATCATGTATTCATTTTTGTATTCACTGTGTAAAATGTATTGTTCTTTTTATGTGTCTTTTATGGCCAGAATGCGCCGAAATAAAGATCAAATGATTGAATGACTAATAGCTGTGCTCAGATGTTATAACACATGTAGAACTGATCGTGCATTGTGTGTTTCAGCTGGGATGCTGGTGTAGATTCACTTGGATGCTAGAAGGCTGACCTACAGACCCCAGCCAAGAGAAGACCCTACCATGGACTCTCAGGAAAGCGAGGACCCCGATCTGGAGTGTGCCATCTGCTTCAGTCAGTTCAATAATGTCTTCCGTGCACCTAAGATGCTCCAGTGCCGTCACACCTTCTGCCTGGAGTGCCTTGCCCGCATCAATGTCAAGTCATCGCTACCTGAGACCATTCAGTGCCCCATGTGTCGCAACAAGACCAGCCTTCCGGCTGCGGGGTTGACCAAGCTAGATAACAACCCCACTATCCTCTCCTGCTTCCCAGAGAGCATGAGGAGAATGTACAGCATCCGCTTCAGCCGTGGGAAAGGTCAGCTCTGTGTGAAGCATCTGCCCAGGTCGCCGTCTAATGCCCTCATGCCTCAGCTCTGTGTCCGGACCATCAGCCAAAGCTTGGACGTCCGCCACCCGCCGTCGAACAGCGAATATGAGGAGCTGCCAGGCCTCTGGGGCTTTCAGAACCAGCGGTGCTGCTACACCATCCTGGCAGTGGTGGGGGTGATTGCTGCTGCCCTCCTCATCAGTGCTGTCCTACTCTTTGTGGCACCACATCTGGGGGGCAGCTATGCTGCCTATCAGAACCTATCTACCGCCGCTGTGACTCCCAAAAGAACGGTGTCTGGAGGATGAAAAGGGTGGCTGGAATCAACGCAAGTGATGGAAATAATAGGATGACTGCACCAAAGACCAGATAACTCAAGAGTGATGTGATATTTGTTTTAAAAAAACAATTTATATATAATGAATTACAAACATGCCTATATTACAATGAATACAATCAGTAAATTCTGAATCCCTTCATTTTAGTACATGAAAAATGAGATTGGTTGTATAGGTAAATCAAACATATCAACGCGTATCTGGAGCTATGTGCGTTAACTGGTTACATTACTTGTCCGTATGATCTATATTCACGGATAGAAACTGCCGAGCCATTTTTTTACCGTGGAGATGAATCATTGGTTCTGTCAACTACCATCTCAATGTGGTGTGGTGATCCTGCATGAAGGTACAAATGAATTGGGCTAGGGTGTCTTCATGTACTGTGAAGGTTAGAGTAAATGTGGATTGTAATCAGGTTTCTTCATTGGCAAATCTGTGATTCAGTAAGGATCAGGCATCTCTATGCATCTCGTTTGCAGACATTAGTGACTTATTAACATACGCTGAAGACTCAGGATGTTTAATAAATTGTGTTAGATAACCCTCTGGGTCTAATCCTATTGACTGAAAAGGGTTCTGCTAAAAAGATGAAAGTTTTGAAACTATGAGATTAGATTACTGAGAGATCTAGATCTCTTTAGAGAGGATCGACCTTTCTATTACTAGCTGTCTCTGATTTATTCATTACTAGATGCCTGTTATTTATTCAACTCATTTACAAAGGACCAACCTATTTGAACAAAGGCTATTTCATCACTTCATAACAATGTAAGGTAAAGAAAGTATACATACATTCTTCCTTGTTCGAAGACATCGGATTGGTTGGTACAGTTTCAGTGCCATTGGCTGGGACTCGGAGCTCAACTCTAGATTCTGACAGACAGAAGGTGTCTGGAGTTTGCCTATGTCAAGTTCTGGATCTAAAAGTAGCAAGCCAAGGGCGGATTCATTTGCAAACTGACTCTCTTGTCACAAGTCTGTTGGAAATCCTGATTTGGACTGAAATTAAAATTGTCTACCCAAACAGGGATAGAGAGTTATGCGGTGAAATCCATGCCTTAATCTTTTTTTCCATGGACATATTTCACAGGTCAAAACATGGCAGAATTTTTCTAGGAAAAAGTTCTGGAATTTTCTAAAAACCTGCGGAAATTATTGTATAGACACAGATTCATGCAGTTATTACCCATGCTATAGGTGAAATGTGTAATGTTGAGGAATACCATACACGGTAAGTACTGTACCATGCATTATTGATAATTCAGGGTGATATATTCTGTATTGATTTTCATCAATAACTCATAATACTCATAACTCATAATACTCAGCCTAAGACCAGAATCACGCTTTAAGCCAGAGCTATGCTTGGGCCAACGTCTAAGGCTGAGCCAGAATTCCATGCAGACACGGGAACAAAGGAGAGATGTGGGAAGCAGAGGAAGGTTCTCAAGGAGTGGTTGGCATAGTATGGGGTAGTATCACATATAGGAGCTTGTTCCGCAAAGAGATGGCTTGTTTGTTAGCAATTAAGGTGTGATTCTTGAAGCTGACATTGATCAGCATATTATTTATTCATTGATGAATTTTTTTAATCTTGTTTTTAGTGTATTTCCTCCAAGTTTCCATTTTCTCTGGACCAGTCTGTATCACCTTATCTGTTTTGGGCAGACCTCGTTTCCCTACTGTTATTAAAAACAGGATGACAAAATGTGGCTATAGTGAACCATAGTTTGGTAAAATGTAACCTCTTGCAAGACTTTGTCAAAACAAACAATCATGTTCTTCATGGAGATTCATTGTGGGCCTTCTAACCTGCCAGTTCTCTCCCTGTATTTTGTTCTTGTACTTATAAGCCTGATTTTGTAACGATACTAGATGATGCAAAAGTGGAATGGTTCCTTCCCAATACGGTTCTAGGCATTAGTTGTCCTGGTTGAGCTCTTAAATCCCACATGGTTGTCTGTCAAAATATATAGTACAAAAATATTGTCCTGCAAACATATTGTAACCAGAATACTGACTACCACAATATCGTGATGGAAAGTATATATGAGGAACCAGAGATTTACTATTCCTCACCCCACTTCTAGATTGTTAACTCAACATCTACGTACATGGATGATAGCTATGTATTGTCAACGTACGTAGATGTGGATTTAGGAATAGTGAATCTATGTATATATATATATATATATATATATATATATATATATATATATATATACACGTTGAGAATATTGCAGTAGTCTATAATCTGGCTACAACATTTTTGCAGGATGACCTTCTAGTAGAATACCATCCCAGAGTATGTATTATTCTCTTACACCCAGGATGTATCATGTTCAGAGGGCACTGAATTGCGTGTATGTGTTTAGAACTAACCGTTGCAGGCTTAGGGCACTGGGAATCTACGGAAACTGAACTAGAACACTTACCAGTGAAACCCCAATGATTTACTCTTGAGAAATCTGCCTGTGTACAATGTCTTGGGATACAGCAGCAGTGTCATGGCAATGACTTTGCGTAATTCTATACTGTGGTGTAGTCTGTAGGTCGTATTCGGAGTTAGTTCCTAAGACACATTCTAAATGTCCAAGTGCCAGTGGCTCTGCCTCACAAAATACGAAGAAATTCATTACCTCCATGCATTCTTTTTGCACTAGTGAAGCAAGGATCAGAATCACAATTGTCACAATAAAATAACATTGATGAGTATAGCCCTGAGTGTAATAATGAAGCTGACTTTTTGATTTTCTGTAATAAGGCAGATGGTTGTATCTGATTCTATGTTAATTGTTTAGTTCCTGTGTGATGTCATCAGCCAGTGATGGTTCTTTACTGGCTTAACCAGTTTATAATACACGGGAGCCTATGGAGGGCACTGCATAGACCAGTTCCAAGCCTGCAAGGCTGAGGAACTCGAGTTATCTCCAAACCACCTATTAGCATACCCGAACCTAGAGAAGCTCACATCTCCCCCCCTCCCCCCCCCCCGATTTCTATTTCCAGAGGGTCCTTGGATGATGAACTATTAACTGTGGCCGCACACACTGGCTTTCGAGACCCTCTGAATAGTTCTTCAAGTGTCAAGATGCAGCCATGATGTTTAATGTTGCTGTTTGCTCTTGACCGTCCACCCCTATTGGTTGAACCTGTGTTCAGTGTGGGACTGGATCCTGTGTATGTTCCCATCGACCCTAAATCTTTTAGAACCCCTGTTACAGTTCTTGTGGTGGGTTTGACAGATAATTGTTTTAGTAGCAGTTTTTGGAAACTAAGGCATGTGGCCTCAAAAGTCACAGAATATTTGCATGTTTTTTATCCAGGGCAGTATGGAAATGGAGCTGAGGACAGTGTTTAAACAAATCTGTATATGTGCCAATCAAAATCTGAAAGGGCTTATTAACAAATGAAAGACCAAGTATTTGGGAACCACAGATTCGGCTAACATAAGGGTCCCTCTGAAACCATGAATTAAGGGAGCACCCTACACTAAGGCAAGACACAAATATATAGGATTACACATACAGGTTTCAATGGAAATGAGAGAATGTTGTAAAACAAAGGCAGCGCTTTCAAATGTAACAAAAACGCAAAAAGTTTTAGCCGACCAAACTAGTAACACTTTCTTGTCTCCGGACCAAAATGTGAAATGGAGACTCAAAACGTCCTAGATTGACACTTCCTTTAGCATGGTTGGCAAAAGCAAGAAACTAAAAAATATAGCTGTTATGGTTACAATTATAATAACATGGATATACATTTTCCATTTTATTTGCCGACCCTCCAGCTTGCACTGTTTTATTCACTCAGCCTAAGACGTCTCAATGTTCATCAATCTATTCATTTCCTGATCCATGTCATTACCATGTACGATCAGGGAAGCATAATCAGTTTGCGATCCTCCTAACAATTATCATTGTACAGTGTTTTCAGTGACTAACTTGGGGCAGTATATTTGCATCTAGTAAAGTGTGAGATGGATGCAAAATAAACTTAAATCAGGATATTAGTCGGTAAAAGGTCAATAAAAATTACAAAAAAACCTCAAGAATTTCAATTTCCAATAACACTCTTCAACTATGACCAAGTACTTTTGAATACTGTAGCTTCAGCAAAAGTAAGGAATCCCTTTATGCTTTATGTATGTGAGCAATCTGTATGAGTAAAGAGACATTTGTGGTAAAAGTGCAACATTCTGTACCTATAACTGCACAAACTCCACCTTTGGCAGCACGTACAAAATGAAGATCTATTCCGTAACAGTTCGATTGGTCTTTATTTGGCTGGAAATTAAGTCCAGGGCAATGACAATTCATTGAGTCTGCTACCTCCTCCAAGGTTTTAGCAGCTTGGTGTATCTCAGAGGTACAGTGCCATTCCAATCTTAGGAAACATGATCTCTATAACTTGATAGGCTTGTAAAAGGTCTCTATACTGTGTTTTTAGGAAGGGAACTGGTTTTGTTGCGGAGTGAGCGGGTTAATAGGATACTGACTACTGTCTGGGTAGCCAGGCTCAGATGAGGTTTCCACATATGAAGAAAGCACTAGGACCATGGGTAGGCTTCAATCCATCCAGAAAGCATATACACAAGACCTAACATGTAAACATAAGAAAATTATGAAGGCGTTTGAATATAGTCAATTTGAATGTGGACTAAGGGGCTCTAATGGAGGTGGGCGGGAAGTGGGGGTAGTTTTGACACCCTCCACAATGTTGTGGGTTTGGCTAGTGTCACAGTAATGACAATACAGTTCGGCGAGGAATAGGAAGAAAGGGGCAAACAAGTGAACAAACATCCTTGTCCGTTCAGATTCCATGTAAGTTCCCTTTTACAGTCCTGTTTCAGCATTGGAGCACATTCTTGTAATTCAGCATGGTCCTTTGAAGAGGGCGTGAGGGATTCAGTACACATACATAGTGATTTCAGAACTGTTAGACAAAGCAGTTCTTTTAGCGGTCGATCAGCAAAGGCATTCCCTCTAGACTCTTCATCTTGTGCAGACTTATGAGAAACCCATTTAACAATAACAGTTGTAGATGTCAGCTGAACCACGTGAAGCAAGCCTTTTACATGAGGACCAGTTTTTCATCTGGATTGAAACAGAAGTAAAGGTTCCTTCATGCATCCAGAGAAGCCACAAAGTCTTGAGCTTTCTCAAAGGTATACTTGGAACCAGTGAATATTATTTTATAGGTTTGTGGTAGCTAAAATGCACACGTGTGAGAGCAATTAATTCAGCCACTTGACCAGAGTGAATATTAGACAAAGAACAACTTTCAATAATGTCCTATATGGTGCATACAACATAGCCTACACCTAATGTTCCTTTGTAATTTCTAAGACATCATCCATCACTCATGAGATCACTGTTTGTCAAAAGTGCATCTATGAGATTGATGTGTGTTTTTGATCTGTTGTGAGCTTACAATCATCATCATTGTTTTCCTTAAAGTAAATTATTGTGTTTAGACTTTTTAAAAACTTTTTTTTCTGTTTCTTTGAGAGTTAACCGTGGTCCAGTGAACAACAGCCTGATGAATGAAAAACATTTTTTTATCATTCAAAAAGGTGAAGGAGTCCGCAGAGGCTAATATTTGGGTTACCACCTTCTTTGAGGAGTCAGTAATTTTTCAATGCCATAGATCTGGATTTTAGTCACAAACGTTGATATTCCAGCATACCGATTCGGCGTTTGGAAGGGATGCCTACAATCATCCACTTCCAAATACCAATTAGGTAATCATTTCGAAAACAGATTTAGCGCGTCAGAAACACTTTTCCGAACTACTAAATGTGTTTAGTATATAGAAAAAGGGTTTAAGTATTTGCAAACTCTTTGCTGTTATTGCTTCAGATTTTTTGTGAATGCTAATACCCTGCATGCAATACAACCATAATGATCTATTTTGATGTGAAATATTAACTGAGGGCAATTTTAAACAGCAGCATCCCATAGATTTCCACCAAAAGGCCTTCCCTGCACAATGTCCCCAGGCTGTCTCCTGACACTACCCCCCTTCCAGACTATTGGTGCCTCCTAAGACTCTGACTTCAGTATATTTGTAATATCTTTAAATTAGCCAGATTTATCTTGATAGACTTTCAAACAATATTCTAGCGAGGCAGGGTCTTCTTCTCAAAAGGAGATGCTCTGGACCACAGGGCAGATGAATGAACGATGTGCTGGGGGGTCTAGTCTCGCAGCTAAGAATGAAATAGCCCAAACCTAATTTATGAGATGCAAAAAGAGGCTGGTGGATACTCCAACAGTTGCATGTGGTTTCTGTTTGATCCAAATCAGGCATAAAGGTTTGGGGGCTTTGTACTATATCGTAGAGGTGGGCGAGCCACTGAATGGTCAAGCCAGGCTCAAGCCTGAATCCTGGCTCTGGCCCAATTCAAGGTCTTCTCGGAACCTCTAGTCCATTACGAGCTGAGCTATCATGAGGCTTCTGAACAGCTACCTCGCTCTACTCAGGATGGGGCATTATGGCGAGAGCTGTCGACTTTGAAACTGGGGAACCATTTGCAGAAGGTGTGCACTGCAAGGCATGCAATGGCATGGAATAAGACACAGTTAAACTTTACGGAAATTCACTCTGCCTTACAGATCAGGGCCCTGCAGTGTAGGGGGGTGGTCTAACCATTCGGGTGGCCTCCATTGAGCCCATTCTACAGCGGGCCCATTCATTTTGTGTTACGCCACTGCTCAGCATCCAGTGATTCTAGGCAAAATCACTTAATCTCCTCATGCCTCTAAACAATGTATGTGACCTGGTGTAATGTAACTAGTAATGTAAAGAGCTCCAACACCTTCTGGTCGAGATCGTGGTATGTAAAACTGCAGAAAAATGCACAATAAAAACAAAGCATTAATATAATGAAAGACAAATTGATAACTGTTTACTGGCTGATTTGTACAAAGTGAAACCAAAAACCCTGGATAAATCATGGTTTCCCTGCTTAAATTGTGTGATCTTTGGCAAATATAATACTTCAGGCTCTTCAGTTTTTATTTCTGAACCTTTATCATATTTTATGTGATGTTTGTTGTATAATTTACACAGCAAACATTTTTAGGACCCGCCTCATGCACAGGCTTTAAGATCCGTGCCTAGGCTCGTCTCTCCCTGTTAATTAGCTGGCTTGCCCACCTCTACTATATAGTGCCCCTATGCCAACGGTGATGCTATCCTAGCTTTTTAGCCAATAGCATTATGCGTTCTTGGACTTATAGTTTTCCTTTACCAGTGTAGTTATAACTTATACGCTTTTCAAATCCAGCATGCCATGTGCTATGTATTGCCTGTTGGCTAGTAAGCCTGGACCGGCCAGGGAAGACACATACGATGGGGAGGATCACATGGCGGCTATGCATGTGCGTAGTAACAAGGTATGTTTTACTGATTAATAAAAAGGGCCAGCTGGGGCAAAATGGCGCCATTAGAAGCCACAACTGGAAAAATCTCCAAGGCAGGTGATGACGTAATAACAAAAATGACGAGTCAACTGGAAACTTTTGTAACTGGTGAACTGGAATATCAATCAGTGGGTGCTGTCTAGGAACAAAAAACTGCCAAGTGCACAAACCATGGCGCATAACCGCCTCAGGTGAAGAGAGCAAAAAACATACAATCTAAATTCAGAGAAAGGCCAGGCAGCAAAACGCCCACGTGCACTATGTTTTCTTCGAAGCACAGAGAGGCCCTTCTTCTCACACATGCAGTTTCTCGACTGGCCCGGGGACTTAAGTTTTCCCTTTTTGCAGCATTACGGAAGCCTGTTGGCTGAAGTCCAACTTCCCTCCTCACGCTCAGGTGCCAGGTGCGTGCATGGTGCATCTACCTGTACACAACAGGAGCAGCCAGACAGGAGCTGCCGTCTCCCGGTTACCATGGAAACACCCAGCGGCTCCTGCAGGTCTCCCAGAGGACAAAGTCCTGAAGAGGCACCTGTGTACAAAGCGGGCGGAAGGGGCGGGGCTCCAACTTTCATCAGGATGGCGGGTTCGCTGCAGAAGTGACAGCAGACATCTGTAACAAGGATGCGTCTTTGGCAAGACCATACAGGGCTGTGCTGCGCGTGAGTGCGAAACGGATATGGCGGGCACCGCGTGGTCCGACCTTTGTGGACATGGGTGGCCACGTATGGTCAGTCTTGGTAACCCTGCTCTTTCGTGAATGATATGGCTGCTCCTCATTTTCTCTTTCGTCCTCCATCTGTGCATTTTAAGCTCTCTGCTGGGCAGCTCAAAACGCCTGGACCGAAGGAGTGTGTTTACCTGGCTCGTAGACACTCCACTGATGAAGAGAATTTGAGTGATGGAACGAAGGTGAGTTCTGAATGTGCCTTAACTTTTTTTTTTTAAGTTTAAGTTTATTGAGAAAAAACAGAGCGAAAAGGTGAAGAAACAATCAGAAGAATATAAGCATACAGATTATACAATGTAAAAGAGAAATGAAATAATAACAATGCAAGTATATGAGAACAAATACAATCAAAATATAGCAATAGAAATCACAGCATCTGTAAAAGCATGTGGAGAAGAAAAAATAAGAAAAAATCAAGTAAACAACAGTAGTTAATCATCAATGGAAATGGTACAAGGCATTGGGGGAAAGCAAGGTGGTTTTTGTACGTCATCTGATCTGGACTCAGAGGTAGTTGGCGAGGGAGCAATTGAAGATAAGTAATTGACTAAGGGAAGCCAGAGGAGATCCCTCTTTATTGCCAGTGAAATGGGAGAAACATAATTGATGTCTAATCGATGTGCCTTAACTTTTTTGATTTGATTTATTTCTTACCTTTCAACAGAAGTCATTTACTGTAAAACCAAAACACATTACTTCCCGAAGCAGAAGACTTCTCTAAGTATCTGAGCCTGAGGCTCCACCATGAATAGTTTGATGGGGCCGACTGGGCTCAGATTTTTGTGCTTAAAATAGGAGGGTTTCAGGTTCTTTCTGAACACGTGCTAATTAGATTTGTTGCAAATAAATAAATGTTGTTCCTCACTTTAGTTCCCGTGCCTTGGGAGTTATTTCGATTAGCCCTTTTCTGGTTGCATCCATTTCCCAGATCCTTGTAGTTAATTTTAGTATAACATATTTCATCTTTCACAGACTAAAAAATATCCAAAATTCTTGAGAATTGGGTAAACGAAATCTGAAACCAATTTAGCTTTATATACATAATTTCTTCCTTGAAATGGTTTTTTTAATTTTTTTTTAATTAATGTATTTCTTCCATTTGTTATGATTATCATGGGGTTCTTTTATGGTATTCTTCTTGCCACCCAGAAAATCTCTCTTCCAAGTAATCCCTTCAAGTAATACAGTCCCATTATGGAAATAGATGACGCCAGATGTCGTTTGGTTACTCTGATCTTGTCCTTTGGATACATTGTAACGGACTCACAAAAGCATTTAAGGAGAAGGAGCACTAGACGAGCAATCTTTTACGTATTTTTGCGTGCCATCGTGAATCTGCCCGAAAAGTTCAACTCTCTGTTAGTAAAAGTGCATAGGGCACAGTCCTTTCTATTTGCACAAATTGTTTATGAATATTCCCATTTTATTCATGTTGTAGATGTTTTGGGTCCAATTCCCAAAGGCATGCAAAGGTGCATAAAGGAGTACCATAGGAGTACTACGCCTCTTACAGCCATTTACTCCATGCTCCCTGCCTGAAGTCTAATATCCATCAAGTTGCCATTTATGAACTCTTTCCTTATCTTCACCACCTTCATCATTCTTCACGTACCACTACTGATAGAGGCCATTTCCTCAGATAGTATGAGTTGTTAGGACGCCATGCTGCAGGCGTCTCCAACATGTCGATGGCGAGCTACCAGTGGCTCTCTGGCTACATCTGAGCAGCTCACAAATCTGAACTGCCTGCCTGCCAGTCCACTTGGGTGATGCAGGTGCCCTAATGTTAAGGCGCCACTTTATAAACATTTAGGTTCTATGAGGCTGGGCAAGCTAGCCGTGCAGGCCTGTTCAGCACCGACTTTAGTGAAGACTTATCCCACATCGGCTTCTACATTCATAGTTGCGGCTAGAACTTGGCCTGCACTAAGGATGAACAAGCTAATGTGAAATACGTTCAGATTGTATGGATTGTTGTCAGTGCAGGTGAACGCAGAGCTGTGGCTGAATTTATTTCTCTTGTATCTAGCTCTTCTTTACTTCTGTTAGTTCTCTGCTTTCTCCTTTCTCTCCTCTCTTCTTTTCAACACTCTTTTCACTACTCTTCTTCCTTTTCTCTTTTCCTTCTCGTCTCTTTTCACTCGTTTACTTCTTGCAGTTCCTCCTTTTATTCTCTTCTGCTTTTTCGACTGTCTTTCTCTTTCCCTTTCAACTATTCACAATTCCCTCTCTTATGTCCTCCCTCTTTTTAATTCCTGCTACCCTTTATTCTCCTTCTCTTTCCCCTCTCCTTTTTTCCTGTTTTTCTGCTCTCCTTCGTTTCTTTTTGCTTTCTCTTCTGGTTCTTCTTTCCTTTATTTATTTAGTTTTTCAGTTTCTCTTCTCCTTTTGTGCCATTTCTCTTTCTCCCTTCTTCTTTACTCCTCAATCATGCCCTCCTTTCTCGTTTCCTTCACTCAATTTCTCCTTTCGTGCTCTCCTTCTTTCATGCTTTCCTTCTTTCGTGCTCTAATTTTCTGCTCTCCTTCTTTCCTTACCTCCCTTTACCTTCTTTCCTTATCTTCTTTTTACATTCTTTCCAAATCTCTTTTTACCTTCATTCTGTTTTTCAGCATTCATTCTTATTTCATTCTTATTCTTTTCTCTTTTCTTCTTACTTTCTCTTCTTCACCTCATTTCCTTCTTTCATTTCAGTCTGTCTGTTTCTTCTCTCACTCATCTCCATTTTCTTCCTTCCTCTTCCTTTCTTATTTTAATTCTTTCCATCCCTTTTCACCTTTTCTACTCTGTGTCTCCTTTCATTCCTTTCATTTAATCTCACCAGAGTTTCTTATCTTTTCCTTCTCTAATATTTCTCTTGCCCTTTGTTCTAATTGCTTGTTTTTACCCTTTTTTCCTTTCCCCAATTTCGTCTCTGCTTATAGCCTTTCTTTCTTTTGCCCTTTTCTCTTTTCATTTTCCTTTTTTCCCATTTGTCGTTTGATTCTCTTTCTCATTTTGTACTTTGCTCCACTCCTTTCTCCATATGTTTTTAGGTCGAGCCTAGCAGCACGCATGCGCTGCTCTGTGAGGCTTCTTGTGTCTACTCCATGTGGGTCTGACTCCTCCCACACATTTGATTGGCTTTTGCGTGTGTCTTTCAATAATATTGAATTGTAGACCCCCCTCCCCCCAGCTTTACCAAATAGTCTAACGTGTAACGCAGGCACATGCAGCGTATGGGCCCCCAACCATCTAGATGGCCTGCATTGAATCCAAAACCAATGAATATAGGTGAGATGTGGGCAGCTCCGGGGCCCCCTCATCACATTCTGCAGGGGGTGGGGTCATTTTGTGTTCTACCACCGTGTGTAATTCCTTTCTGATCATGGGCATGGTCACCCCAAATTTGCTCAAGTTCACAGTCACTTTGTTACAAAAACTGGTAAAAGACATTCATAGGCAGCGACTACGAGCCAGTCCCTAGAATAAATTATGATGACAAAGTATTCTCTAGATTCATTGCCTCCCAGATAGAGAACCAGATTCTACTCCTGATGAATTCAGTTCAAACAAATTTTATCAAGGCCCAAGGATCTGCAGACCACATCAGAAGAGCCATGAATGTAACAGACTTCGCAAATCGAGCCCTTTCGCTCCTATCTGGATGCAGCAAGAGTGTATGGTAATTAGTGCTATGAACGTGGGTTCATGTGTAAATTCAGCTTTAGTCCCAATTTAATTAGGATAGCATTTACTAATTAGTCTATACCTACGACTTGTATATGAGTCCACAAACATTTGTCAGCCAAGATTCACCTGTCAAGAGGAACTCATCAGGGATCATCTCGCCTCTTACTTTGCCATTATCTTTTGCTGTTTTAGTCAAGTTTATACATGAGAACCTTCACATTCAAGGCCAGGAACTAACTAGCTCGCAAGTGAAACTGGCCTTATATGCAGATGACATGATGTATCTCATGAGTCGTTTATTCTCTACATTTCGGCATATTGTTGTTGAAGGTAAAGTATCTGAAATATATCTGGATTCAAAGTGAATCTTGAAAAGTCCAAGGCTTTGAATATTCTTCAATTGAAGTGCCGCCTACAAAGCTGTTCGAAACTGTGCCAAAGGCAAAATTCAATATCTTGAGGTATTTCAGACCAAGCCACACCAAACATTCTATAAGCATAATGCCCATGCTCTTTTGAACACTTTATTCAAAGACTTTTATAGATGGTGGAAGCTTGAAATCATATGGACTGAGTGCGTCAAAGCTGTGCAGGTCATTGCACTCCAATGTACTTTAACTTGGCAAAGCCTCTTCCTACACTGCTTTTACCCTCTATTTTGAGGCAACGTTAACATGCATTGCCATCTTAATGGGGACGGTAAACATCCACGGCTCACTTGACAGGTACTCATGAGAGAGGGCTTGGGAGATGGCTTGTTAGTGATTAAACTTGGTAGGTAAACTTTGATACCGCAATTGAAGGCGATATTGGAATAGTCTTCATCCATACTAATAATATAAAGAGAGAGACCAAACCTTTGAGGCGGGTAAGCTCCGGAACCACTGCGCTAACCGGAACACCGCATACAGCATTGGAAAGATGAGGCAAAGCAGATGGACATAGGCTATACACCAGCACAACATATACTTTGGAAGGGACAAAGCACATTGTGGGACAAAGTAGTCCGTTGGAAGTAGCACCAGCTCTGAGGTGGGCGTGTGCGTACATTTGGAGTGTGAGAATAGCGTTCTATCGTGCGTGGTGGCTGAGTACGCCGTGGAGCATGAGAATAGCGTTCTATCGCGTTGGAAATGTGTGGCGGCTGAGTACGCAGTCGGATGACGTTGACGCGGCGTGTGGTGTCTCAGTGCACCACGCCGTGTTGTTTAGTACACGCCGTGAAGTGCATGAAGAGGCCAAACAGAAGACACCCGGGCACGATGAGCACGGCAGGATGGCCGTGCCGCATTTGCAGACTGTGAGGCCAGAACTTCAGAGCAGGTACACGCGCGTCTGCGCCTTAGTCAGCGGATGCAGAGCCCGGGCACGATGTGCACGGCAGGATGGCAAGAGGCACATATCGCTGGGGCGCTTTCTAATTGCAGACATTTCTGTCATACCCGGACAACATCGGGACGGGCCACTAGTGGAATAATATTTCTCCCTTCTTTCTCTCTCCAGTCTGATAGAAAGGCACAAGCCTCATCCCTTTTTGCTATTATTTATTTATTTTATAATGTATTGGGCTATCTACCCCTTATAACCAGGTATTGGAGAAACAGAATATCACAATTGCCAAACATGTATTGCATTGCTCACAAATGGATTTCATTCCCTTAACATGTTTGATTTACGGTTAAAAAAGACTACAACATCTACGCGGCCAGCCCTGCCCAGGGTTGTAGGCTTAACGCTGTGTTCCAACTGCACCTATTACGAACCCTGCCGTTTGAAAATAAAACAGACTTAAAGTAAAAAAAAGACTACAACATTACACGGAAATTTCCTACTGGTGTGGAAGGATTTTCTAGGGAAAATAGAAAACGAGTAGGTGTTAGTGTCTGACAAATGCCACTTTTCGGTAAAACAACAGTACATGGGTACAACCTTCTTAAATGGTCAAATAAGGAACTTGAGAAGTTAATGGGATAGATTGCTTTTTAAATCAAATCCACAGTTGCATAGTCGCTTACAATCCTCTTGACATGGCAGTGTTTGTGATTTGTTCAGTGCTCTGCCCAATCTTGTTTTCAGTAACTTTGCTTAACAGTTGATCCTCCTCTGTAGTCCAGTTTCGGTCGGGTGCGCAATTAAGATGATGTACATAAGGCAAAATAGTGACGAGGTTGTTTTGCTTTAGGAGGAAAACATCTCCGTATCTGCAAAAAAGTTGACAGATCAGATAAAAAAATAAAGAGAACAATAAAGCAGTGGGTACATGTCCCTGAGTAAGTCCTTTGCAAATTTCAGTTATTGTTGACAGTGAGCGATACAAGCCACATTAGATATTTTTTCTCACTTTTCTAGTCAAAAGATGCTACTTGCAGCCCTATACTTTATTTCCCACCACTCTGCTCTTCTCGTCATTAACACATTACTTCATGCCCTCTAATAGCTTTTATATATCTTCCCTAAATATTTTGGAGCTAGAAGACAAGCCTTACACTCCCATCTCTTCCCCATCCTCTTACTGCTGCTCCACGGCTCCTCCAGCCCGCTTACCACCCTCACCCCTGTACCTCTCCTTGACTTGTCACTACAAATTTAATCAGCAACACACCTGAAAAGAACTTTTTTCGTATCAAATGTTATTGTTCTTTTCCCCAAAACAAAAACATACACACAATAGCATAGTTATATAGCATCCCCTATTTACATACTTACTTACACATACTACCTCTAGGCAATCAATCCAAACTCTCCAGCATCTCTGTCCTGGGCTTTTCTTTGAATCTGACTCCAGGTGTAATCCATCGCCTTGCAGTCACCCTTGAGGCCTCGGGACCAGAGGTGTTTCTTGGCCTCCCTCTTTTCCTTTTCCCCTGAGGGTTCCTGGTCATGGTTTGCTTGGTGGTGTTTGATGTGGGCTTGCGGAGGGTGTGACCTATCCATCACCAGTGTCTTTTCATGATTTCTTCATGAGCAGGGAGTTGGAAAGTCTACTGCCATTGGTCGTTGTTGCTGATGGTGTTTGATCAGCAGATTTGGAGGATTTTCCTCAGACAAGTGTTGATAAAGTCTGGACTTTGTTGGTGTGGCCACTGTTACCCTTCAAGTTTCTACTCCATACAAATCGAACACTTTTACATTTGTGTTAAAAAGCCTGGTTTTGGTTTGCAGCGTTAGGTCCTTGGGGCTCCAAATCTTCCTTTGCTGGATAGAGGCAGCTCTTGCTTTTCTACCTTGACGTCAACGTTTGTGCCACTCTGCATTTTTGTGACACTGCCCAGGTAAATGAAGTCCTCAACTTCTTCCAGTGATTTACCTGCAAGAGTGACTGCAGTTGTGATGGCTGTATTAGCCTTCAGGATCTTGGTTTTTCCCCTGTGGATTTTGTGGCCATGTTGTGCTAACGTGGCTGCCACATTGTTGGTCTTCTCTTACATCTGCACATGGTTATGGAAGAGTAGGGCTAGGTAATCTGCAAAGTTCCGGGCATTGAGCTGCATCCAAGGTGTCCACTGGATCCCATCTCTTCTCCTGGCTGTGGACGTCTTCATTGTACAGTCTGATGGCAGCAGATAGAGAAAAAGCAAACAACTCTGGCAGACTCTGGTCCTCACTTGGAAGGCTTCCATGAGTTGTCCTTCTTGGACTGCCTTGCTCGTCATTCCCTTGCAAGAGTTTCTGATGATTCTTACAAGTTTATCTGGCTCACCGTAGTGGCTGAGGAGTTTCCAAAGAGTGTCTCTGCCCACGCTGTCGAGTGCCTTCTCATAGTCGATGAAGGTGACATAAAGGGGGAGTTCCAGTCCAACGACTGCTTAATGATGATGCGTAGAGTTGCAATCTGGTCTGTGCAGGATCTATGTTTGCTGAAGCCAACCTGCTGGTCTGAAAGTCGACTTGTTCCTTCATTCTGCTCAGGATGACTCTGTTGAACACTTTGCGTGGGGTTGATAAATGAGGTATCACTCTGCTGTTTGTGCAGTTACTCAGGTCTCCTTTCTTGGGGATCTTGATGAGTTACCCCTCCTTCCAGTCGGATGGGACCTTGTACTCTTCCCAGGTTCTTCCGAAACCGGGACCCCCATGCCCATGGGCCACTCTTAAATATAGGGGTGGGGGGCATGCCTTACACCCCAGGGCAGAATTCAGCCCGGGGGTGTCAGGCATGCCCCTCACCCTATATTTAAGAGTGACCCAGGGGTATGGGGGTCTGGTTCTGATACTGCTCTTGGGGGCCCTCTTGTTAAAACATGAATTGGCAATTCTTGTTGCTGCTTCCTTGCGTGGTGGGCGCAAAGCGTGGGAGCTGTGCCCTGTTATTTATTTTCTATGGCCCTCCGTGCCTGGCCACCCTGCTCTTGGATCCGTGCCCCCTCATGGTCAAGATCCAGCAGATTTTACCTCTTGTCTTAATGCGGGGATCTCTTTCACTGTTTTAACAGGGGAATGCCGTAAAATACACCTAGAATGGACTGTATGCCATTGTTGGGTGTTGTGCACTGTATCTCACTTCTTGGGTCACACGAGTGCTTGTTAATCATTTACCTACTCTTGTTTTTGCACCTTTTCCAACCTACTCCGTGACTGGATTTATGTTGGGATTTTAAGCCCTAAAGAAACCAGCCAGGCAACCTTACAATTTCCTAGTAGTGTTAAACATTTGTTCAGTGTTTTGAAAATTATTATCTGCACACATTCCTTGTGCACATAGATTTGTGTGCTGCCACACTGCTTGTTTTGCTGTCTGCAGTAGGGCCCGAGATTTGTTTCCATGTAACATGGACTGGCGTTCCTTTGCAGGGGATATTTTTAATTTTCAGCAGAGCAGCGGAGATTGCTGTAAAGCGGTTACTATGGAGCTTGGGGACACCAGGCTACCCGGTTCGCTTTTCTGGTAGCGCTTTCTAGTTCTTCAAAGATGTGCCTTCAGTTCCAAATTTTCTTCAAACAAACCTTGCAGCAGTACCGCTTATAGTGGGTGTGATAAAACTGTAGAGTAGCTAGAGGTAACTTACAAAAGCATAGCTGGAAAATAAAGGGACGGGGGTGAGGGTTGTTGGATGGACCAGAGCTGCTAATTAAAAAGGGCCATGGATTAGGGGAGGTGATTTGCCCATTCACTGTGCTGCCCCAGAAGCTGGACCTTTCAAAGTGTTCTTGCCTTATTAAAACAAGCATTTGCAATGCAATAGGTCTCGCATTTACGATAGTTTGAGCTATTGGCATTGTAAATGACAATGCCTTTTATTTATGTTTTAAAAACTAAAACATAAATAAAACGCATTGTTATGTACAATGCCAATAGCTCAAACTTGCGTAATTGTGAGACCTATTGCATTGGAAATGCTTGTCATAACAGTGTTTTGAACACTTAATTAATGTAGGAAACCTTCTCAGTTGACATTCTGCTTGACTACGTAATGGCTCCTAACAAAAGCTACTGAACTCCTCACCCTGGCATGCAGGGTCAGTCTTTAACCGCCCCTCCCTTTCTGCCTTTATTGTAAATTTAATGCACCAATGAGCCGCTGGCCCTCTGTTTGCTCCATGCCGACTTCGCTACATTCCTCGTCAATCCACTTATGCTGGTATGGAAAGTGACGGGGACAAATGGCGGCCATCATGGAACTCGTTTTTCTAGACACAAAGCAAAGGGGCAATTTCTAAAAGTCATAATATCATTTTGTGAGTTTTTTTTTTTAAAAGCATTTACACAAATGTAGACGTACCATGGACGTGTTTCTATCATAAAGGCGCTTCTCATTTACTGATAAACATAATAAACATATTTAAAACGTATCTTTAACATCTATAAACACATTGCGTTATTAGACTAAATGTTTTTACTGTGCAGGCGTGCACTGGGAGACTTAAACCAGACAGACGCATCAAGCGGTCAAGGATAAATGAAAGTACCAGGTCTGTTCCAGCCGGAATCAAGTGGGACGCTGTGAACAAGGGACGGAGGGCTAATAAATTAAACTTGAGTAGGTGTGCCTGCAAATTGGGGAAAGTAGCACGTAACATATGAACCGTGCCAAATAATTAACAAGTTATGTGTGCTCTGAGGCGGGGGTTGGGGGCTGAAGCGAGGAGAGGCTTCGCAAGAGGACGTATGCTCTGAGGGAGGGGTGGGGGGCTGAAGCGAGGAGAGGCTGCCCGAGCGGTTATTACGAGCATGCAAGCCACAATAAGAAGGCGGGACTTCCGTCTCAGCGCGGCTCCTCGTCTGACGTCAGAGGAGCTGCGCTCGGGATTTCTGAGGCTCCCGAGGTTCCCGGGCTGCGGCGGTGTTTACGGGGAGGCAACTTTGAATTTCCCTACAATGTCGCGGTGGGAGGCGGCGGTGATTTCAAACAGCGCTCCTTCTGGCACAGAGCTCCACAGTGCCTTCCCATGCGTAAGGGGAGAGGAGCCCGGTGAGTGGGGTTGAGGGGGGGCGTGTGTCTGTTTGAGTGTGTCTGTGCGTGCGTGTGTCTGTTTAAGGGGGGGTGCGTGTGTGTATGCAGCGTGTGTCTGTTTAAGGGGGGGTGCTTGTGTGTATGCAGTGTGTGTATGTGCGCATGCGTGAGAGTGGCTTTGTTTGCGAATGGGAATATGAGGCACGGCGACGTGCGCGCTCCCGAGGTTAAATCTCGGCCAGGAAAAGCGCGTGGAACTCTGCTGTCCACATTCCCCCAAAAGTAACTACATAAGTTGTCTCGCCCTAGACAGCAAAGCTTCGCTTTGCTTTCGTCTAGGCGAGACCTAAAAAGAAAACAGTGTGACTTGAGCGCTTTCAGTTGGGGACTGATCAGATATATTCTATAACCCTTTAACTAGTGGTTTACTTTGTGTTGGGCTAACTTTCCAATCTGCCAGGGTTTTCCCAAGCAACCCTTTCTGAATTCAACCCTCTGACCAGTCAGCCCAGCATTCCCGAAGGTGTATGGGAAAGACGCTTATTTTCTTAATTTACAGCAACTCTTTCCCTGGTTTTTTAAAATTCCTTTTTCCATTGCTGTCATTTATTTTCCACCTCCCCTTCTTCCTAACCTGTTGCTCATTTTCTGGTTCTCCATTACAGTCATACAAATGGCAAAAGCGCCAATAGTGCAAACTTTCACAAGACCGAGACCAATCGCATTGCAAATGCTTGTTACTTATGCAGATAAGAGTTCTAATCTGTCCTCATTAGTTTTATATGGTTTCCATATTCTTTTGCTGTTTAGCTCCTCTGCTATTAAGAAGCACCTGGGAATGCTCTCATGTTTTGAATTTTGTTTACAGAAATAGTTATTAAGTTCATCACGGAATTCCTGAGAGATGGTCGCTTGCCGTTTCACGGGAGGCAAGTTCTTTGAGTATTTTAAAGATTTCTCCCTGTTTAATTTTAGGCTTCCATAATCCTGCTGTTGTAGTACTTTGATCTACTTAAAGTTAACAATCTTTTATATTTTGCCAACTCGTCCATATATTGTACCTCAAATTCTTCCTCCTATTTGATACGCCACTGGCGCTCTAACTGTCCTAGTGTTTGAGTCTGGCCACCTTAAGCTTATTTGTGAACCAGGGGGCTAGTTTGGTCCTAATAGATGTACATTGCCTATGTATTGGCGCATGGAGGTCAGAAGCTACCTGTTGTGTCTTGGGCCCTAGGCCCACATGCAGTAGAAAGAGTGACGCAGGACCATGATTGTAGTGACTGGAACTGGCCAGGAGCATGTGCACTCAGGCCCTTTTATTAACAGGCTCACGTCACTTGTAACGCCTGTGTGGGATCCGTGTGGGGTGTAAGTGTGCCCAATCCCATAGGGGAGTGGCTACTAAACCAGTTCTTGTCGAGACACTAGAACGTGTCTCACAGGACACAACATTCCTCCAAAATTTTAATGAAAATAAAAGTTCTCTAGTTCAACCTGTAGGGATAAACATTAATGAAATATACACCACAGGGTCCATCAGTTTCTTAGGTCCGGCATCAGGAAGACGGCAGACAAGGACTGGTAAATTCGATTGAGGGAGGACACTCATAGCAGGTATTCATCATTTAACCTCAGGATACGAACGCTTGCTTGAAGATGTCATCTGCACACCACAAACGTACCAGTGTAAGCATGTCCTTTAGTCCCACGTAACTTCTGTCCGCTGACCTGGATGATGGTATGTGGTGGGTAACAACAGTTCATTAACTGGGTGTGTCAAGATCATGGTGGGAGTCCATGGTGAAAGTTCACTGGATTATTACTGTATTGCCTGAAGTCTCTATTAAGCTGTCTTGCGGTGTCCGGTGACCTTTCGGTGGGGCAATGTCTCTTTCTGCTCTTCCGCATGGGGAGGCCCTTCGTCGGGCTTGCCACAGGACTGTTGGTAGGTTGCGATGGGGCTGCGTGTGTGCCAGCTGGGGGTAGCTGCAAACCACCGAGGAGCCAGTCACCAGTCTCTCGCACAAACTTCAAGGGTGTATGGGTCTTGGTCAGGACATGCTCTCGCTGCCGCAGTTCAGGTGCAGACCAGGTTAGCAGGTAGCCTCTGAGTTTCCTTGTTGGCTAGTTTCGCAATATTGTAGGACTCCACTCAATATGTATTCAAGATGATGTTGATACACGCACTTGATGATGACTGGCGTGATAGCATATTCAGCCGTGTGGTGAATCAGGGCAACGGCAGGTGATGACTTGCCTTGATGGATGCAGGCGTCTAGTTTGGAGTCAAACACCTGAGGCAGGGAGTGGCCAGGTACCTCCATGTTCTCTGGGGAGGAACTTGCATTCATGTACTTGCACTTTTTGGACCGTTGGGACCTTTGATGACGGAGGAGTGATGAACCCCGCTGAGAAGCGTAAGGCTTGAGACTCGGTTTGCGCAGGCTGTGCGGCTTACTCTCGGACTCCCGCTGTGCGGCTGCCAGTTCCTTCTCGGGTTATCCCCCTCTTCCCTTTCTGTTGCTGTGTCAGGACTCACTCCTGTTGTAGCTTGGGTTTTCTTCATCGTCCGGCCCTGCCACTCACGACTTCCCCTTTTGACCTCAGCAGGTTGTCCGATTCTCAGTGTAGACCCTCCGGTCACACTTCAACATATCTTGCTGAGTGCGGTGTCACCCACATGGCACTGATGACGTAGCTGCCATTGGGCCTGGACATCAACTGGCAATGATGAACTAGGAGAGGAGGTTTCTGGATGAACGTCGTAGCCACTTGACTGCCTATTTGGAATCTTCTCTTGCACCTCTGGCATTTGCGGTCAGGGGCAGGGATGCCACTCGACTCCAACTGCCGACACTCGGGGCTGGACGGTCTCACTGTGAAGGGATGGGAGCAACGCGGTTCACGCTTGCTGCGGCTTACGTGTGGTACTCCCTTGGTGCTGTCCCCAGGGCCATCGGTCCACCTTGGTGGCTGTCTGGTGTCTTTGAAGGTGTTCTTGGCTTGTGGTGCTACGAGTCCTCATGCTTCTCCTCTCGTTGTTTTTGACACACCTGCGTTTGTCCAGCTCTTCTGGGTGACACGATCTCCACTCTTCTTCTGCTTCTCCTCCGGGTGCAGTGACATACACCATGTCCTAACAAGGCCAACGGGCCTCTTAACTTCAATGGTCTCCGGACCATACAGGCGAAACGTCAGTCTTTTTTCTCTGCTGCATGGCGCGCAGCCACTCATCTTGGATACTCCCTTTTCAGGTAGCTTCTTGAAGCTCCTACTCCGGGTGTTCCCTCTCCAGGGAATGGCTTCCGCGGGTAGTGGTGAGCTGTTGGCTTCTTGATGCTCACTCAGGGTATCCCCTCTCAGAGCAGGTGTAGTCACAGGCCTCCCTTTACTCTACTCGGCTATGGGCTGGATGACGTGGCCATTGGTGTGCAGCCTCTCACCGGGTCCCTGCCCGGTCATTCCACGCGGTGCTCAGGCAGCACTGTGCTTTTGAAACTCTCCCCCCCCCAGGCGGATTACTCCTTTGGAACATGCCTAATGCCCCTGGTATTATTCCAGGTCGTGTCAGATCCCACCGAGGCTCAGTTCAGCAGTGGGACTCGTGCGAGGGCCAACATGGGGATGGCATCTTCCTGCCGGTGCGGCCTCTAACATCTCCTCCTTCAGGGTAAGTGCTGCTCCTTTTCCTATGCTGCAGGCTGGCGTGGACGTCCTGCCGGAGTATCGCGGAGGGGAAGGGAGGTACGGCGGAAGGTGGCCGCTTCACTGTCTACCCCAATCTGTTGCCGGTAACCCGCGCGTAGCTGGCCAGGTCTCACTGGAAGGCAATGGGGGCGCGCACTGCAGGCATGGCCTGTGCTTTCAGGCTTTGTGGAATGTAAGCGGGGCTCTCACCTGAGTTGCCTTTCACTGCATAACCTCTCACTGTTGCCACAGCTGCCCTGCGTGGACAAGGGCGACTTCCGTAGGGCTCCGAAGTGGTGCGGACATGTCCCTCTTCCTTGCTGGGACACCGAAGCAGGCACATGTGGTGGGACGCCCCATATGGGGCCGCACTAGCAGTCGAGTAAGCACGGTGTTAAGCCAAAAGGCATCGGCAAGGCTGGGCTCATCGGCCGGATTAGACTGGGTGTAAAGTTGTTTCTTTCCTACCTCAATGGTGGCAGGAGGTGCGGAGTGCCTCCGGTTCAATCAATCAATCAATCAATCAAAGCAGTCCTCTACTGTTCGAACAGCCAGGTCTTGAGTTGCTTCCTGAAGGAGAGGTGGTCTTGGGTCAGGCGGAGGTGGATGGGGAGGGAGTTCCACGTCTTGGCAGCCAGGTAGGAGAAGGATCTTCCTCCCGTTGAGGCTCTTCGGATGCGGGGAACGACAGCGAGGGCGTCGCTGGTCGATCGTAGTTGGCGGGTGGGGGTGTAGAAGGTCAGGCGGTCGTTGAGGTATCTGGGTCCTTGGTTGTGGAGAGCTTTGTGTGCGTGGGTGAGGAGTCGGAACGTGATTCTCTTGCTGACGGGGAGCCAGTGCAGGTCTCTCAGGTGTCCGGTGATGTGGCTGCGTCGGGGGATGTCCATGATGAGTCGTGCTAAGGCGTTCTGGATGCGCTGGAGCCTGTTCTGGAGTTTGGCTGTGGTTCCGGCGTAGAGGGAGTTGCCGTAGTCCAGACGGCTGGTGACGAGGGTCTGGGTGTCCGTCTTCCTGGTTTTGGTGGGGATCCACCGGAAGATCTTGCGTAGCATGCGTAGGATGTTGAAGCATGACGAGGACACGGCGTTGACTTGTCTGGTCATCGAGAGGGAGGAGTCCAGGATGAAGCCCAGGTTGCGTGCGTGGTCCGTTGGTTTGGGTGGGCTGCCCAGGGCGGTGGGCCACCAGGAGTCGTCCCAGGCGGAGGGTGATGATCCCAGGATGAGGACTTCCGTCTTATCTGCGTTCAGTTTCAGGCGGCTGTTCATCATCCACTCGGCTACGTCTTTCATCCCTTCGTGTAGGTTGGTTCTGGCGGTTGCGGGGGCGTTGGTGAGGGAAAGGATCAGCTGGGTGTCGTTGGTGTAGGAGAGGATGTTGAGGTTGTGTTGGCGTGCGATGGCCGCGAGGGGGCTCATGTAGACGTTGAACAGCGTGGGGCTCAGTGATGAACCTTGCGGTACGCCGCAGATGACTTCGGTGGCCTCGGATCTGAATGGGGGGAGGCGGACTCTCTGTGTTCTTCCGGCAAGGAAGGAGATGATCCACTCCAGTGCCTTCTCCTGTATTCCAATGTTGTTCAGGCGCTGCACTAGGGTGCGGTGGCAGACAGTGTCGAACGCTGCGGAGAGGTCTAGGAGGATGAGGGCCGCTGTTTCCCCGTTGTCGAGCAGGGCTCGGATGTCGTCAGTGGCTGCGATGAGGGCGGTCTTGGTGCTGTGGTTGGCCCGGAAGCCGGATTGTGAGTGGTCGAGGGATCCATTCGTCTCGAGGAAGGCGGCCAGCTGTCTGTTGACGGTCTTCTCGATGACTTTGGCGGGAAAAGGAAGGAGCGAGATGGGGCGGTAGTTTTTGAGGTCGGTGGGGTCCGCTGATGGTTTCTTCAGTAGGGCGCTGAGTTCGGCGTGCTTCCAGCTCTCTGGGAAGGTGGCGATGTCGAAGGAGGCGTTGATGATGTCCCGGAGATGGGGTGCAATGACTGAGTCGGCCTTGTTGAAGACGTGGTGAGGGCAGGGGTCGGTTGGTGATCCGGAGTGGATGGAGTTCATCGTGCGGATGGTGTCTTCCGTGTTGATCGGGGTCCAGGTGCGGAGGGTGCTGGTGGGTGGCATTGGTACGGTCGTAGGGTGCGTTGGCTGTGTGCTGAAACTGTTGTGTATGTCTGCGATCTTGCTGTGGAAGAACGAGGCGAGCGAGTTTCAGAGGTCTTGCGAGGGAGTAATGTCGTTGTTTCCGGCGCTTGGGTTCGAGAGCTCTTTGACGATGTTGAAGAGTTCCTTGCTGTTGTGGGCGTTGTTGTCCAGTCGTTCCTTGAATTAGGTTTTCTTGGTGGTGTGGATCAGTTGGTGGTGTTTTCGGGTGGCGTGCTTGAGGGTGGTCATGTTGTCTGTAGTCGGGTCTCTGCGCCAGGCTTTCTCGAGGGCCCGGCAGTTCTTCTTGGAGCTCTTGAGTTCGTCGGTGAACCAGGATGCTTTCTTACAGCCGGGTCTGATGGGGGGTCTTCAGTGGGGCGAGGTAGTCTGCGCAGCTGGTGATCCATCTTGTTAGGTTGTCGGCGGCTTGGTTGGGGTTCGTTGAGCTGGCGGGAGGGTTCTGGCTCAGGGATGAGGTGAGTTGGTCGGTGGTGATCTTGTTCCAGCTTCTGCGGGGAACCTGTTGCAGGTGGTGGTGAGTGGTGGTACTACTGAAGCTGAAGTGGACGCAGCTGTGGTCTGTCCAGTGGAGCCCGGTGGCGTGGCTGAAGGAGATGTCGTTGCTGGAGGAGAAGACAGGGTCAAGCGTGTGGCCGGCGTAGTGGGTGGGGGTGGTCACCCGTTGCTTGAGGTTGGCGAGGTTGTCCAGCAGGGTGGTGGTGTTGCGGTCGTTGTTGTTCTCCAGGTGGAAGTTGAGGTCTCCTAGGGGGATGTAGTCAGCGGAGGGGAGGGCGTGCGGGCTGATGAAGTCGGCGATGTCTTCGCTGAATTGTGCATGGGGTCCTGGAGGTCTGTAGATTAGGGTGCCTCTGAGAGTGGTCTTGGGGTCGGTGTGTATCTGGAAGTGAAGGTGTTCGGCGGTTGTGAGGGTGTCGTCGGAGTTGGTCGTGATGCGGATGGTGTTCTTGTGGACGATGGCGATGCCTCCTCCGGTCTGGTTGACGCGGTCCTTCCGGATGATCTTGTATCCGTCCGAGATGGCGATGGCGATGGCGATGTCGGGCGCTGAGGAGGCATTCATCCATGTTTCCGTGAGGAAGGCGACGTCTGGAGATGTGGATTCGAGGAGTTTCCAGAGTTCGACGGTGTGTCTGTGGATGGAGCGGGTGTTGAGCAGGATGCACTTCAGGTGGTTGCTGCTTGTGCTCGGCTTGGCGGGTGTGGTGCAGGTCCGGATGCAGGAGAACTTGCAGGCTTGGCAGGCGAAGGGTCCGTGGGTGCGTCCTGGGGTGGCTTGGTGGCAGCCGGGGATCTGGCCGGTGTTGAGTGCCGAGAGGGTGGTGGCGTCGTAAGTACGGCGGGTGGGATGGCATCTGCGGGGGCCAGGGGGTCTGGTGCTGGGCGCGGTCCAGGCGCGGACGGGCGCAGACGGACTTGCCTTTGGCGCGCCTTTGGCGCGCCTTCGTCGCACAATCGGCGCGCCCGCTGCGCATCAACGCTGCGCGTGTGCATGCACTCTGCCATAAATGGAGAGTTGGGGGGGCAGGGCGAGGGAGGAGCAGCTGGGAGGCGGGAGCGGGTGGCGAGTGGGGGGGGGAGCGGTGCGGTGATGCTGGAGGGAGCGTGGGTGGGGCCGCGGGGAGCAGCGGCAGGGAGCGGGGTGGGTCAGGGAACAAGCAGGGACAACGGGACAAAATCAAGTACAATGCAGAGAACGACGAAGGGAACAAAATGCAAAATACAGTACAGTCAAAGAGGCAGGCACAGAGGATGACGGAACCAATGAAAAGTACAATGCGGGATGGACGGCGATACAGTTACCAGAACACGAAGCAGGCACAGAGGGCAGGCAGGGTCAGGGGGCCAAACCAGCAGGGGCAGAACTCTCTAGTCAGCAGGAGGAGGCCGGGCACACTCGGGGTGGGCCTCGCGGCGGGAGGAGCGACCGGGTCCGACCAGGTCAGGTCAGGTCACCTGGTTGTACTCCCACCACGAGGAATGGTGAGGTGGCTGCTACCTCGCACACGGGATAAGACCCGCTCGTCGCCATTGTTGTGTCTTGGGCCATAGGCCCACATGCAGTAGAAAGAATGACGCAGGACCATGATTGTAGTGACTGGAACTGGCCACGAGCACGTGCACTCAGGCCCTTTTATTAACAGGCTCACGTCACTCGTGAGGCCTGTGTGGGATGCGTGTGGGGTACAAGTGTGCCCGCTCCCATAGGGTAGTGGCTACTAAACCAGTGCCTGTCAAGACACTAGAACGTGTCTCACAGGACACAACACTACCATCGACCATTTCGTGAATTCATATGGCGTCTCTAAGGCAGTCCCTTTTGTCGGGTTTAGTCTGCTGAAGCATAAGCTCCATGTTGCTTTTGATTACTGACTGCCACTCACGTGCAAGCCTGGTACTTACGTACTACTATGGTTCATCTCTTGGTTCGCCTATTATGGGAGCCGTGCCATCTTACAGACTCCTTGTCCGTCATGCGCGCTTCATTGCCAAGACCTAAAAGCATGGAAGTGTATTTCCTGCTTGCACTGACACATTCAATCTGTGGTTCCAGATTAAGCATGTTTAATAAATATTTACAGGAGTCAAAGATGAGATGTTGACAGTGCTTCAGGAACAGCATCCCTTCCTTTTGGTAGCTAGTCTGTTTGCCATGGCCACTCCCCTGCACTTCCAATGGGCACTTTCCAGAGCATGCACAGAGTGTCAACACTTGTGCAATGGTCTTTTGAGGTCTAGCTTTAGCCAAGACCTTTTGATTTTACAGTCTGCCTTTGGCCATGGTTTTCTGATGTTTCTAAAACTTTATATATACAATATGCTTAATTAACTGGGCTTTCATCCACCTCTCTTCATCCATTGGTCTGTTGTTGTCATTCACATTTTGCTCCCGCCACTACAGCATAAGGCATGGGGGAATGGGTCAGCATACCTAAGGGACTGGTTAACTTCACTTTGAGTGAACTGCATTTTGCCCTTTCTCAATAAGGACATCCACACACTAGGCAGTTCCCTTCAATGTCAGTGTTTTTATTTTACTTTATAATTACTTTAGCATTTCCCTTGTGTTTATAGTCTGAATTTGATAGCAGGATGCTTTCTACCAGGAGAGATAGGTCCTAAGCAAAATTTCGTCCACGGTTGAACCTTTGCAGGTCGTGGCACTGTCCACTCTAGCGGTTCACTGAACTTTCATGACCGCTGCCGGCACTGGCCATCAAGCCCCGCCGCACCCATTACTTTCGTAACTTTTCAACGAAAGGGATAATTTCCCCCCCGCTCTGAACAAGAGGACCCGGAGGACATCGCCCCACCGGTCCCACGCACCGCCTTCACAGCGACAGAGGGCACGATAATTTCAACCCCATTGATGCGCCTTGTATGCTCTACAATTGAGCACTAGTCATTCCCTCTCAGCACCACGGATTCTGCGGGGATTGCTACTATTGATTGTCTGTTGCCGTCTGATACATCCCCCTTTGGTACATCTTCTCCAAAAGCTAAAAATAATGATTTTACCAGGCAAACATTTATTCAAGTCCTGATGATGATACCTTGTTAATTTGAGTGCGGGATCGAAACGTCGACTCCTTTGAGTGGGCATACAGTTTATTCATTGTACATTTTATTGTTGTATGCGCCACTTCAGGATACACTAAAAAGATTTTGTTTGACTCAAAATAGTGACCTGTTCACTCTTTCTTTTGCCTGATACACCCTTTTCTATCATCTCATTCTTCCTTCTTGCTCTCCATGGTATGGCACAGGAGTGTGCTGTACTGCAATGATTTGTTGCTGTGTATTTGTATTGTAAATAAGATTGTTATTAATTTAACTATTAAAGTTTCCTGTCCGGCTGGACAAGGAAAAGTAATATATAGAGCTTATTGTGGTCTATATTACATTGATTGACTATCGAAATTTTGCTTAGGACCTATGTCTCCTTAAATGTAACTGCTACCCATGGTCCATAGCTACCCGCTGGGTCTCCTTGTTCTTTAAAAATTAATTATTCTACCAGGAGAGAGCACAGGCCGCATTCCAGCTTTATCGTTTCCTGTCTCCTGCCAATGCTGTTGTAAATTCCTTTTGAGGAGTCCTTTGTTTATCTGACTGCTAGAATTCCAAGTCCATTTGAAACTGGTTTCTATTGAGTTATTCTCTTTTTTACTATGCATACAGTACTCAAACCAAAATCTTCAATATTATACATGTGAATTCATAAGTGGGCAATTCTTGAAAACACATTTATTCTTGTCTCAATTTCACCAAGGGTTTTTTGAGGAAATTCACTGAGGAAGAAAATCAGCCTTTATCGTGTTTAATTTGCAACACTTTTCCGACTTTCATTATTGCCTTCCCTTCTTTCTCCAATCCAAGAGGACGGCTGCCAATGGCAGAACCAATGGCTTTTTAAAGTCTGTGTAAGCCAAGAACATTTGAATTTACTAAAATTAAGTGTATAACATAATTATATATCAGTGTTTTCAGCCATACTAAATCCATCGGTCTGTGGTTGTGTCATTCCCATTTTTCTCCAACCCACGCAAGCATGCTTCAAGGTGCTATTGGCTTACTTTACTGAGTTATGCCATGCTGCCCATTGTCAACCAACACATTCATACCCAACGTAGTTGCCTTTAGTGTCAGGGAGTACTATAGTAATGTGTGCTTTTTTGAGACCAAAAACTATTTTAGTCTATAGTAAATCTTTTTAGCTTGACGAACACCCAGCAGCTTCCCAAACAATAAAGTTTTGCAAAAACCATGATAAAACAAGAATTGCCAAAAGGGTGGCGGTCAACACCAGAAAATTGGCTTTGCTAATGCTTTATGTGGGTGGGGGAAATTTATCATGCAAACTCTATCCCAAGGCATTGGAGTGGTTTTCATGGCCACCAAATTACCAAATTGTATTTCACAAAGTCAGATTAAATGTTTTAGGTATTGGGAGATTAAACAATTTTCCCAGAATCACAGGTTGTAGAGCCGATGCTTGGACTCAAAATTGTCTCCCCTGTTCCAAAGTTGGCAACCCTAATTAAAAAAAGATTTGAAAATAGAAAACATTAATTTATAATTGAAATAACTTCCCATCCTATTCCCCTTCAAACCCAACTACGCACAACTACATTAAAAAGTTAAAAAACGTAATTACCTGATACAGATTACAAACTACACTACAAAAAATGTAAAACAATTTTATTAATACTAAGATTTAAAATTAATATATATCAAATTCATCAAAAGCTATATTTTTACAACTATATTAAAGTAAGCAATATTCTGTAAAGCAATATTTTTAAAAACATTAATAATAAAAAAAAATTCTAACCATCTATTATTTGTCCTGCAATATTGTTGTAGTGGCAATATTTTTGACACATTTATGTAACACAGTGGGCCTGATTAACAAACTGCCCTTTGTAGTTTATTTTGTGGCACACAAAATGTAGGACAAATCATGCATTTTGCCTGCACTTATATGTGAGGAGTTGTTCTGCCCCGAATATGGGGAGACTGCACCTGTAAGAATAGATTTTAGTAGTGAATGGGGGAGGGACACAGGAGTGGCAAACTTACTACTAAAGAGGATAGGATTAGGCAGGAGTAAGAGGGGTTTGGGGATGGTCTGAGAAAGGTATAGGGAGGGACATCACACACAAGAGTTAGCCAGTAGGTGGAGACATGTAACGTACAATTTTATAGTAAGGTTACACTCGGTGTTTGTGAATACCAAAACAAGTAAACTTACTACAAAGTTTAACTTAATAAAATGTGGACTTTCCTGTCTGAATCAGGCCTGCTATTGTTGATTTGATATGTGTGTCACACCCTTCTCAGTTGAGAGTATGCTTTTCAGGGTTTGTCAGGCTTCTGTTGGTACAGGTTGATATGTCTGGATCCTTCAGAGTCTTTTTGAGTCAATATATGGCCTGGTGTACACAGTTATCTATTTTGATATGCAGATCTAGATCCCAATAGCCTAGCTTATTTGCCTGTGTGATGTAGGATTTGATTTCTTCAAATACAACATGACAGTGCTGCGACCATTAAAAGGACTGACATTTCATGGTGAGATCTCTCAGTGAACCTCGGTGAACACTAATTCCTATGGGATGCCCTCTCTTCAAAAGAAAGTGTCTAGGAACCCAACAGTAGTCTCAGTTGTTATATTGCTCACCATTCTGATTTAAGGACATTTAGGAAAGTAATCAACAAGTACAATACTAACTGCCCCATGACTTGGTAAAACTACAAAAGGACTGATGACACCAATCCCTAGTTTACCTCAAAGACCATCAGGTAACTCCAGTGGATGCACTTTAACCACAAAACCTTCCACAGATGTGTTGCTGCATGAACATGCAGGACACCTAGTACCCAATCATCTATCACAGAATCCATTGCAGGCCACCAATAATAATCATATGTTTTACGTTTCATAACAGACATACCAGGATGACCTTTGTGGACCTAATTAAACAATTTCCTTCGTACTCTTGCTGGTGGTGCAGTTTTATTAAATCTCACTAATACACCACTGTCAAACAACTCATTCTGCACTTTCCAAAAAGAAGACAACTCCCCCCCTTACATTACAGTCCTTTCTGTCACTTCCCCTAACCGTATCACCATAGGTATAAGCCACCTCACACGCCACCTCTTGAACTTGCAGTCCTTCCTCACTGCTTACAGGCAATCATAAGATACAATTTTCATGAAAGTTCTCTCTGTAGGTACAAACTCCACCCTATACTAGAAAGCTTTTACGTTTGAAACCGGTCTGCCTGTCAACATACATCCACCGCCTAAAGATAACACATTCACTAATTGTTTGTGGTTGGTACTCCAAGTAAATTTTGTCCTCCAAATGAACATTCTAAAATATTTGGGTGCTCAAGTACATGTCAACATTTCTCTCTCTATAATGGAATTATTCCGTTCTGAATCTCTCAGTTCTTGATGCATATGCAGCCACCAATTATTTACTCCTATCACGACGAAGCAACATTGCTCCTTAGCCACAATTGTTGGCATCCACAATAATTATACAGGGTTTCCGGATTACCAAAGGGTGTAAAAAAGGAGCATGCACATTTTTTTTTTAAACATAACAATGAATCTTACTGTTGTTTCCACCATTCAAGTTTAGCATTTTTCTTCAAACGTTTCCTTAGTTGTTCATTTTTTGTGTCCTTTGCTGTTAACAAATTTGGAATAAAACTCTGAGACCTAGAAACTGAAGCAATTGGTCCTTTAATACAGGTGCAGGTGCTTCTAATATAGACTTTACCAAATTTTCTTTGGGTTAAATACAAAGCTGTGAACAAAATAGTCCACATCCTGTCTACTGAACTTACATTTGGAGATTCTTAAAGTCAATCTACAACAAACTAGTGTTTGCAGAGCTCCCTTAGATTATCGTGTTCCTCCTGGGTTGACTCAAATACTTAAATCTTGTCTTGGAAAGCAACCACTCTAGGTAAACATCCAAAATCTCCTTTGTCAGATGTTGGAGCGCAAGCTGGCTACAGGGACCCAGTTAGACGCGCTGTTCGGAGAACTTAAATCCTGGTTTGAGGAGCATTGCATGGATATGTGTCAGAGATGCTTTGCGTAGCCAAAACAATGCCTCAGTTCTGAGATGCGGTGAGGCTGCGGTGCAAGGTTGCGAAGTCCGTACCCGGGGTTGTGGCGTGCACTTGGGCCAATGCGTCAGTTCCTGAAGAGTTGCGAGGCTGCGATGCAGAGTCTGTCATCGAGGCTGGTATTGACGAGCGATGCAACAGCCTGCGCCAAGGATGCATTTCGCAGTGGCAGTTCCAATCCAGTCAGCCGTGGAGATGTGTCGGTTCTGCTCAAGGTTGCGCCACACAGCAGAAGAGATGTGCGGGTTCCGATGGTACCACAGAGGCTGGCAGAGCACCGTAGACCCATTTCCAAGGGTCCAGGAATGGGATGGCATCACTTTGCAGGCTAGACTCACAGACAGTAGAGTCCAGGTGCAGTTGCAATGTTGATGGAAGCCTGTTATGTCCCTGAGGCTTCAGATCAGGAGGCCAGCCAACTAGCCCTTGGAGTCACTCTGGGTTCTAGATCAAGGAGATGCATGTCTGGTCCTTCTCACCCAGGCAAGAGGGCAGTAGGCAGCAGATCAGCAAAGCAGGAGTCCAGCAGAGTGCAGTCCAACAGAGTGGCAGCCCCTCAGCAGCGCAGTAGTCCTTCCTCCTGGCAGAGTATCCTCAGGTCCAGAAGTGTACTGAAGTGTGGTGTCTGAGGTCCATCTATTATACACAGTTGTGCCACTGGGAGAAGCTTCTAGAGGCATGCCTTTGAAGTGCACAGATCTCCTCCCTTCCCTTAACAACAGAGCCCCATTCTTACAACTTGGTCCAATACCATTCCGCTTCACACTAGGCTTCAGATAAAGATCGTGATGCAGCTTTTGCCAACATAAGCACTTCGCATTCTGCCTTATAAGAATGTTTTTGCTTTACAGCTTTTCAGAGGCACAACAAGTGGTTTTCCTGACTCGACCTTCAGATTCAGCTGCTTTTTCGCCAATTAAACCAGCAGGTACACTGTTCAATCGACTTGAAAAACGACCTATTGCACCATTGGCATTGTAAAAGGTCTGCATTCATGTTTCCTTCACTCTTTGCTTCCAGACAAATGACACCAACTGAAACTTCTGTCCATTCCTACCACCGCATGCCGCCACGCTCTTTTTTTCTGGTAAGAAGAGACCGCCAATTCAAATAAGACAGCTGATCTTAGATAAAGACGTCCTTTGACCGGACATCACATGTCCTTTTGTGTCTGTGTGTCTTTTTGTCTTTTTGTTTTAGAACCTATAATTTGCTCCAGGTTCCTCCGCAACTTTATTGTCCATCACTGGATGAGAAAATAGGTAAGAGGCAGTTGCTTTTAGGTGGCACTCCCATGATATGTTAAGTCAGAACCTGTATTCATGAATTTAATTTCTTTTTTCTCTTTTAGTTTCTTTTTTGGTCCTGAGGAGAACCCCCCACAAAACTGACGGGGTTCGAAACGCGTAGACCAGTGTATTCTAGTATGGTGAACCAAACAAATGTGCTGTTTTGACAGCTAAGTCTGGCTCTGTGCGATTTATAATCGTGTATCAAAATTCACCAGTACTTTTTATGAATATGGGCACAGCCAAGCCTTGATATTACTTTGTTACATTGTTTGGTCTTAGACCTCCTAGCCAGTCCAAATTGTTTATTAATTTTCCTATGCTAGGAGCACATGAGTTTGTGTATGATTGCGAGTGAGAGTGCTTGAGAAAACACTGTATGAATGTGGAAAGATTGGATTGAGTGAATTACTGTTTGATTATGTATTGATCTTGGTTTGTTGTACTTAGATTTATTTGGCGTGTAAATATCAAGTGTGTTGGTTATTTTTTGCTAAAAAATTTCCTCTGAAAAAAACTTGCAACGTTTCTTTTGAGAAAGAGGATAAAATGTAATGAATTGCCTTTTTCAAATGAAATAAAGATTATTGATTATTCAGGATACAGACTGACCAGTGGCTTTCGTGTCCGTTTAAGTTGAGTAGACTAGTCATCAGTATTGGCATTTCTGGTTGTTTAATAACTTTCTAAAAGTGGCATTTTGAGTATTGCAATTCAAAATCAAACTTCACCATAATTTAGGGTTTTAAATTAGGATTCCAAAGACACCAAACATGACCCAGTTCTCTATTCCCATTTGGAAATTACACTTGGGCAACTCCAATGTTGTACTATTGGAGGGATAGGCCTTACAGTAATGACACACAAAATAAAGAGTTTTTCACTACCAAGACATGTACAACTTAAAACTAAATGGCCACTTTTTTAGCTACACTGCACCTTCCCTTGGGGCTGTCTAGGGCCTACCTTAGGAGTGACATATATGTATTAAAAAGGAAGATTTGGGCTGGGCAAAGTTTTATTTTGCCAGGTCTGCAATGGCAGGCCTGAAACATGTATGAAGGGCTACTTAAGTGGGCAAGGGCACAATCAGTACTGCTGGCTCACTAGTAGCATTTCATTTACAGGCCCGGGGCACATGTAGTGCTCTTTACCAGGGACCACAAGCACTTTAGCACTGGTTAGCAGTGGTAAAGTGCGCAGAACCCGAAGGCCAGCAAAAACAGAGTCAGTAAAAACAGGAGGTTTGAAGGAAAAAAGTTAGGAGGAAGCCACACAAAGGATGCCGGGTCTAACAGAGTCCACTCAAGAGGGCTCTCCACTATACCTTGCTCCCTCCAGTGATCTCCTCTTCCTCACAGGGCACACTGGTCTTGGCTAGCAGGCAGGTGCTGATGCTCCAAGCCCCAGGGAAGTGGTTTTGGATTCCCTGGGTGACGCCCCCATCCCCGACAGGGAGACTAGCAGGCTTTGGCCCCCAGTGCTGGCGACAGACAAACTCTTGCAGAGATTCCCTTCTTAACACAGCCCATCTGGCTGCTTGGCCAATGACACTTTTTGGGATCTCAACCTCCCCTTCTTATAGTCCATTTCCAGACACCAAATATGATTTAGGGTCTGAGTCTTTGAAATTTTATTTCGGGATTCTGCTTTTTTTGCATTGCATGCTCCTCTGCTCCCTCTTCGCCTTGAAAAGCAGTCTGTCACAGCAGGAATAACTCCGAAGCTGATAGTACCACAACACAAGCTGTCTGGGTGACTAGAGTTCACACTTGGATGTCAGTCATGGTGATATGTGCAACAAAAGGTTAGCTCAGGGCTCCTAGTCCAACCCTTTGGGATTCTTTTATCTGCCCATCCCCATTTCCTTCCTGAGATGTGTCCATGTCCCTTCCTATTGACCTCTCACTGAATCAAAGCACACCCTTTGAAGAGTACCGGATAGGCCTGGTCCTCCCCTCCACAGTGTGTGGGCCACCCAGCTTACAGGAATGCAGCAATCCACAAATCTGTCTTGGAGAGCTCTCAAACGCCACTTCTTGTTTCACCATGTTTGCCTGTGTCTCCCAAAATGGAACCCAGGCCCCTCCATGTATTGTACCACTCACAGGCACACATAACCCAGAGCATAAGTACTGCATACATTCACTGCACAGTACTGTATCCTACACGTACTGTAACATTCAGATGCACACATACATCTACCATTTGCATGTGTGCATTGCATAGTGCAGCATTGTCCCTGTATTGTACTCTTCCCAGGCACAAATACATCCAGAGCAGCACTTCACACCAGTCTGATGTAGCCAAGGGTGAATTAATCACACAAAAACGGAACTTTAGCAGATGAGTGAGCCTGTCACTCCAGTGACACAGGTTGAAAAGGGATGTGTTCACTCCTTCGGATCGCTACACAGGATGCTGCCACTACTGCGATCATGCTGCTTAACTCCTGGTGAAGGCAGTAGCCTTCCATCACTTTGACGATAAAACTTTGGGCGCCCCTCCTGGTCCAACAAGACTGCAGTCCATGAGACAGACCTATGTCATGGCACACATGCATTATCTGTGTTTGCCTATGACAAAAAAATCAGATTTAGGGATCCAGACATCAGTACAGTTGTGCACTCAGGGCAAGGGTCACACCCATTACCATGCAGCAATAAAACCATGAAACAGAGGAGTGGCGCAAAGGGAAATCTCTTTATAAACTACAGTTAACCTGGGAGTCCCCTTCTTTTACCACCACATCATCAATGTAATTGCTCACCCAAATCGAGCCTACAATATTTCAGGAGCCACATCAGTCACGAGTGACCGTAGGAGTCATCCAGCAAAGGGAACAACAGTTTCCCTATCAGCACTACATGGCTGAGGGTCAAACCTGTTTCAGCCTCCACCTTTGCTGAACCAGTCGTATCCTACACGTACTGTAACATTCAGAAGCACACATATATCTACCACTTGCATTTAGCATGTGTGCACTGCATAGTGCAGCATTGTCCCTGTATTGTACTCTTCCCAGGCACAAATACATCCAGCGCAGCACTTCACACCAGTCTGATTTAGCCAAGGGTGAATTAAGCACACAAAAGCGGAACTTTAACAGATGAATGAGCCTGTAGAGCTCACTCCAGTGACACAGGTTGAAAAGGGATGTGTTCACTCCTACGGATCGCTACATAGGATGCTGCCACCACTGCGCTCATGCTGCTTACCTCCTGGTGAAGGCAGTAGCCTTCCATCACTGTGACTGTAAAACTTTGGGCGCCCCTCCTGGTCTAACAAGACTGCAATCCATGAGACAGACCTATGTCATTGCGCACATGCATGATCTGTGTTTGCCTATGACAAAAACAATCAGCTATAGGGATCCATATATCAGTAAAGTTGTGCACTCAGGGTAGGGGTCACACCCATTACCATGCAGCAATAAAACAATGAAACAGAGGAGTGGGGCAAAAGGAAATCTCTTTATAAGCTACAGTTTACCTGGGAGTTCCCTTCTTTTACCACCACATCATCAATTTAATTGCTCACCCAGATCGAGCCTTCCGTATTGCAGGAGCCACATTAGTCATGCGTGACCGTAGGAGTCATCCAGCAAAGGGAACAACAGTTTCCCTATCAGCACTACCCTGCTGAGGGGCAAACCTGTTTCAACCTCCACCTTTGCAGAACTAGTCGGAAATGTAAGACCCTCCCATAATCAGTCTGCATTCACCTAGTTTGGCCTCCCATCTTCAGTGGAAAGTGATTTGCTTATCCACCATCCTGCAACAGCGATCAATACCCTTCCCAAACCTCCCAACTGCAAAAGCAGGGACGGTTTTTGTGCAAACCGTGCCCAAATCAAAACCCAATTTTGTACTCTCTGTTTCCCCCACGCTTCACAGAAAAAATATTCCTCACACCATTTGCTCGGTTTGAAGGCGAGACTGTCGTACAACTTTCTTACTCTTCGAATCTTGAACGTCGAGCAGCAGGATGAACACATGTGCAGTCTTCCTACAGAAACAGTATTTCAACGCAATTTTCTTTGCAGTTCAATGGTAGAGAGTAAGCACTACATAAATACAATTACAATTACCTAGGCCCTTCTCGCTCATGCTGATGGCGGGCTCTAGCCAGAAACAAGGATGTAGCAATTCTTCAGGATTGTTGTAAGTGGCAGGACTTGAAAGGGTGTGGGTCCTTCCATTACTCAGACACAAAAGTATACAAAAAGTGCTGAATGGAATGCTTGATTTAATCTCAGGCATTGCCAATAACTCGGGCTGCATTCCAGTCCATTGTTCTTGTGCACACCATGCCACCTCAGTTTGGACCCAGCTGTATGCAAATAAGTCTTGACCCTGCTCCAGTTGGAACAGTCCAGCCCGAACTGCCAGGCGAGACCCTCAGTGAACCGGAACACAAGCAACCCAGGACCGGTTTAGCCTTAGTTAGGGCTCATCAGCCAGCTATGGCTTGGTCTCAGTGACACAGTGTGCATGTTCCCATGTCTGGGCGTACCCATCCCACTTAGGGCGACATACTTCTATAATGCTCAGACCCAGCAGTCTTTAAAGATTTACTTTCAAAGAGGTCCATACCAGCCCTGTAATTCATTGCATTCTCTTTATAGACAAAAACACAGTGGCAGCTGACCCAGATGAATACCGGTGAGGCGAGCGGAGGGGGGGCTGCCCCGGCGGGAAGCATGTGGGTGAACGTGCAGCGGGGAGTTTATTGATAACAAAAATTAAAAACACTTACCTGGTCTGCTGGCTGCCTCACGCTCCTCTGCTGCCAGTTCCTGATCCCAGCAGTCCCTTGGACAGCATCACGAATCCCCATGCAATCCCTGTGCTGCTCTCAAGGAGGAGAGCAGCGTGGGATTGGCCTGAGCAGGCTAGATTAACACTCACTCAGGCACAGGGAGTCTGTTCTGTTTCTCCAACCCGCCTGTGCAATACAGCTGGTTCGGGGAAACCTAAGTGTGCTTAACTTTTAAGAGCACAGGTCAGTTTGGCCGGCCTTCTTAAGCTGACCAAACTGACATGCGCACTTAAAAGTGCACATGTACCATTTCTCCTCCTTCCCCTTCCATGGCCTGGCCCTGGCCCTCCCTGCACACGCTGGCTCAGCCAGCAGCTGGAAAAAAACCGATAGTAAAATATTGTTTTATTTTTCATCGGCTGGCTCTGAGCTAGAGGAACAGCGCTCCTCCGCTATGGAGGGGCGACGCTCCTCCGCTATGAGCCGCCGTTGCAAAAACACTGTTAGATTTTTCAATAATGACTGTAAAACACCTTTAGATAATCCATGTCTGTGATGCAATGCTTGTTTACTGTGCACATATTCTATTCCATCATACATACCCCGAAGCGTGATTGCTTTTTCCAGATGTTATATTTTTCTGTAATATTTTATTGCAACATTTGAGTCTTGTGTAGCATGTAATGTGAACTAAGTCACCTCTAGATGTCTAAGTGACGTCTGGTTGTTGTTTATGACTAGATACAATTGAGAGCCCTGTAGTATGGACTGAAGATAGTGTGAGTTTCTCACAGAGCCTGTCAACGTGTGATGAGTGTTCATACTATATAACTTTCATTTACGTGAAAGTGTGTGAAGGAGGTACACACTGTGTTGAAATGCTGACAGTACCAGGGAAAAAGAGAATGGCATCACGAGCGGCAACTCGTATTGCGAAGTGGTGGGGCAGGGGTTGGGGGGAACACAAACAAACAAAAAGAATTATAAAGAAAGAAAGAAAAATGTACTTACTTGCTCTGATGGCCACCACCTTCCTCCCGATCCTCACTGCCCGGACATCCATGAACTTCTACACACTATGCAGGCTCTCAGCTCCCAATCCCAGCGCTGCTCACATCCTGGGAAAACTATTTCCAGTATGTGAGCAGTGCTGGGCTTGGTCTGAGCGCCTTGGTATGGCGCTCAGACATTGACATGGAGCCTGTGTTGGTTTCTCTTCCCAGTTGTACAACGCAGCTAGGTGGAGAAAGGCCAGGTGCGCATGACGGTTTCGCTGGCCCTAGAGGGCTGGGCAAACCATCATCAGCACTTGGCAATGCCCACCACTACCTCCTCCTCCCCGGTGTTGCAACTGCAGCATCAGTAGGTTGCTGTGCCCCTCCCTCAGCTCGCAGTTCCAGCCAGCAGGACAAGAAAAAATTATGAAAATAAATGTTTTATTATCATTTATTTTCATCCTATGGTTCAGTGGGGTGGGGGTGCGACGCTCCAACGCCATAACGAGGAGCTGCCCCTGACTGGCATGTTTACAGATGAAGAGAGAGGGTGTTGCTCTGTGAGAGGGAGGGCATGATGAAGCGGAGGTACACAATGTAGTATATGCATGAGGACAGGACAAAGGCAGGAAGAGAAAGGAGACTAAGTGAGATATGCAGCTGAAAAAATACATACTTGTCTAACAGAGTGAGACGTTGTAAAGCGGTGTGAGGGGGAACAGAAATAATATTGGCACTCTGAAGAACTCTACCCCTTCCTTTGAGACTAGGTTTATTTTCTTTCTAAATAACGTGTGTTATTTTTTGCTGGTGAAGTTTTGAATACCAAATACGTTTCTTTGCACCTATGGAACTTTATTCCAAGAACGTATACAATGGTGCACCTCTGTAGGACTTTGTTGATCATTTGGAAGATGTGACTCACTTCGTTAATTCTCATAAATAAAGTTCAGTATAATTTTATGTTCACTGTCCCTCCAGGGCTAGGTATTTTGAAAGGTAGGATTTCACCCATTCAAAAAAGCTTAGCTGGTTACTTTTCTTTCTAGGTAATTGTATTTATGTAGTGCTTACTACCGGTGACAATGCGTCAAAGCATTTATTGGCGTGTGGAACGCTACCCCGGATAATGAATAGTGGTGACTTAGTATAGGGAAATATAAATTAATTTGAGCGGTGGACATGTGAGTCTGTTGGTTGGATTGAAAAGGAGAACGGAGGGACAGAAGAAAAAAGAGTCTCAAAAGTGTTTATTGGGAGATCATAGTATTAGTTGGAGGTTTGGGATGAGGAAAGGAAAAATGGAGGAGGGAAGAGTCTCTAGAAATGGATTAGGGAGATCATAGTAGTAAAATGACGTGTCGGATGAGTCTAAGGAGAGATGCAGGGAGGGATAGAGGAGCGAGGAGTCTAGACAGGGTTATTTTGGAGATCGTAGTAGTAGAATGAGGTTTGGGATGAGTCAGACTAGAGGTAGAGTGTTAGACGGGGACCTGGAGGGTCGGCCGAGCACAGTGATCGCACAGACAGGTAACTTCCCCCCCACAGATGGACACCACACAAAGATCAGGGTAACACCTTTTATAGGCACTTCTGGTAGTAGAGTGGTACGATACAAGGCGATCAGGACACGATGATCCTCTCAATTCTAGTCTCTAGTAAGGGAAGGGGGTAGCGGGACAGTCTTGGTACCCACGGGTACGGAGGTGTAACGGTGATAGCTCACAATCCTCGAGCTCGGTGTTCGGATGGGTCAGACCGCGGCAGCGCCGGCAGGTCCCGAAGAGGTCGTAGGTGGCAACGGGCCGCGGCAGCGCCAGCAGGTCCCAACGAGGATGAAGGTTACAACGGGCCGCGGCAGCGCCAGCAGGTCCCACGAGAATGCAGGTTGCAACGGGCCGCGGCAGCGCCAGCAGGTCCCACGAGGATGAAGGTTACAACGGGCCGCGGCAGCGCCAGCAGGTCCCACGAGGATGAAGGTCGCAGAGGGCCGCGGCAGCGCCAGCAGGTCCCAGGATGAAGGTTGCAGAGGGCCGCGGCAGCGCTAGCAGGCAGGACAATAGTTCACAAGGCAGGGCTGTGGCAGCGCCAGCAGTCCGTCAAGGATGAGTTCGTCGCGGTGTCTCTCGACTCCAGGATACAACTGCCTTCCTGTCCTGGGGCGGCCTCAGTTATAGGTCTGGCGCCCTTTGATGTCCGGACCCTCGCTCTTGGAGGTCGGGAGGTCTGGGATGAGGGAGTCCAGACACCCAGCAGGGGGGTGGAGCCAGCGCCCGAGGAGGCTGGGGGTGCTCGGCACCTGGCGGGGGAGAGCCATCGACACTTCTTACTCCCATTGACCTGCCAAGTGGTCCGTTCACCTCCTGGGTGGAGGGTGGTGCCGGGATGTCGGGGCCTGGCCAGGCCCAGGGTTGGGGTCGGGCTGAGGCCGCGCGGCCGCGTGGTGCCGTGTCCAAGATGGCGGCTGGGCCGGGCAATGGTGCTGACGGTGGCCCGGGCCCTGTCCTGCGGGGAGGGAGCGAGCCCTTCATGTGGCCTGTCCAACATGCGTCCCCCCCAGCTGAAGGCGGGGAGAGTCACCCATCTTCTTGGGGACTTTCCTCGTCGAGGCGGAAAAAGCGGGACAGGCCATCCGCGTTGGCGTGGTCTTGGCCAGGGCGATGCTCCACAGTGAAGTCCATCCCCTGCAGGGAGATGGACCATCGCAATAGTTTGGGGTTCTCCCCCCGCATCTGCATGAGCCATTGCAGGGGCCGATGATCTGTCTGTACCCGGAAATGGGTTCCGAAGAGGTACGGCCGGAGCTTCTTGAGGGCCCATACCACTGCGAAGGCCTCTCGCTCAATGGTGCTCCAGCGCTGTTCTCGGGGCAGTAGGCGTCTGCTGATGAAGGCCACGGGTTGGTCCACTCCTTCGGGGTTCAGTTGGGAGAGGACGGCCCCAATACCATGGTCGGAGGCATCGGTCTGCACGATGAACTCGCGGCTGTAGTCGGGGGCCTGGAGCACCGGAGCGGTGCACATGGCGGCCTTCAGCGTCTCGAAGGCCGCGTGACAGTCGGGAGTCCAGTTGACTCGTTTTGGGTTGTTCTTAGACGTGAGTTCCGTGAGGGGCCCCACAATGCTGCCATAGTCCCTCACAAACCGCCGGTAGTATCCGGTGAGCCCCAGGAAGGCTCGGACCTCTGTTTGTGTTTCGGGGGGTTGCCAGGACTGGATGGCAGCTACCTTGAGTTGGAGGGGGGCCACCAGACCGCTCCCCACTTGGTGTCCGAGGTAGGTCACGGACCCCTGGCCGATTTGGCACTTGCTGGCCTTTATGGTGAGGCCGGCCTGTTGGAGGGCCTGCAGGACCGCTCTGAGGTGGTGGAGGTGGTCGGCCCAGTGGCGGCTGTATACCGCGATGTCGTCCAGGTAGGCGGCGCTGAATTCTTCGAGGCCCGCCAATACCTGGTTCACCAGTCTTTGAAAGGTGGCTGGAGCGTTCTTCATGCCGAAGGGCATCACTCTGAAATGGTAGTGCCCGTCCGGGGTGGAGAAAGCGGAACGTTCTTGGGCCCTGGGGGTGAGGCCGATCTGCCAGTAGCCCGCTGTCAGGTCAAAGATGCTTAGGTAGCGGGCTGCCCCCATGCGGTCGACTAGTTCATCTGCTCGGGGGATAGGGTGAGCGTCGGTTCGGGGGACCGCGTTCAGCCCCCGATAGTCGATGCAGAATCGGAGCTCCGGCGTGGTGCCCGGTGCCGCGGCCTTGGGGACCAGGACGACCGGGCTGGCCCAGGGACTGTCCGAAGGCTCGATGACCCCGAGGGTGAGCATCTTGGAGACTTCTTCTTGGATGCATGTACGTACCCGATCCGGTACTCGGTACGCCCGGTGTCGGACAGGAGGACTGTCCCCCGTGTCCACGTCGTGCAGGCACCAGGAGGTGACTCCGGGTGCGAGGGAGAACAGGTTTGCGAACGGCAGCAGGAGGGCCCGGCAATCTTGACGCTGCTCTGGGGTCAGGGCCTCGGAGAGTCGGACCCCGTCCACCGAGCCATCTCTTTCCCGAGTCCTCAGTAGGTCAGGGAGGGGCTCGGAGTCTCCTTCTGTGCCACTGTCGGTCGCCATCAGCAGGCTGAGCTCTGAGCGCATGAAGTGGGGTTTGAGCCTGTTGGCGTGGAGGACCCGGAGGGGGTTCCGGGGGGACTCCAGGTCGATGAGATAGGTGACGGGACTCCTGCGCTCGATCACCTTGAAGGGCCCCGTCCATTTGTCTTGCAAGGCACACGGTTCGATGGGGGACATCACCCATACCTGCTGACCCGGTTCAAACTCGATGGAGGAGGCATGTTGGTCGTACCACTTCTTCATGTCCTCCTGACTGGCCTCCAGATTGGCTTTAGCGATCTCCCTGAATTTCCGGGTCTGATTTCGGAGGGTCAGGAGGTATTTGTAGACGTCCGGAGGGGTCTTTAGGGGGGCCATTTCCCATTCCTCCTTCACTAGGCTGAGAGGCCCGCGAACGGGGTGTCCGTACAGGAGTTCGAAGGGGCTGAAGCCGAGGGACTTCTGGGGGACTTCTCGGTAGGCGAAGAGGAGGCACGGTAGTAGCACGTCCCACTGGCGGCGTAGGGGTTCTTCCAGCCCCATGATCATCCCCTTGAGGGTGCGGTTGAACCGCTCGACCAGTCCGTTCCCCTGGGGGTGATAGGGGGTGGTGAAGCGGTAAGTGACTCCGCACTGCTGCCAGAGGGATTTCATATACTTTGAAATAAAGTTCGTACCCCTGTCGCTGACGACTTCCCGGGGGAAGCCCACTCGAGAGAAGATCCCCATCAAGGCTCGACCCACTACTGGGGCTGTTATAGTACGGAGGGGGACCGCCTCAGGATAGCGGGTGGCGTGGTCCACCAGGACCAGGATGAAGCGATGCCCCTGTGCTGTTCGGGGGTCCAGGGGCCCCACAATGTCTATTCCCACCCTTTCGAACGGGGTGGTCACCACGGGGAATGGTTGTAGGGGTGCCTTGAGTTTGCGGCCGCTCTTCCCGCCGGCCTGGCAGGTCGGGCAGGACCGGCAATGGTTGGAGACGTCATTTCTCATTTTGGGCCAAAAAAAGTGAGTCACCAGGCGGTGGTAGGTCTTGTCTTGGCCCAGGTGCCCGGCCAGGGGGACATCATGGGCTAGGTTCAACAGGAAGTCTCTGAAGTGGAGGGGCACCACCAGCACTCGCCCGGCCCCTAGTTCTGCGATTTTCTGCTCGCTGTACAAGAGATCATTGTCCCAATAAACCCAGTGGGCCCAGGTGGTGTCTCCTTGGCTCTGGGCGAGCGCTTGCTGTCGCAATCCCTCGAGGGAGGGGCAGGTCTTTTGCTCCTGCCGGAATTGTTCCTGGGTGGGCCCCCCTTCTTGACGCCACTGAGCCAGGTCGGGAAGCTCGGGGGGCTGTGTGGACCCCTCTGTGGTGGGGTCCGGGTGGTCGGTCTGGAGGAAGTCTTCTTCTGGAGTGATCGAGGGCGGAGGTGCTGCCCATTCTGGTTCTTCTGGTCTAGGGATGGTGCGGGTGGCCATGGACCGGGTGGTTACGCACGCCCAGTCCGGGAGACCCAACATCCCCAGATGCTCTCTTCTTTCTACAGCGGCCCACGGGGAGCTCTCGAGATCGTTCCCCAGGAGGCAGTCCACGGGGGCATCGTCGCGGACAGTTACTTTCAGCATGCCGGACACTCCTCCCCATTCGAAGGGGACGCAGGCCATCCGACACAGGCTCTCCGAGTTATCTGCCGATCGGACGGGGCAAAGTACGTTTGGTAGGATTTGTTCTGGGGTCACCAGGTGACAACGGACGGCCGTCACACTGGCCCCGGTGTCACGCAGGGCCTCGGCCTTGCGCCCATTGATGCTCACCCATTGGCTGTACTTCCGAGTGTTGGCGGGCAGGGGAGTCCGCGGGACCATGTCTCTTCCTCCCAGGCATGCCAGGGTCATGGCGGCGGGTTCCCACTCGAACTGCTCCGACTCATAGGTCTCCGTGTCTTCGGAGACTTGTTCTTCTCCCAGGGCGGCGGCCGCCATCTGGCGGGGCCCGGGGACCTGGTTCTTCGGGCAGGTCGGGTCACTGGCATAGTGGCCGACACGCTGGCATCGATGACACGTCACGTTAGCTCGGAACCCCGGGCGCATCGGGGGGTTTCCCCGGCCTGCTGGGGCCGGGGTGGCGTTAGTGGGCGCGGCCGGGACGGCGTCTCTGCCCCGGCCCGGGCCTCCTCCTCCTCCTCGGGGACGATGATGACCTTGGTTGGTTCTGTTCTGCTCATTCGGCCCACTCCGGGCCACTCGGGTGCTCTCCCACCGGTCAGCCTCGGTGGCGAGCTGCCGGGGTTCAGTCAATTTACTGTCGAGGAGGTGCTGCCTGAGCTCGACGAAGCAGTTGTTGGAGAGGTGCTCCCACACAATGAGATTGAAGAGTTGTTCGTAAGTGGTTACGTTGTTACCCTTGATCCACCCCTCGAAGGCTCGGCTGAAATAGTTCACGTATTCCAACCACGTTGTACCTGGGATCCGGGTGCAGTTGCGGAACCTCTGGCGGTACATTTCGGGTGTAAGCCCATATCGACTGAGGAGGGCGGCCTTCATGTGGTCATAGGACGTCATTTGATGGTCCGGAAGCTGCAGCAGGGCATCACGACCCTCGTTGACGAATCTCCCCCATAGACCGGCTCCCCAGTCACTTCGAGCGACCCGGTGGGCGGTCATGGCAATCTCATAGGCCTTGAACCACTGCTGTATGTCGTCGTTCCGGTGATATTCTCGGACCACATCCTTGGGGATGTGGACCTTCTGCTCGGTAGGACCCGGGGAGTGCGGTTGCTCGGGCACCCCTAGGTTTTTGTTCAGTTTGCGTATTTCTATCTCCGCTAGTTTGCACTCGTGCTCGTATGCCAGTCTTTTTTCTTCGAGGTCTCTCTGTCTCTGTTTTTCCTCTCGCTCTTCTCTGAGCCGTAAGTGTTCTAAGTTTATTTTTTGTTCCGCCAGTTTCAATTCTCCGTCTAATCTGAGTCGTGCCAAGTCTAACTCGTGTAATCTATTTTTTTCCCGCTCTTGGATCTCTTCACGGGAAGGGCCTGTTCTCCGTTCCTCCGTCCGGGTGGTGTTGACTTCCGGGGCTGCGGGGTCCCGGGGGGTTGCGGTATTTGTCTCTGTCCAGGCCTCTAGGGCGTTTTTGAAGTCTTCTTTTGTGCTTAGCCCGGTGGTAGCAATGCCTAAGTCCATGCAAAATTGTTTGAGCTCTCGGTGGTTGTATTCTTCCAGCTTTTCCATCTGGAACTTCTCCGCCGATCCGCTCTCTTTGGTCGTCATTGTGGTTTTAGTCGTAGGGTGAGTTACTGTCTGTACGGTACGCGTTGGTTCGGATCGCGCCGCTAGCCACCAATGTTAGACGGGGACCTGGAGGGTCGGCCGAGCACAGTGATCGCACAGACAGGTAACTTCCCCCCCACAGATGGACACCACACAAAGATCAGGGTAACACCTTTTATAGGCACTTCTGGTAGTAGAGTGGTACGATACAAGGCGATCAGGACACGATGATCCTCTCAATTCTAGTCTCTAGTAAGGGAAGGGGGTAGCGGGACAGTCTTGGTACCCACGGGTACGGAGGTGTAACGGTGATAGCTCACAATCCTCGAGCTCGGTGTTCGGATGGGTCAGACCGCGGCAGCGCCGGCAGGTCCCGAAGAGGTCGTAGGTGGCAACGGGCCGCGGCAGCGCCAGCAGGTCCCAACGAGGATGAAGGTTACAACGGGCCGCGGCAGCGCCAGCAGGTCCCACGAGAATGCAGGTTGCAACGGGCCGCGGCAGCGCCAGCAGGTCCCACGAGGATGAAGGTTACAACGGGCCGCGGCAGCGCCAGCAGGTCCCACGAGGATGAAGGTTGCAGAGGGCCGCGGCAGCGCCAGCAGGTCCCAGGATGAAGGTTGCAGAGGGCCGCGGCAGCGCCAGCAGGCAGGACAATAGTTCACAAGGCAGGGCTGTGGCAGCGCCAGCAGTCCGTCAAGGATGAGTTCGTCGCGGTGTCTCTCGACTCCAGGATACAACTGCCTTCCTGTCCTGGGGCGGCCTCAGTTATAGGTCTGGCGCCCTTTGATGTCCGGACCCTCGCTCTTGGAGGTCGGGAGGTCTGGGATGAGGGAGTCCAGACACCCAGCAGGGGGGTGGAGCCAGCGCCCGAGGAGGCTGGGGGTGCTCGGCACCTGGCGGGGGAGAGCCATCGACACTTCTTACTCCCATTGACCTGCCAAGTGGTCCGTTCACCTCCTGGGTGGAGGGTGGTGCCGGGATGTCGGGGCCTGGCCAGGCCCAGGGTTGGGGTCGGGCTGAGGCCGCGCGGCCGCGTGGTGCCGTGTCCAAGATGGCGGCTGGGCCGGGCAATGGTGCTGACGGTGGCCCGGGCCCTGTCCTGCGGGGAGGGAGCGAGCCCTTCATGTGGCCTGTCCAACATAGAGGATATATTGAGAGAGGTATAGGGTGAAACATAGGGTAGTGCATTGGAGAGACACAAATGTGTTTCTTGTATTATTTCTTTTTACAGTAGGAGTAAAGTATTAAACATATTAAATATATAGTTATATAAGTACATGGAAGGTACACATGTGTAAGGAAAGTAATATATCAAGATTTAAGTTGTATTTAATAAACTCAGATTTTCAAGTGTTGCTGTACTTTAAGGTAATTTATTTGTGTGTTATATTTTCCCTTTTTGATAATTCAATAGTGAAGCAATTGGAGATAGTTATGATAAAATGTACATAGTGTGATAGATAAATAAATGCAGAACAATAAGCATCTAATCAAATAACATATATGAAAACTATGCTGAGGCCTTTATGCAGGTTAAGCCTAGAATAATATAACCACAAGTAGTATGTACATTTATTAAGCAGACATAAAGAATATCTATATATTTATAAACATAATTATTATATTTATGCAAAGAAATACACATATCTAGCTACAGAGATATAATTCAATTAAATGCTTATATACACAGGGATATGCTGTACTTTTGTGTTTGAGTATGATGGTTATGTACGGAAAAGCCAACTCTTGAGTAGTCTTCTGATGATAAGATACTTATCCATGAATCTTATGTTTGGGTAGTGAGTGCCATAGGTTGACTGCTAGAACAGAGAAGGGTGTGCTACCTATGGTTTTTTCTTCTCTGGTGGGATTCTGAGGCTAGGTGCCAACCTGGAGTGAAGGTTCCTTTGTTGAATTTGTATTTGGTGATTTTATTCCTGATAGAAAATGGCACTGTTTCATGTATTGCTTTGTGGGTGACACAAAGCAGCTTAAATGTGGATCTTCTGGTAACCGGTGACTAATGTAGGGCCCTCAAGGCAGGGGAGTTGTGGGCATGTGGCTTTACATGTAGGAGTAGTCTGGCAGCAGAGTTCTGAATCAGTTGTAGTCTTTTCATAGTGTTAAAGATGATCCGTGGTAGAGACCATTGGTGTAATCAAGGTTAGACTGTACTAGAGCGATAGTAGCCTGGATGTTGTGTGGAAATACCAGATGGGGTCAAATGTGTTGCCGAATTTTCATAGTAATGAAGCTTGATCTTGCTAATTTGTCCATTTGGGCATTTATTGATAGCATGGAGTCCATGGTAATTCCAAGGTTTCTTACTTGCTTAGATACTTTAGAAAGTGGCCCCATATTGTCAGGCCAGGAGGTGAGTGGGTCATCATTTTTTCAATCACCACCTGTAAGTATTTACATTTTGGAAGCATTCAGTTATAGATGGCTCCATGTCATTCACTGATCAGCAGCTCTGAGGCAACTGACAATTTGTGAGTTTCAAATGCCTTTGAGGCTTTTCCAATTTAAGGAGTATTTATTGGCTTGTCATCTGCACAGTTTTAGCATGGGAGCTGAAATTCCTTGATCATTGCCGATAATGATTTCAGGTAGATGTTGAAAAGCATGAATGAGATGATACAGCCATCATTTTTTCAATCACCACCTGTGAGTATTTACATTTTGGAAGCATTCAGTTATAGATGGCTCCATGTCATTCACTGATCAGCAGCTCTGAGGCAACTGACAATTTGTGAGTTTCAAATGCCTTTGAGGCTTTTCCAATTTAAGGAGTATTTATTGGCTTGTCATCTGCACAGTTTTAGCATGGGAGCTGAAATTCCTTGATCATTGCCGATAATGATTTCAGGTAGATGTTGAAAAGCATGAATGAGATGATACAGCCATGAGGGACCCCTGCTTTTGTGAAGTATGGTTTGAATGAGAAAGGTGGAGAATGGATGAGATATGGTCTGTTTTGATGGTAGGATGTGATCCAGTCGAGAGCATTCTTCTCTATGCTGGCTTTGTATTAGAGTGTCATGGTCAACTGTGTCAAAGGCAGCTGAGAGATCCAAGAAAAGTATTGCAGCAACTCTGTTCCAGTGTGCTGTATTTATAGGTCTTCTCAGATGTCAATGAGAGCAGATTCTGTGCCTCTTGCTGGACAGAATCCTGTGTGGAAGTCGGAAAGTATGGAGTTATCTTCAATGAATTGTGACATCTGGGCAAATGCTGCTCTTCATATCAATTTGCTCAGGAATGGTGCAATTATAATCTGTCCGTAGTTGTTGGGTCAAGCGGGTCCACGTTAGCTTTCTTTAACTCTTTCGCTGGTAGGCCTTCCCCCCGTGCTAAGCCTTTTTTGGCTATTTGGCTTAGACCCCTGTAACCTTTTTGCTACATAAGGTATCCATGCCAAATTTGCCTCCTTTTCTTCCAACATCATAGGGATTTTAAAGGTACTCAGGGTTTGTGGATTCCCAGGAGGGGACCCATAAATAAGCCAAAATACAGCTAAATGTTGGTTTTTGGGAAATCATCATCTTCCGAGCTTTCAGGAAAAAGCATACTTTTGTCAGAAAACCAAAAGTTTTTACACAGTTTTGGCATTTTACTGGGGCATAGCCTATTTTTGCTACTTTTTGTGCTTTCAACCTCTTTCCAGTTAGTGGTAGAAATGGGTGTGAAAGCAATAATGGATCCCGGAAAGCTATACATTTCTGAAAAGTATATACAATTCTCAATTTAGCAAGGAGTCATTTGTGTAGATCCTTTAAGGTTTTTTTATAGAAACTAACAGTTAAAAATAAGAAAAATTGAAAATGAGTTGAGAAAAACAGCCATTTGTGCCAACATTTTCACCTGTAACTTCTTCTAAGTATGACAGATGTTAGACAGCAATATACTGTTACATCCGCTGGACCCTTCTGGTTGTGGGGATATACAGGACTTGTAGGTTCACCAAGAACCCAAGGAACCCAAAGTCAGTAACTGAGCAGCGACTTGAAGTGGTTTTTCATTGTGTACCAGGTATATACCAATTAATTTGGTAAAATATAAAGAGTGAAAAATAGGTTTTAAAGACACCTATGTATTATTGAAATGGGAACTAAGTATAGAGTTTAGAAACAGTAGCTATTTGCACATCTCCAAAATTGTGGTTACCCATACTAGCCTGTGAATTGTAGGACATTTTTCAAAGTGACTTCTTTTTTACACATTGTCTTACATTAGAAAGACAGAAATGCTTAGAAAGTCAATAGTTGATAACAGCTGCTCTACAATTATTAGTTCCCCTAAGTCTCCAGATAAAAAAGTACCTCACTTGTGTGGGTAGGCCTAGTGCCCGCAACAGGAAACGGCGCAAAACGCAACGTAGACACACCACATTTTTACAGTGAAAACTGACCCTTTTTTTGCAATGTGCCTAGCTGTGGATTTTGAACCCTAGTTCTGCCGGCACCTAGGGAAACCTAGCAAACCTATGCATTTTTGAAAACTAGACACCCAGAGAAATCCAGGAAGAGGTGACTTGTGTGGCTCTCACCAGGTTCTGTTACCCAGAATTCCTTGCAAACCTCAAACTTTGTAAAACAAAAAAAAATTCCTCACATTTCTTTGATGGAAAGTTCTGGAATCTGCGCGGGTCCACAAAATTCCACCCACTCCGCATTCCCCAAAGTCTTCCAATCAAAATGGCATCTCACGTGTGTGGGTAGGCCTAGTGCTCTTGAGAGGAAACTGCCCAAAACGCAATGTGGTCACACCACATTTTTACAGTGAAAACTGACCCTTTTTAGGTCTCGGCAACGAGAACTATTGTCACCGAGTAGGCTCGCAAGGGAGTACAGAGCGGTGCACGAGCCGACCAGGGTCTGTGGACGCGCACACACCCAGGCAGGCAGGCAGGCACGGAAAGACACACATAGACAGACAGACACACGCACACGCACGCACACCCACACACACACACACACACACACACACACACACACACACACACCCTCCCTCTCTGCCCACTCCCTCTCTGCTGCCCCCCTCTACCCCCACTCACCGGGCTCTTTCCCTCCCCAGCGGGTCAGTCATGGCAGCAGGCAGACTCGGTGTCTTCTCCGGCGATCTTCAGCTGATGTGCACGCCCACGCTGCGTCTCGTGCGCGCCCACCACGCTGTTTCGCGCCCGTTGATCCTCAGCTTGTGATTACTACTCCTTCTAACCCGGATTCTAAATTACTATTTCTTGGTTCTCTAACTCCACTCTGTTGATTTGTAACAAACTGATATTCAGCACATTTCACAGTCTCGCTTTTGCTTCTCATAAATACAATAAGATTATTTTAAGCAAATGTCTACCCTGCTTTTGGTCCTGTGCCTATTATGCTTCGGACTATAGAGTTTTAGAAAGTGTGGTGGAAGATTCCATGAGTGCAGAGTGTGAGTGCAGAGTGTGAGTGCAGAGTGAGTTTGCAGAGTGCAGAGTGAGTGTGCAAGGTAGTGAGTGTGCAGAGTAGTGAGTGTGCAGAGTAGTGAGTGTGCAGAGAGAGTGTGCAGAGAGAGTGTGCAGAGTGCAGAGTAGTGAATAGTGAGTGCAGAGTAGTGAGTAGTAAGTGCAGAGTAGTGAGTAGTGAGTGCAGAGTAGTGAGTGCAGAGTAGTGAGTAATGAGTGCAGAGTAGTGAGTGCAGAGTAGTGAGTGCAGAGTAGTGAGTGCAGAGTAGTGAGTGCAGAGTAGTGAGTGCAGAGTAGTGAGTAGTGAGTGCAGAGTAGAGTGCAGAGTAGTGAGTGCAGAGTAGTGAGTGCAGAGTAGTGAGTGCAGAGTAGTGAGTGCAGAGTAGTGAGTAGTGAGTGCAGAGTAGTGAGTAGTGAGTGCAGAGTAGTGAGTAGTGAGTGCAGAGTAGTGAGTGCAGAGTCGTGAGTGCAGAGTCGTGAGTGCAGAGTCGTGAGTGCAGAGTCGTGAGTGCAGAGTCGTGAGTGCAGAGTCGTGAGTGCAGAGTAGTGAGTCGTGAGTGCAGAGTAGTGAGTAGTGAGTGCAGAGTAGTGAGTGCAGAGTAGTGAGTAGTGAGTGCAGAGTAGTGAGTAGTGAGTGCAGAGTAGTGAGTAGTGAGTGCAGAGTAGTGAGTAGTGAGTGCAGAGTAGTGAGTAGTGAGTGCAGAGTAGTGAGTGCAGAGTAGTGAGTGCAGAGTAGTGAGTGCAGAGTAGTGAGTAGTGAGTGCAGAGTAGTGAGTAGTGAGTGCAGAGTAGTGAGTGCAGAGTAGGGAGTGCAGAGTAGTGAGTAGTGAGTGCAGAGTAGTGAGTGCAGAGTAGTGAGTAGTGAGTGCAGAGTAGTGAGTAGTAAGTGCAGAGTAGTGAGTAGTGAGTGCAGAGCAGTGAGTAGTGAGTACAGAGTCGTGAGTAGTGAGTGCAGAGCAGTGAGTGCTGAGTAGTGAGTGCAGAGTAGTGAGTAGTGAGTGCAGCGTAGTGAGTAGTGAGTGCAGAGTAGTGAGTACAGAGTAGTGAGTGCAGACTAGTGAGTAGTGAGTGCAGAGTAGTGAGTAGTGAGTGCAGAGTAGTGAGTAGTGAGTGCAGAGTAGTGAGTAGTGAGTGCAGAGCAGTGAGTAGTGAGTGCAGAGTCGTGAGTAGTGAGTGCAGAGCAGTGAGTGCTGAGTAGTGAGTGCAGAGTAGTGAGTAGTGAGTGCAGAGTAGTGAGTAGTGAGTGCAGAGTAGTGAGTAGTGAGTGCAGAGTAGTGAGTAGTGAGTGCAGAGTAGTGTGTAGTGAGTGCAGAGTAGTGACTAGTGAGTGCAGAGTAGTGAGTGCAGAGTAGTGAGTGCAGAGTAGTGATTGCAGAGTAGTGAGTAGTGAGTGCAGAGTAGTGAGCAGTGAGTGCAGAGTAGTGAGTAGTGAGTGTAGAGTAGTGAGTAGTGAGTAGTGAGTGCAGAGTAGTGAGTAGTGAGTGCAGAGTAGTGAGTAGTGAGTGCAGAGTAGTGAGTAGTGAGTGCAGAGTAGTGAGTGCAGAGTAGTGAGTGCAGAGTAGTGAGTGCAGAGTAGTGAGTAGTGAGTGCAGAGTAGTGAGTGCAGAGTAGTGAGTAGTGAGTGCAGAGTAGTGAGTGCAGAGTAGTGAGTGCAGAGTAGTGAGTAGTGAGTAGTGAGTAGTGAGTAGTGAGTGCAGAGTAGTGAGTAGTGAGTGCAGAGTAGTGAGTAGTGAGTGCAGAGTAGTGAGTGCAGAGTAGTGAGTGCAGAGTAGTGAGTGCAGAGTAGTGAGTGCAGAGTAGTGAGTGCAGAGTAGTGAGTAGTGAGTGCAGAGTAGTGAGTGCAGATTAGTGAGTGCAGAGTAGTGATTGCAGAGTAGTGAGTAGTGAGTGCTGAGTAGTGAGTAGTGAGTGCTGAGTAGTGAGTAGTGAGTGCAGAGTAGTGAGTAGTGAGTAGTGAGTGCAGAGTAGTGAGTAGTGAGTGCAGAGTAGTGAGTGCAGAGTAGTGATTTCAGAGTAGTGAGTAGTGAGTGCAGAGTAGTGAGTACTGAGTGCAGAGTAGTGAGTAGTGAGTGCAGAGTAGTGAGTAGTGAGTGCAGAGTAGTGAGTAGTGAGTGCTGAGTAGTGAGTAGCGAGTGCAGAGTAGTGAGTAGTGAGTGCAGAGTAGTGAGTAGTGAGTGCAGAGTAGTGAGTGCAGAGTAGTGAGTGCAGAGTAGTGAGTAGTGAGTGCAGAGTAGTGAGTAGTGGGTGCAGAGTAGTGAGTAGTGAGTGCAGAGTAGTGAGTAGTGAGTGCAGAGTAGTGAGTAGTGAGTGCAGAGTAGTGAGTAGTGAGTAGTGAGTGCAGAGTAGTGAGTAGTGAGTGCAGAGTAGTGAGTAGTGAGTAGTGAGTAGTGAGTAGTGAGTGCAGAGTAGTGAGTAGTGAGTGCAGAGTAGTGAGTGCAGAGTAGTGAGTGCAGAGTAGTGAGTGCAGAGTAGTGAGTGCAGAGTAGTGAGTAGTGAGTGCAGAGTAGTGAGTAGTGAGTCCAGAGTAGTGAGTAGTGAGTGCAGAGTAGTGAGTAGTGAGTAGTGAGTAGTGAGTAGTGAGTGCAGAGTAGTGAGTAGTGAGTGCAGAGTAGTGAGTGCAGAGTAGTGAGTACAGAGTAGTGAGTGCAGAGTAGTGAGTGCAGAGCAGTGAGTAGTGAGTGCAGAGTAGTGAGTAGTGAGTGCAGAGTAGTGAGTGCAGAGTAGTGAGTAGTGAGTGCAGAGTAGTGAGTGCAGAGTAGTGAGTGCAGAGCAGTGAGTGCAGAGTAGTGAGTAGTGAGTAGTGAGTAGTGAGTAGTGAGTGCAGAGTAGTGAGTAGTGAGTGCAGAGTAGTGAGTAGTGAGTGCAGAGTAGTGAGTGCAGAGTAGTGAGTGCAGAGTAGTGAGTGCAGAGTAGTGAGTAGTGAGTGCAGAGTAGTGAGTGCTGAGTAGTGAGTAGTGAGTAGTGAGTAGTGAGTAGTGAGTGCAGAGTAGTGAGTAGTGAGTGCAGAGTAGTGAGTAGTGAGTGCAGAGTAGTGAGTAGTGAGTGCAGAGTAGTGAGTAGTGAGTAGTGAGTGCAGAGTAGTGAGTGCAGAGTAGTGAGTGCAGAGTAGTGAGTGCAAAGTAGTGAGTGCAGAGTAGTGAGTAGTGAGTGCAGAGTAGTGAGTGCAGAGTAGTGAGTGCAGAGTAGTGAGTGCAGAGTAGTGAGTAGTGAGTGCAGAGTAGTGAGTAGTGAGTGCAGAGTAGTGAGTAGTGAGTGCAGAGTAGTGAGTAGTGAGTGCAGAGTAGTGAGTGCAGAGTAGTGAGTAGTGAGTAGTGAGTGCAGAGTAGTGAGTGCAGAGTAGTGAGTGCAGAGTAGTGAGTGCAGAGTAGTGAGTGCAGAGTAGTGAGTGCAAAGTAGTGAGTGCAGAGTAGTGAGTGCAGAGTAGTGAGTGCAGAGTAGTGAGTGCAGAGTAGTGAGTGCAGAGTAGTGAGTGCAGAGTAGGGAGTAGTGAGTGCAGAGTAGTGAGTGCAGAGTAGTGAGTAGTGAGTGCAGAGTAGTGAGCAGTGAGTGCAGAGTAGTGAGTAGTGAGTGCAGAGTAGTGAGTGCAGAGTAGCGAGTGCAAAGTAGTGAGTGCAGAGTAGTGAGTGCAGAGTAGTGAGTAGTGAGTGCAGAGTAGTGAGTGCAGAGTAGGGAGTAGTGAGTGCAGAGTAGTGAGTAGTGAGTGCAGAGTAGTGAGTGCAGAGTAGTGAGTAGTGAGTGCAGAGTAGTGAGTAGTGAGTGCAGAGTAGTGAGTAGTGAGTGCAGAGTAGTGAGTGCAGAGTAGTGAGTAGTGAGTGCGGAGTAGTGAGTAGTGAGTGCAGAGTAGTGAGTAGTGAGTAGTGAGTGCAGAGTTGTGAGTAGTGAGTGCAGAGTTGTGAGTGTAGAGTAGTGAGTGCAGAGTAGTGAGTAGTGAGTGCAGAGTAGTGAGTAGTGAGTGCAGAGTTGTGAGTAGTGAGTGCAGAGTTGTGAGTGTAGAGTAGTGAGTGCAGAGTAGTGAGTAGTGAGTGCAGAGTAGTGAGTAGTGAGTGCAGAGTAGTGAGTAGTGAGTGCAGAGTTGTGAGTAGTGAGTGCAGAGTTGTGAGTGTAGAGTTGTGAGTGTAGAGTAGGGAGTGCAGAGTAGTGAGTAGTGAGTGCAGAGTAGTGAGTACAGAGTAGTGAGTGCAGAGTAGTGAGTGCAGAGTAGTGAGTAGTGAGTGCAGAGTAGTGAGTAGTGAGTGCAGAGTAGTGAGTGCAGAGTAGTGAGTAGTGAGTAGTGAGTGCAGAGTAGTGAGTGCAGAGTAGTGAGTGCAGAGTAGTGAGTGCAGAGTAGTGAGTGCAAAGTAGTGAGTAGTGAGTGCAGAGTAGTGAATGCAGAGTAGTGAGTGCAGAGTAGTGAGTGCAGAGTAGTGAGTGCAGAGTCGTGAGTGCAGAGTAGTGAGTGCAGAGTAGTGAGTGCAGAGTAGTGAGTGCAGAGTAGTGAGTGCAGAGTAGTGAGTGCAGAGTAGTGAGTAGTGAGTGCAGAGTAGTGAGTGCAAAGTAGTGAGTGCAGAGTAGTGAGTGCAGAGTAGTGAGTAGTGAGTGCAGAGTAGTGAGTGCAGAGTAGTGAGTGCAGAGTAGTGAGTAGTGAGTGCAGAGTAGTGAGTAGTGAGTGCAGAGTAGTGAGTGTAGAGTAGTGAGTAGTGAGTGCAGAGTAGTGAGTAGTGAGTGCAGAGTAGTGAGTAGTGAGTGCAGAGTAGTGAGTAGTGAGTGCAGAGTAGTGAGTAGTGAGTGCAGAGTAGTGAGTGCAGAGTAGTGAGTAGTGAGTGCAGAGTAGTGAGTAGTGAGTGCAGAGTTGTGAGTGTAGAGTAGTGAGTGCAGAGTAGTGAGTAGTGAGTGCAGAGTAGTGAGTAGTGAGTGCAGAGTTGTGAGTAGTGAGTGCAGAGTTGTGAGTGTAGAGTAGTGAGTTGAGTGCAGAGTTGTGAGTAGTGAGTGCAGAGTTGTGAGTGTAGAGTAGTGAGTGCAGAGTAGTGAGTAGTGAGTGCAGAGTAGTGAGTAGTGAGTGCAGAGTAGTGAGTAGTGAGTGCAGAGTTGTGAGTAGTGAGTGCAGAGTTGTGAGTGTAGAGTAGGGAGTGCAGAGTAGTGAGTAGTGAGTGCAGAGTAGTGAGTGCAGAGTAGTGAGTGCAGAGTAGTGAGTGCAGAGTAGTGAGTGCAGAGTAGTGAGTAGTGAGTGCAGAGTAGTGAGTAGTGAGTGCAGAGTAGTGAGTAGTGAGTAGTGAGTGCAGAGTAGTGAGTGCAGAGTAGTGAGTGCAGAGTAGTGAGTGCAGAGTAGTGAGTGCAAAGTAGTGAGTAGTGAGTGCAGAGTAGTGAGTGCAGAGTAGTGAGTGCAGAGTAGTGAGTGCAGAGTAGTGAGTGCAGAGTAGTGAGTGCAGAGTAGTGAGTGCAGAGTAGTGAGTAGTGAGTGCAGAGTAGTGAGTAGTGAGTGCAGAGTAGTGAGTAGTGAGTGCAGAGTAGTGAGTGCAGAGTAGTGAGTAGTGAGTGCAGAGTAGTGAGTAGTGAGTGCAGAGTAGTGAGTAGTGAGTGCAGAGTTGTGAGTAGTGAGTGCAGAGTTGTGAGTGTAGAGTAGTGAGTGCAGAGTAGTGAGTAGTGAGTGCAGCGTAGTGAGTAGTGAGTGCAGAGTAGTGAGTAGTGAGTGCAGAGTAGTGAGTAGTGAGTGCAGAGTAGTGAGTAGTGAGTGCAGAGTAGTGAGTAGTGAGTAGTGAGTGCAAAATAGTGAGTGCAGAGTAGTGAGTGCAGAGTAGTGAGTGCAGAGTAGTGAGTGCAAAGTAGTGAGTGCAGAGTAGTGAGTGCAGAGTAGTGAGTAGTGAGTGCAGAGTAGTGAGTGCAGAGTAGTGAGTGCAGAGTAGTGAGTGCAGAGTAGTGAGTAGTGAGTGCAGAGTAGTGAGTAGTGAGTGCAGAGTAGTGAGTAGTGAGTGCAGAGTAGTGAGTGCAGAGTAGTGAGTAGTGAGTGCAGAGTAGTGAGTAGTGAGTGCAGAGTAGTGAGTGCAGAGTAGTGAGTAGTGAGTGCAGAGTAGTGAGTGCAGAGTAGTGAGTGCAGAGTAGTGAGTGCAGAGTAGTGAGTGCAGAGTAGTGAGTGCAGAGTAGTGAGTGCAGAGTAGTGAGTAGTGAGTGCAGAGTAGTGAGTAGTGAGTGCAGAGTAGTGAGTGTAGAGTAGGGAGTGCAGAGTAGTGAGTAGTGAGTGCAGAGTAGTGAGTGCAGAGTAGTGAGTGCAGAGTAGTGAGTAGTGAGTGCAGAGTAGTGAGTAGTGAGTGCAGAGTAGTGAGTAGTGAGTAGTGAGTGCAGAGTAGTGAGTGCAGAGTAGTGAGTGCAGAGTAGTGAGTGCAAAGTAGTGAGTAGTGAGTGCAGAGTAGTGAGTGCAGAGTAGTGAGTAGTGAGTGCAGAGTAGTGAGTAGTGAGTGCAGAGTAGTGAGTAGTGAGTGCAGAGTAGTGAGTAGTGAGTGCAGAGTAGGGAGTGCAGAGTAGTGAGTAGTGAGTGCAGAGTAGTGAGTAGTGAGTGCAGAGTAGTGAGTAGTGAGTGCAGAGTAGTGAGTAGTGAGTGCAGAGTAGTGAGTGTAGAGTAGGGAGTGCAGAGTAGTGAGTAGTGAGTGCAGAGTAGTGAGTGCAGAGTAGTGAGTGCAGAGTAGTGAGTGCAGAGTAGTGAGTAGTGAGTGCAGAGTAGTGAGTAGTGAGTGCAGAGTAGTGAGTAGTGAGTGCAGAGTAGTGAGTGCAGAGTAGTGAGTGCAGAGTAGTGAGTGCAAAGTAGTGAGTAGTGAGTGCAGAGTAGTGAGTGCAGAGTAGTGAGTGCAGAGTAGTGAGTAGTGAGTGCAGAGTAGTGAGTAGTGAGTGCAGAGTAGTGAGTAGTGAGTGCAGAGTAGTGAGTAGTGAGTGCAGAGTAGTGAGTGCAGAGTAGTGAGTAGTGAGTGCAGAGTAGGGAGTGCAGAGTAGGGAGTGCAGAGTAGGGAGTGCAGAGTAGGGAGTGCAGAGTAGGGAGTGCAGAGTAGGGAGTGCAGAGTAGGGAGTGCAGAGTGGGGAGTGCAGAGTGGGGAGTGCAGAGTGGGGAGTGCAGAGTGGGGAGTGCAGAGTGAGGAGTGCAGAGTGGGGAGTGCAGAGTGGGGAGTGCAGAGTGGGGAGTGCAGAGTAGTGAGTGCAGAGTGGTGTGTGCTGTTGAGTGCAGAGTGGTGTGTGCTGTTGAGTGCAGAGTGGTGTGTGCTGTTGAGTGCAGAGTGGTGTGTGCTGTTGAGTGCAGAGTGGTGTGTGCTGTTGAGTGCTGTGTGCTGTTGAGTGCAGAGTGCGGTGTATTGGCAATGTAAATGACAATGCCATTTATTTATGATTTAAAGAAAAAAAAAGAAATGTCATGAGCAATGCCAATAGCTCTACCTTTAATGATGCCGAGACCATTGCATTGTAAATGCTTGTTTGTAAAACTGCCTAGCTGTAGATTTTGAACCCTAGCTCTGCCAGCACCTAAGGAAACCTAGCAAACCTAAAAAAAAAAGTGAAAACTCAAAACCCAGGGGAATCCTGGAAGGGGTTACTTATGTTGCTCTCACCAGGTCCTGTTACCCAGAATCCCCTGCATACCTCAAACTTTGTAAAAAAAAAAAAACATTTTCCTCACATTCCTATGATGGAAAGTTCTAGAATCTGTGAGGATCCACAAAATTCCACTCACCTCGCGTTCCTCAAAGTCTTACGATGAAATTGGTACCTCACTTGTGTGGGTAGGCCTAGTGCCCGTGGCAGGAAACGGCCAAAAACGCAATGTGGACACACCACATGTTTACAGTGCAAACTGACCCTTTTTTTGACAAAATGCCTAGTTGTAGATTTTGAACCCTAACAGCACCTAAGGAAACCAAGCAACCCTATACATTTTTTAAAACTAGACACCCTGGGGAATCCAGGAGGGGGTGACTTGTGTGGTTCTCACCAGGTTCTGTTACCCAGAATCCCCTGCAAACCTCAAACGTTGTCATACAAAACACATTTTCCTCATATTTCTATGATGGAAAGTTCTGGAATCTGCGTGGAGCCACAAAATCCCACCCTCCCCGCATCCCTCTAGGTCTTCCGATAAATATGGTACCTTACTTGCGTGGGTGGGTCAAGTACCCGCGACAGGCAAGTGTCCAAACCGGATTGAGGAGACATCAAAATTACCTATCACAAAACAACCTGGTTTTGCAAGAGGTGTCACCTGGGTTTTTGGCCCTAGAGAAACCAACCAAACCTGTGAGCCACACCAGGAGTGGTGTGGCTCACTGGTTAGAGGCGGCAGACCCGGAAGCAGAGAATGGCCCGGGACCAGGGTTCAATTCCCGACGCGGCAGGGTCGTGGACCAGGGTCAGCGGACTCGATAATTCTCGCCTCGGTGCCTACTCTAACCAGGGATCACACTCGGCAACTCTGGGCATTAGCTTGCCTCATCTCTACAACGGCCCCCCACATTCGCCGGGGGTGCCTGGTCTCACCTTGGAGATACCCAGTAGGGACCATCTCACAGGGATAGCCAGGACGGGTTCCCCAGCGGTCTACAGCGCCACGACGCCTCAGGGCAGCAGTGCGCTTTACAAGACACATACATTTACATTTACATTTACCGATGCATTTCTGAAAACTAGACACCTGGGGGAAGTCCAGGGAGGTATGGCTTGCATGGAACCCCCCCACCCCAACGTTTTCCTACCCGCAATTTTCTCACATTTCTGTGTGGGAAAATTGTTGGATCACCGGGCTGACACAAATTTTCTACCACTCAGCGATCCCCCAGGTCTCCCAATAAAAATGGTACCTCACTTGTGTGGGTGGCCCAAGTACCAGTGAAAGGCAAGTGCCCAAAACGTATTGAGGAAACATCAAAATTACGTACCACAAAACACCTAGTTTTGCAAGAGGGGTCACATGCGTATTTGGCCCCGGGCTTGGTGGCCATTTAGGGAAACCTATCAAACCCACACATTTCTAAAAACTAGACACCGTTGGAGTCCAGGGAGGTATGGCTTGCGTGGATCCCCCAATGTTTTCCTACCCAGAATCCCCTGCAAACCTCAAATTTTGCTGGAAAAAAACAAATTTTCCACATATTTTTGTGTGTAATCACCATGCCGGCACAAGTGCCCTAGCACATAGCGTTCCCTTCAGTCTCCCGAGTAAAATTATACCTCACTTGTGTGGCTGTCCAGTGCAGAATTGGCTAAAAACATATTATTTTTTTAAGGTAGCGCTTAGAAGTCACTGTGCTATACCCTTAATCTCTATGTTTTGGGCTCTTCCCAGTCACAGGCCCTTGACCTATCCACACAAGTGGCGCACCGAAGGGGTTAATAATGGGCATATTTATGCCTTTTTAGGTCTTCTGGAAAGTTTCCCTTAGTTAAAGATTTATTGATGATTCTTCTTACTGGTCTGGCAGCAGAGGTAGTTAGAAGAATGTCCTTGAATATTTATGGTGGGCAAGAGTTAGAAGGGCTGCCCGCAGGCCTGCTTACTTTGACCAAATCCATAAATTCACTTTGTGATATTCGTTTGAAGGAATGCAGAGGCTGAGTTAGCCTACTCTTAGAAATGGGTTAGCGCTAGTGGATTTCTTTTGTTTTAAATATGAGTCCACCATCTCAGCTTTGGTTCAGAAATGATTTGACAGTTTGCACATAAATTCTCGAGAAATGGGATGAGTTTCTTCTATGCATTTAGGGTTTTCAAAATTCAGTGAGAATTTTATAAAATTCGTTATTTGAAGTTTTAGCATTTTAATTCTGTCTGAATAGTAACTTGTTTGCTTTTTTGATTGTGGAGTTGTACAATCTGTTAAGTTTTTGTAGGTGAGGTTTGTCTTGATTTCTGTTTGTTTTGAGCCAGGTGCGTTGCAGCTTTCTGATTTGTTGCTTTATCTCTTTTAGTTCTGTATTTCTCAACGATACCTGTTTTCTTCTGTCCTGTTTTGTTGTTCTGAGTGGCATTGGGATATCAAAAGCTTTCTGAAGCCGCTCATAGTTTTTGAATGGAATTTTCTGTGTCTAGATCTGTGTTTGGATGTTAGTTGTGTTTCTAAGTATTCCCAACTGAGTTTGTTGCACGGTCAATGTAAGGTGGTTTTAGGTGTGTTGTTTTGTGGTGATTTATGTTGGAAAGCTAGCAAATGGTTGTCTGATCCAATTTATTTTTTATATATTTTTTTTATACCTGATGATATTTTGTCTAACAATTCATTCTTTGTAGCTACTCTTCTCTAAACCAGTGTGGGGTTTACATTATTATTTGTTAACATTACTAAAAAAGCCACAGCGAAGGAGGAATTCCCTAACGGGGAACACACTTTGAGATGTGCCTTGCTCTCCTCTATTTTAACTAGTGTGTCAGAAGGGCAGAAATTGATAGGTTGTGTTTTCCATGACTGCAGCTTGACCCTCCACCAGTCGTTCCAGAGCCAACCAGTACACAGCCCCACCTCAGTGGTATTAGTAAGTCCATAAAAGCTGCTTCCCGTCATGTTAGTTATGTCTGTTTTTTGAAAATCTAGCGAATGTATTTTGTGTCACTACATTTCATGGTTATATTGGGTTTCCTAATCAAATTGAATTATTTGAAAATGTGCACCTTCCATGCACTTTATGGTAAATGAAACCTCAGCACTAAAAGTGGTAGCTCTGTTTAGTCATCCGTAACATTTGAACAAAACATTTCTATAAACATAGTATGGTGTAAAGCAATAGTCAAGGCCACAGTTTGTAATCAAGACGAAATAATTTGATACACCTTGATCGCTTGATAATGAGCATTATATAATAATAACGTCCTTCAGATCGTCGTTCACAGTCAAGGCCTTTATAAACCACATTTTTTGTCCGTACGCGCACGCTTAGAACAGGCTCCACGTCGTTCGCCTGCGGCCTACCTACTGCGTGCTCATGGAGGTCCCGCGAGAGCGTGTAATCTCCCCTGTGCGTCGTGGCCACGCCCTCATTTACCTTCTCTTTAACAGTCTTGGCTGCTGCAGAATAAACACCTGGCAACAAGAAGCCTCAAACCAATGCAGTCAGTTGAACAAATACAAGTGTGCCCCAGAGGGATTCCTATTCCTAAAATGTTTTTAGAATATGAACGAGTCCGACACAGAATAATCTGATTTTATAAAAACAGAAGCTGTTAATAGCATTATGCAGATAGATTGGTGTGGCTATTAATATGGATTCGTTAACACCATAAGTGGCAGAGTGACTAATCTGCTATCGAAAGGTAATATCCATAACGGGACTGTATGGCAGGGATCTCTCTGCCTGAAATCAGCGCTGGTGTTTCATAATTGAGAGGCTGCATTGTGTGCCTGGAGCCCACCGGAGGGCTGTGAAATGGATGTTTTAAGACATTTAAATTATGGCACATACCGGACCGCACTGAAGGGTAAGAATCGGACTACAGCCCCCAGCATACCTCACCAGGGAGAGTATGCAATTATTGGATTAAAGTGACAGCTGTAGTTAATTCCGTCACGTGCTGCCTTTTGACCCCATGAGGAAGAAGCAGGAGCTTTGAAACGCGTCGGGGGATATGCAAAGAAACCGGACACATCGTGCAGCCCTTGAAAATAAATAGTTTTGTTTAACTGCACCAGCGGAGTGGCGTCCTTGTGTTCAGAGGCACATTGGAATTATATATATATATATATATATATATATATATATATATATATATATATATATATATATATATATATATATATATACATGGATTAGAGATTGACCTATGCATTTGGCTGAACTTTCTTAATTGTCAAAATAAATTGACAGATCATGTAATTTTTTATGGATACTATGTACCAAATGGTTTTGCTAAATTTAAATGCAAACAACAGAAAACCAGACGTGCAATGAACGAATTTACCTGCCTCGAAGCTTGATCTTTTAAGCTACACCTCCACAAAAAAGTGTTTTCTCTTGGGACTGTGTTAGTTAGTGGACTTCATCATCTCTGTTGCATTAGGCCTCAATTCACAGAAAGTAGTCGGCCATACACACGTGCCTGTTTAGAAACCTAAAAAATTAACAGCCTGATTCATCAAGCCGAATTGCGCTCACAAAGGGCCAGAATCTGAGAATCTGGCCCTTTGCGAGCGCAATTTTTGCATTTGGGATTCATCATCCCAAATGCAAAAATCGGTAATTGCTAATTCGCTAAATTGCGAGGAATTACATTTAAGGAATCTCTATTTGAGTTTCCTTAAATGCAATTCATCAACCATTTTTAAATTGCTAATTCGCAATTTCGGGCCGCTATTTACCGAGAGGTCAGACCTCTCGGTAAATAGCAAAAACTTAGAAAAATGCTTTTAAAAGCATTTTTCTAAGTTGCATGTTGCACACACACATGTCCTTTGGACATGTGTGTGCGCAACACCTGTTTCAATTTGCATTTAAGGGGTGCTACCGGGTGTCCTTTGGACACCCCTGCACCCTTTAAATCGCTATCTTATTTGCGATTAGCTAATTGCTAATCGCAAATAAGGAATTCTCCCCATTCATTCCTATGGGCTTTTTGGCCCATAGGAATGAATGGGGAGTTATTCCTTATTTGCGATTAGCAATTTGCTACTCGCAAATAACGAATGTGAAGGAATCGCTATTTATTTAGCAATTCCTACATGAATACCGTTTTGCGAGTCCTTAATAGCGATTCGCTATGAATCGCTATTAGGGGCTCGCAAAACGGCCCGTTGATGAATAAGGCTGTATGAACTTAATAGATTATCTATACTAATATAATAAAGAGAGAGCCCAAACCTTTGAGGCGGGTAATCTCAGGAACCACAGCACCAATCACAACACCCAATACAGCGTTGGAAAGGGCAGTTGCAGCAGAAGGACATAGGCTATGTAGACGCCCACCATATACATTTAAAAGGTAAAAAAACTGTGCCAGCAAAGTAGTCCCTTGTGGGCGTGTCTGCGTTGTGCTGTGGGCGTGTGCTGTGGGCGTAACAAACGCTGGGGGAATGTGGTACGTTCCGCCTTTCATGGCATGTCTCATATGGTGTGCTGTGGGCGTGTGCTGGAGGCGTGGGCGTGTGCGGGGCGCGGGATTACGGAAAAAAAGCGAGCGTTGTGCCCAATATTTCATTGTTTTTTCTTCCCAGGTTCTGTACATTCCAGCTCCGGGTGTCCACCCTGCTCCCTTTAACCCCTTCCACGCTCATGACGAGCTGGGCTCGTCATGAGGTAGCCTCCTCGCACGCTCATGACGAGCCCAGCTCGTCACGTAACATGCGATTTTAAAAAACTCAGCGTACGGGCGGAATTCCGCCCGCACGCATGCGGTTAAATACCCCTGCACCCCATAATCATAACCCACTCTTACTCCTTAAAATACCCCAACACCCTTAAACACTAACCCATCTTAACCCTATAAATATACCCTGTACCCCAAAACCCAAACCTACCCCTAACCCCTAAAAATACCCCTGTACCCCAAAACCCAAACCTAGCCCTGAACCCTATAAATACCCCTGTACCTCAAAACCCAAACCTACCCCTGAACCCTAAAAATACCCCTGTACCCCAAAACCCAAACCTAGCCCTGAACCCTAAAATACCCCTGTACCCCAAAACCCAAACCTAGCCCTGAACCCTAAAAATACCCTTGTACCTCAAAACCCAAACCTAGCCCTGAACCATAAAAATAACCATGTACCCCAAAACCCAAACCTATCCTTAAGCCCTAAAAATACCCCTGTACCCCAAAACCCAAACCTAGCCCTGAACCCTATAAATACCCCTGTACCTCAAAACCCAAACCTACCCCTGAACCCTAAAAATACACCTGTACACCAAACCTAGCCCTGAACCCTACAAATACCCCTGTACCCCAAAACCCAAACCTAGCCCTGAACCCTACAAATACCCCAGTACCCCCAAACTCAAACCTAGCCCTGAATCCTAAAATACCCTTGTACCCCAAAACCCAAACCTAGCCCTGTACCATAAATATAACCACGTACCCCAAAACCCAAACCTACCCCTGAACCCTAAAATACCCCTGTACCCCAAAACCCAAACCTACCCCTGAACCCTAAAATACCCCTGTACCCCAAAACCCAACCTAACCCTGAACCCTAAAAATAACCCTGTACCCCAAAACCCAAACCTAGCCCTGAACCCTTAAAATACCCCTGTATCCCAAACCTACCCCTGAACCCTAAAAATACCCCTATACCCCAAAACCCAAACCTAGCCCTGAACCCTAAAAATACCCCTGTACCCCAAAACCCATACCTATCCCTAAACCCTAAAACTACCCCTGTACCCCATAACCCAAAACTATATCTGAACCCTTAAAATACCCAAACACCCCAAAGCGTATACCTCAGTACCCCAAAACATATACCCCATACCCATACTAACCTTATCCAAACATTTAAAAAAAAGAACTTGCTTTTACCATTCATGCATTTACAACGAATTTCGTTGTAAATGTATACGTGGTAAAAGCCTATAAAATGTAATGCCATGCGTTATAATGGCATTACGGAGTCATGGTACTTTCGTAATGAAAGCATGCGGAGTGATGGTATGCGGAAAGAAAGTTGCGGAATAATGGGTGTTTGCCCTCCCCGGTAAGTACATTGGTGGCACAGCGGCCCACAACTCCAGCAACATACTCATATTTTTTCGCCGCCGATTTGAAAAATGCACAGGTCTTTCTCATTGATGGCCAGCACCGACATACACTTTTAGACACACCTCCCGCCAAAAGTTCGAGAATTGCGAACTTTAGAGCTGGGGAGCTACGTTCGAATCTCAGCATCAGCTCAACATCCTGTGATTCCAGGCAAATCGCTTTGTCTCCCCACGCCTACCACAAATGAATGTGTTCTTCTGTAATGTAAAGTGTGCTCATGCCATGTTGTCGAGTTCGTGCTATATACCATTTCAAGGAAAACTAAAGTAGGGAAACTCGAGTTTACACACTACTGAACGCGCACTCTTAAGTGCATCAGCAGTGCACTGTGAATCGGAGCGTTTCACAGGCCTGTCACAGATAAGAAATGCTATCAAAACAAAATCCTACAAAACAATATACTACTGGCCGGCAGCAATTCATACCCGGACAACGTCGGGACGGGCTGCTAGTGTATACATAAAATATCAAAAATGAAAATGTTAAAATGATCTGTAAATGTGAAGGAATTTGAAGTGGGTGGTTAAAAAGTAAGGCCCAGATTTATTGAAGACTTGGGTTGTCCTTGTCTGACACATGATGTCGCAAGGCAACACAAGTCCTTCAATGGAATTTACAAAGCCACACAAGGGGCTTTTTGTGCTGCGTAGCATGACTTTGTAAATAAATGCAACACATCTGTTTGTGCTACCTTACGCTGCGCTTCTTTGTGGTAGGAGTTCCATGGGTGGTAACAAACCTGGAATTGCACCGAAATGGTGCACCTACCACAGTGAGTCAAAAGGAGGAGAAATATGTTTATATCTCCTTGTAACTTCCTCTTTCTATGCGTGATGCATTCTACATCAGGCAGAGTAAGAGGAATTTGCCTCTTAGTATTGTTTTTAGACAGGAAGGTATACCTTCCTGCACAAAAACTATTTGGCCTGTAGCACAGGCTCCCTTGCAGCATGGAACAAGGAAGCCTATGTTAATGCGCGCCAGTGTAGGTAGAGCGCTGAGCTTAGCTCTCTCCCATTCAAGCAGCGCAGCAACTTTGCTTGGTGTCCGGTTGCATGAACTTTTAGTAAATACTCCCCCAAATTGAATATCCTTCTCCTGATTCGTAGGAACAGTGTAGGGAGAGCAAATATAATCTAGTATAGATGTTTATAGTGGGGATATCACGTGCCATTCGTCCACAACACCCCCCCACCCCACCACAAAGACACTTTACAATTGATTGGTGTTCACTGCGTAGCTTTTATTACTTGTCAAATAACACCATCTTTATTTGTTGATAAACCTTCAACTTTTACCAATTTTATTAACCATAACAAACTCCTATTACTGAACATAAGGAGGCACAGTATACATATGTGCCACTGGTTACCATGTATTTACAATTTGGCATCTCTAGATCCACTCTTGAGGCGTGTTGTACCAGCAGGACACAACCCAACCCCTCACCACCACTTCCATATGAGGTACCATGTTGCTTCCTCCAAGCACTGGCCACTAGGGTTGGGCCAGAGAGTCCAGGACCCCCAGCAGGACGGCCCCCTCTCCTGCCAACTCAGAGCTCCAATGTCTACCTCCCTGTTGCAGGGTCAGCCAGTTTCTGCCAAAAAGAAGTCCCAAGCCTTTTTCTCTAGTCCGGGACCCGCCAAATATACTATTAAACTTAGGGATGGATGGGTGGGCAACTGCTCTAGATGCGCCTTTCCGACAACCCCCAGAGGCGAGAGGACAAAGAGGGCTGCTCCTTCGAGTCCAGCAGTTTTATCACCTACGGGGAGGGATCGCAAGCACACCTTCCTCACTTCTCGCATTTCTTTGCGATCCTCCCCTTGCCCACTTCCAGGGAAACAAAACCGTTCCCTCGGCACGAAATCCCACTAAAGGCACCCCTCCCCTAGTCACGGGGGGTGCCTCTTAGGAGACTCAATTGAAGCACTGTGTACGCTGACTAAAAAGGGCATGCATTAGGAATACAAATTACAAAGTGATATGGCTAGAACATTGCTTCTTCTTTTAGAAATAAAACCACATTCAAAACCACTCCAACCTTCCTATTAAAATTTCAGTTTTTGTATATTTTCTTGTTGCTGTGTTTTTCTGTATTGTTTTGAGATTCAAATGGTAAAAGGTGCTTAGGATAGGTTCCTTGGCTTCTTGTAACAAGCATTTGCAATGCAATAGGTCTCGCATTAGAAAAGTTTGAGCTATTGGTATTGTAAATGACAAATTTTATATTTATGTGTTGGTTTTGAAAATAGCGAAATTAATAGCTTTGTCATTTACAATGCTAATAGGTATAGCTTTCGCAAATGTGACACCTATAGCATTTGTAATGCAATATGTGTTTTATTTACGTGACCTACATGTATTGATATTACAAACAAATGGCTTTTATTTATTTTTTAATAATTAATACTTAAATAAAAGTTATTGTAATTTATAATGGCAATAGCTTAAAGTTTTGTAAATAACTTTTGTGAAGATTATGTTCAGTGTATTTTATTGTGATGAAAATCCAAGAATAGATGTGAAATATTAACATCTTTTTGTGACATTTATAATAAAGCTTGAAACATTGAGAGAACATACTTGAACTAGTTGTTGTTGAATGGTTGCACAGATTGATGCTGTGGTGGCGCTGAGTGATGTTGTGGTGCCCCTGAGTGATGCTGTGGTGGTGCGGAGTGATGTTGTGGTGATGTGATATATAGAGTGAGGGCGATAGATAGATAGAGAAAGGGCGATAGAGTGGGGGCGATGGATAGAGTGGGGGCGATAGATAAATAGAGTGAGGGTGATAGATAGATAGATTGATAGAGTGAGGGCGATAGATAGAGTGAGGGCGATAGATAGATATAATTATGTGGCACTGAGTGGTATTGTGTGGAGTGTGCGTGTTGCATTCAGTAGAGTGTAATTATGGGGCGTGTAATTATGTAGCACTGAGTGGTATTTGGAGTGTATGTTGCATTGAGTGCAGTGTAATTATGTGGCGTGTAATTATGTGGCACTGAGTTGTATTTGGAGTGTATGTTGCATTGAGTGCAGTGTAATTATGTGGCGTGTAACTATGTGGCACTGAGTGATATTTGGAGTGTATTGTTGCATCGAGTGCAGTGTAATTATGTGGCGTGTAATTATGTGGCACTGAGTGATATTTGGAGTGTATGTTGCATTGCGTGCAGTGTAATTATGTGCCGTGTAATTATGTGGCACTGAGTGGTATTTGGAGTGTATGTTGCATTGAGTGCAGTGTAATTATGTGGCGTGTAATTATGTGGCACTGAGTGGTATTTGGAGTGTATGTAGCATTAAGTGCAGTGTATTTATGGGGCGTGTAATTATGTGGCACTGAGTTGTATTTGGAGTGTATGTTGCATTGAGTGCAGTGTAATTATGTGGCGTGTAACTGTGTGGAACGGAGTGGTATTTGGAGTGTATTGTTGCATTGAGTGCAGTGTAATTATGTGGTGTGTAATTATGTGGCACTGAGTGATATTTGGAGTGTATGTTGCATTGCGTGCAGTGTAATTATGTGGCGTGTAATTATGTGGCACTGAGTGGTATTTGGAGTGTATGTTGCATTGAGTGCAGTGTAATTATGTGGCGTGTAATTATGTGGCACTGAGTGGTATTTGGAGTGTATGTTGCATTGAGTGCAGTGTAATTATGTGTTGTGTAATTATGTGCACTGAGTAGTATTTGGAGTGTATGTTGCATTGAGTGCAGTGTAATTATGTGGCGTGTAATATTTGGAGTGTATTGTTGCATTGAGTGCAGCGTAATTATGCGGCGTGTAATTATGTGGCACTGAGTGATATTTGGAGTGTATGTTGCATTGCGTGCAGTGTAATTATGTGGCGTGTAATTATGTGGCACTGAGTGGTATTTGGAGTGTATGTTGCATTGAGTGCAGTGTAATTATGTGGCGTGTAATTATGTGGCACTGAGTGGTATTTGGAGTGTATGTTGCATTGAGTGCAGTGTAATTATGTGGCGTGTAATTATGTGGCACTGAGTGGTATTTGGAGTGTATGTTGCATTGAGTGCAGTGTAATTATGTGGCGTGTAATTATGTGGCACTGAGTGGTATTTGGAGTGTATATTGCATTGAGTGCAGTGTAATTATGTGTTGTGTAATTATGTGCACTGAGTAGTATTTGGAGTGTATGTTGCATTGAGTGCAGTGTAATTATGTGGCGTGTAACTGTGTGGAACTGAGTGGTATTTGGAGTGTATTGTTGCATTGAGTGCAGTGTAATTATGTGGTGTGTAATTATGTGGCACTGAGTGATATTTGGAGTGTATGTTGCATTGCGTGCAGTGTAATTATGTGGCGTGTAATTATGTGGCACTGAGTGGTATTTGGAGTGTATGTTGCATTGAGTGCAGTGTAATTATGTGGCGTGTAATTATGTGGCACTGAGTGGTATTTGGAGTGTATGTTGCATTGAGTGCAGTGTAATTATGTGTTGTGTAATTATGTGCACTGAGTAGTATTTGGAGTGTATGTTGCATTGAGCGCAGTGTAATTATGTAGCATATAATTATGTGGCACTGAGTGGTATTGTCTGGAGTGTATGTTGTATTTAGTAGAGTGTAATTATGTGGCGTGTACTTATGTGGCACTGAGTGGTATTTGGAGTGTATGTTGCATTGAGTGCAGTGTAATTATGTAACATATAATTATGTGACACTGAGTGGTATTGTGTGGAGTGTGTGTTGCATTGAGTACAGTGTAATTATGTGGCTTGTAATTATATGGCACTGAGTGGTATTTGGAGTGTATGTTGCATTGAGTGCAGTGTAATTATGTGGCATTGAGTGGTATTTGGAGTGTATGCTGTGGTGTTTCAGAGTGATGCTGTGGTTACCTTAATGGTCTGTCCGACAGACCATGAAAGCAAAATCTGCAGTGCACGGGGGTCTGTACATGCGATATGATATTTATGTATTTTTATCTTGAGGGGCATTTTGTAATTGTATTATGATGGGTGGTAGACACAATGTGGTCTGTGGATATTAACGATCAGGCACCATCCCTGCACATCCTCCCAGGCTGGCAGCCCCCACAGAGATAAGCCCAGCAAAAACATTAATTAACAATTGTGGACTGGCAGTCTATGCTGAGTGCTACAGAATAATTACTACTATTGGGTGTTGTCAGCGGGTGAAGAATGGTAGATACAGGAGGGTGGGACCAGTGAGAGGATGGATGTTGTTAGTGAATGCGGTCTATGGGTACCAAAGATTATCGATATGTCCTGCCTACTCACCCAGGCCAGAAGTCTGTAGAGCATCCCCTTAATGTTGACTGTGGTTAATAGTTTGTTTTCAATGGGTGCAGGATACAGGATGACTCATGACATTAGTGATGAATGGAGGATGCCATCTTTGGATGCTGGGTGACGTAAGTAAGTGTTTTGGTGTCTCCAAGTGATGTGATTAGGTATGCTATGGTTAGTGAGTGCCAGGTAAAGGGTTCAGTCTGTAACATGCAGGATGCTGTGAGAAGGTACTGGTGGTCTATGAAGGTGATGGGGAATAGGAAGGGACGGTTGTTTATGGAGACGAACAACAATGCAGGATGGTGATGCATTATCTCTGATGGCATAGAGTACAGTAACTCAATCAATGATTGCTGCCCTTAAGTGAAGTGTATGAGGTGCAGTTTGGTCAGTGCACCCTGATACGCGGCGATGCCTGTTTGGTGTTGTATTCTGTTGCCAGTGATTGATGCCTGCTGCATTGTGTGGTCTGTGGGGGCTGGATACAGGGTGCTGTCAATGATGATACAGCAAGTAGTTTCTGTGAGTCGAAAGTGGGAATGGGCAATGTCTGGAGTGTTGGGTAGCAAATGGAGCGAGGACAGTAGTTTCTCGATAGAGGGTGACTGTGTAGTGGGCAGTTGGTGCTGGGAGCGAGAAGCTCTGAGGCAGGATGCGTTGGATGCTGGAAGTTGTCAGTGACTGACGCCTGTATCTAATGCGAGGTTGTGCTGGCTTTGGCAGCTGGGCGAAGTCCGTGGGTTTGTTTGTAACAGTTGGTGACACATGTTTTTTGGTGGGTGGGAGCTAAAGGCTGGTGTTGCCAGGGTCGGACCTTAGTAGAAAGGGAGGGGTTCAGCGCACTCACCCAGGCTGGTAGCCCCCGCAGGAGCCCCCGTGGGCTGACCGTGGCCCGCACTGTCTCTTCCTCGCCCTCCACCAGCTCTATGGCGGTCCGCAGGCTGCGTTGCTTGCTAGAGCGCTGGTGCTTCCAGCACAGATAGCCCAGCAGGCCGCCCAGGACCACAACCAGGCTGATGTTGTGCCATGTAGACGGGTGCCAGCAGTGCCACGCTGCGAGCGAACAGCAGCAACAGGCGGGTGACGTTGTTTCCTGACGGGGTCCCTGGTGCGGCCCTGTGGGGGGGACTCCTGAGGCTGCTCCCCGGGCATCTCCAGCCTCCTCTGCCCGCCCCGCTCCTCGGAGATCCAAATCTGCGCCTCCGGGCCCGGGCTGCAGAATGTGCGGCATGTGGGCGGGCTCAGAACACAAAGCGCCCCTGAGGCTGATTGGATAGAGTGTGTCAGAGCCACGTCCGGAAGGAGGGACAAAGGGCCGGAAGTCTCGGGGCGTGGCTATCATGTAGTGGCCGGAGCCGAAGGAAAATACACGGAGAGCCCCTTAGGGACCGTTAGTGTGCGACCTAACGGGACGGGGTGGGGGTCGGGGGTAAAAGGGCCATCCTCACGACCTTGTCATCCCATAACAACGTAATGCGCAGCTCCTGCCCTCAAGGCTATCGCCTTCAACTTCTGCCGCGGCTCACAGTGGTGTTTAGGAGTTCATTATTATTATCAGTGGTGCGCGGAGGCGGCGGCGGCCGGCCGGCTGGAAGACCTGGACACGCTGGCCACAGTGGTGCGAGCCTGGTAAGGGGGGGGTGGTGTTTGCCTGTATGTCTGTATGTCTGTGTGCCTGCGTGTGTGTGTGTGTGTGTGTGTGCCTGCCTGCGCGCGTGCGTGTGTGTCTGTGTCTGTGTCTGCGTGTGTGCCTGTGTGTGCGCGTGTGTCTGTGTGTGTGTATGTATGCATGCGTGCGTGTGTAAAAAGAGCCTATGACTGGTGGGGGGATGGAAAGTGAAAGTAACCAGCGCGCGTGTGTTTGTCTGTGTGGTGGCTGGCTGTGTGAGCACGCGTGGACGGAGCCGACGTGCGCGTTCGCGCACCCAAATCCTGGAGAAAAGCTAGTAACACTCTCTTGTCCTTCATTCCCCCGAGTCAGCTAGCTATAAGTCTCCACCTGGACGCATCCTTTGGATGCGAATTCCAGGCTCGACCTAAAAAGCAGTAAAGGGCAGTCCACAGAAGTCAAAAGATTAGGAACCGCTGTTATACAATACCCAAATGAATTCAGAGAAAAGTCTTAGCCCCCCAGGTGATGATGATGCTCAGATTTTGGATTTTTTTAATGTAGTAAACCTGAGAAGGCTGGGAGGAAGCTAATGCTCAATTTGCAACTGATCACCCTAGAATGCTCCTATTCCAAAAGAATAACTGCATTTATGCAACACTTCACCTAACCCAGAGAACCAAATAAACTAGCATTTTATGCAGCTCAGCGCAACAGGACCACTTGCTGCGTCAAATGGAGAGAGCAGGAATGAGCCATATGCACTAAGATATAGCGCATTCCTGCTCTCTCTCTCTGCGCTGGTGCACATAGTGCAGCCTAGTGCCAATGCAGGCACCCTTGTGCCATGGTGCAAAGGTTTGTGCGATACAGGCAAGATTGTTTTTGTGCCGGAACGGCTACCTTCCTGCACAGAAACGATCCTGAGACATTTTCCTCTTTCAGCGTGCGATGCAGAATGCAGCATACGTAGAAAAAGGAAATAACAAGGCAAAATAAACATATTTCTCCTTGCTGTGCCTCTGTTGGGATGTAGTTAATTTTGACGCATTCCCAGGTTTGCTATTCTTAGTAAGTCTGGGAATGCGCCAAAATCTGTGGATGGATGCATGGGAAAACCCTTGCTCCACCCATGAAACGCCTTCCCAGAGCAGGGTAATGCAAGGCAGTGACTTGCGCTGCCTTGCGTTACCCTAGATTTAGTAAGCCATGCAGAGCCACACTAGGTGGATTTTTGGAGCTTAGTAAATGTCACTGATGCGCTTGTGATGCCTTGCGTGACACAATCGCAGCACAAGAGTTTCATACATCTGTGCCAGAGTGTTGAGTCACTAATGCTTTTAGTGTGAAAGTTCTGCACCAGTGTATACATTGTCCACACCCCACTGACGTTGAGTTCTCGCTCACAGGGCCATAATATCAAGAACAGCGTTAACATTATCGCCGCTTTAGCAGCAGGAAACTGCAGCTAAAGCGGCAATAAGGGGCTTGATAATACGCCCTTGTGAATTCTCATAGAAGCCCATGTTCTGGTGTGAACATGGGCTTCTATGGGAATTCACAAGGGCGTATTATCAAGCCCCTAATCGCCGCTTTAGCGGCAGTCTCCTGCTGCTAAAGCGGCAATAATGTTATTGCCGTTCTTGATAATAAGGCCCACAGTTTTAAAATGTTTCAGCTATCACCATCTAATTGTCCTCTTATCCTGGTACTGTAGAGTTCTCTGTTCTTTTGTTTGTATGTTACCTGCCCCAGTGTAGTTGCCTTCCTTCTCCCTCTGTACCGTTCAATTCTTTTTAGCTTGTTCAGTACTTCCTTGATCACTTTCAGGTCGCCCCATCATAGAAAGTGTTTTATACTTAACAATGTGTATTATTAAGCATGGTTGACTGAAATGCATTGGTGCGAAGAACATGCGGGTAACGCAGGATGTAAAGTGGTCATTTACTACTGGGTTACATAACAAAAAAAAACTGAAGGATGAGCCACCAGGGTGAGTTCTTATCAATGGAGAAATTAACTTTCCTTTTTCCTCCCAAACCTCGTGCCTGAAACCCTCTTTCCTTCTGGACAAAGAAATGGAGTCCCAGCTGAGACCCTTGGAATTTCGAGTGGGATCTGGCCATCCGTTGTTTCTCCCTCTGCAGAGCAGGACCCTTGCAGTAGTGGGCTTTAACTAAATAACAACACTGGCAGGAACTTGTAGTGTTCATTAATTATTGCAAGGAAAGAAACGACCAGCTCTGCCTCTGGTTCACAATGTGTGCGTTCTTCGGGTATGTTTAGGCAGATCTCCCAAACCCATCATGATGTCCATACTTTGAATGCAAGTCAGTCACTCTTTTTTCTCTTAAACAAGGAGTTTGGCCCCAAAATTCCTTTGTGTTCTAGGCAAGAATCTGGGTGGTCTCTGTCTCTTCCAAGGGTAGGATAGCAGAATCTTTGACCTCGAGCAGATCTCTCATTGCTTAGAAGGGTGAATTTGTTCAGCTGATTACCACAGGACAGAAAGAACGAGAACAGCCAGAGGGGCCCTTGCAGGTAAAAGCGTTGGGGCCGGGTTGGAGGGGGGATTAAATAAATAATTAATTTTCCCTCGTTGTAGTCTGTCAAAATCGCCCCCCCCCCTAACCTGGCCCCACCGCCCACACCACTCTTACCTGCACAGGCCACGGCTGGTGAGTAGAGTGCTTTTCCTTCCTGACACTACCTTTTGCTCTTTGACCAGTGTGACAGAGCATCATGGAGTGGAGGGTAATGATTGCTGACCATGTTCTATAGATGGAAGGGTCATATGCTGCTCATTTCCAATGGTGAATGAGGTTTACTTCTCACAGTAAGAGCTCAGACCCTCTGTGTACTGGTTGACTGAACAGCGAGAATACGTTTTTAGCCACTCTGAATGCACCATGAGAAATTTCAAATAGGCATTTATGTTGGTTTAATTAAAAATGTTTCCGGGTCTTCACCTGTAAATTAGAACATGTGATTTATTTCGTAGCTGTTGATCCTACTTGACCTTTGTTCTTTTATTCATTTATTTGTTAGTCCTCATTGCACAGTACCTAGGTAGAGTATACTTGACAAGAAAAATCCAGCGCAAGAGGAGCCCGTTTTATCACTCTGTACACCCCCGCCCTTCCCCAACACATGTAATTTGGCTTGACTTCTGCTACTGTGGGGGTATCCTATTGGCCATCGGGCATCCCCTGCGCACCTTGTCCACTCCTTCCTTGTAGGGAGTCGAAACCTGTATCAACATCTCCCATTTACTTATTTCTTTGGCACTTAATCATTGGACTTATTCAGGTCTTAAGTACGCTATTACAACCCAAACCCTGTCCAGTACTGTTCCCATATATCCCAGAATTCTAGCCTCTTACTTTGTGTACCAGCTCTGTCTAGACCATTTATCCTGAGCACTGAGTTCCGCCATTCTTCCTCAGTAGGAGGCTTTTGATTAACCAATTTGATAAAAATCTCACACTTGACCAATATTACCAATAAAAAAAGCAGATTTATTTGGTTTTTACTTAAACTAGGTCCTCCCCTTTCGCCCGTATCAACATCCACCCCAAACATAACTAGCTGGACGCTTACCTGTATTGCTTGGCAAACTACTTCTGAGAGGATCTTACCCACTGCTTCCCAGAAGACCAGAAGACCTGTAGTCGGGGGCACTGCCAAAACAAATGGATGTCATCAGCTGCTTCCTCATCACATTTAGGGCACCGCTTCACCTCTCCTCTTCTCAGTTTAGACTGCTTCTTTGGTGTCCAATAAGCTCTATGCAAGGTGAATAGATGGTTCTTTTTGAGAGGTGCAGATTTAATAACATACCCACAGATACTTGCCATAATGATGGTACATCCAGCGACGGCAGAGATTTCCCCCAGATTTCAGTAGGTAAGGTGAATTCCTCTCGTCCTTCGGAAATAAACGACCAATACCAGTATGATACCTCTTTCTTCAAAACTTCCCCCTGGAATTTCAACTTCAAATCTGGATTTCCTAAGCCATCCTTCCCCAGGGATTTTGCCCAGCTTGTCAGTTGGTACAATTTAAACTTGGACAGAGCCCCGTTGGTCAATACGAGTAGAAGGTCCCAGCCAACAATTGTAGACCCACTTAATAGCCGTCCCCATTCTACTATTCCGCCAACTCTTAACAGGGCAGATAACACATCCTTTAAACACTCCGGCGTTCCTGGCGAATCCCAAATTGGGGCGTATTCACAATAATAGGGGATCTTCCATGAACGCCTTAATTGAACCCACAGTCCAACTGCCAAAGCCAGATATTTTACTTTCTTAAATAATTTTGTGTGGCCAAATTTGTACATAAAGTGACTTCCTTCTGGGCATGTCATAGTTTGCATATACAGTGGAAAAAGACAATAGTCCTTAAATAGCACTCTAAAGTTTTTCAAATGAAAGGCCCCATAATATTGGAACAGATCCGGACTTGCTATGCCTCCGTGTTCTTTCTTCCTCCTTAATTTCTTCCAAGAGATTCTAACCCCTCTCGATGCCCAGATGAAACTACTGATATCTCCCTGAATTCTGTAAACCATTCCTTTTTTTAATTCTAGGGGAATCGAATAAAAAATATACGTGAATTTAGGTAGTATTACCATCTTTACTAAGTTGGAACGACCCAAGAATGACTAAGTGAGGCTCCTGCATTAAGGAGTTTTTTGGACTCTGTTAGAACTTTAATAACATTTATTTGCGGAATTTTATTGATTTCTCTCATAATCTGGATACCTAAATAGCTGATCTGCTGTTTTACCAAGGGGTCATTACACTGACTGTTCCAGACCATGATCTCCGTCTTCTGCTTATTTATTTGGTAGCCAAAAAGTTTGCCGAACTGTTCCAGCATCTCTGTTATTCTTGGAAGTGAACCAGTCAAGTCATTTGTAAATACCATTAAATCGTCTGCATAAAATGCGACCTCCTTCTCCCAATTCCTAAACTGAAAGGGGCCTATGTGGAGGTTTGACCTTAAGGCATTAGCTAAGGGCTCTATGTATAGATTAAACAATAATGGAGGGAGAGGGCACCCCTGTCTGGTGCCCCTTCCGATATTTATCTTCTATGTAAGAGACCCATTAACTAACACACGCAACGAGGGGGATCTATATAGAATTCTTACTGCTCTTACAAAGGGCTTGACCTTTGTTCTGCATCAAACCTGATTCTTGAGTTTGGTAAAAAGGCCCTCTTGCAATTGAAGACATTTTCTCCTGAAGAGAGAGAGAACATTTTGTGCATTTATATTGTTTTTCGTCAACTAAAAATGATGGTGAGACTTGAACCGCATGTGTAACCATAACATTGAGACGACTTTAATGAGGATATTATAGGCCTACATAATTCATCAATGTTTATAAGAAAATGTTGCAAATATTTGTTTAATAGGATATGCTACTGCTGTTGATGTAGAACACATTTCCTTGTTATTAAAGGTTGCCAATACTACGGCAATACTAGAGCTAATATTTTCACACATGCTGGTAGGAAGGAAGAACTTGCAAACTTTTTAGACACTAATGGTGAGTGTTTGATAATGTTAATTTCAACTTCTTAGAACATCGATTGGAATAAATAGGGTTCAGGTCTAAATCCATAACTGGACCACTGGCCCTCTCTGATGTTGCCAGACTAAAATGTAAGTAAATTGTTCATTGTTAATATACTGTAAAATCCAGAGGGCTGGTAAACAAGGATACCCTTAATCGCCAATAAGTTTATATATATATATCTATTGAGCTGCAAGCTCTAATTCTGAGAGAGTTCAAAAAATATAATGGATCCCATATAAATAACATTTCATAAAATGCAGCTTTATGCTAATGATGTGATGATGATGCTTACAGATCCTGAAAAATGGTAATACATGGGCAATTGAAAACTTTGTGCAGGTGGCAGAATATAACGATAATTTTCACAAACTAGTTTGAGGGTCATTTCAATGGAGGGAAGGATCTGTGATCTCCCAGAGTGGGAGAAAATACATATTACACACGTAGTGATTGATTTCATAAAAGAGGAGAATATGATCATAAGTAATTTAGATATTAACAGATAGAACACCTCAATGTTGAGTTTGTGGGCAAAGTTAAATGTGTGCAGGGCATGTTTCTGAGGGAGGACAATAAAACAATATAATTATTTAGTAGTTTGCAAACTCAACAGGTGGGTTTGGTCAACCTAAATGTAAGGCAAATCATGAAAGTTTTGTGTTGGTAAGTTCTACTAAAGATTTGAGGCATTTTGGAAAGTGGTCCTCTAGTTGGGTGGAAAAAGAGTGCTCTTCTTTGTATGGGGTCTGAGTAGATGTATTTTTCTTTTTTTTCAACATGGCAGTAGGAAGTCTCTTTTCTCTGGAAATCGATCCTGTGCTAGAAAAATGAACAACAATCTGATATAATCCTTTGCTTACACAAGGATGACAAATGTAACTCTAAATGTTGGACTTAATAGGTTTCAGGCGGTAAGATGCAAAGGCTTAATAGTTTCTTCAAATAAAAGCATGGCTTGGAAGACTCTGAACACTCTCATCATGAAAAGCTTAGGTGATCAATGGACAGTATTTCATCATCACTTAAGTAAGAATGTAAATCTACTCTGCATGTGAATTGGTATTTCAGAACAATAGATATGTATTATATCAACCTGAATGCATGTTCAAATAAATCATTTAAAACTCCTGTTAGCTGACCTAGGCTGAAAGTGTAAGTATACAAAAGGGCCCACATTCATAGGATGAGTCAGTGCACATGTGTTATGAAGAATTCCATTTAGTCTCCGGTTATGAGATTAGTAAAGACCCGGCTAGCTTGTTATTCAGTGATCTGTCAGGCTATAGAAAGACAAAAAAGTTATAATGTGATTCTGCAAGTAAAGCTCAACAAATTAATTATTTGTGAATGGAATTCTACATTTAAATTTAATATAGATTATTTGTTAGCTAAAATGGCTAGACTAAATACTGTGGACTGAGTTACCTTCAAGACCCAGGGCCAAGAAGTTATTTTAGAAAACTCTATGGGATGATTGTTAAACATGTATAATTGAAAAGCTGTTCAATGTCTTAGAAAAACTGGAATAATCTATAAGATAACGGTTAATGTTGTGGTGGTCAAAGGCCTTAATTTGTTTACTTTCTCTACACAGACGTAATTATCTATGGCATTCCAAAGTGTTCCATTGTATTATATTATTTCTGTGTATGTATTATAATACTTGACACATTTTTTAAAAAGCGTCCTGTATATAATTAAACTTGTTTAATAATAATCTGTAAACATATAAAAAAGGTATATGTTAGGTGTCAGTAAAATCAGATACCACAGGAAAAAGTTATTGTAGGCATGCAGAGAAATGTGCTAGTTTTTGAGAACACTGTGGAAACATTGCTGCATATGGAAAAAACATAGGAAGGTTACACCATTGTGAAGTAATGAAGAGGACCCATAAATAGATCCAGGGGTAGAGTCACGGGGACAAAAACTTCCGGCTAAAGGGTTAAAACATACTTTCCACACTCCAGTATGGCGCACAGCACGTACCAGTGGGATAACGTGTGAGGGTTGCATGGTGAGATGTCTGTGCTCTGTGGATAGAATGCGTGTGTGACCCGGTGCTGTTGAATGAAGTGAGAGTACAATGAGATTAACTATTGGTGCAATGGGTGGTATGGAGTGCCTCGCCTCAGGTCACCTAGGGTCATGTTAATATCCCCCGGTACACTGGTTTACTAATTCCAGTAACTGAGGAATCACTGATGCCCTTGAGCTGGAGCCGTCCACACAGTGTTGAAGTTGCCTGTGTCCGCTCTGAACTATGCGAGCTTGCTGAGTGATATTTACTTTTGGGTCATTGACCAGGCAGGTCAACAAGTAAATGCCGAAGAGCTAAACTGTGTGGCTTTGAATGGGAAGGATGGTCAGTCGCTAACAGAATAAAGTTTAAATCTCTGTGACGCTGTAGATCTGTTGTCAGATTAAAGCAGACTGAAGCCTGTATGAGGGAGGGTTTACTGTTGATTACAACAATGTCTTTAAAGTACAAACTCTCTCAGCACCAATACTACTTTGAGCCTCATGGTCACTGTACACTGAAGACTTTCCGAGAAGCACTTGAAGGAGAGTCCTTATTTTAAGGAAACACAGAGCTCAGATCATGAACAACAAATCCATTTATTGCCACTTCCTGTCACTCAAATGCCTCAGGTACTCTGGGGAAGGAAAACAATCCACCTGTATATCTCAGGATCCACATTTTCTTCCTGTTATTCTCAAATCATGACCTTAGTACAACTGATAAAGTGGCGCCGGGAGGTGCAACATTGCCAGGTGAGGTGAATACACATATACACATGCCAACAAGGTGGGTTATCTTACAGACGATCCAAAGGCAAGCCGCCCCTCGCGACCTACCACCTGATGGGCCAATTTGCAACGTGGCCTTATCCAATCGTTGCTTAGCGGTTGTGGTGAGGAGATAGCCCCTCCCATATCCGGTGAACCATTGGTCCACCCTCTTTCAATCACCCACAAAGACCGACATAAGCAGAGAGGTGGAGTTGTAGCTATCATTCACAAGACCAACCTCGACATAACGGAAAGCGCACCCTACCTATACAGCTCCTTCGAATGCCTCTCTATCAGCATCAAATCTGATGTAAAGAGTTCAACACTTTGCCATCTCCTCTATCACCCTCCAGGCAACTCAAAGGAATTCGAAATGCAACTATCTGACCTAATCACCCTTTGCGCGCTCAACAACGCCAATAACATAATCCTGGGCGATCTCAACATTAGATGGAACGACACTAATAACCCGCTCTTTCAATCCCTCAACAACCTTCTGATAGAAAACGACCTGACAACACTGCTCTGAAGAAACCCACTACAGAGGAGCGATACTCGACGCAATCATTGCGGACAATCACACAATCACCATCGACTACATCATTCCAGTTGACTGGTCAGACCACCACTTAATTCTTTTCCGCATCAACCAACCAACGCCATCTCGACTCATAAAACAAGCTCCCCCCAAATGGATAAGGAATATTGCCCAAGTCCCTCAGACCATCCTAGAAGATGAACTAAGCACTCTCCTCCCAAACTCAACGGAGCACCTCTCAACCACTGACCTGACCTCTCTCTACTACTCTAACATGACGACCACCCTCGACCCCTGGCGCCCCTGAAACTAAAAAAACCCAGAAACATTCCATCGAGATCATGGTTCACCACGGACATAAATGACGAAAGAAGACTTCTCAGATCCCTTGAAAGAATCTGGAGGTCCAACCCATCCTCTCTTCACCGCGAACAACTCAAGTCGGCACGCAGAAACTACAACAATCTCATCAAGGATAAAAAATCTTCCTTCTTCTGCTCCGCTCTTGAAAACGCTAAAAACCGCCCCAAAGAGCTCTTCAACATCATCAGAAGTCAAACATCCAAACCCATAAAATCCGTTTCAGTGTCCTCTAAAAACCAATGCGACAACTTCGCCAACTTTTTTAACGAAAAACTCATCAAGATTGACCTCTCTCTTAGCACAAACCCTTCTTTTCCAAGAGGGACCAATACCCCAGAACTGTCTGACAGCACCTTATTGATCCCACCTACCCAATGGTCCGTCTTCACGCCGATTCAGGAAACAGAGATCGTCACCCTGATCTCCAACGCCAAACCGTCTTCCCACTCCCTGGATCTGCTTCCTATAAACCTGACCAAAGCTCTGAAACACACCCTAGCCCCAATTTGGTGCAAAATAATCAACAGCTCGTTGAGCACGGGAATTATCCCAGACTGCCTCAAGGTCGGCCAAGTCACGCCGCTACTAAAAAAAACAGGGTTGGACACAGAAGACATGAACAACTTCAGACCCGTGTCAAACCTCCCTCTGTTATCCAAAACACTAGAAAAATGTGTTCTCCCACAGCTAACCCAACACTTAGAGAACATCAAGCTCCTTGACCCTCACCAATCGGGTTTCAGAAAAGGATGCAGCACTGAAACTGCCATCCTTAACATCATAGACGATTTACACAAATCGCTTGACTCCGACCAATGCTGCCTTCTCATTCTTCTTGACCTTTCGGTCGCATTCGATACTGTCGATCACTCGCTGCTCTTAAAAGTCCTTCAAGAAAGAGCAGGCTTGGAATTGACGGTTCTGAACTGGTTCTCCTCCTTTCTACACAATTGCTCCCAAAGAGTAAAAATCAAAAACTTTGAATCCGACCCCCTACCCGTCAGCAGAGGAGTCCCTCAAGGGTCAGTTCTCTCCCCTCAACTCTTCAATATCTACATGGAACCCCTTACCACAATACTCAGGAATTCCAACATCCCGTTCCACCTCTACGCTGATGACACACAACTCTATCTGGAAACCACCTGTATGGATGACATTGTCAAACTCAACGACACGCTCAAAGACGTTCAACAATGGCTCTCACAAAACCACTTAAAGCTTAATCAAGAAAAAACTGAAGTTCTACTCATATCCAACAGAGACGAAAACCCCCAAATTGAAGAATGGCTCAAAGCCATTGACGCCCTCAATGGCACCCTCAAGCCAAAAGACTCAGTCAAATCCCTAGGTATCACCTTAGACCCCAAACTAAACATGAAAAAACACATCGCTAACTCCGCCAAAAGCGCTTTCCTCAATCTGAAACTTCTTTACAAAATAAAACCATTCCTTCCTCCCAAGGACCTTCAACAGGCCACTCAAGCACTGGTGCTCTCCAGAATTGACTATGGTATCGCAGCCCTGACCGGCTCAGCCAAATCACACCTAGGACCCTTGAAAACCACCGTCAATGCCACAGCCAGAATGGTCACAGGAACCAAGAAATACGACCACATTTCCCCCGCGCTCAAAGACCTGAAATGGCTCCCTATTGAACAACGAGCCAACTTTCGAACAGCATGCCTTACACACAAAGACCTCCACACAGGCAAACCGGAATACTTGGCTGCCAAACTCAAAAGGGCTGGCTAGTCCTGGACCCTCAGAAGTTCCAACACACTTCTTCTCATTCCATTGAAACCGCGGAAACGCAAAACTTTAAGTAAATGCTTTGCAGGCAATGCACCCAGGATTTGGAACGCCATCCCTCCTCACATCAGAATGACCGCCCACTTCCCAAAATTCAAAACTTTACTCAAAGCCCTCTTCCTGGAAGCCACCTGAACTGTAAGGGATGCTCATATTACCACCATCCCGTGTAATCACTACGATCTGTATGTATTTTGTTATATGAAAGCCCCTTGAGTTGTCCGGATATCAATCTTCCATCGCCGATAAGGCACACTCTTGTACCTGGTGTGAAGCGCTCGGATACCTTCGGGTCCAGCTAGCGCTATACAAAACTTTTAATACATTTTTTTTAATGAAAGGTGATCTCTGCCGATTACAAGGGCATGAAGGCTTAGTCCATCCGCGGTATGTAGCTCTCTCACTCAAAGAACCTTTGCATTCCTCAGATATCCCAGACTATCCATTCCTCAGATCTCCCAGACTGTTCATTAGTGTTCCAGGAACCTCATCTAGATTGTCCATTACTCGATCTACAATGGCTGTGAATCCCACACTCATGGAGAGTTCAATCTGGAGCCTGGCCACAAGGGAGCAAAAGTCCATCCACCAAAGAAAATGAGTTCCAGGGGTGTGAGGGGTCTAGAAAAAGGGAGCAGAAATGGGGGATAAAGAGCCCTGGTCCAGTTCCTCTTCTGAACACGGTGGGATACAACATACCCACCTTATGCGTGAAGCATTCCTTGAGGCCTACACATCAGAAAGAGGAGTTTCTATACCATCCTTACACACACCTCAGACTTTTGTTTAAAGAAAATGTTTTTCTGCAATTATATATTAAGTAACCCTTATAATATTGAGGTCAGTAATATTAACCTTCTCATATGCAAGCTCACAATACTCACTACCGCTATATTGTCAAGGAAAGCATTTATAGGGAAGAATTGATTTATTATTCTAATTCACATGTGATTACCTTGATATTATAAAGAGAGGAATTTTTAGAAGTCGATAAAAGTGCAGTTCAATATTAAAACTTCGATATTGTAGTACAGCATGGAATTGATGATGGCGGGGACATGAGATTGATGATGTGTTTCCAGTGATTATGCCAATGTTAGCAAGTGTCCTCCAGTGGCACAATGTGGGAACTGCAGCCAACCATAGGGGATTATGGGTGAATATAGGTTTCTCATAACCTAACACTTGGGTAGTACCTGATTACCATGTGGCTAGTTGTTTGATTTACATGCTTAAAATTTCTCAAGGTCAAGAGTTTATTAGTGAGACAGAACGCGTCGCAGTCAGCAATACATTTATTAATCTGCTAACAACTCCTGGTTTTTTTTTGTTCTTCTAGGGATATGATATGGTCTATCATGGCAAGAGCTGATTTGTTTATTGACCCCCTGGAATATGGTGCTGTTATTCCTCAAAGTCCCTGACTCTCAGACTTGAGGACTGGTAACTTACACAATGGAAGAAGTGACAATGAGGGAGCCGGAATTAGACTGCCCAGTCTGCTGGAACCCTTTCAACAACACTTTTCGTATCCCAAAACTACTCGACTGCCAACACTCCTTCTGCTTGGAATGCCTGGCCCGCTTAAGCCTATTATCACAATTCAGGAACCAATTGCAGTGCCCTCTATGCCGCCACCAGACCGTGCTCCAGCCCGACCAACTCATCACTGACCTGCCCCACAACGAGACGGTCCTCAACCACTTGAGACTGGAGCCCAACCAGATAATCCTAGAAGGCCGGCAGCTCTGCTTCAAGGATGAGCGCAAATCCCGGTTCCATTCACGCCCGCCCACAGTGTATACACTCACACTAGGGATGGAACCAGGAAGCAGGGTGGAGACCCCCAACTACACGGAGCAACCCCAGATCCCCAGCATCCCCAGTGAGTCCTCGGACCACAACTGCTTTCACAACCCTCAGTTCCGCCTTTTTGCATACGTAATGGCAACAATCGTCAGTGTGACTCTTCTGCTCATTTTCTCCATCTTCTGGACTAGGAAGTTTTTATGGGGAGTGGGATGATTTTATACAACATTCTGGGCTGTCTTATCTCTCACAATCTCCTTTGCAAAACGTTTTTATTGTTACATTTTGTAGCTAAAAATAACAGAAAGAGAATAGCTGATAATAAAAATATTTACAATTTTTACTTGAATCCAATCCGTGAAAAAATTAAAAAACATATGAAGTGTCATTCCCAAGGTCATGTTGAGGCTTGTAAAACAATCCCACAATGTGCAATTAGAGGAATATTTACCAGAAAGAAATATTAGTATAGTTCAATTAATTAAAGAAACATTAATCATTACGTTGAAAAATAAGAAATTGCAAAACCCCAAAAGGCCTGGAGAACACCTGTGAAGATACCTCCTAAACTATTTCAAACCCCTTCTCCACAACTGTGGGTCTGTGCCAAATACCTGCTGTTTTACGGATGGGTGTGGTGTCCCCAAGGTGGCAGTTAAGTTGCTTCAATTGCTTAAAAAATTAATTTAACATTGTTTGTTTTACAGACACCTGCTGCAATCTTGGTTACACGTATAGTATAGGCCAGGGGAATCATTGCTGATTAAGATGTGTTAAATAAGATAGCAAAATATCTAAAAAAAATTGAGGTTTATGGTGCTTTTAATGGGAAACAATACTGTGGCACAACTCCTCCTCCATCCAATATTTATTGTCACCCTTGAGCTATTGTTCTTCAAACTTGCCAATAAATTTAAATTAAGCAGACTATGTTTCGGAAATGTTAGCGCCATTGATCAAGGATGTAGGCCGTTATGTATCACCAACATAAATACATCCACTGTTGAAATTCATAATAGGCACATACATTGTGTGTGTGTGTGTGTGTGTGTGTGTGTGTGTGTGTGTTCACACATGCTCCCCTACCTGTCTCTCACTAGAGTAAAAGACGCGGTCACCTCAAAGAAATGTATGCTCTGAGGTGTAGAAAAACTGAGCACTTCTATCTTGTATTATGACAAATGGGAACCCTTTTAACAGTGGCTGGTGTTTTCTTTTATGCAGTTGGACCCCAATTTCCATAGATCATCCGGAGGCAAAGAAATGTGCCTGCCTCGTCACATCAAAAATATTACCTATAGGTAACACATACAGGCACCTTATTGCCCCAAAACGAAAAGATATACACATTGTCCATATTGCAATTTCCCCCTTCAATACGCCCTGGCTGAAGGGCAGTCTAGAAGTAGAGAAGACCGGTAAAGTGATGCTCGGTGCTGGGTGTGTCTACGTGCAGGGCGCAGACATCAGTGCTGCGTGGTCTATTCTTCAGGTACAACGCCTCGAAACAGGACATAGGAAATTGTTTTGCAGGCAATGTGCTTAATCCCCTCATTTTGTGTCTGGTGAGTACTGGCAAGAAGGCAGGGCTATGTGTACAAGTGTTATTGTGTCTCAGATAGAATGCGAGACTGAACTTTGACCTGTAGAAAATTAGCCCAAAAAGGACAATTTCCTAAACTGTTCCTCGCCCTCTCTGCTGCCTGTTCATAGGTTGCTGCAGGATATCATCACAAGGGAATGGAGTAATCCAGAGGACCTCACCCCAACCATGTAGGAAATAGTCTGTTCTGAACTTCTTGCAGCAATTGACCAAGAAGTGGAATTAGTCAGGGAAGTGACTTTCTACATTTAAAGAGTTCTGGGTGCAAGCTACTTTGGCAACTGGTCCATTCTCCCATCCGCCAGTAATCCAGCGATATTAAGAGGATATGTAAGCCCACTTCAATAACATGGGCTTCTCGTCAACAAGCGGTAATCATGCCTGGTGCCATCCCAGACAAAGGATTTGATGGGTCAGCATTCGGAACAGAAGCCTATTCAACTTTCCTAATAACAACACTAAGATCCAGCTGTGGGACAACAAGGATTGCACACAACAATCCAAATTACTGTCAATCAGAGAAAGTAATAAAGTCTAGGGTTGACTCCTTGGGTTTCGAAGGGCACCACAAATAAGTTACTTAGTGGAGAGCAGAAAATGAAGGAGTCCAATTCTATTAAATGGTCACACAAATTGACCATCACCAGGCATGGGAACTAAATGCCCTCACGTCTCAGGAGTTGATCAGCCAGCAATGATAATGGTATTTATTCTGGTAGAATTCCCTCATGAGGTCAACTTTGATGTGGGCAACAACGTGGGTTGTTTTAACCCTAGTTTGGGCATTATTTTCTAGACTGATATACATGCAAATATCATATCTCACGTTCGTGAAATGCAAAAAGCATGTCCAGAAATGGTCCTGCTGACGCATCATCACCACAGGCATAAATTAGATTTCTGGTATAGACTCCTTTACCAAGCAACATTCGCATAGTTATCCATTTCTTTGCATAGTTAAGGAATTGTTGTCTCTGGCTTAGAAATAAAAGGCAAAGCATCATCTATTTAAAAGGAAATCTTATTATGGTCTCTAATTTGTATACCTTCAATTTCGTAACTGTGCCCAATACTACACAAGAGTGGTTCTAAGATTTGAACAATGGACACTTTAACTGGTGCCCCTTTTAATCTGGAATGGAGCAGGCATGTCCCATTTAGACAGCATCATTGCTGTAAGAAACGTATACAATGGTCCTAGACCTATTAATTACATAAATTGACTCAATCAATCGTCATTTCTGAATTTCTAACAATCTAGAGCAAAACAACCGAATTTACTCTAATTAAATCAATAATCTTAGTACAAAGTGATAACAAGCCACTACAACCAGAAGCAGAGATACAATGTGTTTAATTCACTGTCTCATTTTTATATAAACATTGTATTATTTCCATAAGTAAAAAGAGCAGTTGCCCAATTAGAGCGTGCAAAGAAAGGAGAGTGATCAGGGTGTTGGGTGAATAAGAAGGAGAAAGGAATTCACAGTAGTGATCATAGCCAATTCACATTATTTTACAAGCAATCACGGTAATATAATTCTTGCCGTATTGAGTACCTGGCCAAACATAAAATACTTTATTAACCTTTACAATCAAAATTGTTTCACAGGGACATACATGCCCATGATATGCACTATGTGAGGTCAAAATTAATGGTCCAAAGTAAGAATAATAGCGTCGACGTTTCGACTCGTCTTAAGGCCAACCGGTCATTTGAACCTGGGGCATGCGAGTCTTCATCAGGACAAGATAAAAGGCAACCAAGGGGTATCGATGACCCTGTAAGAAGATAGAGGGAATATTACCCGATTGTAGTGGCAAATTAAATGATTCAAAACAGCCCGTAAAGAGCAGGGCATATGCTTACCCTCCAGTGGAGAAGCAGCGAGGTGAAGGTCCTCTATCAATACTTTCTATTTAGTCTCCTGTAAGACAAATTTTTATATAATCCATCTAGACTCGATCAATTCTAGACATATATTCTTATAACTATAGTCATAAAGGAGTTTTTACCTTAATAAGGGATTTAATCATCAAGTATATGGGGTGGGCACAATATATCACGTGTGTGCCGTTATCACGGTGTTACCTAAAAATGAGTAAATGGCAACATCAGTTCATTGACCCACCACACTATTCAACAAGGAAGTTGGTAATTAATTCCAACTGTTACCTTAATCAATTTCCTTCCTCTTAAGGTACATCCAAAAAACGCTCCTGCCAACAAGTTCAGGCAGCTGTTTAAATGAAAAGAAAAAGAGACCTCATTTAAAATTCTAAAATCGGCCAAAGCACGATCTGAGTAAAGTTACTCTGCTCATTCCGATTTCCGAGCACATTGTAACTATCTAAAAGATGTAGGGAAAATTACCGTGTAGCCGTTTATTCAGCACATGTAAGGAGCCGAGCCTTCGTTCTGCGAGGACGCCGCTGAATGAGCCGTACTTCCGCATCCCGGTTATTCGATTCAGCCTACGTCAATGATCATAGAAAGGGGACTAACTGCTAATTGCGCAAGAATTACACAGAGGGGAATTCCTGCCCAGTTGCATCATTACAGCCCCCAAAGTTCTTTTTTATGGGATTGCAACGGACAAGTTAATATACTAAAAAACAAATTTCGTCATTTCATGTACCGATAAACTACCACCGCCTTATTGCTAAGGTGTCATTTAGTAGTTCCGGACTGGAATGAGCATCGAAAGAAGGGGGGCGGGGAGGGGGCGCTTTCCTTTTCCATAAGGAACGCCTATATGTATTAAGATATTGACCAACCGGTTCCAACATTCCAAGATCAAGGATTCCCAATGTCGATGAACACCATTCTGCTCTGGATTAATCATAAAAAAGGGACTATTCTTTTGGTTTTCACAGAAACCTCGAAATATTAGCCATAAGGATAGTCAGGTGTAATCATAGAAAAGGGGGGGGGGCGGGAGAAGTTATCCTTTGGTTTACACAGAAGAATACATTTGTACTAGAGCAATGAACACCAAATACTTTTTAGAGAACGGTCATATATTAATGACCAATTGGTGAGACTACCAGATATAGATAAGGTACAATGAACACAGTGTTGTGTACAAAACATTCAGTTACAGTTTTATGAACCACAATATTACAATATTACAATGTTGCTTTCAAATAGAATTATAATCAAGTGACATAACCAAAGCAAACACATATTCATTTGTAAGTACCAAAAGGGGAGAACAACCGTGGTTAGACCATAATTCTCACTCTTCCATAGCTTATCATATTCTTAGAAGTGACACTTGTTTATTTATCTCCTCAAGTTCATTCAGGCCCTTGTTGACTGTGTCTAGGGAATATATCCATTTACACTCTCTTCTATTTAAAGTGTTATGCAGGTCACCGCCACGTGGGTTAGTTTTTACCTTTTCGATGACCCACCACTTCAGACTGTTCTCTGAGTGTTCAAATCTACTGAAGTGATCCACCAAAGGCTCTCCTTGGACCTTACAGCGTATCCGACTCATATGCTGAAGAATCTGACATTTCACTTTCTGTGTGGTCTGACCCACGTACAGAAACCCACACGGACACACAATGGCATAGATCAACCACGAGGTGTGCCATTGTGTGTCCGTGTGGGTTTCTGTACGTGGGTCAGACCACACAGAAAGTGAAATGTCGGATTCTTCAGCATATGAGTCGGATACGCTGTAAGGTCCAAGGAGCGCCTTTGGTGGATCACTTCAGTAGATTTGAACACTCAGAGAACAGTCTGAAGTGGTGGGTCATCGAAAAGGTAAAAACTAACCCACGTGGCGGTGACCTGCATAACACTTTAAATAGAAGAGAGTGTAAATGGATATATTCCCTAGACACAGTCAACAAGGGCCTGAATGAACTTGAGGAGATAAATAAACAAGTGTCACTTCTAAGCATATGATAAGCTATGGAAGAGTGAGAATTATGGTCTAACCACGGTTTTTCTCCCCTTATGGTACTTACAAATGAATATGTGTTTGCTTTGGTTATGTTACTTGATTATAATTCTATTTGAAAGCAACATTGTAATATTGTAATATTGTGGTTCATAAAACTGTAACTGAATGTTTTGTACACAACACTGTGCTCATTGTACCTTATCTATATCTGGTAGTCTCACCAATTGGTCATTAATATATGACCGTTCTCTAAAAAGTATTTGGTGTTCATTGCTCTAGTACAAATATATTCTTCTGTGTAAACCAAAGGATAACTTCTCCCGCCCCCCCCTTTTCTATGATTACACCTGACTATCCTTATGGATAATATTTTGAGGTTTCTGTGAAAACCAAAAGAATAGTCCCTTTTTTATGATTACTCCAGAGCAGAATGGTGTTCATAGACATTGGGAATCCTTGATCTTGGAATGTTGGAACCGGTTGGTCAATATCTTAATACATATAGGTGTTCCTTATGGAAAAGGAAAGCCCCCGCCCCCCTTCTTTCGATGATCATTCCAGCCCGGAACTACTAAATGACGCCTTAGCAATACGGCGGTGGTAGTTTATCGGTACATGAAATGACGAAATTTGTTTTCCGTTGCAATCCCATAAAAAAGAACTTTGGGGGCTGTAATGATGCAACTGGGCAGGAATTCCCCTTTGTGTAATTCTTGCGCAATTGGCAGTTAGTCCCCTTTCTATGATCATTGACGTAGGCTGAATCGAATAACCGGGATGCAGAAGTACGGCTCATTCTGCGGCGTCCTCGCAGAATGAAGGCTCGGCTCCTTACATGTGCTGAATAAAAGACTACACAGTAATTTTCCCTACATCTTTTAGATAGTTACAATGTGCTCGGAAATCGGAATGAGCAGAGTAACTTTACTCAGATCGTGCTTTGGCTGATTTTAGAATTTTAAATGAGGTCTCTTTTTCTTTTCATTTAAACAGCTGCCTGAACTTGTTGGCAGGAGCGTTTTTTGGATGTACCTTAAGAGGAAGGAAATTGATTAAGGTAACAGTTGGAATTAATTACCAACTTCCTTGTTGAATAGTGTGGTGGGTCAATGAACTGATGTTGCCATTTACTCATTTTTAGGTACCACCGTGATAACGGCACACACGTGATATATTGTGCCCACCCCATATACTTGATGATTAAATCCCTTATAAAGGTAAAAACTCCTTTATGACTATAGTTATAAGAATATACGTCTAGAATTGATCGAGTCTAGATGGATTATATAAAAATTTGTCTTACAGGAGACTAAATAGAAAGTATTGATCGAGGACCTTCACCTCGCTGCTTCTCCACTGGAGGGTAAGCATATGCCCTGCTCTTTACGGGCTGTTTTGAATCATTTAATTTGCCACTACAATCGGGTAATATTCCCTCTATCTTCTTACAGGGTCATCAATACCCCTTGGTTGCCCCCTTTTTATCTTGTCCTGATGAAGACTCGCATGCCCCTGATTCAAATGACCGGTTGGCCTTAAGACGAGTCGAAACGTCGACGCTATTATCCTTACTTTGGACCATTAATTTATACCTCACATAGTGCATATCATGGGCATGTATGTCCCTGTGAAACAATTTTGATTGTAAAGGTTAATAAAGTATTTTATGTTTGGCCAGGTACTCAATACGGCAAGAATTATATTACCGTGATTGCTTGTAAAATAATGTGAATTGGCTATGATCACTACTGTGAATTCCTTTCTCCTTCACCCAACACCCTGATCACTCTCCTTTCTTTGCACTCTCTAATTGGGCAACTGCTCTTTTTACTTATGGAAATAATACAATGTTTATATAAAAAGGAGACAATGAATTAAACACATTGTATCTCTGCTTCTGGTTGTAGTGGCTTGTTATCACTTTGTACTAAGATTATTGATTTAATTAGAGTAAATTCGGTTGTTTTGCTGTAGATTGTTAGAAATTCAGAAATGACGATTGATTGAGTCAATTTATGTAATTAATAGGTCTAGGACCATTGTTTATTTATATCGCAATATACCCAGGTCCATACCTTATGGGTTACCCCATTTTCTTAATGGGTAAGAAACGTATACAGCACCCTGAACAACTTTCTGAATTCACCTTCAAACCCAAAGTTCAATTTTGCACTATCAAATGATTTATCAACATCGAGAGACAGTCACCATATTTTGCTAACGGTTCGAGGAATGTCCTAATATTGCCCATAGATTGTCTACCCTGAACAAATCCAGGCTGGTCCTCATGCATTAGACCAGTACAGTGTCTTGTCTAATCCAAAAGCAAGACATGTTGCCAAGATGTTTGCCTCTGTAATTTGTAACATTGGCCAATTGAAGCCAAAATTCATGTTGTCCTCACCCTGATTAAGTAACGCAGTCAGTGTAGCTTCATACATTGATGTAGGTATGTTTCACTGCATTAAATACCTGCTCACATTTTGGGACAAGAACCTTCATGAATTTATTGAAAAAGTCCACTGAGATCAGGCGCGCAACACCCATTGGACTCACCGGGCTTCAGCCCCAACCCCCCCCCCCCCCCCCCCCCCCCCCCGTCGTGTGTGGCAACCCGGGATGAGACAGATCCCGGGCACACACACAGCCACACCAGAACGTTTCACAGGTCTTTAAAAGACCATTTGAATGTTAATTAGGGCTTGGTGTTGTTTCACCCCTTGTTGGAGGCCCTGCAGCTCCACTCTGCCTACTGATTAAAAGTTCAGCCCCCCCCGAAATTTTTTCCTAGCCCCCCCCGAAATGTGTCTCTAGTTGCGCCTCTGACTGAGATGCCATGTGGCCCAAGTGGTTTCTTTCTGTAACCCTTCCAATGCCATCATAATATCAATGGTTGCTATAGGGGCTTTAAGAATGTTATTATTCTCTTCTGTTGGTCGGTGTATGTCACTACAACCCAAGTCTTTCTCCTTAGCGAATGGGTGTACGAGTGCGGATTCTGTTTGAAGATTCCAATAGAAAACATACAAATTTATATTTTATCTATATGTAACAGTTTTTCATAATGGAATCAGGATACAGTGAATAAGCGTATCTTGCTGCAGACCCTTGAGAGAGTACAACAGTCTCATGGGCCTATTCCCCCCCCTTCAAAGAATGACTGTCTTTTTTTCATTATATAATATTCCATCCCGGCTGCCATCATTTCTTTTGTCAAGTGCCGATGTCCTATCCAACACTCATTGGGCCTTGCATGTTTCACTTGAAAGTAATTTGTTGTCTATTCTTCTGCAGCAAGTTTTTTTTATTTATTTGCTCAAGAATAGATACAAATTCCCTACCTCTTACGCGTATGCTTCCTATGCCTCCCACCAGATTATGTCCCAGCTCCGCTATCGTGGTGTGTATATGATCCTGCAAGATAAGGTAATTCAATATGGCCAAATCAAATCTCCATGAAGAAATCCGCACAGGTAATTAGCACAGTTGCAGTTTAAGGGAAATGGTGTAAAAACAGCACATTTTGAAAGAGTTTTTCACATGTGGCTATAAACCCACATGACCATCCTTGAATATAATCCATGTGATGGGCAATAAAAAGTGTCATTGGAGACTCGTGGATGGAGGATCCTTCAATACAAATTAGGCCAATTCCCACAGTCCAGTCCCCAAGGACCTCTGCAGCCGTGTAAGCCTCATTTTTACTGTTAGCGATCTAGCTGTTGGATTTGGGTTCAAATTAAGTACCCTAGGGGAGAATTCCATTTGCAAGATATAGAACATATTTGTGAAACATTTGTTATCTATACTACTATTATAAAGTAAGAATTGTGAACCTTTGAGGCGGGTAAACTCGTGAACCACAGCGCCAATTCAAACACCAGATACATCATTGTAATTGTCAGGGTGTGCAGATGGACATAGGCTATATTAAAATAAAATATATACGTTGTTTAAAAAATTAAAGATAAAACAAAGTAGTCCCTTGAAAGTAGCGCCGGCCGCGACCTGCGTGCTGACATCAGGAGCGCAGGGAGGAGCGGTGTACAGGAGCGCGAGGAGGAGCGGCGGAGATCAGCACGGGGAGGAGGGGAGAACTAAGGCGGACTGACCGGTAAACTTTGGCGGAGCGCGGGGAGGAGCGGAGAACTTAGCCAGACTGGAGCAGGCTGAGGTACGTCAGGAGCAGGCTGAGGTACGTCAAGCGCGGGGAGGAGCGGTCAACTAAGGCGGACTGGAGCGGGCTGATGGGTAAACTTTGGCGGACTACAGCCCCGTGTGGAATGGGTACATACTGGCTTTGTGTAGTGGGGGTTGAGTCGCCATGGCAGGTTATGAACGGGGTTTGCTTTTGCAGCGCACAGAGAAAGGTCGTTTGCAGGGAGCATTGCGTGTGTGGCTGATTGGGGGCACTGAAGGTGGCGGTAAACTTGGGCTGAGGAGGTGGTTGGGGCCTGGGTTTTGGCTACTGCGGTGAACTAAGGCAGACTGGAGCGGGCTGAGCGGTAAACTTTGGCGGACTGCAGCGGGACATGTGGAATGGGTACATACTGCCTTTGTGTACTGGGGGTTGAGTCGCCATGGCAGGTTATGAACGGGATTTGGTTTTGCAGCGCACAGACAAAGGTCGTTTGCGTCGCCACAGTGTTAGGGAGCAAGCCTGATTGCCCCCGGACAACGTCAGGACGGGCTGCTAGTGTTGTTATATTATTAAAATTGTTCATGCAGACGTACACCCAAAGTCTTCATGGTAAGATTTTCGCTTTGTTTCCCTCACATTGCTGTCCTCTTTAGTAGGTCCCCACCACTAACAAGGACAGCAAAATGAGAGATATAAAGCTAACATTTCTAGGTGAACAGTCAGGTCTTCAAGGACTTTCTATAACTGATCGGAGTAGTAAAGCCTCTCAGATTAAGTGGGAGGGCGTTCCTGCATTTAGCACCCAAAACCAAAAAACTGCGCCCACCCAGTTTAATTTTTGGGGAGTTATGGGCTATTCAAAGGTTTTTGGAAGAGCGATGTGCTCTGTTGAGGCGGTAAGGAAGGATTTGTTTCTAAATAAAAGCAAGACAAAGATCTGTAGATCAGTAACCCAAGTACAGTGCACTTTAGTTATATAGAAACCCAAAGTAGAATTTTTCAAAAGAAGGGCGAGTGTGGCTCAATCTAGGGCCCTCCCCCCTAGCCTAGTTTTTAGTAACTTGTAACTGACAAAGCAAATAATATGGAAGGAGAAGGTATTAAGAACTGGCATAATCTAGACTAGAGCCAACTGCAGCCGAGACAGCCCATCGTTTACCCTCCAGCGAAGGAACGGGGTACTTTCCTAAGAATTTTCATGCCATAGCAACATACAGAGTTGTGTTTAGTTGGTAAGAGTCTAGGACTATTAGGAGGCCTATGTCTGGGCAGAATTTACAAGTACTTGGTCTAGACCCCCAGTATAACTCAAGCCACATATCAGCTCGGCCGTTCACCACAACCAGCTCAGTTTTATTGGCTTTAAGTTTGAGGCTGCTACTCCCCACCCACTTCCTGATGTCCCTCATTCATTGTTGGAACTGAGCACCAGATAAAGAGGTCTCCTCCTAATCGCAGTTGGTTATTTTCAGTGTAAATGGAGAATGTGGCCTCTAGCTGGATGAAGGTTTGAGCTCTCTTCAGGTGTATACGTTCCAAAATGTAATGTGTCTGATTCTTGGACATGCCTGTAACTATAATAAATCTTCTTCTAAAGCTTGGGTTAAATTTATCAGCTTGAAGGGAACCTGATTAGCTAAAGACAAATGGAGGAGGTTGAGAAAAACTAGCCTTTCCGTTTTGGTAACTCCGAGCCATTCAAATCCATTTCCTGCAACTAGAAGCCTGCTTTTATAATTCTCAGATTGTTACCTATCCCTTGCTAAGTGATAGGCCCTAGCACTCCTTTTGCGTTTAGGGATAGTATCTTCAGGGACGCCATAGTCATGGTCTTTTGGCCTGTGATAGGTCATTTTATAGTTATTTCCCTCTCAATGCTCCCCATTCCCCACGTCCAACAGACACCCCATGGGGAGATTCTGAGACTTCATGAAAAAAAGATAAAAGAACGAAGCAACGGAGTAACTCAGGCAAACATTGCGACTAACTGAAGTTTCCCAATGCAAAGATAATGGGGTCGATTTTTAAGAAATTAGAAAATCTACAATTGTGTATTTGTACCCACATTCGAGTGTAAACATTCGGATTTTTACACTCGAATGTTTCCAAAAATACTTCTGGAAAATGTTGACAGTTCCAGCTTTTCTAGAGTATTTATGGAAAGATTTGTGGAATACCCATTTATATCCATGCTAAGCCATTTCTGAATGTTTAGTTGTAAAACTGACAATGTGAAAATCGCTTCACATTAGTGCAACCGCAAAATATTTTTCCCTGGGAGGAATCCTCTTTCCCTAAACCCTCTTCAATTAGCAGGGTGTTCCTTGCCCATCCTGAACATGGAAAGGGATATACTCCTGCCCTTGACAGGCATAAATCTCAGTCTGTTTCCAGTGTGTCTATAGGTTGAGTAAAGTTTGTGATCATCTGCGGTGTCCCACAGGGATCCTCCCGACGCTGTTCAACGTCTACATGGCGCCTCTCGCATGCATCGCCCGACATCACAACCTCAACATAATCTCCTACGCCGACGACACGCACCTGATCCTCTCCCTCACCAAGGACCCCCTCACTGCCAAATCCAACCTACACGAGGGAATGAAGGCCGTTGCCGACTGGATGGAGTATAGCCACCTTAAACTGAACACAGAGAAGACGGAGATCCTCATCCTCGGGCCCAACCCCTCAGCGTAGGACGATTCCTGGTGGTCCAAATCACTGGGTACGCACCAACCAACCACGCACGGAACCTGGGAGTCATCCTCGACTCGAAACTCACCATGACCAAACAAGTCAACGCTGTCTCCTCCTCCTGCCTCAACACCCTCCGGATGCTCCGCAAAATCTACAGATGGATCCCAACAGAACAAGGAAAACAGTCACCCAGGCCCTAGTCAGCAGCAGACTCAACTACGGAAACCCCCTCTACGCCAGAGCCCCGACCAAGCTCATTCACAGACTGCAAAGAATCCAGAATGCCTCTGCAGGCCTGATCCTCGACGTCCCGCGTCGCGACCACATCACCCCCCACCTGAGGAACCTGCACTGGCTCCTTGTCGACAGAAGTATCTCCTTCAAGCTCCTGATTCACGCACACAAGGCACTCCACAAGACTGGCCTAGCCTATCTCAACAGTCGACTCTCCTTCTACGTACCCAACAGGAATCTCCGCTCCACAGACCTCTCCCTGGCTACCATCCCACGCATCTGCAGAACCACAGCCGGAGGCAAATCCTTCTCCCACCGCGTCGCCAAAACCTGGAACACCCTCCCCCTCATCCTGCGACAAACCGAAGACCTTCTAACCTTCAGGAGACAACTTAAGACCTGGTTGTTCGACAAGTAGCAACAGTACCCCCTCCCCCCCACCCCTCAGCTCCTTGAAACCCTTGCGGGTATGTAGTGCGCTTTACAAATTATATGATTGATTGATTGATTGAAGAATCACAAGAATGTGGGTGTAGTTGCCCTGAACACCCATTCCCTTCCTCTGGGTGTATATTTTACTGCGCTGTTACATTACACCATACTGGTTTATTATTACCTATGAGTAAATTGATTTAGTAGTGCTACTTCATTTTGAGAATAGCAAGAGTAAACTTGCAGTCATAAATCTAGCCACTTGCTGAACTTACACATGCAAATAGCCTTGTGATTCGGATCCTATCTATCCTCACATATCTACAATCACACTGCAGATTCAAGGGTAGGTCAAATTCAGAGTTGAAGTCTCACATAAACCGGTTGGTTCTAATCTAGGACCAGGGCCACCTTGTTACCGTAAATGTCCTCGCTCAATACTATAATACAATTCCATGCACCACTATCACCAAAGCCATATCTCAGCGAAGCTGCTGGTTCACCAGCATATTCCATTAGGAACATTGGTGATCTTGTCTCACCGGTCCTCATTCGATCAGTGCAGAGCTCTCATGCACAAGGAGTGTTATTTATGCAAATTAGCAAGAAATAAATCAAAGATTCCTTTAGTGAGTAAATTCTCACCCACTTCTATAGCAACAGGAAATATGAAAGAAGCCAAGAGTTCATGTACATCAGATCCCTTAATCTGCCTTCGAGAGAGCAGCCTTTAGCGTGGCAAAATATACTTGTGGTGCCCCTGTCATATTTCACAACTCACCTCCCAGTGTACCTGAACCCCAACAACCACATTGCTATTGTAGTTTTGTAAGTTAAATAAAGATTCACCTACCATTGATGGTAACCCTTGCTTTCTGCCCATCACAAGCATATTCTGTGCTTCTGAAAGTTTATACATAGGCTTTGTGGTAGCATTAGTCATATTCCTGGCCTATGCCACTGAAATGCTGCAATAGCTGTCAGTGGGTTCTATACCGCACCTCCTGTCTCTCTATTTAGCATGTCCTTGCCTCTCTAACTGTTATCTTACTGGGATGTTAAAAAGGGTCAGACTGAGGGAGGACCCTAGTGGGACTCCACAAAGGATGGGGCGGGTTTGCTTTGATAGGAGGGAGTTGGATGGATTGGGGCATTTCAGAAGGGAACATATGGAACCACTGAAGGACTTTTTTTTGTTTATTATGAGGTGTGACACCATATCAAATACCGCAGAAAGGTTGATGAGGAACGCTGGCCTGTCCTCATCAGACTTAGCCTTTTTTTGGTTGGTGGCTGCCAATAGGGCAGTCTCAGTACCGTGAGCAGCCCTAAAGCCCGACTGTGAAGGGTCCAGAATGTTGTGGTTCTCTAAATAAGATGTTAGCTGTGCGTTTCGAAGTTTTTCAAGGATTTTGGCTGGGAAAGGGAGTAGGGAGTTAAGATGGTGATTTGACCGAAAGGTCGGCAGAAGGCTTGTTAGGTAGGATGAGAACACTGGCATGTTTCCAGGAAGTTGGTGGCGTGAAAAGTCAGGTTGAAGTGGTTGGTCATGGTTGAAGAGGTTAGGGTTGGAGGTAATGATGTCAGGCAGGGGTCATCGGGGGAGCTCGATCATATTTATTACATGGCTTTTTTCTCTTCTGAAGTGGTGATGTCATAGTTCACAAGGGTACTATTGAGCCATGGCTGTTAGTTTTAGCGTGAATTCCCTTACATAGCTGTCAACTTTCTCAATGGCATGAGAGTTTCTCTCAACCTATCTGGTTTTTTTTAACAAACTAACCTGTGCTGAGCATTGCAGTTTCACTGTACCCATTTTTAGTTTGGGCCTTTATCAACCCTCTAACTTTTCGCTATCTCAATCCCCATTTTAACACGAAATTAGTCAAGTTCCATGATGACTTCTATTGCCAAAGTAAGTGCTCTAAAAAAGTAGACAGTCTCAGTACCGGATTTGTTAATTTTCTTTTGTGCTCAGATTTTAATTAATGCTGCCTGGTTATTGGCTTTCTGCAACACCATGTCATAACATACCTGGGAGTGCCCCCATGTGCAGCGGTCTCTACTTTAGCTCCCTGCTGTGTGCCAACAGAAAGCATTGACACCAAACAGCAACCAAAAAAAAAAAACGGACCAGCCCTTCCTGTTGACCTCCGATAACAGTCCTTTGGCTTCCCCACCAGATCTCCCCTTCCCACCCCCAAGACATCCTTAGGTAAGGTAATGCATAGCACTGCCTTGCATTACTTTGTGTAATGGGAGGCATTCCAGGGGTGGCGCATGGGCGTTCTCGTACATTAACCCATGGACTTTGACAAAAACCCAGATTTACCAAAGTCTCTAAACTAGGTTTGCGCCAAAATGGTGCACCTACCCAATGGTGGAGTAACAAGGAGAAATATCGTTATTTCTCCTTGTTACTTCCTCTTTTCACATGAGAGAGGAATAAGCCTCTAACAGTAGTTTTTGTGCAAGAAGGCATACCTTCCTGCACAAAAATGATGTGCACAACACAGACACCCTTGCATCTGGGTACAAGTTAACCTATGTTGGTGCTAGGCTGCCACAAGTGCGCCTGCACAAAGAGAGCAGAAGTGTGCAATATATTTGTAAATAAGGCTATTTTTTGGCTCTCTCCCTTTCACGCAACAGCAAGTTTGCTTTCTGCGTTGCATGAAAGTTTAGTAAATATGGACCGAAATATCTCGGAGTTAGTGCATGTTTTTCAGAGCTTGGAAACAGGTTAATAATTGCCAGTTTGTGTTTCCAAGCTCTGCAAAACATGCACTAAATTATGCATAAATACCAAGCAAACATAAGGAATTATGAACATGAGGGACCCCAGAAGAGTAGATGTAGAGTTCTCCGGACAGCAGGGCTTCAATACACTATGGTTGTTGAAATGTGAAAATGAAAACGCCATGGCTTCAGCAGAGCTCATCTCTTGTATGCATTTTAAGCAATTTTTAATCTTTTGAGGCACATTCCATGTGAGACTAGTTCCAGGCCTGGAGAAAGAGAGGTTTTGTAGTTTAGAACACCCAGGGCCAGCTTAAGGATTTTGGGGCCCTCTATTCAGAACAGTTTTGAATTTATGATCCACTTTCAGCTCTTTGATGCCCTCTTCGGCCTGGTCACGACAGTGCACAGGCATGCTCGTCCAAATTCTAAAGCTGTTACAGCTAATATTCATGTATAAGTGATGTGTATTTTCAATATTGTAACAAAGCAGCAGCTCACGAACATTACTGCAAATAATCCCTGTGACATCCTCCAATTTCATTTCTAATATATGAGGTCCTGTTTTGATCTAAAAGAAGGAATATGCTACTTACCAGTATGCATCTGTTCTTGGCATGTAGGGCTGCTGACATTCATATCTGTGCATAGATAGCCGCCTTGTGTTGGGTCCGAATGATTGCACATTGTTGTCCTGGAAGAGTCTTCGAAGTATCACGAGATAGGTGGATCCTCCCCTGGACTACAGTGCGCATGGGCATCCTCTCCATCCTCAGATTGTTTTTCGCCATTGTGGCAGAGATGGAGTATGGTACAGTAAGAGATGTCCATGCAAGAAAGTAAGAATGAATGCTACAGCTGCGACAGGCACCGGGGAGGAGGGTGGGCGATATGAATGTCAGCAGCCCTACATGCCAAGAACAGATGCATACTGGTAAGTAGCATATTCCGTTTGAGGCATGTGGGCTGCTGAATTCATATTTGTGCATAGAATGTATAGAAGTCTCTCCTTTAGCGGTGGCTACCTGTGCCAGCTGCAGCAGTCTGAAACAGAGTTTTTAGAACAGCCTGTCCTACAGCCGCTTGCTGTTTGGAATGTACATCTACACAATAGTGTTTTGTGAAAGTATGTATGGTAGACCATGTGGCTGCTCTACGTATTTCCTCTAGAGGAATGTTTCCCAGGAAAGCCATGGATGCCCCTAGTTTGCGTGTAGAATGCGCTCTTGGGGGAACTGTTGAAGTGCGTTTTGCTTTTAGATAACATATTTGAATGCACTTAACTATCCATCTGGCTAACCCAGATTTTGAAATGGGGTTGCCTTTGTGTTGTGGTGAAAAGGCAACAAACAACGGCTTAGTCTTTCTAAAATCCTTAGTTCTATCAATGTAGTATAGAAGAGCTCTCTTGACATCCAGTGTGTGTAGAGCCCTTTCAGGTACTGACTGTGGATTTGGAAAGAACACTGGCAGTTCTATTGTCTGATTGATATGAAAATGGGATACCACTTTGGGCATAAATTTAGGGTTTGTTCTAAGAACTACCCTATTTGCATGTATTTGTAAGAATGGCTCTTGAATAGTTAGGGCTTGCAGCTCGCTAACTCTTCTAAGCGAAGTAATGGCTACAAGAAAAGCCACCTTTCCATGTTAAAAATTGTAATTCACATGAATGCAACGGTTCAAACGGTGGTCCCATTAGTCTGATTAAAACGATGTTTACGTTCCAAACAGGTGAAGGTGGGATGTTTTGGGGTGATTATTCGTTTGAGTCCCTCCATGAATGCTTTAATTGCAGGCACTCTAAACAACGAAAGATGCTGTCTGTTCTGAAGATAAGCTGCAATGGCAGCTAAGTGTATTCTTATAGATGAATAAGCCAGATTGCAACGATGTAGGTGCAAAAGATAGCAAATGATATTTTGCGTTGAAGCATCTAGTGGGTTTATGTCATTGTTATTACAGTAAATGACAAAGCGCTTCCACTTTGCAGCGTAACAAGCTCTGGTAGTAGGTTTTCTTGCCTCTTTGATAATGTTCATACAGTCAGGAGGTAAGTTTAGGTACCCAAACTCTAAGACTTCAGGAGCCAGATTGCAAGATTCAGTTGTTGCGGATCTGGGTGCTATATGTCTCCATGGCTCTGAGTGAGAAGAATGGGTGTTAGCCGCAGTCTTTGATGAGGCACCACGGAAAGTTCTAGGAAAGTTGTGTACCATGGTTGCCTCGCCCATGTTGGAGCAACCAGGATTAGTGTCAGTGAATGCTGGCGTAGTTTGCGTGCCACTAGTGGTATTAACGGTGCTGGGGGAAAAACATACGCAAATTTGCCTGACCAGTTCATCCATATCGCATTGCCCTGCGACTGCGGATGTGGAAACCTGGCAGCAAAGTACTGGCATTTTGCATTTTCCTTTGTGGCGAACAGGTCTATCTCTGGTTGTCCCCACTGTTGGAAGTATGGTTGTAGCACTGTGGGATGAATATCCCACTTGTGCATTTGTTGGCTGTGTCTGCTGAGCAGATCCGCTATTTGGTTGTCCTTGCCTGGGAGGTGTTCCGCCATGAGAAAAATGTTTCTTTGAATGGCCCACTTCCACATGCTTTGGGCTAGATGTGATAGCTGTGGAGAGTGTGTTCCTCCCTGTTTCTGTATGTAGTACATTGCTGTCATGTTGTCCGTCCGGATCAACACAGTCTTGTTGCATAAATGTACTTTGAACGCTTTCATTGACAGAAAAATTGCCATCATCTCTAGCAAGTTGATGTGCATTTTTCTTTGTTGTGTTGTCCATAGGCCCTGCACTGTGTACTGAAGGACATGGGCTCCCCATCCTATCAGGGATGCGTCCGTTGTCAACACTATTTGTGGTACAGGCTCTTGGAACAGTCATCCCTTGCAAAGGTTTTGTGGATTCCACCAATGCAGAGAGTTGTATGCACGACTGGTCACCAACATTAGGTCTTTCAATTGTCCTTGAGCCTGGTTCCACTGCCGTGCTAAGCATTCTTGTAGCGGACGCATATGTAGTCTTGCGTGAGGGACTATGAAGATGCACGAGGCCATCATGCCTATGAGTTGCATAAACACTCGGGCAGAGAGCGAGTGTTGGGGCTTGAACCTTCGGATCAGCAGTTGCATACTGTTGATTCTTCCAGTGTTCGGGTATGCTTTTGCTGCTAGAGTATTTATTGTTGCTCCCAGGTACTGCTGTACATGGGATGGCTGAAGGTGAGATTTTGGGTAGTTCAACGTGAAGCCTAGACTGTGCAGGAGGTGAATGGTTTGGGACATGTGGCTGGCACATTGCTGGGCCGACTTTGCTTGTATTAGCCAGTCGTCCAGGTACGGATAGACGTGAATATGTGGTCTTCTTAAATGTGCAGCTACTGTCGCTAGGCATTTTGTGAACACCCTCGGAGCTGTTGTCACACCAAATGGAAGGACTTTGAATTGGTAATGTTGATTTAGTATTGTGAACCTGAGATATTTCCTGTGAGCAGGATGTATCGGTATATGTAAGTATGCATCTTTGAGGTCCAAAGTTGCGAGGAAGTCTCCTTGTTGCAGCAGTGGTAAGACTGGTTGTAGGGTGAGCATATGAAAATGCTCTGATAAAATGTATTGATTTATGGGCCTGAGGTCCAATATTGGTCTCAGAGACCCGTCCTTCTTGGGGATGAGGAAGTATAGTGAGTATACCCCTGTACCTTGATGTTCTAATGGTACAAGTTCTATGGCCCCTTTTTGAAGCATGCTGATGACTACTTGCTGCAATAAGTTTAGGTGTTCTACAGACATAGGACGGTGTTTTGGTGGTATGTTGGGTGATGTGGAGGTTAGCTCTAGGCAATAGCCATCCTGGATAATTTGCCTTACCCACTTGTCTGTAGTGATGTTTTGCCAGACTTGTAGGAACTGCTGTAATCGTCCCCCGACTGGTGTTGTATGGTCTGGGGGTAGCGCTAAGAAGTCACTGTTTTGTGTTGGTAGAGGATCTGGTGGTATTATTCCCTCGTCCTCTGCCTTTGTTGTTATTGCCGCGGTATCCACCTCTATTGTTTTTATTGTAGATGGTTTGCTTATTCCCTTTGTAGTTTGTGGTCTGCTGTGATGAGTTACCCCGTGCAGCACTTCTGTAATTGGAGCGACGAAAGGAGCCTCTATGTTGTTGGGACTGTAAGGCTCCCATAGACTTAGCCATCTGTGTCTTTTTTAATTTTGTCCAGGATTGTATCTACCGCTGGACCAAATAAATAGTCAGGATTTACTGGCTGGTTTAATAACGTAGACTGGACTTCATTTTTGAACCGGAAATGCGAAGCCACGCATGTCTCCTGAGCATAACACTGGTGTTAACAGATCTTGCCGCTGTATCTGCCACGTCTTGGGCACATTTAATGGAGGCGTTAGTTATTAACTTTCCCTCCTGTACTAGGTCTTCAGCCTGTTTCTTGTAAGGTTCAGGTAAATACTGGGGAAGTGTCTCTAAGGTGTCATAGTGTGCCCTGTCGTACCTAGCTAACAGGGCTTGCGTATTAGATATTCGCCATATGTTAGCTGCTTGAGCAGCTACCCTCTTCCCTGATGCCTCAAAGATCTTTGATTCTTTGTCAGGAGGTGGAGCATCTCCAGTTGTTTGAGAGTTTGCACGTTTTCGTGCATTGGATACCACTAAAGAATCCAAAGGCAATTGTCCCTTAATGTATGTGGGGTCTACTGGTGCTGGCCTGTATTTCCTCTCTATTCTGGGGTTAATGACCCGTGTCCTAGTTGTTTCCTTAAATAAGTCACCTGCATGTTTAAGTACCCCTTTTAACATAGGTAGTGTTTTGACAGATCTTTCTGATGTGGCAAAGGTATCAAAGAGGAAATCTTCCTCAATGGGGTCTGCATGCATTTCTACATTGTGATGGAGGGCTGCCCTTTCTATTAGTGCATTAAAAGCAGCTGTATCCTCTGTAGGAGAAGGTATGCAGGTGCATCTGGAATGGGTTGAGAGTCACCAGGATGTACTGGGTCAACCCATGGTTGAGCTTGACTGTCTTGGTCATGGTCTACTGGGTAATTGTATTCCTCATTATATTCGTAATCCACCTCTTCATCTGAGTGTGTGGGTGTATATGTGTACGTGTCAGGCCTAGTTGGTTTGATAGTCTCAAATAGAATAGGTGAAGTAGCTCAGTCCCTTTTCTTTTTGAGTGGGATGATATAAGTCTCTTTCTCAGTCTCTGGTCTGATTTTTCTTTTGTAGAGAGTGAGTTTGCCAGAATCAGGGTCAATGTAAAGTTTTGACTGTTCTTCTGATGCGGGGTCTGGATATAAGATCTCCTGCTCAGTAGTTCTTGTTGTTTTTCCCAATGTCTTTGGTTTTGTTTGTTTCGGTTCGATACCGCTTTTCGGGTCGACTGCCTTTGTTTTAGAGGAAGTTGGTAGGCCAAACTTGATCTGTCCGAGATCCCTCGGTGTTACAACAGTCTTGTTAGGTTGTACCTGTTTCTTTGGAGCCGATGTTTTTATCGTTTCGACGTTTTTCGTCGGGTCGATAGTACCTTTCTGACCTTGTAGCGTCTTTTTAACCTCTGGTTTTGGATCGATGCTTTTTGGTCTCGGCTCGATGGCCTTCTTCGGGTCGATTTTCTTCAGCTCGATCTTTTTTGGTTGCACAGCCATTGGTTTGTCGACTCTCTGTTTGGGTTCGACAACCTTCTTCGGATCGAGTCCCTTTTTTGTGTTGTCGGCTGTCGGCGCCGATCTTATCGGTTCGACGGCTTTTTGTTTTGGAGTGGATATAGGTGCGCTGACCTTCGGCTCGACGACCCTTGTGTTCGACTCCGATGGATCGACATAGTTTGGTCCAAAGACCGTATTGTCGATGATCTTCTTTGGGATCGACTCCGATGGATCGACGTAGTTTGGTCCGAAGACTGTGTAGTCGATCAGTTTCGGTTTTGTTTTTGGTTCCATACCTTTCGATATCAACAATTTAGGAGTACGTTGATCCGATGGCTCTTTTCTAATATTCTTAGCCGAGCTGAATCGCGGGGCAATAGAATGCGTTTCGAGATCTTGGCTAAGGCCTTCTGGTGATGCCTCTACCTGAGCCTGTGGAACCATAGAAGTGTATGTTTGGGGCGTCGTACTCACGGTTGGCCCCGTTTCATCACTGGAGTCGTCTTCGATGGCTCCGATCCCTTGTTCGTCGTCTCCTACCTCAACGACGTCTTCTTCTTCGTCGATATAGTAGTTGTCATGCTCCGAGTCCTAATCCGACTGTTGATCTGATTCTTCGGCTTCGGCGAGATCGTCTTCATCGTCGAAGATATTTTCTGGCTCCGGCGCTGGTTTCTGCATGATTAGCCTAGCGACCCGTCAAGTCCGAAGTGTCTTTTTTGATCAAAATTGGGCACAGGCTAGGCAGTTGGATTCATCATGTTCCGGAGATAAACACTTGTTACATACAGGGTGTTTATCTATATGTGGGTATTTCGAATTACAAAGAGGGCATCTTTTGAATGGACTTCGTTCCATCGACGACTGGTCCCTTTGGCGTCGAGAAGGCCCGCGGCCCGATTCGACGTCCCGAGTTGAATAAACTGTAAATAAAGTCGTCGGCACCGATCGTAAACAATACCGACGAGACCGAAGGCCTTTTGGCCTTGTAGAAAAGTTTGTATAGATTCCGAACTTCGAGTAAAGGAAAGTACATCCGAACCCAATGGCGGAAAAAAACAATCTGAGGATGCAGAGGATGCCCATGTGCACTGTAGTCCAGGGGAGGAGTCACCTATCTCGTGATACTTCGAAGACTCTTCCAGGACAACAATGTGCAATCATCCGGACCCAACACTAGGCGGCGATCTATGCACAGATATGAATTCAGCAGTCCACATGCCTCGAACACTTTATTTATGAATGTTGCATGAAACAAACATATTTCTTTGCAAAATGTCTGTATTAGAATCTCACACATCACCCACATACAAAATAACTTATAGAAAAACGGTTTTTAAAACAATCTGTTGAATAATTATTCAAGATCCTTAGGGCAAGCCTTAGCAGAACAGATATACATATCAATTGGCCCTCTGAAAGGCTGGGGCATTGTGCCTGAGCTCACTTTGCACATGACTTAAAAACGTGTCTGAGAACATCTTGCACCTCAGAGCCTGGAAATTAATCACAAACCTGGAGATCTCACTGGTGAGAGGGCATGGGGATAATGACCCGAGTACCGCTCTTGTAATGTCCTGCTTGTGGGACACCCCCGCGCCGCACGGCCACCAGCTGCTGCGTGTGCCCCTGCCCGCCCTCTGCCTCGCTACTGCCTCGTTTTGCCGGCTGCCGGCTGCCTCCGCAGTAGGGTTTGTTTTGTCAAGCATTTGTGCCTGTTTTTCCATAACTTCGTGTATCTCCTTTATTTTTTTCCTTTTTCCTTGTTTTGTCTAACAGTTGTGCCTGTTTAGTTTACTCTGTGTAACTTGGTATCTTTCCCCTTATATCCCTTGTTTTGTAGCAGATTTGTGCCTGTTTTGTTTATCCCCCTTTCACCCGTGTTTCTGGCTCTCCTTCCGTGTTGTCCGCCGCCCTCCGCCCTCCCTTCCCGCCACCGCCGCTTGTCCCCGCCCCTTTCTTCTCTTCTGTATCCCTCCCCGCTCCCGCCTCCCAGCTGCTCCGCCCACCCGCGCACTTCGCCTTAAATGGCGACCGTGCGAACGCGCAGCGTTGACGCGCAGCGGGCGCGCCGATTGTGCGCCGAAGGCGCGCCAAAGGTAAGCCCGTCTGCGCCCGTCCGCGCCTGGACCGCGCCCAGGGCCAGGACCCCTGGACCTCGACGATCCCGACCGACCCGCAGGACGTACTCCGCCGCCACCCTCAGCGCACTCAACACCGGCCGACGCCCAGAGTGCCACCAAGCCACTCCACGACGCACCCACGGACCTTTCAGCTGCCACGCCTGCAAGTTCGCCTGCATCCGGACCTGCCTCACACCAGCACCCGCCAAGTCGAACACCAGCAGCACACACCTCAAGTGCATCTTGCTCAACACCCGCTCCGTCCACAGACACGCCGTAGAACTCTGGAACCTCCTAGACGCCACAGCCCCTGACGTTGCCTTCCTCACAGAGACCTGGATGAACGCCTCTTCAGCTCCCGACATCGCCATCGCCATCCCAGAAGGCTACAAGATCGTCCGCAGGGACCGCAACGCCAACCAGATGGGAGGAGGCATCGCCATCATCCACAGGAACACCATCCGTCTCACGACCAGCACCGACAACACCCTGACCAGCGCCGAACACCTGCATTTCCAGATCCACACCAACCCGAACACCACCCTCAGAGGCACCCTGATCTACCGACCCCCTGGACCACGCACACACTTCAGCGAGGACATCGCCGACTTCGTCAGCCCGCATGCCCTCCCCTCCGCTGACTACATCCTCCTGGGAGACCTCAACTTCCATCTGGAAAACAACAACGACCGCAACTCCAGCACCCTGCTCGACAACCTCGCCAACCTGGGACTCAAGCAACTGGTGTCCACCCCCACCCACCGCGCCGGACACACACTCGACGCAGTCTTCTCCTCCAGCAAAGACGTCAGCTTCAGCCACGCCACTGAGCTTCAATGGACGGACCACAGCTGCGTCCACTTCACCTTCAAGAGAACGACGACCCACCACCACCAGCAACAGACCGCCCGCAGAAGCTGGAACAAGATCACAGCAGACCAGCTCGCCACGTCCCTGAGCCAGCACCCTCCTGCCAGCTCAGCAGACCCCAGCCAGGCCGCCGACAACCTCACGAAGTGGATCAGCATCTGCGCGGACGAGCTCGCCCCTCTGAGGACCCCGCCTAGCAGACCCGGCAGCAAGAAGGCCCCATGGTTCACCGACGAACTCAAGAGCTCCAAGAAGAACTGCCGAGCCCTCGAGAAAGTCTGGAAAAGGGAACCGACACCGGACAACAGGACCTCCTTCAAACTCGCCACCCGGAAACACCACCAGCTGATCCGCGCCGCCAAGAAAACAGCATTCAAGGACCGGCTGGACAACAACGCACACAACTGCAAGGAACTCTTCAACATCGTGAAAGAGCTTTCCAACCCCAGCGCAGGAAACAACGACATCACCCCATCGCAAGACCTCTGCAACTCCCTCGCTTCATACTTCCACAACAAGATCGCGGACATACACAACAGCTTCAACAACCAACCAACGCACACCATGACCGAACAACCACCCCCCACCACCACCCTCCACGCCTGGACCCCGATCAGCACCGAAGACACCATCCGCACGATGAACTCCATCCACTCCGGATCACCAACCGACCCCTGCCCTCACCACGTCTTCAACAAGGCCGACGCAGTCATCGCACCCCTCCTGCGAGACATCATCAACACATCCTTCGACACCGCCACCTTCCCTGAGAGCTGGAAGCACGCCGAACTCAGCGCTCTACTCAAGAAACCAACAGCGGACCCCACCGACCTCAAGAATTACCGCCCCATCTCGCTCCTCCCGTTTCCAGCCAAAGTCATTGAGAAGAACGTCAACAAGCAGATGGCCGCCTTCCTCGAGACGAACGGATCCCTCGACCCCTCACAGTCCGGCTTCCGAGCCAATCACAGCACCGAGACCGCCCTCATCGCCGCCACCGATGACATCCGAGCCCTGATGGACAATGGAGAAACAGCGGCCCTCATCCTCCTTGACCTCTCCGCGGCCTTCGACACGGTCTGCCACCGCACCCTAGTGCAGCGCCTCGACAACGCCGGAGTCCAGGGGAAGGCACTGGAATGGATCATCTCCTTCCTCGACGGAAGAACACAGAGAGTCCGCCTACCACCGTACAAGTCAGAGGCCACCGAAGTCATCTGCGGCGTCCCCCAAGGATCCTCTCTGAGCCCAACCCTCTTCAACGTCTACATGAGCCCCCTCGCGGCCATCGTACGCAAACACAACCTCAGCATTATCTCCTACGCCGACGACACCCAGCTGATCCTCTCCCTGACCAACAACCCCGCCGCCGCCAGAGCCAACCTGCACGAAGGGATGAAAGAGGTAGCCGAGTGGATGACGACCAGCCGCCTGAAACTGAACTCGGACAAGACGGAGGTCCTCATCCTGGGCTCCTCGCCCTCCGCCTGGGACGACTCCTGGTGGCCCCCCGCCCTGGGCACCGCACCCAAACCGACGGACCACGCACGCAACCTGGGCTTCATCCTGGACTCCTCCCTCTCCATGACCAGGCAAGTCAACAACGTCTCCTCGGCGTGCTTCAACATCCTGCGCATGCTACGGAAGATCTTCTGGTGGATCCCCACCGAGACCAGGAAGACCGTCACCCAGGCCCTCGTCACCAGCCGGCTGGACTACGGCAACGCCCTCTACGCCGGGACCACCGCCAAGCTCCAGAAGAGACTCCAGCGGATCCAGAACGCCTCAGCCAGACTCATCCTCGACCTCCCACGAACCAGCCACATCTCCGGACATCTGAGAGACCTTCACTGGCTCCCCGTCAACAAAAGAATCATGTTCCGCCTCCTCACCCACGCACACAAAGCCCTACACGACCAAGGCCCGAGCTACCTCAACAGCCGAGTCAACTTCTACGCTCCCAAACGCCACCTCCGATCAGCCAACCACGCCCTCGCCGCCATCCCCCGCATCCGAAGAGCGACATCAGGAGGAAGGTCCTTCTCCTACCTGGCCGCCAAGACCTGGAACTCCCTCCCGACCGACCTGCGCCTGACCCAAGACCACCTCTCCTTCAGGAAGAAGCTGAAGACCTGGCTGTTCGAGCAGTAGCGGCACCCCCCCCCCAGCGCCTTGAGACCCTTCGGGTAGGTAGCGCGCTCTATAAGTGTCACTGATTGATTGATTGATTGCTTCAGAGGGCTCGTGGTGATCTTTAAACATCCCCAATCTGCTGTGAAACAGGTTTAAATACTGCAAACATGCCCATAGTCCGCTTCAGATATCCCACGTTTACCATCTTTCCATCCTCTGAGGCCTCCAGCTGTCTATAAGTCACACACAGCTTGTCCTGCAGCATCCCATGGACTCAACATCGGAAATTCCAGCATTCCGTGCTTTGTAATAGCCTTCAGAGATTCCACAGTCATGCTCTAGAGCACAGCTTTCCAAACTTTTCATGTTGGTGACACACCTTTTTGTGAAAGTTTTTACAGGGACACAGTAATGCAAGCGAGCGCAGCGAGCTAGTCCAAACCACCCACAACCCCACACACAACCCACACACACAACCCCACACACACACCCCCCACACACACACAACCCACCCCACCCCCACAACTCCACACACACCACCCCACACACACACCCCCCACACATACATCCCCACACACACACCCCCACACAACCCCACACACACACAGCCCCACACACACACACAAGTTACTACTTGTGTAACGATATATCTGTAAGAGACATTAGTTAGTATTAGATTCCTTACCTTAGACTATCCCCAGGCGTCAGACTGGATCCGGAATTTTTTTGCGTAGCAGTACCCTTGCGCGTCGGTAGGAGTCGTCTGAGGCTCCGCGTCCGTCGTCGTGGGCGCCATGATGACGTCGTCGGAGTACTTAGACGCCGCCTCCGCATGCTGACGTCAGTTCTTAGATACAGCTTTTCCGCGCCAGAAGCGCTGAGCCATGTTAAAAACCAACACTGGTGCCATTGAAACTAGGGCCCTGAAAGGGGGTAACCCTAACCCTAGATATCGGTTTGCAGAACGGGGAGGATGGGTGGGTCGGTAAGGAATCTAATACTAACTAATGTCTCTTACAGATATATCGTTACACAAGTAGTAACTTGTGCATCTGAAAGAGACACGTTAGTATTAGATTCCTTACCTTAGAATAGATACCCCAGCAATACCAACCCCGGTGGTGGGTCTGCGAACCAATAATCACACCAGAAAGTCCTGGAGGACAGAACGGCCAAAGAAGCCATCCCTCCGGACTTGGCTGTCCAGGCAGTAGTGTCTTGCAAACGTGTGCAGCGATGCCCATGTAGCTGCCTGACAGATGTCTTGTAAGGGCACTCCCAGGCCCAGGGCAGTTGTAGTCGCCGTGGCTCGGGTGGAATGAGCCCGCAATCCAACAGGGGGCTCCTTTTTAGCCAAGGAGTAACATGCCTGGATACACAAGATGATCCACCGGGAGATGGTCCTCTTGTGCACCGCTTTCCCCTTCTTAGCGCCCACGTAACCAACAAAGAGTTGGTCATCCACCCGGAACTGGCGTGTGCGATCCAAGTAGAATGAGAGCGCACGTTTTGGGTCCAGACAGTGGAGCCGCTCTTCCTCTTTAGAGGGATGCGGTGGCGGGAAGAAGGTTGGCAAGGTGATAAGAGTGCCCGATGTGGAAGGCCGTGACAACCTTGGGCAGGAAAGATGGCTTAGTACGCAACACCACTTTGTCCGGATGGACAGAAAGGAAAGGTGGAGTACAAGAAAGGGCCTGGAGCTCACTCACTCTCCTGGCAGAGGTGATGGCAACCAGGAAAGCAGTCTTCAGAGTAAGAAGGCGGAGAGGACAGTTGTGAAGTGGCTCAAAGGGAGCGCACATCAGAAACGTAAGAACCAGGTTCAAGTCCCACTGAGGCATCACAAACGGAACGGGAGGGAACGTGTGTGTGATGCCATTTAGAAATCTATTTACAATAGGGGACTTGAACAAAGAAGGTTGATCAGGCAGCCTCAGAAAGGCTGAAAGGGCAGAAAGGTAGCCCTTGATAGTGCCCAAAGCAAAGCCCTGCTGGGCAAGAGAAAGAAGGAAGAGAAGAACTAAAGAGAGAGGGGCAGCAAGAGGATCCACAGCCTTTGCTGTGCACCATGCCACAAATCTGTTCCACCTGCAGGCGTATACCGACTTTGTGGAGGGACGCCTGGCTGCCAGAATGACGTTACAGACTTCAGGAGGCAAGTCAAATGGCCTCAACTGTCGCCGCTCAATCTCCAAGCATGGAGGTGGAGACTGGACAGGTTCGGGTGGAGGACCGTCCCGTGTTGCTGCGACAGAAGGTCCTCCTGAAGAGGCAGACGAACCGGGGGATCGACTGACATACTGAGTAGCTCTGGATACCAGTAACTTTGTGCCCAGTCCGGAGCCACAAGGATGACTTGGGCCCGGTCGCGCTTGATCTTCTTCAGCACTCTGGGCAGAAGTGGTATAGGCGGAAAGGTGTACAATAGACCGCAACTCCACTCGCGACGAAAAGCGTCTCCGAGCGAGTGCCGCCTTGGAAATTCCAACGCGCAGAACTGATGACATTGCGCGTTCTCTTCGGTGGCGAACAGATCTAACCAAGGCTCTCCCCATTGCTGAAAGAGGCCTTGCGCCACGTCCGAGTTCAGACGCCATTCGTGATCCATCATGCACCGACGGCTGAGCTCGTCCGCCCTGGCGTTCAGAGATCCTGCCAGGTGTTGAGCCACCAAGGTCACGCCCTGGCGTTCCAGCCATTGCCAGAGGCGCAGAGCCTCCTAGCAAAGGGTCCACGACCCCACCCCGCCCTGTTTGTTGCAGTACCACATGGCGGTGGTGTTGTCCGTTAACACCTGCACTACACTCCCCTGGACAGAGGGGAGGAATACCTTCAGTGCTAGACGAATCGCCCGTAACTCCAACAGGTTGATGTGGAGCCGGGCCTTCGCCGGAGACCAGAGGCCTCTGATCTCCGCCTCTCCCATGTGGCCTCCCCAGCCCTGGAGGGACGCGTCCGTCACAACTACGTGCTCCGGTTGGGGAAGGGAGAGGGATCTGCCGCTGACCCAATCGCGGTCCGTGATCCACCACTGCAGCTGTCTCGCAGTGCCCTCCGAGATCAGGACGTGGTCGGACAGGTTGCCCTGATGCTGGGCCCACTGAAACTTCAGGTCCCACTGCAGAGCCCGCATCCGCCACCTGGCGTGATGCACCAGTAGGATGCAGGAGGCCATCAGCCCCAGAAGCCGCAGCGTCAACCTGACCGAGACCCGGGATAACGGCTGAAAAATTTGAATCAGAGCCTGAATATCCAGGACCCGCTGTTTTGGTGGATAAACCCGATACCGCGCAGAGTCGAGAACCGCTCCGATGAAGAGGAGCTATTGAGAGGGGCACAGGTGTGACTTCGGCACATTGATGGAGAACCCCAGCTGGTGCAGGAGATCTGCCGTAGTCTGGAGGTGGCCGACGACTGTCTGGGGCGAGTCCGCCTTCAACAACCAGTCATCGAGGTAGGGGAAGACTGAAACCCCTAACCTTGCTTAGATGAGCTGCGACCACCGCCATCACCTTTGTGAACACCCGTGGAGCGCTGGTAAGGTCAAAGGGAGCACGGTATACTGAAAGTGCTCGTGGCCAACCGTGAACCGCAGGTAGCGCCGGTGGGCCGGCAGGACGGGGATGTGGAAATACGCGTCCTGCAAGTCCAATGCTACCATCCAGTCTCCTGGGTCCAGGGCAGCTAAGACCTGAGCCAGTGTCAGCATTTTGAACTTCTCCTTCCGGAGGAAGCCGTTGACGTTCCGTAGGTCCAAGATAGAACGTAGGCCCCCTTTGCCCTTCTTGGGTACCAGAAAGTAGTGGGAGTAGCAACCACACCCTACTTCTGGCCCAGGAACGTGCTCGATGGCCCCCTTGGCCAAGAGGGCCGTAACTTCCTCCTGCAGAAGTCGCAAATGATCCCCCGATACACGGTGGTTCTGCGGTGGCATGGCTGGAGGAGTCGCCTCGAAGGGGAGGGAGTAGCCCCTTAGGACGATCTGAAGCACCCACCTGTCAGACGTGACGGTGCGCCAGTGGAGGAGGTGATGGCGAACCCTGCCCCCGTCACATGGGCCTGAAAGCACGGACTAGGAGGGTTTTGAGGCGGATGCTGCGGGGGAAGGTGTGGACTGACCTCGCCATTGTCCCCGACCGCCACAACGGCGGTTTCCACGGCCGCCACCGCGTTGGGTATTACCCTGCGGAGCGTGGCTGGCAGCACGTGTGGGTACACCCCTTCCGTGGCCACAAAAGGCAGCCAGTTGCTGGCGCGTGCCGAGAGGCCCAAGGACTAGGTCGTAGCCCTGGAGTCCTTAAAGCGCTCAAGGGCATGGTCTGCCTTGTCGCCAAAAAGGCGACGGCCATCAAACGGCATGTCCATCAGTGTGTTTTGGACATCGGCCGAAAAGTTGGCGGACCTCAACCAGGCGTGACGTCTGACCGCCACTGTCGTTGCCATCGCTCTACCTAGTGAGTCGGTGGTATCCAGCCCACACCGGATAGAATATTTGGCTGCATCCCGGCCCTCCACAAGGGCTTGGCCGAGTTTGGCCCGTACCTCCAACGGACACTCTGGCAGCACTTCCGCAACCGTACCCCACAGAGAGTGGGTGTAGCGGCCCAAGAGGCATGCAGTGTTGGAAGACCGCAGTCCCAGACTAAGGGATGAGAAGATCTTTTTACCATACTGATCATACCTCTTGGATTCCCTGTCCGGCGGAGCCGACGGTAACGCGGTCTGGGAATTGGAGGCCTGGATAACCAGGCTCTCGGGGGTGGGGTGGTTGGACAGGAAACATGGGTCGCCCGGGGCTGGGCGGTGGCGTCTGGCCACGTTCCTATCTACGGGCGAACCCGTAGCGGGCTTGGACCAAGTGCCCAAAAGAACGTCGGTTAAGGCCTCATTAAACGGCAGCAGAGGCACGGCTGAGCATGACTGCGGCTTAAGGACCTCAGTGAGGAGGTTAGTCCTCACGGCCGCGACGGGGAGCTCAAGGCTCAATGCCTTGGCCGCCCTCATCAACACCACACTATAGGTTGCCCCCTCCTCCGTAGCCACGGTAGGAAGTGAGACAAAGCCAGTGTCAGGCGAAGTGTCTATACCACTGGCCTCCCCAAGTTCATCTGCCCAGTCCTCTTGAGAATGGCATTCACGTGCCAGAGGTTCCTCAGACCCCTCCCAATCCTCCTCATCACCCATCTCCTGGTACTCAGGGTTAGGAAACGATGGTGCCGGTTCATGGAAAATGAATTCTCCGAACGGCGTCATATGCGGCGCCGCACCGGCGCCGGATCGAGGGGGGCGTCGGGGACGGCGCCGCCCGAGGGGGGCGCCGGAGGTGACACCTGAGGGGTCGGTGCCGGGGAGTTCGTCAAATCCACCGGCGACAACCCAGATCCGGAACCGGATCCAGCGGGGCCCTGCTGCGCCGGGCCCGAAGACGCCGGCGGCGTCGGAGCCGAAGCACCCGACTGCGTCGGGGCCAAAGCCCCCGATCCACTAGGACCCCCAGACGGGACCGCTGGGCCCGAAGGCGCCGCGGAGCCCGTCGGAGGAGAGAGGGACCTCATGGCCATGAGGAACCCCTCGATCTCCTCCGGCGTCGCGTTAGGCCCAGGGACCGGAGGAGCCGCGGCGGCGGTGCCACCTGAACCGACCGGCGTCGTCGGGGGGAGTCGGAAGAGCGATGACGTCTCTTCGACTTCTTGTGCTTACCTGACGACTTCGACCCGGAGGAGTGATGGCGACTCCCGGAGCTAGGATGGCTCCGCTCCCGCGACTGGTCCCTCGACCTCCGTCCGGACTGGGACCTCTCTTGGCGCGGGGCCGACTGTCGGAGTCCGAAGCGCTTACGGGACCGCTCCCGTCTAGCCTTCGAAGTCAGGGCCCGCCAGTCGGAACAGGCCTTGTCGTCGTGGTCGACGCCGAGACAGTGGAGACACCGACGGTGAGGGTCCGTGACCGACATCAGTCGGTCGCAATCCTCACAGGGTTTAAAACCAGGCATCCCTACCGGCACCATTTCGGAGTCGAAGACTCGAAAAAGGAGATCAAAAGATCAAAATAGATTTAGTCAAAAAGTGACTAAGGTACCACTTTTTCCGGATCTGCGCTGCTGGTGCGGAAAAAAGAACTGACGTCAGCACGTGGAGGCGGCGTCTAAGTACTCCGACGACGTCATCACGGCGCCCACGACGACGGACGCGGAGCCGCAGACAACGCCTACCGATGCGCAAGGGTACTGCTACGCTAAAAATTTCCGGATCCAGTCTACCGCCTGGGGATATTCTAAGGTAAGGAATCTAATACTAACGTGTCTCTTTCAGATAATGTACGTATGTTTGTATGGATCTGAAGAAAACCCACATGGTTGAGTTTATTTTTTTTAAATGGAGATACGTATTTCATAATTAAATATGCATATTTTCATAAACTGAAAAGCTGAGGTTCCGGTGATAATCACTAGCTTTGCCTGAAGCCATAATCGGTAAGAATGAGTTAAGTCTTCTCAAATGGTACTTTGAAGGGATGCTGAGCATGCACCAGGCACCCCTGATATAATGAGAGTTTATGAACTCAATTTGTCAAGTCGGAAAATGAAATGCGCATCATAAAAACAGCATAGAAACGACCCATTATCTAGATGTGAAAGTAATTAAAGCAGGCAAAAAAAAGAGTAAAAAAAAGACTGCCTTCGCCCAAAAAGCAACTGATAAAACCAATACATTAGTGTCAGATTTAGCTCATCCTCCAGGGTAATTTAGGGACTTACAGAATCCCAGATAGAATAGTTCCTAATGGCGGTAATAAATAAGTGCTGATGGCGACTGTCTTGGCAACAAGCGTACGGCGCTGGTCTTCTCACAAAGGCGAGATTAAAGTAAGTAATACATAAAACTGTGGCCGGCAACAGAATCATCGGTCACCGGTGAGAGCTGCAACACTCATCATTTATAAAAACATCTTTTAGCCTTCCCAGATACATTTTGACGACGGAGAAAAGTCTGCCAAGTGTTTCGAGAAACACTCCCTTTATGGTAAACAGCTGGTGCGAAGGAAAACACTGCTTGTAGGGTCTGCCCGATCACAATTTGTGATGTTGTAATGTCTCAGTATTGGTAGTGCCCCTCAGACGGCTCCCGGGCACACAAACAGCCGCGCCTGAGCACTTCACAGGTCTTTGAAAGACCATTTAACGTGCTACTAAGGCTTTGCTGTTATTCATATTAGAGCCCCTGCAGCGCCACTCTGCCTGTTGCTGGAAGGCCCGCGGGGTGATCTAAACAGCATGTTGATCGCGCGACACACCTACGCATGGGGTGCGACACAGTAACGTGTCGCGCCACACAGTTTGGAAAGCTGTGCTCTAGAGACTCTTGGTCTACCTTCAGATGCCTTCCGAATCTCAAATACTAGAGCCTAAATTAATTTTGTGTGCACTATCCGTGTTTGTGCTCTGTTGCACCCATAACTAAGACTGCCCAAAGCAGATGGGTGCATTGTACCTGCTACAAAAACAAGCATTAGTAAAGGAGTGAATGACAGAACCAAAGACTAAATGACGAAGTCTGGCTGAAAACCCCTGTAGGTAAAATCAAAAAGTCTTGGCTACACAAGACTTAAACAAGCATTGGAAATGCAATAGGTCTCGCAATAGAATAGTTAGACATTTTTCTTTTTGCAAATGGAAGAGTGGCGTTGCGTGGATGAGTAGCGTTGCGTGGATGAGTGGCGTTGCGTGGATGAGTGGCGTGTGTGAGTGGCGTTGCGTGTGTGAGTGGCGTTGCGTATGTGAGTGGCGTAGCGTGTGTGAGTGGCGTTGCGTGTGTGAGTGGCGTTGCGTGTGTGAGTGGCGTTGCGTGTGTGAGTGGCGTTGCGTGTGTGAGTGGCGTTGGAATGCAATAAGTATCGCATTAGAAAAGTTGTAGTTATTGGTCTTGTAAATGACATAATTTTTTTTTTTTTTGCGATGTTAAAATTGCTATATTGATGGCTTTGTCATTTACAATGCCAATAGTTATAACTTTTGCAAATGTGACACCTATAGCATTTGGAATGCAACATGTTTAGTATTTACGTGACTTATATGGCAGCTCTGGTCGTTATGCTACATCTCTAGATAGTTTTATCTTCCGCAAATGTGACACCTATTGTAACACAATATGTGTTGTGAGGGTGAGTGAGGGTGAGGGGATGAGGGTGAGGTGTTCAGGGTGAGGGGTTGAGGGTGAGTGAGGGTGAGGGTGAGTGAGGGTGAGGTGTTGAGGGTGAGGCGTTGAGGGTGAGTGAGGGTGAGTGAGGGTGAGGCTGAGGTGTTGAGGGTGAGTGAGGGTGAGGAGTTGAGGGTGAGTGAGGGTGAGTGAGTGTGAGGGGTTGTGGGTGAGTGAGGGTGAGGATGAGTGAGGGTGAGGGGTTGAGGGTGAGTGAGGGTGAGGCTGAGGGGTTGAGGGTAAGTGAGGGTGAGTGAAGGTGAGGCTGAGGGGTTGAGGGTAAGTGAGGGTGAGTGAGAGTGAGGGTGAGTGAGGGGTTGAGGGTGAACGGTTGAGGGTGAGTGAGGGTGAGGGTGAGGTGTTGAGGGTGAGTGAGGGTGAGGGGTTGAGAGTGAGTGAGGGTGAGGCGTTGAGGGTGAGTGAGGGTGAGTGTGGGTGAGGGTGAGTGAGGGTGAGTGAGGGTGAGTGAGGGTGAGTGAGGGTGAGTGAGGGTGAGTGAGGGTGAGGGTGAGTGAGGGTGAGTGAGGGTGAGTGAGGGTGAGGGGTTGAGGGTGAGTGAGGGTGAGGGGTTGAGGGTGAGTGAGGATGAGGGGTTGAGGGTGAGTGAGGGTGAGGGGTTGAGGCTGAGTGAGGGTGAGGGTGATTGAGGGTAAGGGGTTGAGGCTGAGGGTGAGGGTGAGGGGTTGAGGGTGAGTGAGGGTGAGGTGTTGAGGGTGAGTGAGGGTGAGGGTGAGTGTGGGTGAGGGTGAGTGAGGGTGAGTGAGGGTGAGGGTGAGTGAGGGTGAGTGAGGGTGGGGGTGAGTGAGGGTGAGTGAGTGTGAGTGAGGGTGAGTGAGGGTGAGGGTGAGTGAGGGTGAGTGAGGGTGAGTGAGGGCGAGGGTGAGTGAGGGTGAGTGAGGGTGAGGCTGAGGGGATGAGGGTGAGTGAGGGTGAGGGGTTGAGGGAGGGTGAGGGTGAGGTGTTGAGGGTGAGTGAGGGTGAGGAGTTGAGGGTGAGTGAGGGTGAGGGTGAGTGAGTGTGAGGGGTTGAGGGTGAGTGAGGGTGAGGGTGAGTGAGGGTGAGGGGTTGAGGGTGGGTGAGGGTGAGGCTGAGGGGTTGAGGGTAAGTGAGGGTGAGTGAGGGTGAGGCAGAGGGGTTGAGGGTAAGTGAGGGTGAGTGAGAGTGAGGGTGAGTGAGGGGTTGAGGGTGAACGGTCGAGGGTGAGTGAGGGTGAGGGTGAGGTGTTGAGGGTGAGTGAGGGTGAGGGGTTGAGAGTGAGTGAGGTTGAGGCGTTGAGGGTGAGTGAGGGTGAGTGTGGGTGAGGGTGAGTGAGGGTGAGTGAGGGTGAGTGAGGGTGAGTGAGGGTGAGGGTGAGTGATTGCGAGTAGCAAAAAAATCGTATGGAGCCAGGGGCGTAGCGCAGGCTCCTGCAGGGGGAGGCTGGGACAGGCTGGGGTACCCCTTGAACTCAATTTCTACGACTATCCCTGAGTTGTGAGAAACTGGTGAGGGGGGGGATTCGGAAGGACGGGGTGACATCATGTAGATTTACACCATGGCATTGTGCTCCACAGCAAGCGAACGTCTCCCACAAACGGCAACATAGCGCGGCACAAAAACTCGGACTCTTTCCCCTGAGGGAAACGCGCACAGGCCTGCAGAACGGCTTATTTCCACCCTGTCAGAAATGGCACCTCAGCATTGGCCTTCCCTCGTCACTGAACAGGGCATATTGAACAGGGTCGAGGGCTGGAGGGCTGGCAGCTCGTCCTGTTCTCTTCCGTGAATGTCTAGCTGATTTGTCTTGCCAATAAAATATTATTTAACCGGGAGATGGAAACGTGCAGAGAAATGGATAGAGAGTGAGCGGAGACAAATGGAGGCGGGGGCTGGGGAGAGCGAGGGTAGGGAAACAGACAATAGGAAAAAGTAGAAAGAGGAAACATGCAGCAATGGAGAGAACACATCAGAAGAGCAGCTGTAAAATGGGATTGCGAGAGGGAAAATGAAAGGACATGTGGGACAGAGGAGAAGAGCACGAGGTGACCCAACAGGAGTAGATGGGTACTGGGGAGACATGACAGAAGTTAGAGATTAAATAGGTGCGACGGGGGTAAGAGGGCTGAGATATAGGGGTGCTTAGAGCGACGGAGATGCAGGGAAGGAGAGTGACGGTCACAGAAGGGGAGAGGTGTATAGAGATGGCGGGAGGCGGACGAGGAAAATGGTTAGAGAAGGAAAGATGAAGGAAGCACGAGGGAGAAAAGGAAGACGTAAGAGGGTGAAAATGCGTAGAAAACAGAAAAGATTAATAGGTGGGGGAGAGGGCTAGCGAGGGGAGAGCAACAGAATAGACGATCGTGATTAGAGGGTGAAAGGAAGAGAGATGAGAGATCGTGGGACGGAGGTGAAGAGAGAGATATTCGTATAACGTGTAAGAGGAGATAGCTGGAGTGATAGATGAGTTGAGATGAGGATGAGGGACATCGAGAGGTAGGCGATTAAATGGAAACGTATTGAAAGGAGATGGGCAGTTGGAGGAAATTAACAAACAAGACGGAGGGCATTGCTGTGGGGAGGGGGTGGAGGAGAAATGCACACGGCGGGCAGGGGAGGGGGCGGAGCGGGGAGAGCGGCATGTGGGTGTGAAGAAGCCGGGGCCTTTGAAGTGAAGCTAAGCTTCACTTCAAAAGGTGTCGGGAGGAATGCGGCTGAGGGAACAGACGGCGATTGCGGCTGAGGGAACTGATGTGCACGCGCTTTTAAGCTCAATGCACATGCGCATTGAGCTTAAAAGTCACGGGCACTGCAAGGAATCGCCACGATTCCTTGCTTCTTAGTTAAAGGTTGTTTAAGCCGCAATAGGCTCGCAAGCGAGACCTAAAAAGCCTATAGGTCTCTGGCATTGTCTAGAAGGAAAGAAGGAAACAAAGATGGCAGGAAGGAAGGAATGTTAAAAAGAAAGGATGAAGGAAAGAATGATGGAAAGGAAGAATGGAAGAAATAAAGAAGGAAAGAGAAGGAAGTAAAGAAAGAAGTCAATAAAGAGAAGGAAAGAAAAATGAGGAAAGAAGAAAAGGAAGGAAAAAGGAAGAACAGAAGGCAAAGGGAAATGAAGAAAGGAGGAAGAAATGAAAGGAGGAAGGAACGAGAAATAAAGGCAAGACAAGAAGGAAAGAAAGGAGAAGTTAGGAGAGAAAGAAAATGCAAGAATGAAGGAAAAAGAAAGGAGGTAAGAGAAGGAAGGATAGAGGGATAAAGAAAGGAAGAAAAAAGCAAGAAGGAAAGAACAGCATAATGCCCCACTGTCAAGGATACGCCTGTCACTGGTATGTCTTTGTATCTGGCAGAAGACAGAATGAGAAATATAACAGGGGCGGTATCACTGCCACGTTTCTCAGATCACAAAAATATGGATTTCTGGAAAGCTGGCTGCCTGGTTTTCCTCCTTCCTGGCTGTTCCCAGGATCTTTCTTTACCCCCATACTGCTCCCAGAGCTACACAATTCAAGTCCTCCAAGGCTCTTCTTTATCAACCCTTTTGGTTAATACCCATGTTTGACCTCTAGCCAGCTCTTTAGGTCTTATAGATGTTCCGTGCTCTCATAAGTTTGAAAATACGCAGCTTATCACGCACCTCAATCAGGTAGCCGAAGGATCGCTGTGAACGCTTAGTGACTGTCTATGTATTATTCAGGTCTGAAATGTGCTAATACCATGTAAAGTTCCTTAAAAGTAATGGAAACAAAACTGAGCTGCAACTGAAAGATCACAGACATGACTCCATCTGTCCCCCACAGCCAGGAGTGGCTTTTACCCCTAAGAATAAGACGATTTTATGCAGTGAGAACAGATTTCACAATGTGCAATCAAGGACTGAAATACATTTCATCAAGTAAGATCAATTTGGCACAAGGGACTGCATTATATGTTAGCCGCTAATTTGCTATTAGGAAAGATAATGAAGGTAGTAATGGCATCTCCTATGGCCCCATAATGAAGAAAATTGATAGATTAATTGTATCTGAGGGATGCCAATCCTTGGGAGTAATTCGGCCCTTAAATGCCGACTACACATGAAAGTTTTAACTGAGGAAAACATCAGCAAATATATACTGTACATGGGCATCTTTTAGCTACTTGGCATCTCTTAGATACTTGACTACTTCAGACACATCTTCAAGGAGTACAGTATATCCACCAAGCCTTTTCTTTTGACCAGATCAGGTGTAGACCCTCAATCCCGGTAACTAATAAATTGATAGTATAAAAGGACTGGTTGCCAAAGAAAACCGAAATGGGGTTTAGGGAAGATAAAAAAAAATGGCAGGTGAAAGAGGGCGGAACCAGTGGGAGGTAACATGAGTGGGGCAATATGGGAAAGTGAATCAGGTTTGAAAAGGTGAGGTGGAGGCAATGTGAGGAGAAGGGAGCTGAGGGCAGGGCAAAGAAAAAATGCGAGTAAAATCAACCATTTTTGGGAAAAAAGAGCATGACATGAGTAAAGTGGAGTGGAGTGGTGTGGTGTGGCTCACTGGTTAGAGGCGGCAGACCCGGAAGCAGAGGATGGCCCGGGACCAGGGTTCTATTCCCGACGCGGCAGGGTCGAGGACCAGGGTCAGCGGACTCGATAATTCTCGCCTCGGTGCCTACTCTAACCAGGGATCACACTCGGCAACTCTGGGCATTAGCTTGCCTCATCTCCACAACGGCCCCCCACATACGCCGGGGATGCTTGGTTTCACCTTGGAGATACCCAGTAGGGACCATCTCACAGGGAAATCCAGGATGGGTTCCCCAGTGGTCTACAGCGCAGAGATACTCCTTCGGGAGTCGATTCTAGCGCTTTAGAAACCCACAATTAATAATTAATTAATTAATAAAGCTCAACATGAGTAAAGCTCCTGAAAAGCCACTTTTGCCAAATAAACAAACGAGGACCTTCACAAATTGTGTATGATCTAGGCTCGAAATATATGAGACAGCCGGAGTCTTTAGAAACATAAAAGTACCTTTCTCATAGGCCTATAGGTCATTTATATTTTCTGGGTTCAACACTGATGGTAAGTAAAAGTGATTTACTTTTATTACTGGTATTCTTGATTACTGGTATTCTCTCTGAATTCATGATACGGTTGTCACCTATGCGCAGAGATCAGAGAGAATCCCATAACAGACAACATTTATTTTGGTAGCATAGCTGACAAATTTCGCAATGGATGAAAGTTTTTAAATTAAAATAGAGAAATAATGATTTTATTAAAAATGTGTCCTTAACACTGAAGCTCAATACACATTCCAAAATAAACGAACTTTTAGGACTTAGTTCAAGGCATGGCAGCTACGGTCCACCGACAGTAAATGCTGCACTTGCAGATGTTCCTGGCTTCCAAAGCAGGAAAGGGAGCAGTTGTTAATGCCATCTCCAAAACCATAACGTCCTCGCCACTCTTCAGTTCACTGTCCATACACTTGTCACCGGCAGACTCAGCCACCTATTCCGACATCCAGAGCTTGAAGGTCCTGTCGTATGAGCATGTAGCGATCAACTGCCCATCTGCAGAGATGTCTAGTCCCATTACTTTGCCCACGTGTCCGGCCAGTGTTTTCATCGGGGACCAGCTCGGGTGGCACCAGATCTTTGCAGTATTATCATAGGCTGCTGTTACCAGGTAGCTGCCACTGGTAGCTACATGGTAGAGATATAAACATAAAGAGAAGTTATTCACCCTTGTTTTTTCTACTGAGTAAAACTATTTTCACAAACAGAAATAATGACAGTCTTGGAAATACCCTGATGTGTCCTTAATAGCGTCAAACTAAAACATTTTGTTTGTTTGATAAAATGACTCTTCTTACAGGATCCATTGCTGTATTGTATTTTGAAGAAAACACTTTGCATTTAGCTAACATAGTATTCACACAACGTTTCTGTGTTAGTGATTTGCAAAATCTGCAGGCAATCGAAGGTACGGAGCATTGAAAGATCGCTTTTTTTTTTTAAGTTACAACAAGTAGGTTATGTGTTGTCTAAACATGTTGGCTAAAGTGCAGGCAGTGTAGAGTCTGAGCTAAACAATAATAAATGTTAGTTTTGAATCCATTCCTCCTCAAAACCAGGTATATAATGTCTTCAATATGTATGTACTTCAAAAAAAGGGAAACATTTGTCCTTGAATCTTTTGATAATAAGGGTAATTACTGTATTTTGGAGGAAAGATGATGCTGCAATCTGATAAATCTGAGTGAAAAAAGAGGAGGTAGAGCCTGTCAGACCATATGCAGGACATGCTTCCCAGTACCACCAGTGACAGATCTATGGTAACTGGGAGAGAGGAAAGGGATGGCCTTCCACCATAACAAATGTGAGAGATGATCTTGAATAATGATACTTGGTGTTCCAAGGGGCAGAAGTCGCATCCTGGAGATGCAGAGGTCTGAAGCGGGTCAATAGTCAATGAGTCCAGTGAAGGTAAAAGGTATCTCTGCTGCTTTGGCATGGAGTAACCAGACAAAAGAGGGAGAAGAGCCTAAGATCTAAACATTGTCAGATAGTGTAATGCAAAGTACTGGCAGCATGTGTAAGCCTAACGGCTAGGGCAGTCGACCTAGAATCTGGGGAACTGGGTTTGAGTCTCGGCAATGACGCTGAACATCCTGTGATTCTGGGCAAATCACTTAATCTACCCATGCATAACAAATGAATGTGTCCTCATGTAATGCAACTGGTGCTATGTAAAGTGCTCCGATGCCCTATTCGGGTCAAGTTCGCGCTATATATAAAACTGTAAAAAAAAGTAATACTTTTTTTTTTTAATGTAGGCCTCTTCCCTATGACTAGAATCCTTAGGAGACACGACTTGTGGTGATCTGGCGAATGTAGAGCAGTAGCAAACTACTCATGTGAGCTCTACACCTAAAGAAACACATCAAACACACTGCATGTGGAGTAGTGTGGCTCACTGGTTAGAGGCGGCAGACCCAGGAGCAGAAGTCGGCCCGGGACCAGGGTTCAATTCCCGACACGGCAGGGTCGTGGACTTGGGTCAGCGGACTCGATAATTCTCGCTTCGGTGCTTACTCTAATCAGGGGTTCCACTCGGCAACTCTGGGCATTAGCTTGCCTAATCTCCACAACGGCCCCATCAATTCCGGGGATGCCTGGCTCCACGTTGGGGACTCCCAGCAGGGACCACCCCACAGGGAAAGCCAGGACGGGGTCCCCAGAGTTATAGAGCGCCAGGAAACCTATGGACGGGTAGCAGTGCGCTTTACAAGCTCAAATACATTTACATTTACATTTACATGTGGACGGCTCAAAAAAGTGTGCCAAAACAGCCCATGAAGCAGGTGGGAAGTTAAACGTGTGTAAACGAGCCAGGTTCTTCCTAATTGGGGTGATATATGAACCAATCAATAGCCCACAACTTGGAAAACCAGTGACGTTTTGTGAAATGGATGGACAAGAAGAAGGGGGGTGAGCAAACTTAACAGAATGTGGTACCAACAGCATGGAGGAGAGGAAGATTGTGCATTTGTGCCAAAGTTCAACTCATTTTCCACTTCCCCCATCTTCGAGGGTGACATTTATAAACCAATGGATGCCACTGTGGATGAAAGGAGACAGACTAAACATGGTGACACCTATGTTTGACACAGTACATGATTTTGGCGCCTGAAGAAACAGAGATAGAGGAAGGGGAGATGGTGCGCTGGGTCTATAAAGCGAGGCTTGGCCAGGTTTAGGCAAGGATGAGTAGAGATATTTAATCAATTAGGTGATCTTTACAGATGGAGAGCTAGATGCACACCTTTCTGCCGCTACCCCTACCTTTACATTCCGCTATACTTATAGCTGTGAAAATGGTGGTGTACTCAAGGCGATAAAAAAGAGAATGTTACAGAAAACACAAGTGGTGTTTAATACTATTAAGTTCGCAAAGAGCGGTTTGTAATTATGGAGTGGTGTACATAAATATATACAGATAGTTACAAAGCCTAATTGCAGTACCCTTTGCAATTTAATAAAATGAATAACACGCTAGAGTAATTCAACCCATGCATGGAACTGGAAAACACAAACAAATTGCCACGGAATGCTTTATGTAGATGGAGCCTGCCATTCCCCTCCTTTCTAAAAGCATCATGGTTGGCAGAGGTCTTGATTTTTATTACCCTAGCATTCCAGCTAGAGAGGCCCTGACTTCCCACCACTGCACAAAGTGTTAGGCAGACACCGGGCTCCTTGGGCTATTAGGTTTAGTCAATCTGGACTTCTGGAGAAGCTTTCCTGCATTAGCACTGAGGAGTGTCCAACTCAAACGCAGTGTCCTCCCTGTCCTCCAAAGGTTGGGTACAACCTTAGTACAGAGGAAAAAGGCCTCTTGCTATGACCTCTAAGGAAGCTACACTGGTGCGTGGAGAAGGGTCGAAGAAGCGACCTCTAACCAGGAGGATAGGCAGCCTGAATGGAGGTCAACTTGAGGAGGCAAGCCACACAGTACAATGTGGCTCCTGTAGGCCACCTAATCAGGCCTGATCTGAAGGCATCTTATTTATAATAGGGTCAAGAATCTGCAAGAGACAATGCTTGTATGCAACTGTAGTGAGTCTATATCACTCTGAGTCACCCTTTACCGCTTTTGGACTCTTTCAGAGCCTATATTACTCCTTTACCAGACTGAGGACAGAATGGCTTTTCCCCCTTCAACCGAAGGGTTCAATGCTGTTGGCAGGGTCTGGGCACGCTGGTTCTGGAATATACCTATTACAGTTTAAAAGAAAAAGTGGTTCAAAGGCACAACTGTGCCCTTATCCTAAATCCCAGATTTATAGTTGCTAGTTGGAACTAGTAGCTCAACTAAATGACCCAGGTCCTAAGAGTGCCCTCTCTAGTAACACAATTTTGATGAGCATCAGCAATCCAAAATATGGGCCCAATAAATTGAAGCCACCCAATAGAAACCTAATGTTGGGAGCTTCTAATTTCGAGCACCAGTCAAATCTTTTATTATTTTTAATTTGCTATGGTTCTAATAATACAATTTAGGACCAGAATGCCATTAATGTGAATAAAGCCAAGTCTGTGTAGCTTTTCTAAATGTTATTCGGTTCTGTTCTCAACGTAACAGCAGAATTCAAATTCACAGCTGTGTAGCTATCACAGAGAAAGCTCGTCCACCACAGCAGAGTCGCCTAAACTTAGGAATTGTTTGCTGTAGTTGGTCTGTGGATCTCAGGTTTCAGCCACTGTTTGAAAGAGAAGTCCTCTGTTTAAAAAGATTTTTATACAGAGAACAAAGTGCATTGACTTTTGTATGATCCAGTACTCTAAGCCAGCGTAGGGAGTGCTGATGAAATATGGTCACAGCTATTAGTTTCCCATAGAATTCCAGCTGACGAAGTCTGTATTAACTGCAGCCTATATAATATGGACTTTGGGAGAGATAGCTACATGACACTGCATTAATCGCGATGGGTGAGATGAACTGCTGTCCCTGTAGCATGGAACACCTTGGCAGGAGAATCCATTTGCAAATTCTTTGTCCGAAAGGTGCCAATGATGCTGAAGAGTAATGGAAGCTCTTGCAAACTGCAGGTGAGTTCTCCCTCACAATGGGGTCTGACTGGGAAATTAATATTCCTGAATTTGTCTCTGTTTTGCAGCTTCTTTGGAATATGGTGACAGGAACAGCTGAATGATTGTTTCCATAACCACAGGTGCCAGAACACTAGAGTTCTTGAAATGTTGTATGGTCTCGAAAATAACTGACATTTGAATCTCCATAACCGAAGTGTCAAAGGTCCACTTTCTTGCTGCTCTATTGCTACTCTCACACAAAGTAAGACACCATGATTCTCAATCAGGTGGATGCTGGAAACTCAGACAAATATACTCCTCAGGCCAATAAAGTGCTGTCTGTATCTGGAGCATAGTGTCTGGGATATCATCTCAACCAGAATCGATGGCTACTACGGTGTAGAGATTTTTCTCCAGTATGAGACCTGCCCCTACACTGCATCCTTTATGGTCCGAGTGGTTTCTGTCGTTGAACTAATTTACAGTCATTATCTTACTGGTGGATATGTCACTATTGGCTGTTGCTGCAATGAATTGATAGCCTGACACAGGGTGATCACCTTGGGTGAGAGAGTTTCAGCATCTGAGCAATTGCAGACTGTTCCCAAACCTCTGATGAAGGGTGGTAGGCCTCTTCTTTCCTCCTCTTTTAAGCTCTTATTCATCATTAGTCAAGGCACTTTGTAACTGAGCAATAGCTCAACATCATAAAACCCCAACGTTGAGGCCAGGAACTGTGAAGCCTGAGTCAGTCCTTCAGGGAAACAGTGCCACTATTTTGAACAGGTTTCTGGCTAAGCCAATTTCTTTGAAGGACACCGCAAGTTAGTGTCATCAAGTACAGTGGCCATTTTGCTCCTTCAGAATTCCTAAAGTATTCTGTCCTTTATTTTCGAGCCCCACACTTCCCTCCAGGCCAAGCTTATCCCCCAGACAAGTTCCCTCTCTAGACTCCAATTTACTAGATGGCATCTCCTGATAAACTGTGTCCTTATTCTTATAAGATTTCTAACTCACCACAGGAGAGAGAAAGGAAAGCAGGTAAGTGGTGACATTTTAACATAAAAAATATACTTCTAGAACAGGATAAGTCTTTGAAGAAAATTACTGCCTCAAACATAAATGTCTGGATACAGCTATATATTCTGATACGGTTAACATATGGATTCCTTAAGTAGAGGAGTACAAATCTGGCCACCATTTCCAGGTTTGTGTATTTAAGGGCCAAAAGAAGTTTCAACTTTTACTTGAATTAAAAGAAATTATATCCTGCAACTATGTTTTCTGAAAAAGTTACCTATGAAACTGTACACCAGGATCCTGATCATCTTAATAACTATTGTATTGTAAGCATTAATATATTCTATGACGCAGCAATCACGAACCTTTCCTTAAGAAAAAATATTGTTCATGGACACCATGCTATTTGAACTGTGGTACCTGAGTATGGTATTGACTCAAAACTTTGCGAACGGTGCCTCTATAAATAACAGTTCTCAATTATTATTTCTAAAAATAAATACTTAAAAAAAGAAACACTTCCTGAAAAAGTAGTTGCCAAAATATATTAAAGTAAGGACAGTGTAACAGTGGTTAAGGTTTATTGGTAAAATGTTTAAAAGTATGGGTATAGGGATTAGGATTTAAGAGTACGGGGCTCAAGGTATAGGTTAAGGGTATACGGTTAAGGTTAGGCACTCAGATGTCAAAGGTTATGAGTTAAGGATTATGGGTATAGAGTTGAAGGTTCTGGTATGTGAGAGTAAGGATTTGGATTATAGGAGTGGGTTAACTGTTTATAGTATGGGCCCAGGGCTTAAGAGTAAAGGGTCTAGATTTAGAGGTTGGGATAAGGATACAGAATTAAGGGTTTGGGATATAGGATTAAGGGTTAGGGAAAAAGCACGACAGGTTTGTGATGCACGGTTAAGGTTTACGGTTAAACATATAGGTTAAATTAAATACAGGTATGGGGCTACAGATTGTGGTTAAGAGTATATGATTTGAGCTATACAAGTTAATAGTATGGGTTAAAAGTTAAGGATGGGGTTAAATGTAAAGTGTTAAGGGTATAGGATTAGATTATAGGGGTTACGGGTAAAGGGTTAAGGGTATAAAGTTAAGGACTTATGGTACGGGGGTTAATGGTGTGGGACGTAGGGTTAATGTAATGAGGTGTAGGGTAAGGGTACAGAGTTAACTGGTATGACTTCTTTAGTGCCACAGAAATGTGTTTAATGTAAGTGTCAACGTTTATAGCCCACTCTTAAGGCTCAAAATAAGTTACTTTTCACAGTATCACTGGACTTGATTAATGCCAATGAAACACACTTCAGTTTCTGAGTGATGCACTTAGAAGTGTTAAAAAATACACTGATGAAATTTATCAATGAACTATTTTAAGTATTGAGGTACTGCCCTTTCGCACATAAACACTAAACTATTTGGGGTTATCTCTTGGTCACAGTAGGTGGTTGAACCTTCCGATGTATTTCACGTTTGTATAAATAAAGACTGTTTCCTTTTTAAGTAAATAGCGCTGACTCAGATACTAAAGTTCACTAGGTGCTATTACTGTGTTATGTTGGATTCAAATCCAGAAGTAATCATATATTGCTTGACCTGGCTACCTTTCAAGAGTCAGTTGAAGAGCTACTTTATTAGCCCATAAGAGGACCTGAAGCATTGGGATCCCACTGGTAAATGACATCACCTACCAAAAGTACCCACCACGGGCCCTGCCAAGTAACCAGTGACTGCCAGGAGTCCAAAGACAAGGCCTCAACACAGACGTTCTCTTCGTACATTGCCTTGTGCATTATAAAAGCAAAAAATATATTCAGAAGTGATCCTTACGTTCAAACCTCACACCAGTGATCAGATTATGGTGGGCAGGGATGGTGTATATGCACTTCCTCTGCCGCAGATCCCAGACTTTACATGTGTGGTCGCCGCTGCCTGTTGCCACATGATATCTGAGAAAAGAAAGGATGATAATAATTTCAAAACCTCTTATTGACATGAATCATCATTTAAAGCAGCAAAGCAGATGAATCACTGACCAGGTGGGAGCCAGTACCTACCCATTGGGGGAGAATGCAGTGGCATATATTTCCTTTAGGTGGCCTTCCAAGAACATGATGCAGCGGCCAGTTCGGAGGTCCCAGAGTCTGCCGAAGGCATCCAGACCTCTGCACAAGGAAAGAAGTAAAGATGAGGCCCCCTATACAAGTCGGGAAAAGCAGCAAGGTTTCACACAAAATGGCTTAACTATCCTCTCCACCCTTTTGTCTCCTAATTGAATATGGAAATATACATCCCACTGATAAGTACAAGTTAAACAGTTCTTCCTATTACTATGTATTTATAGCCAAGATGTGGGCAAGGACAAGTAAATGAACCTCAACCATTCTTGTCAGAAAAAGGATGGGAAACATTGTAGTTCTTAACAGGATACTCTAGAAATCTTTGAATGAGCTCATGCCTAAAGCTTTAGTAAATTCGTACAATCCTTCACTGCCAATGAGTTCCACACACCAAAATTAATACTGACAACAGCTTTCAAAAGGTTGATGGTAGCTGCAAATACAGTATCTTCAAGGAACATTTTCCACTATAAACTGTCTTCTCGCATGACAATGATTTAATCACAACTCTTTCTTTAGCAACAGAACAAGGATTTGGCAACATATTTCTTTAAGCAAAACACACAGGACTACCCTCAAGGGATGCATATTCCTCCCTTTTCCTACATACTACATCTTACCCTGTTCCCACCAGTGAGCCATCCGGGTGAAAGGAGATATCGTAAACTCCCTTGCTGTGTCCTTCCTGGTGCAAGATCTCCTCTTGAGCTTCAAGGTCCCACAGACGCCATGAGTGATCATAGCTGTAAATGGGCAACAAAGTAGGTTACTAAAGAAAATGAGAGACAACGGTAGACTAAGAGATAAATGATATCCTGCTCTATTGTCTTAACCATATACAGTTCTACATGCAAGATCATACTGCAGCTAAATGCATCAAAAACAGAGTTCATCATGCAGGGCCCAAAGACAAACTGTTAAAACCCCCAAATCCAGCTGGTAGATCATATAGCTTTGGAAAAGGAACAATTGGGGAAACAAGTGTACGAGTTTTGAGCTAAGATTGACTAAACTCGTATTAAAATCACAGCTAATATTCTATAGTAAATGAGTTTTCCATAGATCTTTAAACTGACAAAAATCCTCCAATCGAACCTATTTGAAGATGGGGATTTAATGTCAAGACTGCACGCACCAGACTCTTGATGAACTAGTACAACAGTCTTTATCAAGAGATCCCAGGATACTTGTCAACAAATTAAAAGTACCAACAATGCCAGAGAAAGGTAATTGAAACGGTATGTATTTAGGATTACCTGAGGACACCAGCCAACAAACTAAAATGTTACAGTAAGCTACCTGCAGCAGTCTTCATGCAGGATTACTAAAGACATCTCCAGCTCTTACAAACTGAACTGGTATCACACACAGTTTATAGATTTATCTCAGCCTCGGTCAGGCTGCGTAAAATCGTGGGGAAACAATAACCATCATGTGTAAACCCAGGACTCCCTGGAAGTAATTACTGTGAACACCTTGTCCATTGCCGTTTGCATATAAAGCGCATCCCCTTGTTCCATAAGAGCTACTGGTTTTACTGCACTGTTATGTGAGATTTTGCATAATCACCTAGTCTAATGTACTTTGAACTGTTACATGTGGAATTTTGTGGCACCTTTTTGAGACAGACGGCTCTCCACTAGGGCTACAGCTCCGATAGGTTCCTTCCTTCAGTACTTAGGTCTGAGGACTTCCTATACATATGGACTGCGGCAGGCACCTGTTTTATTAGCTTTGATGTATTTTGCCTTTTCCTGTATTTATGGCATAGCTATGTCATCATATGTGTGATTTTATCCTGTATGTTTTTATCTATTGAGTGGCCCGTCTGTAATGATATTTCTGCAGTTAACTTCTTATCCTGGTATCAAAATATTTTGCACTTGGATGACTTTATTATGCAGGGTACCCAACAAATGAACTGGTGAGATGTTCTTTTTGAACACTAATTTGATTTTCTGTAACAACATTATTTAATTTGTACTACCCTAGATATAATGTTTGCATTTTGTGCTTTCATGGTTTCAAAACCGAATAAAGATTTGATTCTACTACTACTACTACCAAAGAAAACCTAAAACACAGTTCAGCTTATTGGGAGCCTAGAAAAACAGGCCGTGTTCCAGAGACTTGCACTGCACTGTTTTCAGTAGTATTTTGGGGCATGTGATTGTTAAAAGGCTGCCTGCCTCACAGACAATACCTCATATGGGTTTGTGCTTTACACCTAGAAATTTAATTCAGGCTACATTTATATGAAGACCGCAGCAAAGGTCTGAGACCCTGAAAATGTCTATTGACAGTTTTGAAAAAGAAAGCTTCTTCCTTTACACTCCAACAATTTGAAGGTAACTACGAGGGGGTATACGAAAACACTGGTCGCCAAGCCTCAGAAATATTTAAGATGGTATCTGTTCACCTAGGAAGAACTATACCCATTTCCCCCTCATATATTTCTCCCCATTAAAGTTGTACAGCGTTTAGAAATGCCTCTGTCTGCAGTGAATAAGATAGAAATGCTTGCAAGTGCTCAATCATGGGGTGCCATTGTCCAGTCTCCTCCATCCACCATGTCAAGGCCTTCTCAATGGGGTTGTCTCAAGAAATCAGGTGGAAAGAAACTTGTGTCATGTTGAAGTCACAAGAATTCTCAAAATAACTTTACAGAAAAACAAAATCATTTATTTAGTGCCAAAGTGTTGAAGTTTAAAATCTCTAAAGGTTCTTGCTAATACCCCCCATTCAATGGTATTCACTTGATTTTTCACAGAAATGAGTAGGCCGACTCGTTCTTGCCAGAAATCTAACCTGTAAGGTTCATTGCTGAAGATGGTATGCATATCCAAATACCAAAATCCTTTCTTTGTAGATGAGCAGGGCAAGGAGTGAAAAACGGAGAACCTTGCCATGATTCACAAAAATGTCCTTGGATGTTGGTCGACATAGGGGTCTGATTGGACCAGCTATTCACTGCCTTTTTCTGTAAACAGTCTACAATAGCTTGGCCTCGGACTGATAGTAAACCCACCAATGGATTGCAAACTGGCCTTAAAATGCGGCAGTCAACCCGCCTGCAAGGTCTATGAAAATTACTGCAAGAAGTTGCAAGGTTCATGCATTAATTTGTCCAAGACTTAAGATATCTGAAATGGAACAGTACCTTGTCCCAAATTTAAAAAGTCCCAAAAAGAAACATGAAAATAACCAAAATAAAAATTGCCACTTAAAGTGTAATGCCATGTACAACACAAAGCTGAAAAAGAATCAACAAAGAGAATAGAAAAAATCTAATATTCCTACCATGTGGTGCCAAGGAATCTTCCTGAAGGATGCCATGCCACTCGTGCCACTCTCATTGTGTGTCCTTCAATATCTGCAACAGGTTCATCACTAAAAGAAAACATAGCAAATAAAACACAAGACAAAACATATAATCTCTACAGGGCATAGCAGATGGAGGACGGAGCATTTTAAAACTTTTTAAACTTAGATGATTGGGGGGGGGGGGACACAAACAAGTATCTAGGGAGAGGCAGCTATAGTGCAACAGGTGGGCACTGGTACCCAGGTTTGTTATGGCCCAACTGAACCCCAGTTATGGCTGTAGTTTGCTTCCAAACTAGGATTGGGGGCCCATGTCCCTTGCTTTGGGGCTAATAGCACTCTTGTTACGCCGCTGAGGGAAGGCATCTTACTCCCTTCCGGTTTCCGCAGCCGTTCACAGCAGTCTCTTTCTGACACCGTTTTGGCAATTATGAGAGTAGGGAGCCCCTCACCCAGCGTTGCTTTCCACAGCCCCTCACCCAGCGTTGCTTTCCACAGGTGGCCCAAGCCACACTGCCATGGGGACAAGGTTATAGGGCAGGAGCACATAGTGTTTCTCACTAAAACACCTCAAGAAATTGAGACCTTTTCTTACCCATGATGACCTCAAGACAGTAGTTCAATCCCTAGTTCTCTCTAAAATCGACTACGGAAACACCATCCTAACAGGAACTCCAAAAGCTCACCTGCCCCACTAAGGGCAATGCTGAACATTGCCGCTCGACTCATGTCTGGAGTGAAAAGATTTGAACACATCACTCCAGCTCTCAACTCCCTCAACTGGCTTCCCATGGAAGGGAGGTGTATTTACAAGCTGGCCTGCATCACACACAAAACCCTTCACTCTCCGGCTCCCAACTATCTGAACAACAAACTGGTAAGAGCAGGTAAATCCAGAAAGCTGAGAAGTTCCAACTCACTCCTTTTTATCCCTCCGAAACTGAAAAAGAAAACCACCCAATATCGATCGTTTTCTGGCAACGCTCCCAGGATGTGGAACGCTCTCCCTAGAGTCCTCAGATGCAACCCCTCAGTCTCCTATTTCAAAAGGGACCTGAAACTCCATCTCCTTAACAAATACTTTCCTGACCAAAGTCAACTAACGTAGACTTCAATATCCGAGTTGACTACTCTCTCTCTTGTCATTCAAGGATAGTGGTGACCAGACTGTGTTAACCACCTTTGTTTGTTTTCTCTCCCTCCGCTGCACTGCTTACCTATTTGTCATGTTGTATTTTTTATCTCCGTTTTGTTTCCATACTGCCTTCCTACTATGTAGTGCAATTTCCTTCGTTTTTTTACAGAGTGTATGTAAAGCGCTCTGATACCTACGGGTCTAGCTAGCGCTATATAAAACTTTTAAAATAAATAAAAATAAATATAAGCGGGGGGAGGTTTTCGGCCTCTTGCGGAGTCCATTTTGGGCCACGTTGAGGAAAGAGCAAGTGATTTGCTATTTCACTGCAATCAGCGGATCAATACATTTATGGCCGATGACTCATTCTTCCCAGCAGCAGAAGTTCTTTGGTGGGAAAGAGCGAACTACGCTGAGGGTGGACTATATTATTATCATTATTGGTGGAATTGTTTACAACTAGAGGTGGCAAGGATATGCGTATTATTCATTTAGGGAGAATGACCTTGTTAAGCTGTCTGATTTGACGCGGATTAAACAAATGAAGGATGGTTCGCAATTGGTGTAAGATACGTGGGCAGGCAGCTGTATTGTATGGCCTAGGACAGGTGCTTTGAGACATGCAATTCGTCTGTAGACAAAGCCAGGTGAAAATTAAAGAGGGCCGTGCAAGTTATTTGCCATCCTATCGAATTGCGAAATTAACACTTTGCAGAATTAAAGAGGTGAATGAGTATTTGTTTAGGTCTGATGGTGGCAATTTATCGAAGTTGACAAGAATTATTAGCAATGGCGTGCAACGAGAAACTGCCATATAAGCGAAGTTAAAGAGGTGACACTGGTGTGGCAGGAAAATACTTTCCGATGGAGAATCAGGTGCAGGTAGAGTAGGTTTGAGGTTTTTTTGTTTGGGAGAGTTTTATATAGCGCGAACTAGACCCGAGCGCACCAGTTTTGTTACAGGACACATTCATTTTTGTTAGGCGGGGGAGATTAAGTAATTTGCCCAGAATCACAGGACGTTGAGCGTCTTGGCGAGACTCGAACCCGGTTCCCCAGCTTCGAGGTCGACCGCTCTAGCCGTAAGGCTACATCCTCTAAGTCTAAGGATAAAATATGTGATAACGATTATTTTGTTTGCATATATAAATAAATGAATGTTGAACAGGCTTGTGGTTAGCTCTTTATTGCACGAGGAGTATGGTTCAGGCACAAACCAAGGCGCCAGAGCAGAAAACGATTTGGGGCAGATAAGGCTCAACATCCTACTCTCCTAGCCGCGGGACTTCGCGCCACTAGAACCTGCACTTCTTCGGTTGGGCTCCCTTAAATCCTAAACGTGGATTCGGTATCGCTAGCGTCTAGAAGTGGGTTTAGTCTCCAGCAGCACCTCGATGCAGGTTTCCAGAGATATTGACAGATGGGCATTTCTGCAGAAGGATGCTCGGGAGTCTGGCTGTGTAAATGAGCCTTACCTACTGTATAAACTACACCATGAATGCTCCGCATTGCACAACTTCTGGGTTTGTTTAAGTAAGTACGGACGTTCGGTGTTCCTCAAATATGTAAAGCGCTACGACACCTGTTCCCAGAGCCAAAGCGTTACATAAAGAGTAAATAAATAGTGACCATCAAGGGACTCTGGCCTGGCTGCGCCTCCTAGTAGCAGGAACCGGTTCGACCTGTCCTTCCCGGGTGAAAGGTCAGAAAGAGCGGTTGTCCGCGATTTGCCAGAAAACAGGCAGAAGCCCCGATAAACTGCCTGAAAGCCGGATAGTGCCAGCAAGTACCTGTTGAGCTGCTTTTACCGCAAATTCAGGGGCTGTACCAAAGCCAGCCAAGATAAAACCACAAGGAAAACGGTCATTACAGCAGCGACTGGCATGGAGAAGAGGCATAAAACAGAGGGAACATGCCTTCACGGCTGACTCTGTCCGGTGCGAGCCCGCACCCCTCCAAGAGAAGCGCAATTGCATCCTTAGCTGGCAACTACACCCGTGTCACTGAGTGAAACTCCGTTCGGTCCTGGCTCGAGTTCACTGCACTTTGCATTCTGGGACATGTAGTTTCATTGTACCATTGTATTTAGGGCCTTGAAAGCTTTCAGCATCCGTGTTAAGGGATAAAAATCTAGGCATTGATAAAAACCCACCCACCTGTTTCAGAACGTTCCTCCCCAGAACATTAGTTCGTACATGGCCACCCCAATACCATTACACCCAAACAGTAGTTCGTACATGGCCACCCCAATACCCTTACACCAGAACATTAGTTTGTACATGGCCACCCCAATACCATTACACAACGGGACAGGAGACGACAAATTGTGAAGACGAGGATGTTGGGGCATAGTTGTGACTTAAGATCCTTACTTCTTCGTAAACAATGTTTGCCTTTTTTAAGGAAGTGCCAAATGCAACATTCTCTTCGTGCATTTGCCAACCGGGCTGTACCATCCCATAAATGTGTGGTAGCAGCATGTTCATTGCATCGCTGCACAAATCTGCGCACTTGTTCTGCCGCCATTTTGTGATGTCGGCCTCCCCTTAGCACAGTGCACTACAGGCGACGTATTTGGGTTGTATATTTTAATGTATTTCATTTGAAATTCAATTTTATAGGCTAGATCACGTCTGAGATAGTTATGCCTTGGATTGCACTAGTGTTGCTGAAAGTATGACTTTCGTTATTTATTTCTTGTGTCTTGTTAAGTGTGATGGCGAGCACACGTCACAGAACTTGTTATTGTAGAATCAGAAAATAAAATAAAAATATTTTATTTTTTATCTTTTTACTCCATTTTTGTCAATCAGGATATCATAAAAGATATGCGTCATTCTCAATCTAGTTGTTAGCCCCCCAACCTCACCCCGATTATATTTCATAAAGAATTGCCGGGAAAGAATCTTGTATATTTCTCCTGAATTGGTTTGTAAATTCTAACCTTGTGATTTTCTTTTATATTTGTTTACGTTTGTAACGTTTATCAATTTTTACATCTAACAAACCAATGGAGAAATGTTTCTTTTATTTTGCTTGTCTGTACTGTCTGTGATACGCCACTTAAATAAACCTGGTTAATGTCTCTGGGAAACAAAGTGACACATTTTATAACGATCCTATCCATACAGGAAACAATTTCAAGTTCACTACTCTCTATCTCAGAAAAACATCTAATTGCGACCTTTTCTGAATGCTCTTTTTTCCGTCTTTCGTTTTTAACCTCTAGCTCTAGTCTTAAAAGTGTTTTTGCCTCTCCAGCAACTTTTCAAACACACGGAGCACTTCGGGATCTTTGCAATATGGTTTAATTTGGCAAATGCATTTCGGTAACATAACCTTCTTCAGTGCCGAAACCATACAGAATTGTTATGCTCAGCTTCTAATCATTTTATACTCTCTGCACTTCATTGGTGGGGCTTCAGCCAACCTGGTACAGCACATCCCACAATAGGCAAAGAGAATGGAATGGCAGGGCCTAAATGTATCATAATGCACCATCATCACCAATCCTTGTCCATTCTCATGGTTTCAAAATCGAAAAGGCTTATACTGTCGGGTGGCGGCTTTCCGCTGTTCCGAGCGCCGCCCACGGAACACATGCAGGCATCGGGTACTCCGGCCGGAAGTGGTGCCCCGGTCTAGTCCTCCACCTCGTTGCCTGACCAAGCACTTCCGGGGGAACACGCTTAAAATGCGTGAAACCCGCCGGAGTGGTGCTTCTGATTCATCTGCACCAGCGGAGCCCAGCTGTCGTCGGAGATCCGGTCTTCAGCTTTCTTCTCGTCAAGAGGGACGGAACACTTCGTGTCACGGTAACGCTTCCTGGGCCTCATTGCGTTACGTGACTTCTTGCCGTGTTTTGGCAATCTCGATGCAGCGGCGCAGGAGCGCTTGACATTGCTGTACTCGGGATTCTGTTACTTTCTTCATTTTTCGGAGGCTTGGCCGTGGCGCAGGCGCGCTACCGCCATTTACATTCAGAAGCGCAGGTGCGCTTTCTCATTTAAGCACTTTGGACTTTGCATTAGGTTAGGCAATAGCGCAGGAGCGCTTTGTCATTGCAGGACTTTGTTTTGATATTTGTTTTGGCAGTCGCGCCGGAGCGCTACTGCTACTTGCCAACACGCTTACTGCGTGGGAGTTCTCTACATAGGGCCGCGCTATAGCGCTTAAACTGGAGTTCCAGTTTGTCCCACCCCAGGCGCAGAAGCGTCTCCTTGTTTCTTTTGGTTCTGTGGTGGTTCCGGCGCAGTTGCGCCTCATTTCATTTCATATGTCAAAAACCTCCAGGCTCCGGGACATTTCGGCTTTACCGTCTTCATCGAGCCAAACAAAGCAACAACTAGTGGTGAGTGACAGGGACAGGGGCTCCTGTCTGCATGTGTTTTATGGGGTGTATTCGGCGCAAGCCTAGTGTGGAGTCCTAATTGGGTCTTTCTTGTTCCCCCAGTTGCGCCAAGACCCTGCCCAACGTCCCTACCACCAAGGCCACTCCTCCTGTTCATTTGGCCCCCTTCCTTGGATCCATCCCATCCTTGTCGGGTGTTATTCCCCGCGGGGGTTGGTTGGGATCAGGGGCGGAGGTTTCTGTCGTCTCTGCAGAATTCCTCCACAAGCCCAGGTGAGTCTTGTGGGGTACCTGACAGAATCAGAAGCCCACGTTCATACATTCTGCCCAGACGACATGGGAGAACCGGAGGTAACACTGCAGGACATAGCAGCCTTGCTGGCTGCTATGCAGACAGAGAACCTCAGCTTACGCCAAGACATGACGGCCCTACAGGGCCAAGTGGCGGCTGGTTTCACCAACCCCTGGGGAACCACTCCTAGTCCCAGAACCCGAACAGAGGGGTTGCTTAGACCGCCTACGTTCTCCTTTGGGGGGTCCTCCTCTGCCACCGGTCAGGACACGGCTATCCAGGTCATCACGCCTCACCCGGTGCAACTGGCTCCACCCGAACGCTTCTATGGCGATAGCACGAAATACGGCGTCTTTATCCACCAATGCCATCTGCATTTCATGGCCAGAACAGCTGCCTTCCCTGATGATGCATCAAAGGTGGCGTTCATACTGTCCTACATGGGCGGGGACGCCGCACAGTGGTCCATCTCACTGGTTGAAAACGACGACCCCATGCTTAACCACTTGCCAACGTTCAAGGAGACCATGCGACGGATGTTTGCTCGACATACGTTTGTACAAGCCGCAGATAACCAGCTGCTTGGGTTAAAGCAAGGAAGCAGTGATCTGCTCCACTACATCACGACCTTCAGCCGCCTGGTCATAGAGGCGCAGTGGCCTGAGGACAAAAAGGTGTCGGTGTTTTATCGAGGGTTGCGGGATGACCTGAAGGATCTAATTGCCCAACACCCCGACCCCCCAGACATGATAGGGCCATTCATCGACATGGTGGTCAAGATGAACTTTCGGTTGCAAGAGAGAAAAAACGAAAAAGGGAAAAACAGCGACAACCGTTTCCTCCCGTTCTCTGAGAAGGCCTCCGAGAAAAGCAAGGAGGATGCCCCCGCGTCAAGCGACACCCAGGAACCAATGCAGATCGGCGGCGTCAGAGGAGCCTTAACCAGCCAAGAGAGGGAAAAAAGGAGGAAACAGAACCAGTGCCTCTATTGCGGCAAGAGTGGTCACTTCGTCAGGGAGTGCCTGGTGAAACCCAGCCGTACAAGGAACAAACGGCCCTTCGCCTTGCCCATCGATAAAGGGAACAAGGCGGGAAACGAGACAACCCAGTAGACAAGGGGGTCCGTCCTCTGGGTTTTTCTTCCTGCCCTACAGCGATCCCTGCAGTCTTCGATGGCAACCATCACATAGGCATGGAAGTGGCCTTGCGGAACCAAACATGCGCCTCTTGGACTGTCATCGCGATGCTTGATTCCGGAGCCACCGGCAACTTTATCGACACCGTCTATTCGCAAAACCTGGGAATGAGGACGGTGCCCAAAAAACAACCAGAAACGGTAAAGGCCGTCGACGGTACGGAATTGACCTCCGGTCTTATCAGGCATCAGACCGAAGCCATGACGATGTGCTTCACAAACAAGCATGCCGAATCCATCAGCTTTGGCGTCCTAGACGCACCACAGTTTAAGGTCATCCTGGGGCTGCCATGGCTGGTACACCACAATCCCCGAGTCGACTGGGTATCGCGGGTAATCAGTCTGGATTCTGAACACTGCTGTAGCACCTGCTACGAAGAGGACAACATGCACGGTATCCGGTCCATACAAGCTCGGTCGTTACCAGGACAAGGCATGGGAATGGTGTCTCAAGCCGAAGTACCAGAGGACTATCAGGATCTGGCTGAAGTGTTCGATAAAAAGGGAGCCAACACCTTACCACCGCATCGTTCCTTTGATTGTCGGATAGATCTGATACCCGGCTCTACATTACCCTGTAGCAGGATCTATTCCCTTACCGAAAAAGAGAACGTTCATCTACGTTCCTATCTGGATGAGTACTTGGAAAACGGGTTCATCCGCCATTCCAGGTCCCCGGTGTCATCTCCCCTTTTCTTCGTGTCGAAGAAGGAAGGGGACCTGAGGACCTGCATCGACTTTAGGGCGATGAACACCATCACGGTAAAAAACCGATACCCGCTTCCGCTTATCTCCATCCTCCTGGACCAAGTCAAGAACGCCTCAGTTTATACTAAACTGGATCTGCGGGGGGCCTACCATCTGGTCAGAGTCCGGAAGGGTGACGAATGGAAGACCGCCTTCCGGACCAAATTCGGCCTATTCGAGTACCAGGTCATGCCTTTCGGACTCTGCAATGCCCCCGCAGCGTTCCAATACTTCATAGATGAGGTATTGAGGGAGTTCCTCGACGTCTTCTGTATCGTGTACATTGACGATATCCTGATCTTCTCACAGACCATCACCGAGCACGTACAGCACGTACGTTCAGTTGTAAGACAACTAGGTAAACACCGACTATACGTGAAACTGGAGAAGAGCGTATTCCACGTTACCTCTGTGGAGTTCCTGGGACACGTCATCACCCCAGCCGGCATACAGATGGATAACAAGAAGGTAGAGGCCATCCTTCTTTGGCCCACGCCGGACTCCGTGAAAGGGGTGCAGCGGTTCCTAGGGTTTGCCAACTACTACCGTCGTTTCATCACTGGGTTCTCCGGTATGGTGGCGCCTATCTCACGCTTATTGCGCAAAGGACAACGCTTTTTTTGGGACCAGAAAGCAGACTACGCGTTTCAGGAACTAAAAAGGCGGTTCACTACAGCCCCGGTACTGATACATCCAGACGCCGAACAGCCTTTTGTGGTAGAGGCAGACGCCTCCAAGGACGCTTTGGGAGGCGTGTTGTCACAAAGGGATGCCAACACCGGACAGCTACATCCGGTGGCCTTTTATTCCAAGAAACTACAGCCGGCAGAAAAGAACTACACAGTGTCGGACCGGGAGCTTCTGGCGATCAAGACGGCGTTCGAGGAATGGCGTCATTACCTGAAGGACGCAAAACACATGGTCACCATCTACACGGACCACAGGAACCTGCAGTTCTTACGCTCAGCACGCGCCCTTACCGCCCGACAGTTACGATGGACCTTGTTCTTTAACGAATACAACTTCACCATCACCTACCGACCCGGCAAGGACAACGCCAAGGCGGATGCTCTCTCAAGATTGGACGAGTCCGAGGATGCCACCGAAAACACAGAACCGGTTCCCGTCATCTCGGACGACCACTTCCAGGGCATAGTGGCCTCCACGGACTTCATGACCCAGTTACGGAAGGACACGGATGGAATAGATACAGCGGCTCTAGTACACGGACAGAAAGGCGTGGTTCGTGAAAACGGACTCCTGGTTAAGGGAAACAAGTTGTACCTGCCTAGGGAACCCTGCCAACAACGAGCAATCCAGATGTGTCATGACCATCCGGGATACCACAAAACGCTTGATCTGATACAAAGACAGTTCTGGTGGCCAACAGTAGAAACCGATACAAGAAACTGCTGCCTCGGTTCGTGGCTCCTTTTGCCATCGAGAAAGTGATCAACCCCGTGGCCATGAGATTGTCGCTCCCGTCACACATGAAGATGCACCCGGTCTTCCATGTCTCTCTTCTGCGTGCGGTCCATCCTGACTGCACCATCTCCTCTCCTACTTCTCCGGTGGTAGTGGAGGACCATGTGGAATATGAGGTCAGGGCTATACTGGGTTCCCGTCGCACCAGGGGGCGGTTGTTCTATCTGATCGACTGGAAAGGGTACGGGCCTGAGGAGCGATCCTGGGAACCCCGGTCCCATGTCCGTCATGCCCCTGTTCTGGTCCGTGCTTTCCATCTGAGCCACCCCCTGAGCCCACGCCCTGCTTCCTTTCTCTGACTCCCGGGTGGGGGTTCTGTTTTGGGGGGGGTACTGTCGGGTGGCGGCTTTCCGCTGTTCCGAGCGCCGCCCACGGAACACATGCAGGCATCGGGTACTCACTTCCGGCCGGAAGTGGTGCCCCGGTCTAGTCCTCCACCTCATTACCTGACCAAGCACTTCCGGGGGAACACGCTTAAAATGCGTGAAACCCGCCGGAGTGGTGCTTCTGATTCATCTGCACCAGCGGAGCCCAGCTGCCGTCGGAGATCCGGTCTTCAGCTTTCTTCTCGTCAAGAGGGACGGAACACTTCGTGTCACGGTAACGCTTCCTGGGCCTCATTGCGTTACGTGACTTCTTGCCGTGTTTTGGCAATCTCGATGCAGCGGCGCAGGAGCGCTTGACATTGCTGTACTCGGGATTCTGTTACTTTCTTCATTTTTCGGAGGCTTGGCCGTGGCGCAGGCGCGCTACCGCCATTTACATTCAGAAGCGCAGGTGCGCTTTCTCATTTAAGCACTTTGGACTTTGCATTAGGTTAGGCAATAGCGCAGGAGCGCTTTGTCATTGCAGGACTTTGTTTTGATATTTGTTTTGGCAGTCGCGCCGGAGCGCTACTGCTACTTGCCAACACGCTTACTGCGTGGGGCCGCGCTATAGCGCTTACCCTGGAGTTCCAGTTTGTCCCACCCCAGGCGCAGAAGAGTCTCCTTGTTTCTTTTGGTTCTGTGGTGGTTCCGGCGCAGTTGCGCCTCATTTCATTTCATATGTCAAAAACCTCCAGGCTCCGGGACATTTCGGCTTTACCGTCTTCATCGAGCCAAACAAAGCAACAACTAGTGGTGAGTGACAGGGACAGGGGCTCCTGTCTGCATGTGTTTTATGGGGTGTATTCGGCGCAAGCCTAGTGTTGAGTCCTAATTGGGTCTTTCTTGTTCCCCCAGTTGCGCCAAGACCCTGCCCAACGTCCCTACCACCAAGGCCACTCCTCCTGTTCATTTGGCCCCCTTCCTTGGATCCATCCCATCCTTGTCGGGTGTTATTCCCCGCGGGGGTTGGTTGGGATCAGGGGCGGAGGTTTCTGTCGTCTCTGCAGAATTCCTCCACAAGCCCAGGTGAGTCTTGTGGGGTACCTGACATATTCATTATTAAGCCAATACTAGTGTTGTTTCGAGAGTGAGTCCCATTAAATATTTCAGAAGCTGTGTATACTCCCCTCGCTTCCCGCTGTTGTTTCTCGCACAGGCGCTCGTGGGTGACCCTCACATGGTCGAGGCACCCCAAACTTGATTAGTCCACGTCTTCCTCAGACGACCAGCACTGGCAAGCTCCAACACGCCACTCCACCAGGCGGCCGAACACTGCAGCGGGTGCCTCTGTAAAGGTAGGTGAATCCATCTTGCCTCCCCAGCAACTATATGTATGTATGTATGTATGTATATATATATATATATATATATATATATATATATATATATATATATATATATATATATATATATATATATATATATATATATATATATATATATATATATATATATATATATATATATATATATATATATATATATATATATATTCTATTTTAAATTGAGTGGAATTGGGTTGATTTGCATGCTTTGTGAGTACCTTGAAAATTATTAAGGGGCGGGGTCTGTAGTTCCTGCTGTTCAATAGCGCGGACAGGGTTCTCACGTTTACTCGCTTTGTACGTTTCTATAAAAGGTAAAGCATATTTTCCGTTTTGTATTCTATTAATTTATTCTTTGGCTCGTGTCTCACATAAGAGCTGTGTAGATGGTGTGATACAGAACTCACACCACCGTGTGTCAGCTCGAGGGGGGCGCGGCCCTTTCTGAATGGATCGCTTGGATAGAAACCCAGCAAAGCATGCGTGGGCGGGTGGAGAGACCCCTCGACTTTTCCCTCCTCAGAATGGGATGTGCTGCATGCCGGGATCTCTTCGGCCTCTCCACCCGCAGCAACAATCTTAACGGTGATGATGATGATAAGGCTAATACCCATTAACGTAGTAATAATAATACAATTGGAGGAAAATTAAGTCTAAATTTAAGATTTAGCATTTTAGTAAATATCACAATACCAGTCAATAACCAGTGCCACATTGCACTAACTCCGGCTCACAGAAGCACATATCTCAGCTCCAAGCCATTCAGCGCTCACTAATCCAAACTGTGTTCTCCCAACGCCACAGTGCACTCGCTTGAACGCTTGCAAAGTGATCGCGATCACTATTGTGTAAAAAAAAATAAAACACGCCCGCAAGTGGTGCGCGAGCGCCACTGCGAGCCATATGTTTTCAATGATCACGCCCGTGTCTGGGCACGATAATTGTAAACATGTGGGCTTAGGTGCGCGTAACAGACACCAATAGGCCATGGGCGGAGCAATGCGCCCGCCTTTGGCCTATTGCGTGCTCTGTGTGAAAAAAACACGCATGCAAAGCCCAATCACTTAAAGCAAAAGGAAAAGCACACACAGAAGCGTGTGTTATTCCAGGGTCCGTTTTGAAACCCCGGACAAAAGGGCTCTCGCCTGCGCAAGCACTGCTGCATAGTACAACGCAGGGCGCGAGCCCTAAAAAGTCAGTGTTTGCCGGTTCTAGAACGCTTTGCCTCCAATGAACCTTCATGTGCTCAAGTTCATAAATGTTAAATGACTAGGCGTCCGAAAAATGGATGAGCACAGTTTCCACCAGCCCAAAACATTCCACCGTGATGGGTACAGTAATTCCGGTCTACAGAACTGAACTCACATCCAGACAAGAAATTTATCAAAAAATATAAATTGAATTGCTCAAGACATAATAGGAAAACGCTGCAATCAAAACACCAATGTGACACAAGCTTTTGCAGGGGGTGAGATTTCAGTTGACTTTTGCCGGAAGCAGTGATGAAGGGAATGTCTGTGTCTTCTCTTTGTCTTGCAGGAAATCATGGTTTTAATTTACTATCATTTGGCTCAGAAGTAACTGCCTACTCCCCACCCGCCTGAGCAGGCAGATAGGTCGCTGCCGCATTGGCTATGGGAAGGTACACACTACCCATTTGTTATCAAAGTCGGGGGCATTTCAAAGCCCCTCCTGGTGACACAAAGTCACGTGTTGAGAAAGGGGTGATTTCAAAATGGCTGCCCAGCTGCAATGGATACCCATACCTAGGACTCCGCACTTTTGGCTACCAGGTCCATGTGGCCACAGGCAGCTACTCTGCAAGATATAATGACATGAACTTGTAGGATTTCAGAGGCCTACTCTGGTCAATGGAAGCCATCAATTAGCATATGAACCAGCTGCTTGTATCTGAACTTAATTTTTAGTGTCCTTCGGAGCAGATGAGTTTACCACACGGAGCAGGCACTCTGCCTTTGGCATGTTCATTATAAACCCTTGCCCCAAGAGGAAAAAGGATTATTTCACGGCATGTTGACAAGAGGCGTTTCATGCCTTGCCAGCGCCAATTACTCTTGGTAATGTGCATCCCAGGAGGGAGAATGAGTCACGACGAGAGACTGCAGAGAGCATTCACCATAATAAGGGTAGTTGAGCAGGCAACGTAGAACTGCCTTTGTGATGATTTCACTGCATGCTGAGACATACTCGCAACCTTCTTTGCTGTTTAATGTCTAACATTGTTTCCAAATACTTAGGACCACAACATTAAAGCAAAACACTAGGTTTACGGCCAAGCATTTTTTTTTTTGCAGCAATGTTAACAGGCATTGTCAATGTCAATAGGTCTAGATTATAACTGAAAGCCACTCTTCAGTCAATGGTGAGTTTAGGCACTAAAAACTCTTCTACATGCACTCTGTCACTCATCCTTGCAGTCATGAATCCATCCACACCCCCACCCACCACTATTTTTGCGTCTGCCCACTCACCTGGCCACAGTAAAACCCTCGAATTCAACAAACATAAGCAACATATAGTAAAAAGAATAAAAGTAGAAAAAGGAAAAATGCTCAAACGTAACCCAGGCAGGCATGTATATATATATTTTCTTAAATAAAAAACTAGTGGAAGACCGTCATCTTGGAAAGGGACTGTGCATAGTGTATCACTGTTTCAAAATTCCAATATGGTGGCCAAATTAAAACGCAACACGTTGGCAGACTCGAAATGGTAAAGCAATGCTACATTTTACACAATACCACTGGAAGGCCATGTTGGAATGGTGTGGTGCATACTGTGTCATTCCTTTCTGATACAAGATAGCTGGTGTTGCTTCTAAACATGGCGGTCATATGGGCACAAAAACAATAATCCATTATGAACAATATAATTCCAATTTGGGCATCCATTTTAGAAGCCTTCTGGCACAGTGCATATAGCATGAGCGGCAAGCAAGAGGCCCGACAGCATGCTCTAGAGAGCTGAAGGGTGCAATAAAAAAAACAGAAGTGAAAGAAGGGTACTGAAGCACAATCATTTTCATGGGGAAGTGCATATGTACTCGGGAGAAATGCCATCAGTCACAGGGTTATTGAGCCAATGGCTGAAGCTGGAAGAATCACTGCTTCATGCCCAATCTTGTAAACCCACAGCAGACCTATGGCATTTGACAAGTTTTCCCAGTAAACCAATCAGGTCGTTTGTCACAAAAGCAACTCAGGCCTATTGTATTGAGCATAAGCTTTCCCACAAGATGGCTATCAGGCATCACAGTATAAAATGGCAGTATGTAGTGACGTACGAGTCGTTGATTCCGCTGTATACATAGGGATTAGTATCTCAGCAGATCTGGATAAGACTGTTGATAGAAACATTGAACCTATAATATTTGAAGCCAAAAAAGACCTAGATAGAATGCACAATATCCACCTCTCTTCAGTAGGGCGCTCCAATGTAGTAAAAATGATTATCTTGCCCAAGTTCCTCTATCTTTTTAAAGCAATACTATTGTTTTTTGAGGCTAAATGGTTTTCGGCACTGGAGCACTTAATAGATTTATTTGGGCACATGGGAAAACCAGGAGGGCTCTTCGTTTTATGACTCTACCTAGGGCTAGGGGAGGCTGGGCTGTCCCTGATTTTAAGATGTACTACTGGATGCCAGCCCTTCAGTATATGCGTAGGCTGTTAGGAGGGGATGCGTCTGATCCACAGGTTAAACTAGGTTCTATTGATATATATGCTATATTCATTGGGGAGGAGGCAGAGAACTGCTTCCTTAAATACACTGATCCCAGTTATTTTAAAAGAACTAGATTTAAGACATTGATGGCAGCTTATAAAGTCTGGGCGTCATTTCGGAAAAAATATGGGATTGGTACGTTTAATGCATGTACTTGGCTGGTCAGGAATCCATCCCTCCCAGTGGAAATATTTGCAGAATCTGTAATGGCTGATTGGGGACGACGGGGAGTCTTTAAAACTGGGTGATCTGATGGGTTCTAATGGAGTTCTTCAGTTTTCTGATATACAGAGGGTTTATGGTATTGACAGAAAGAACTTCTTTAAATATTTACAAGTTCGGAGCTTTTTAGGGAATAAACAGGGAGGCACTGCCGGGTTCGGTAAAAATAAGATATTGCAAGCGGTGCAGACTGTACTATTCGAAGGCTCTATTCTGAGCTCTCTGCAACGAAGGACGATGACCTGGGAAAATATGGGAATAAGTGGGCAGATAAGCTCGGGGTAGATCAAGACTGCTTCCGAGACTCATTCGAGTTGGGCCGGATATGTTCTGCAGGGCTACAGGCCCAGTAATATAAAACGATTTACTCTCTGTATTATACACCTGCAAGGATAGCTCTGTGTGGGGGAACCGCAGGCACTAGTTGTCCCCGATGTGATAGTTCAGATGCAGAAGTAATCCAAATCTTCGCATCTTACCCTCAGTTACAGTTACTACTGTGAGCTATTGAATCTTTTCTTGATAGAACTCTAGGAATCAAGGTCTCTCTTACACCAACTTGGATTATACTTGGGGTAAGCGGCGATGACGAGCAATGCCCTTCACATTACCTTTTATTCATGGCCATGTCGGTTTTACAAATGTGTATTGCAACAGCATGGTTAGATAAAGCATCTCCAACCTTTCAACAGTGGCTTGCTAGGTTGCTTTCTGTGTATAATCTCAAGAAGGGGATTTATGCGAGGAAGGGCAGAAAGGGGAGAATACTTGGGAAACGTATCTGGGAACCTATTTCGAGATGGAAGGAGAATCTGTAATGTTTATAAGTTATGTATTTCTCATTTTGTTGTTGAAGTAATTTCAAGGATATATGTTCTTAAAACGAATTCCGTTGCAACGCATGCCTTTACCACGCATGCGTTACAACGGAATGGTTTATCAACTCATAACGTTTTCCTCTAATTCATGCGTGGTGACGTCGTACGTCCTTAAGAAGAAACGGAAGTTTCTTTCCGTTTCCTCTTAAACAACTACGATTTCAGGTGAGGTTTTTATTTGGGGGGGAGACCCCCCCCCAAGCCCCCCATGATTATTTTGAACCTTTACCACATATGCCTTTACTACACACCTCGTAGTAAAAGTATGCGTGGTAAAGGCTTTCGTGTTAACCACGCATGCGTTGTAATGCATGCGTGGTTAATGTATTCGTGGAAACGGCCGCGTTGTAATGGCCGTTTCCCTTCAAGGATCAATGCTGAGGTTAACTTCACAGTTGGAGGGATACATTTTTTTGTTCACCTTAGTTTGTTCTCTCTTTTTTTGTTTTTTTTTTCTCTTTTTTTTCCCCCTTCTCGCTTTTCTCATATTTTGCTTATTTTGGTTGGCCGAAATCTCGGTGGTACCTGTTTTCCTTTTGTGTTAACATGTATATCTCAGATGTGTGTTTGTTCTATGCATACGTATTTTGGATTGTTGCTGTGCTTAAAAAGATGAAAACCTAATAAAAATATATTTTTTTTAAGTGACAAATATATAAAAAATGTAAGTTGGTTATATATGTATAATAATATATTGTATAATATATATGCGATAATACCGGTCTATAGGATTTAACACACTAATACCTTCCACCGTTAATGGCCAATATGCATTGACGCATGCAATTCAAAATTAAACAAATCAGGCCTACTGCGTCTGTGGTAACTTTTCCTAATAAAATGCTTATTGCATCTGACGTAACTTTTCCTAAACAGCCAATCAGGCATAAGCCTTTATCGTTAGGTTGTCACCATAACCAGCTTAGGACTACTATATTAAATATGCACTTTCCCAAAAGGCAAAGCAAGGACTCTTTTGAAGTCAAAACCTTCCTAACAATCAAAAGCTTGCAGAGAGGAGGATCAACACGTAGGTGGAGACTAAACTCCTCTCTCAGTAATGCTCGTTTTCTGGAGATCACTAAAGGCTTGGCAACAGATATGATGACAAGCCAGACCTAATAACATTTATCACTGAATTATCACCAAAAAGGTGCACTCACTGAGTGTCACTAAAAATGCATATCTGGGGTGCCGAAGCACCAGAATGAAATTGCCATTGTGCAAGACAGCATACAGTTGTGTAAAATGAATGAAGTTTATCATTGACTGATTAACTACAATTGGTCATGTGCACACTATCTCAAAAGGTCTCTCACTGCAAGTCGTATTCAGTTTTAACTATGTAAAACATACAAACTACAAGTTAACAAAGAGTCAATAACAAAGCGTTAAAATACATAAAAAAAGCTTAAACTCCTAGATATGAAGGAGAAAATGTTTACGTCCTTCACATTACCTTTGTAATGCAGATGTTGTGAACATCTCGTCCTTCAGGGGTCCTGCAGGAGAACCTCTGGTGCTTGCAATGGAGGCTTCCCCGAATTTACATAATGGTAGGGTGCAACACGGAATCGCTTCAGCATCAATGCTTGCCACATCAATGATGTACAATTTAACCGCATGCGCGCTAGCGGTTTTCCCGCTGTACGCGGCGGTTTTGAAAAACCCGCGTTACATGACGAGCTGAGCTCGTCATGAGTGTACGAGAGGCGTAACTCATGACGAGCTCAGCTCGTCATGAGCGTTGAAGGGGTTAAGTCAACGGGGTAACCCAGTGTCCCTCGGAACCTGGGTATTGACGTTAAAGTCTACAAAATGGTTCTCTCGGGTAGCGCCTAATTCCTTTAAACGATACTAAAGGGGATGATGGACGGAGCGTTTGAGCAAATCAAACACTCACCGCCAGTCAACTGATCTGGGTTTAATCCATCACCCTTTTTTAGCTCACTCGGCCACCCCAGCTCAGACATGGCCATATGCAAATCAGTCTGACCCTGTGCCTCATGGGAACAGTCCAGCCCGAACTGCCAAGCCATGTCTTCCCTGGACCGGAAACAAGCATCCTGGGACCAGTTTCGGATTCATAATTCTCATCAGCCAGGCTATCTTGAATCCAGTGGCCAAGTGAGCAAGGGACTCACTTCTGAGTTTACCCTGCCAACTTAGGGCGAACAAAGCGATACTAAAGGGGATGATGGACGGAGCATTTGAGCAAATCAAACACTCATCGCCAGTCAACTGATCTGGGATTAATCCATCACCATTCTTTAGCTCACTCAGCCACCCCAGCTCAGACATGGCCATATGCAAATCAGTCTGACCCTGTGCCTCATGGGAACAGTCCAGCCCGAACTGCCAAGCCATGTCTTCCCTGTAACGGAAACAAGCATCCTGGGACCGGTTTCGGATTCATTACCCTCATCAGCCAGGCTATCTTGAATCCAGTGGCCAAGTGAGCAAGGGACTCACGTCTGACCATACCCTGCCAACTTAGGGCGAACAAAGCGATACTAATAGGGGATGATTGACGGAGCGTTTGAGCAAATCAAACACTCACCGCCAGTCAACTTATCTGGGTTTAATCCATCACCATTCTTTAGCTCACTCAGCCACCCCAGCTCAGACATGGCCATGTGCAAATCAGTCTGACCCTGTGCCTCATGGGAACAGTCCAGCTTGAACTGCCAAGCCATGTCTTCCCTGGACCAGAAACAAGCATCCTGGGACCGGTTTCGGATTCATAATCCTCATCAGCCAGGCTATCTTGAATCCAGTGGCCAAGTGAGCAAGGGACTCACGTCTGAGCATACCCTGCCAACTTAGGGCGAACAAATTGATACTAAAGAGGATGATGGACGGAGCGTTTGAGCAAATCAAACACTCACCGCCAGTCAACTGATCTGGGTTTAATCCATCACCATTCTTTAGCTCACTCAGCCACCCCAGCTCAGAAATGGCCACATGCAAATCAGTCTGACCCTGTGCCTCACGGGAACAGTCCAGCCCGAACTGCCAAGCCATGTCTTCCCTGGACCGGAAACAAGCATCCTGGGACCGGTTTCGGAATCATAATCCTCATCAGCCAGGCTATCTTGAATCCAGTGGCCAAGTGAGCAAGGGGCTCATGTCTGAGCATACCCTGCCAACTTAGGGCGAACAAAGCGATACTAATAGGGGATGATTGACGGAGCGGTTGAGCAAATCAAACACTCACCGCCAGTCAACTGATCTGGGTTTAATCCATCACCATTCTTTAGCTCACTCAGCCACCCCAGCTCAGACATGGCCATATGCAAATCAGTCTGACCCTGTGCCTCATGGGAACAGTTCAGCCCGAACTGCCAAGCCATGTCTTCCCTGGACCGGAAACAAGCATCCTGGGACCGGTTTCGGATTCATAATCCTCATCAGCCAGGCTATCTTGAATCCAGTGGCCAAGTGAGCAAGGGACTCACGTCTGAGCATACCCTGCCAACTTAGGGCGAACAAAGCAATACTAATAGGGGATGATTGGCTGAGCGTTTGAGCAAATCAAACACTCACCGCCGCCAGTCAACTGATCTGGGTTTAATCCATCACCATTCTTTAGCTCACTCAGCCACCCCAGCTCAGACATGGCCATATGCAAATCAGTCTGACCCTGTGCCTCATGGGAACAGTCCAGCCCGAACTGCCAAGCCATGTCTTCCCTGGACCGGAAACAAGCATCCTGGGACCGGTTTCGGATTCACAATCCTCATCAGCCAGGCTATCTTGAATCCAGTGGCCAAGTGAGCAAGGGACTCACGTCTGAGCATACCCTGCCAACTTAGGGCGAACAAAGCGATACTAAAGAGGATGATGGACAGAGCGTTTGAGCAAATCAAACACTCACCGCCAGTCAACTGATCTGGGTTTAATCCATCACCATTCTTTTGCTCACTCAGCCACCCCAGCTCAGAAATGGCCATATGCAAATCAGTCTGACCCTGTGCCTCATGGGAACAGTCCAGCCCGAACTGCCAAGCCATGTCTTCCCTGGAAAAAAAACAAGCATCCTGGGACCGGTTTTGGATTCATAATCCTCATCAGCCAGGCTATCTTGAATCCAGTGGCCAAGTGAGCAAGGGACTCACGCCTGAGCATACCCTGCCAACTTAGGGCGAACAAATGTATCGCTTTGTTCACCCTAAGTGGGGCAGGGTATGCTCAGACGTGAGTCCCTTGCTCACTTGGCCACTGGATTCAAGATAGCCTGGCGGATGAGAATTGTGAATCCGAAACCGGTCCCAGGATGCTTGTTTCCGGTCCAGGGCAGACATGGCTTGGCAGTTCGGGCTGGACTGTTCCCATGAGGCACAGGGTCAGACTGATTTGCATATTGCCATGTCGGAACTGGGGTGGCTGAGTGAGCTAAAGAATGGTGATGGATTAAACCCAGATCAGTTGACTGGGGGTGAGTGTTTGATTTGCTCAAACGCTCAGCCAATCATCCCCTATTAGTATTGCTTTGTTCGCCCTAAGTTGGCAGGGTATGCTCAGACGTGAGTCCCTTGCTCACTTGGCCACTGGATTCAAGATAGCCTGGCTGATGAGGATTATGAATCCGAAACCGGTCCCAGGATGCTTGTTTCCGGTCCAGGGAAGACATGGCTTGGCAGTTCGGGCTGGACTGTTCCCATGAGGCACAGGGTCAGACTGATTAGCATATGGCCATGTCTGAACTGGGGTGGCTGAGTGAGCTAAAGAATGGTGATGGATTAAACCCAGATCAGTTGACTGGGGGTGAGTGTTTGATTTGCTCAAACGCTCCGTCCATCATCCCCTTTTGTATCGCTTAATTCCTTTAAACAGTCTTCATAAAATGATTTAATAATAATAAGCATTACCTTTAGAACAAACACACACCATGTGCTCTTTCTCAATTCTGTGGGTGATGGTGCATGGCCGTTCTTAGTTGGTGGAGCGATTTGTCTGGTTAATTCCGATAACGAACAAGACTTCTCCATGCTAACTAGTTATGTGACTGCCAGCAAATTGTGGCGTGTGTTTATTATAAAGGTAATGCTTAATATTATTAAATCATTATATGAAGACTTTTTTTTTTAAAGGAATTAGGCGCTACCCGTCGGAACCATTTTGTAGACTATACCATCAATGATGTAAGCATGCCATATGACGTAATTGATCCCAACGGACGGTGTATAGAGAAGTAGAAATGCACAGCTCTGCACACGACTTACGGGATTTCTCCCCCCGGCGGGCCTCATTTGTTTTTGAGACTACCATTGCTAGAAAGGGTATCCGGGGTAATAATATTAAAGTATTTTCATTTCCCTGGAGGGGTGGTGGGTGATCAGCCACCAAAGCAGGGGGTGATCACCCATCACTTTTCCTGGGGAAAAGGAAAGGAACGTTAGGCATTTTTTTTGTTGCTCAGTCCTGCCCAGAGCTCTGAACCGACCCCCAGGCAGAATCCTTTATACATGGGGCACCACCAGTAGGTCCCTTCTCAAACGGATTCCTGCTTGTGGATCGTGGACGACTTTTGGAAAATGGGCCAGTGCCCCCTAGGCCCATACCATAACAAGCTGCCAGGCCATCAATCAAGAAAAAAACATTGGGTAAAGGCAAAAATGCCGTTTTGGTCCAAAAAGGTACACGTTGTAGCACTCTCTAGCACGGAGGGGCAACTATTTTGTGTGTTGATGTGCTCCAAGTGACAGGGTGGTTACCTGCAGCAAGGATAGCCCTACTCCCCAGAACCTGTGGCAATTAAACAATATAGTTGCTACAGTGGATCAGAATTTTAAAAAAATCATAGAAAGAAAATGTGTGTGTGTTTAACCACAAGAAAAGAAAAAGTGTGCATGGAATATACATAAATTATCCTAAATGAAAAAATAAAAGGTACCCACAGACAAAGATTTTTCTCAAAAAGGACTGTTATTGAAACAACATAAAACATAACAAATATTACAAAAAATACAAACATAACATGGTGCTCACAGGGCTACACAATGACCATACAAGATGCAGAAATTACAGTGTATAGAACCAAACACAATGGCAGAGGAATAATAAATAACGAATAGTTTCTTACCTGTCGGTGTAGTTTTGCAGCTTGAAGATCTTTCTGGATTCACTATGCTGTGCATATTCCGCAATCTGGTGGTTGGGTCCGGAATCGTAGTCTTTTTTCTCTTTTTTTTTCGTAGCCCAGGTGGGCGTCGACGTCCCACCATTTGGTGTCCTTTCGGTGACGTCGGCGTGCTTCCGGCGGAAGCTACCACCCTTGGGCGCCATCTTCGGATTCTTTTTTCTGTCTCTTTTCCTTGTTTGTCTTTGTAGTGAATCCATGGCTTTGTTTGTTAATCGTTTTTTCAACGTTAGTGTTTCCACGTATTTTGTAATTGTTCCAACTTGCTTTCTTTTCCATGTTTTTCCACCCTTTTTTCCAGCCTCATCTTTCTGGCGGAGGCGGGTGGGTTCGCTAGTGAATCCAGAAAGATCTTCAAGCTGCAAAACTACACCGACAGGTAAGAAACTATTCGTTTTGCAGCGTGAATCTTTCTGGATTCACTATGCTGTGCATATATTTTGTAGCGGTTTTTGTTACTTTTGTGGCGGTTGGGTGGAAGATGAGCGTTGGTTGCTAAAAATATGTTGAAGCACTTTTTGTCCCACTTGTGCTTCCTTGTTCATCTGTACATCCACGCAGTAGTGCTTCGTGAAAGTGTGTACTGAAGCCCATGTTGCCGCCAGGCATATATCCTGAATCGGTGTGTTGGCCAGGAAGGCAATTGTTGCTCCTTTCTTCCTGGTGGAGTGGGCTCGTGCCCCTCCTGTTAGCTCCTGGCCAGCTTGCTTGTGGCAGAACTGAATTGTCTGTGCGATCCATCGTGCTATGGTGTTTTTCGTAACTGGTTTGCCCATGTAACTGTTAGCGAAGGACACGAAGAACTGTTTCGTCTTCCTGTGGTCCTTCGTTCTTTCAATGTAGTGCATCATAGCCCTTCTTGCGTCTAGGGTGTGGAGCGACCTCTCAGCGCTTGTAGTGGGGTTTTGGAAGAAGCTAGGGATCTGAATACTCTGATTCCTGTGGAACCTTGACACCACCTTTGGCATGAAGTGTGGGTCAGTTCTCATCACGACCCTGTCACTGTGTATCTGGATGTAGGGTTCCTACAGTGTGAGTGCCTGCAGTTCGCTCACCCTTCGTAGTGAGGTGATCGCCACCAGGAAGGCCGTCTTCATTGTTAACATTTGCAGTGATGCTTTGTGGATGGGTTCGAAGGGTGCTTTCATGAGCTCCGTCAGTACCACGTTTAAGTTCCAGGCCGGAGGCGGCATTCTCTTTGGCGGCGCTATTCTTTTTGCCCCTTCCAGGAATCTTTTCACGACTTGAGATGTGAAGAAGCTTCTCCCTGTTTCTCCTCTTGTGTATGCCACAATCGCTGCTAGGTGCACTCTCAGCGAGGATGAGCTTAGCTTTGCCTTGATTAGGTGTGTGAGGTACCTTAGCACCGTGGACTCCTTGGTCAGTCTCCTTTGGAGTTGTTTCTTGCAACACCATTGAGTGAATCTTTTCCACTTTTCCCCATAGCACTTGCGTGTGCTGGGCCTTCTTGCCTCTCGCAGCACCCGCAGGGTGCTCTCTGGTAGTTTCAGGTGTGCAAATTCTAAGTCCTCAGGAGCCAGGCTGAGAGGTTGAGGCTCTCTGGCTCTGGGTGTAGGATTCCTCCGTTTTCCATGGAGAGTAGGTCTCTTCTTTTTGAGAACTTGTGGGGAGGCCCCTGCGCCATCTCCATTATCTGAGAATACCACGTCTGTCTGGCCCATTGTGGTGCCACAAGGATGAGCATCATGTTGCTCTTCATGCATTTGTTGAGCACCCTGGGGATCAGTGGTATCGGGGGAAAAGCGTAGGCAAATGTTTTTGACCAGCTTATCCATAGGGCATTCCCCTGGGACCGTGCCTCTGGTTGCCTGGATGCAAAGTATTGGCATTTTGCATTCCAGTGTGTTGCAAATAGGTCTATTGTTGGGGTGCCCCACTTCCTGAATAGACTCTCTGTTTCCGGACTGTTGAGTTCCCACTCGTGGGACGCAGAAGTCTGCCTGCTGAGCCAATCCGCTTCCACATTGTCTTTCCCTGGCAGGTGTATGGCTAGCAGGTCTATTTTTAGTGGTATGGCCCATTTCCAAATCTCTTGTGCCAAGTTTGACAGCGGGAACGATTGAGTTCCCCCCTGTTTGTTTATGTAAAACATCGTTGTGGTGTTGTCTGTTTGTATTAGCATCTTCCGGTTGTGTAGGTGTTTCTGAAAGGCCTTGAGGGCTAGCAACACAGTTTTCAGTTCCAGGTAGTTGAAGTGCCTGACTGCATCTGTAGGGCTCCACAGACCCCTCACTCTGAGCCTGTTCATGTGTGCGCCCCACCCCTTCTGGGATGCGTCTGTGGTGATGGTCACTGTTGGGTCTGGTGGTGTTAGAGGTTTCCCTTCTGTTATTCTCTCCTTGGTCCACCACCTTATCTCTTCCTGCACCCTGTGCGTTACAACCACTAGATCCTCCCAACTTCCTGTAGCTTGTGACCATTGTTGTTGCAGCCACTCTTGGAGTGGTCTCATTTGTAGTCGTGCATTGGGGACCAGATGGATGCATGATGCCATCATCCCCAAGATCTTGCTCACAGTCCTCACTGTCAGAGATCGCCCCTTCTGGTAGTGACGTTTCTCCCTCAGTAGGCTGAGCGTTCTCTTTTCGCTCGGTAAGACTCTGCATTGTATGGTGTCGATCTGGGCTCCCAGGAAGATCTTCACCTGCTCTGGTTCCATCGAGCTTTTGCCCCAGTGTATGGAGAAACCCAGGTTTGCTAGCGTTCCTGTCACCTGTTCTGCATGCTCTTTGCATGTCCTGTAGCAGTTTGCCTTCACCAGCCAGTCGTCGAGGTAGGGGTACACGTGTATCCCCTTTCTCCATAGGTGTGCGGCCACTGCCGCAAGGCATTTGGTGAACACCCTTGGTGCGGACTTTAGTCCGAAAGCTAGGGTCGTGAATTGGTAGTGATCCTTGTTTACAGTGAACCTTAGCATGTGCTTGTGCTGCTTGTTCATGGGGATGTGCAGGTATGCATCTTTGAGGTCTATGGTAGACAAGAAGTCCCCTGCTTTTATCTGAGGAATGACCTCTTGTAGGGACGTCATTTTGAATTTTTGAGTTTTGACGTATTTGTTCAGGAACCGTAGATCCAGGATGGGTCTTAGGCTTTCGTCCACCTTTGGCACTAGGAAGTAGTTTGAGTACACTCCCATGTTCCGTTCTTTGAAGGGGACCCGTTCTATGGCCGCTTTGAGGAGGAGTTCTTGGGCTTCCTCTTGCAGTAGTTGCAGCTCTCTTCCTGAGTGCTGTCTTTTCTTTGGTTTTCTGTTTGGTGGCCTTTTTTCCAACTCCATGCAGTACCCGAACTACATAATATTGAGTATCCACTTGTCTGTTGTTATTTTTCTCCACTCCTGGAGAAAAAATCTCAATCTTCCTCCTACCGGAGTTGCATGTTTCTTTGTGTCTTGTCCGTGTAACCCTCTCCTCTTTGTTTTCCCGTGCTCCTCCCCCGGAGGGTGTGGGTGGTAGAGCACCTTCTCTCGTGTGAAGTCACTTAGAGGGGGGCTGTTCGCCGCCTCTTCGAAAGGACTGGCCCCTGCCTTGGTAGTTCCAGTTTTGCCTCTGCTGCCCCTGGTGGCCCTGGCTGTCACTCTGTTGCCCCTGGTGGAAACTCTGGTGAGAATCTCCTCGCTGGCTTCCACCTCTGCCGTTCGGCCTCCGCGACGGAGTGCCCCTTCTCATCCCTCTGAACTGCAGGGCTCCCATGGACCTTGCCGTCTCGTTGTCCTTCTTCAGTTGGGTGAGCTTATCATCAACTGGTGCCCCGAACAATGTTTCACCGCTGAAGGGTGTGTTCAGGATGTTGTTCTGGACTTCAGCCTTGAATCCTGAGATCCTGAGCCATGCTTGCCTTCTTTCAGTGATGCCTATAGCCATCAGTCTGCTGGATGTTTCTGCCCCGTCCAAGGCTGTCTTCAGGCATGAGTTGGCGATGCTCTTCCCTTCCTCTACCAGGTGTGCTCCTCTGTCACGGTATTGTTCCGGGAGGTGTTTGAGCAACTGTCCCATCTCCTCCCAGTGCTGGTATTGATGCCTATTCAGGAGGGCGTTGGAATTCGCCATCCGCCAGTGCGTTGCAGCGTACCTCTCAATCTTCCTGCCCGTTAGGTCCATCCTCCTGCTTTCTTTGTCAGGTGGGGGTCCGGACGTTGTTGGGACGTTTGCCCTTTTCCTGGCCGTTGCAGCGATGATAGAATCCGCTGTGACGGAACCCTTGATGTAAGCTGGGTCTTCGGAGGAGAATTTGTACTTCTTCTCGGTCCTCGGCGTTACAGATCTGCATGTAGCCGGGTCCTTGAAGGCCTCCTTTCCCTGGGCCGTGATACTCTTGAGCATGGGCAGGAACTGGCTCCTTGTCTGTATGGGGAGCAGTGTCTCGAGCAGGAAGTCTGCTTTTGGCTTCTCTTCCAGCTTAATTCCACAAGCTGTTGCCGCCTTTCTTACCACCTCATTGTATGCCCCAATGTCATCCGGTGGCGAAGGCCTCGAGGGGTATGTTTCTACCGCCTCCTCTGGGTTTTCGGCCTCGATGTCCTGCCATTCCTGGTCTTGGGCCGTCGAGGAACCTGAACCGTAGCTTGACTGCTGTTCCCCGTAATCCCCCTCTGTGTAGTAGATGTCCTCCTCCTCTTCGTGCTCCGAAGGTTCCGGAGTTTTCGGCGGCTCTTCGATGTCGAACTCTTCGATCTCCTGTACCTCAGCGACGGTCGTTGCCGGCTTCGGGGGGATCTTGTAACTTTTCATTTTTTCTTCGAAGTCCTTCTTTCTCTGAAGGATGCTCTCCATTTCGGCCTCGAGCCTTCTCTTTTTTCTCTGCATTTCTGCGGCCTGTTCGTCGTCGAGTGTTTCGGCCGCCCTTTTCGGCGCCGTCGTCGAAGCTTTCTTCGGCTCTTTTTCTTTCGACGTCGAAGTCGAAGGCCCTTTTTCGGGGGCTTGCTTCGATGACCTTTGCTTTTCGCTGGTCTTCTGCCTCCGGGAGTCCTTCTCGGAGGATCCGCTGGGCTCTTTTTCGGCGGATGCAGCTTCGGTCGTCGATTTGCTCGGCGCCGGTGCTCCTTTCGAGGCTCTGTGCTCTGACCTTCGAGGGTCTGCCTCAGGTTTTCGAGGCCCTGTGGGAGTTTTCGGGGTCGTAGACTCTCCTACCTTCTCAGGCGTACTCTTATCGATCTCATCGACCGTGAAGTCATCTGGTCCTTCGGCGATGTTGTCCTCATCGTCGGTGGAGAGGCCAAGTTCATAGAGCGTCGGGGCTTGGTCCTTGCCCTGCATCGTGTGGTGAGCCGTCCTCTGTCCTTCTCGAATTCGGAGTGTCTTCGGCTTGAAGACGGAGCAGGCGTTGCAGTCTCTGCTTTCGTGGTCGATTGGCAGGCAGAGGTTGCAGACTGGGTGCTGGTCCTTCTGTGCGAACTTGTGGTGGCAGTTCTTGCAGAATTTAAACGGCGTCTTGTACATCCCTGCGCTCAGGGGGCCCCCTGTGTGCGCATTCCTTCAAGGAGGTCGAAGATTTCGAAGTTCTCTCCTTTCTTCGTCGTCTCCTCACTAAAGGTCCTCTTCTGTCGATGTTCTTAGGTCTTCACCTGTGAATTTCTGCTGTATTTTCTTCTTTCCTCCTCCAAAACTTCTGGAGCTTCACGCGACGATCCAGACCCAACGGCGGAAAAAAGAATCTGAAGATGGCGCCCAAGGGTGGTAGCTTCCGCCGGAAGCACGCCGACGTCACCGAAAGGACACCAAATGGTGGGACGTCGACGCCCAACTGGGCTACGGAAAGAAAAAAAAAAAGAGAGAGAAAAAAGACTACGATTCCGGACCCAACCACCAGATTGCGGAATATGCACAGCATAGTGAATCCAGAAAGATTCACGCTGCAAAAATGTGTCTGATGTATCACAAGATCAACAATACAGTGACTTCATCCTCTTCAGTTGCCAAAGGGAACGTCAACCTAATTACTTAGAAGGTCATCATCAAGACACAAAACATTTTGAAAGCAACCATCGAAACAGAATCAATATTATTATTATTGAGAGAAGAAAGAAAAAGAAAGAAGCAAAGAAGCATGAAAAGAAAGATAGAAAGAAGGAATGACATAGGGTCACTAAGATAGAGTATGCTCATGAGTTTCTATCGACAGTTCATGTGAGTAGCCGGTATGGTGTGAAAAAGCAGTAGGTCATTTCAAATGGAACTTTTCAGCTGGTAGAAGGCATCCTGCTATCACATCAGGCACTACAAACAAAAGTAACACTAAAGTAGTAATAAAGTAAAAACAAAAATACTGGCACTGAAGGGAACCATGTTGTATGCGGATGAGCTCCTAGTGAAAGAACTAAAGGCAGTCACTCAAAGTGAAGTTAGCCAGTGGCTGAAGTAACCTGACCCACTGCATCATGCTACAGTGCACCTAAGCAAAATGCGAACAACACAAGAACAGACCAATGGATAAAGAGATGGGTCTGCAAACCCTTTTATGCAAGTGTATTATACATATAATTTTAGTAAAATTGGAAGGTTTTTGCTAACGCAATACATAAAAGTACCATCTATTTGTTTACCTTTTGCCATTCTTGAACAGCTAAGAGCTGGGTGGTGAAAAATAATTTGTGGAAAATTAACAGGATTATTTGGTAACCCGGCAATTATCCCTCTGCTTGTCCTAATTATCATTCTGAAACTAACTGGACAACTCTCAGATACATTTTAACAGATTTCTTTACGCATTTTCTGTTTTTAGGTTATATTTCAGACGGGAAAAAAACAAGGTTTAATTCCATAAACTAACATATTTACCGGCTTGGGATTAAAAATATAGACCAGGCCAGTAAACAATAGCGAGATGGCAAACCTACACGGTATGGCAAATGCCAGCAGACATTTGTCTTGGGCCCACTAAGGCATACTGCATGAAATGAAAATGTGTTTTGTAGAGCGCAGATAGTTGGCCAGAGGCGTCCAAGCGCATGATACACGGAGTCAGCCCACTTCAGCTGTTCGGTAACTTTACTGTGAATTACTGCATTCTGCTCTTTCACAAGGAACAACTCCTCACATAAAGAGGTTCCCTTCAGTGCAATAGACTACTATGGTAATATCTGTTTTTAGAGAAAAAAATGCATCTTAGGTTACCATACAATTTGGGTACCGTTTTTATTAGTAGTGTGGGAACGTTGGGTGGGAGGAAATTTGTGGATCCCTGCAGATTTTGGAACTTTCTCTTATAAAAATGTGTGAAAGAGCATGATTTTAGCCAAAATGTAAGGTTTAGCAGGGTGTTCTGGGCAAAAGAAAAGTTAATGGCATCTATGCAAGTCAGACCATTGTAGACTCCCCTGGGAGTCTAGTTCTCAGAAATGTCTGGGTTTGGTAGGCTTTTGCCCGTCAAACAGAGGGTGTTGTTCAAAGGGCATTGCATTACACACAAAGCCCTGTATGGAAAGGCGCCAAGTTACATTAAAACCCGCCTGGCCCCATACAAACCCGGTAGACGGCTGCGTTCCTCAGATGGTACCCTTCTAACCCAACCGCGTTTTAGATTATCCACCCTTGGTGGTCGCGCCTTCTCTAACATCTTTCCAGCGGTCTGGAATAGTTTACCAACCGAACTGCGCAAGGAATCCAACTTGCTGCCCTTTTGGAAAAAATTAAAAACAGTGCTTTTCCAGCAAGCATGGGGTGTGCTGTAATTTGATAATCGGCCGTAGAATTTGTTTGGCATATACCTGGTAAAGCGCTTAGAGACCCCGGGGTGATTACGCGCTATATAAATCAAATAAATAATACAAATAAATAAAAATTCCCTGAGTGGTGAGTTGGGTCCCAAGTATCTCAGCTATCCACTCTGCTGAGATGGGTCAATTTTCATGGAGAAAACAAGACGTATCTACATTGAATTTTAGGGCCTAGCGTTGAACAGGCGCTAGGCTCAGCCACACAAGTGGGGTACAGTATTCAGTCAGGAGAAGTGTGGGAATGAGGGGTGGTGAGAATTCTGTGGATCCCACAGATTCCCATATTTTCCCTGACAGAAATATAAGGAAAATGCATGATTTTCGCCAAAGTTTCATGTTTGCAGGTCTATTAGGGTAAGAAAGGGTAGTAGGATCCACGCATCTCAAACCACTCTGGAGTCTCCTGGGTGTCAAGTTTTCAGAAATGTCTGGATTTGGTAGATTTCGCTGGATTATGGCTAAGCCTTATCCCAAATTCCAAAGCTACCCACATCGCCAAAATGGGTCATTTTTCATAGAGAAAGTTTGATGTTTACACAATAAATTTTGTGGCCTTTCTAGTCGCAAGCGCTAGGCCCAGCCACACAAGTGGGGTACCATTTGTATCAGGAGAAGTGTGGAAATACAGGATAGACTAATATTTATCAGTGTCAATTGAATTGCTCTCTGTATTTGACTTTCACAAATAACCACTACTTCAAAAGCTCGGTATCTTGAACATATTTTTTAAAATGTATACGTTTCCTTCATTTAATAGATTTTGCCCTGAGAATTGCTGCATGGCGAGTATACCATGAAAAAAAACATTATAAGCTGGGAGGGGGGATCTCCGCTGGTAAGGGGTCTTGTCAAGGGGTCTGTCTCTTCTCAAGTCTCTCCATTACATATACAAATAATTCACTCTGATTGCTGAATTCTTTTTTTCCAGCGTGGAGCAACAAAGTCCTTGGAGCATCTCATAACATATGGTCCCAACTTACAGCATAAGCAACATACATATTCAACATGCATGTTCATCTGTGGCAAACTTATTAAGCACAAAATGTGTACATTTTAGAACATACTGAATTTAAATAATTCTTGTGAAGTTAACACACACCCAAAGAACTTCCATATTATTAAATGACAGATGTATGGAATTAAAAACAAAAAAATACCTAAATAGATCTAAAATTAAATGACCCCTGAAATCTCCTCATGATACCATAACTACCCCAGCAGTCATCCTGTAATAAATATCCACCACAAACAGCAACATGTTTTCTCTATACAGTGCACGGATACGTGTTGATATTATTTCTGGATCAGAAGGGAACAAATGTGAGTCAAAAGATATGATGCTGAGGAAGGGAGGTGAGATGGTAGGAGTAAGAAGGAGTTTGTCCTAATGTAGGGAAAAGAGCATTGCCCAGTCCTGAAAGAAATTGAATAAAGGGGCAGGAGAGAGGCTCTTTCTTTTTAACTGTACCTTCAACTGTAAGCTAAATCCCTACGTGCCTTTTACTGTACTGTACAGTGTTATAGCATTTGTATAACACTTACTACCCCCTATGTGGGGAGCGGAAGCACTTATCAACATGACTGGAATCCTGGACCATGTTGGTGTGTGGTTGAAAGTGTCTGTCTTGGTTTGAGCCTATGGCCCTCATTACTAGTGGAATAGAAAATGACCGGGTCACCAACAGTTTAGACAAGTCCAGACAGGTCCTTAAGTGTGGCATGGTGTCTGCGGATGCCACAGCACATTCAATGAGTAAGGCCATCATGCTGCACTACCATGCTTGGCAATGTTCCACTGGCTTCTCAGCAGATGTCCAGGAAACCCTCGTGCAAAATCCCTTCGATGGGGGGCAGGTATTCAAAGAGAAAGCAAACTATTCCCAGGAACGCTTAAAAAATATCAGGGCTTCGGTTCACTCGCTGGGCCTAGTATGATCAGGGATGCTGTTCCATCAACTACATTAGAAGTTTTGATGCTATTCCAGGTTGTAACCTTCATGGCAATACCAAACTTCAAAGCCACTCTAAGCACCTCAAAAGCTGTACCACATGTTTTGGGGCTAGGCTTGATCTATGGGACACCCTCAGCAGCAGATCCAATACCCTATTTCTCCCTGGCTCTGCTAGCACCAATACTGTGATATGCCCTACCCTGTATGCCACTATTTTACAGTGGGGGTGGGGCTCCAATTTTTTATTCAATTGGGAGACAATCAAAACGATAATATGTAATGTAATGTAAAATACATTTATATAGCGCACTGTCACCCAGCAGGTATCCTGGCGCTCCGATCACCGGCGCTATACTAATCAGACATGAGTGGGGGAAAGCATCTCTCAACCTACTCCCGGGGGAACAACCAAGTTTTCCATTTTTTCCTAAAAAGTTGTAGGTTCTCCGTCTGTCTCAGAGAGTTTATTCCATAGACACGAGGCTGTATAGCTAAAGGCCCTACCTCCTTTCCTCGCTCTCCTGATTTTAGATGTGCACATCAGATAGGCCGATGCAGAGCGCAGGCTTCTTGATGGTCTGTACCAAGAAAACCTGCTCTGCAATGGACTCGGCCCTTTTCCATGTGCCGCCTTTTGAACCATGCAGAGAGACTTAAATTAAATTCTCTGCAATACAGGGAGCAAATGGAGGTTCCTCAGAGAGAGGGATGCAGAGGATCTATGTTGTCTATTAAGGGCTAATTTAGCAGCCAAGGTCTGTACTCTCTGTAATTTTTTAATTAAGGAGTCTGGAGCTCAGAGTAGCAAGGCATTACAATAGTCGAGCCTGCTCATAATAGCGCTCCTAACCACCTGTGCCCTTACAGAACCCGGTAAAACAGGTTAAATTTTCCGTAGAGCTCTTAGCAGTAATAGGCAGACGCCAACAGTTTTATTAACTTGAATGTCCAATTGTAAGGTGTAATCAAACATCACCCCTAAATTGCGCACTGACTGAGATGGTAATATGGGTTTAGCAGATAATAAAGGCCAAAAATCAGCTTGGAGGGGACGGGGAAGCTTATTAGCTGTAAACTGCAAAATGTCAGGTTTTTTTCTCCATTAAACTGTAGGGAATTACCCCTAAGCCAATCAGCAGTTCTCCTCATGCATTCATGAAACTTATCTAATGGCACTGCCTGATTCCCCTCCACCGGGAAAACAAGCTGAGTGTCATCGGCGTAGTTCACAAGTTCAATACCATACGATCTTATAATGGGGATGAGGGGGCGCAGATAGATATTAAAAAGAATTGGGCTTATTGCAAAGCCCTGAGGAACCCCATGTACACTGGGGCTAAAATTGGACATAAAAGGTGTCATAGCCACTGCCTGCTGCCTGCCAGAGACTGCACCTCCAATTCCAGCTTCTTTAAGTATTTCTATTAAGATGGTAGGGTCATCCAGCTAATCCTCAATGGCTACACTACCATTTCTGCCCTACACTCCTTCAGCAGGACAAGTTAAAGTAAAGTTCCTGAGCCAAGTTTAGTTGGCCCTGTATGGGAGGGATTGGATGGCATCCCTAGATGTCCATTACCTCTATATTCACCTAATGATCATTTCCCATTCACAGTGGGATCATAGTACTCTCAATTCAGAGTCCTACCATTTGGAATGATGACTGCACCTTGCACTATTAAGAATGAGTCAGAGAATGGCTTTTTCATTAGGAGCGTACGTTTTGCCCAATCCCACTGGCTGTAGAAATAGTGTCTCATAAGGTATGTGGTGTTCGCCATGTGAAGGCCAAGACTGTTCATGTTGAAGACTTTTCAGTCTGTGTAGTGCAGCCTTTTTGTCTTTCTATCTGGTGGGTTCTGCGAGAAAGGCATTTGAGTTCAATTTCAAGGAAGAATCTTGTACCGCTAGATTTTCTTATAAAGGGTGTAAGAACTTGGTGAGCGTCATATGGGGTAGTAGGTGCATGCTGTATGTCTAGCTGTTAGTCTGTGGATTGAAGGCCCCAAAAATGGCTTTTAAAAGCAGCCAAGACTACTTGTGAAAATGTCTCATACAAGCCCCCATATTCTCGCATCTGGGAGGTAGTAAAGTCCTACGCCACGGCCTCCCAGATGCCACACTAGGGCATTCTACATGCACGTCTCATCCAGGGCCTGGGAAAATATGATAATATGACCCCCCCCCCCATCCTGATGGTGCTCCATGAGCTACCCCAGCAGCGTCGTTAAGAAGCTATCATGTACAGTGCCTCTGCTTATCTTGTAGACAAGTTCACCATCTCTGGCGGAGCTTGGCACACCCGTAGTCAAAGCACCATCAGATTTCAAACTAAGAAGTGCGAAAAAGAAAAAAAAAAGTCATCAGGCCTTTTCCATCTATGTACTCAGGATTTAGAACATCCCCATATCCATCATAACATCCCCAACAGTACTCCAATGTAGGAAAGAGTTGATGACACCTCTTAAAAGAACACTACATCACAATGCGCCAAACATTCCTCAACCCTGCTCCATATTCTCTTACTCGTTAAATGTAACCATGAAAAGCACTCTTCCCTTTTGGCTAGGTATGCGCTATACAAATACTACATACATACATACAAGTGAAACAAGGGCTCACCAACTATGGAGGATGGCTACAACTTTTCTATAAAAGGTTACATGTGTCCTCCACAGGGGATAGAATCAGCTACAAAGCTGTTGCTGCTTTGTATACTATTGTAGTTAAGGAAGAGATATCTTCTGAAGGAGGGCCAAAAGATTAAGGGATATCCCTTTCTGAAGTTGTAACCAGGCCACTTGGATGGTATACATCAGAATACAAGCCAGCATCAGAGTAATCCTTTTCTGTGTAGTCATGGCAAGGGCCAAGGAGAAGGGCCCAAGTAGTTCTAACATCCAGGCAAACCTCTGGGCACCGAGAAGGTGCTCTGCCAATAATAAGTATCAATTATGCCTTAACATTTTCCTTCCATACTTGGATCATTTCAGCCGTCTTCAAAGGATGCCCAAGGATGTTTGTGAGAGTGCCGTCAGTGGTAAAGGCAGCACCGGACAAACGGAGCTGGGGTAGATTTCTTATTAGGTGCCAGAACCTGCAAGATCGGACTCACCTTTGGGCAGCAACCAAAGGGTACCAGTGACATCCTGAATAAACCTAGTATAGCCAGCTGAGTCAGCCAATAGAGTAGTGATCTCCAGCATCATCATTTTTCAAAGTCCGGGAAGAAACCAGTATCGGGGAATGGCATCAAAACTCAAAAAAGTCTTGAGAACGAAAGTTTCCTCAAGAAAGAAGAGGACTTCTCCTTCCGAGGGGATTTTTGCCTTTTTTGTGAGAAGTGGAAACTTACCTGAAGATGAAGATCAATACTTTGGCATGTCCCTGCAAGCTTTGGTCAAAATAGCATGGCCTCCATTTTCTTGATGCCCTTTAAGTACATCAGTGAACGGAAGCCATTTGCTGGAGAGGTGTGGTCTGAGCCCAGACACCACATGCACAGATCAAGTGGATCTGATAAGGATATTTTGAGGTGGCATCTGCAACTGGGTTTAAACCCTGAAATCCTAGGAGACATCTGACCTAGTTGCTGCTGAAAAGTTGAGGAATAACATCAAAGGACTGAGAGACTTCTAGACCCGCATCAGTTTGGGGCGGAACAACAGAAAGTGACAGCAGAGTGCTAGTCTGCATTATACATTTCCAGATGTTGTCAGCTCATAGGCATGCAGAGTTGTAGGTGAGGTCACATGTTGCTACAAGGCTGTGCTAGGGGAAAGTTTCCTAAACTAGCCTGGAAAATGGAGGGCAATCTAAGGTGAGGAATATGCAAAAACATGTAGCCAATCTCAGTGAATACAAAGAGAGCACTGACAATAGATGTGAGGAAAAACTCAAGATAACCACTGAATAGTAATCTGCCAATGTGAAATTTACTTGGCCTGCATATCGCTGTGTCATTTCCAAAAGGGATTCCCATGCTTAATGTAGAGTTTTTTGGCATAGTTTTTTTTTCTGGTAAGGTCACCAGAAGGAAAAAGAATGTCTTTAAAAACAACAAGGTTGACCTGAAAGGAACCTTAGTACTGGGAAGGCCCCGGGAAAGCCATTGCGCTTTATAAATATTATTTCAGTTCAAGATAGTGGGAGGAGTTTGGAGAGGGAACATAGCTCTGACTCGGATTTTGAAAACTTCTCGTCTGCTGGATTTAGCAAGTGCAAGGTACTCTGGGAAAACAAATGGCCACCGAGCCCACTCGGAGGGTAGGACATGCAATGAAGGAGAAGGGGGCGTCACAGACAGAGGTCCTGAAAAGACTCGGGCCACTTTCTACGGGCATACTTCAATAACCTTCCTCTAGTCATTTGCCTCTCACGATTTGCTTGTAACAAGAAAAAGGATGCCTACTGCCTGCTTAGGGAACATTGGAAGACACATTCATGCATCTGGCCTTAATCTCTGCTTCCTAAAACTAGAAGCTGCAAAACAAATTCTTGAGCAGGCTTTTATGGGCAATAAAGCCCATGTCTGTGGAAACAGGCTGCCGCTTGGGGATATGAGTACTGGTTTCCATTACAATACTTTTCAAGAGCACTGAGGTCTCTAGTAATCAGTCCACTAGTCACCAGCAAAGACAATGTCTTGAAACTACAGCTAGGACTGAAGTGACTGGCCATTTGTTCGTATGAACAATTATCAGCATGGGTGACTGAATTAGCTTGGTAGCAGGGAAGTCGCTGATCTCCATGGCTTCAGTGAAAGTTCAATCTGAGAAGTTGGAAGGATATATGGGGCCTTTTCAAGGCAGGTGGCCGAGAACCCATTCTCACGCTCTGTCATGGGAACGTGTGACCAGTTGGAGATTTCCTCATGAGAAGAGTCTTCAGTAGTAGTGGGATTGCAGGCGCACCAAGAGGTGCAAGTCCAGAAACAGAAAGTCTACATGTTTGCATATATTGCTGCCGCGCTTTTCTGGAAGAGATGTTGGAGGTTGGATCAGTTTTGATGGTGCCAGGCAGAAAAGACATTTGAAGAGTCCCATTTGACTTGCACTACTTTGGTCCCACTCCTAACGTTTTAACAGGACAGTGTGAGGCCTGGAGAAAGTTTTTAACATTTGATGCTCTCTGAGATTACAACAGAAGGAGTGGCTTTGATTTCACATGAACTTCCTCTTTTGTTTCCATTTCCTCCCACGCATTTTCAAGGGCTGTAGCCCAATGCAGATGTTTCTAGATATGAAAATGCTATTCAATGTCCATGCTTTACCCGGTCATAAATTGCTCGCTTCTGGAAAGGTGGCCCTTAATATGAGGTCATTTCTTTATTTAAGTTTCTGTAAAAACAATATTTTGAGGAAAAAAAAATAATACTCACCAAAAGGCGGCATGTAGCAACAAGGGAACTGTCCCATCGGTATAAGCTTCTGTGAACATCCTCAGAATCGTTTAGTGATTATTCTTGCTCCACTGCTGCTCTCTAGTGGACTCGTGATGTAATATTCTGTTTTGTACTGTTGCTAGTATGAGCAACTATGTCCTGCGAGGATTTTTCGTTTACAACCGTAGATTGCTGTAGGTACAGGAATGTCCATGCACAAAATCCTCGCAGGACATTGTTGCTCATACTAGCAACAGTACACAACAGAATATTACATCACCTTTTGGCGATGTATTATTTTTTTTCTAGAAACCTAAATAAAGATAACACCTCATAATAAGGGCCCTTAAGTTGACATTGCATGTGAATTTTATTTATTTATTTATTTATGAGACTTTTATAGCGCCTGATTCACCCCATAGGGGTATCTCTGTGCTAAGACTCGTGTGGCCCTACCTAGGAAGAGTTAGAACAATGCAGTTTTCAGGAGTTTTCTGAAGGCCAAGAAGTTTGTACACTGGCGCATCTGTAAGGGTAGTTGGTTCCAGTAGCGGGGGGCTAGATGGGAGAAGGCTTTGCCCCCCTACGTGGCAATTTGATACGGGGAATGCGGAGGAGTGCTTGGTGGCTTGACCTCAGGGACCTGGCCAGTGTGTATCTGACCAATTTTTGGGCTAGATAGCTAGGGCCCATTTTGTGTAGTGCTTTATACACCATACAGCAGATTTTGAACTTAATTCTCTTTTTTATTGGGAGCCAGTGGAGTTTGCGGAGAAGCGAGGTAGAAGGGGTTCTGGGAGGAGCGTTGCTCACCAGACGAGCAGCGGTATTCTGGCCTATTTGCAATTTGTTTAAGGATTTTTCTTTGGCGGAAATCAACAGGGCATTCAATAGTCTAGGCGGCTGATGATCAGTGCCTGGATTAGGGTTTTTCGTGTGGCTGATGGCAGCAAGGGAAAAACCTTTTGGAGGATGCCGAGAGTGTGAAAGCATAGCCTGGTTGTGGTGTTAATGTGTTCCTCTAATGTTAGTTCCTGATCAACTCGCACTCTTAGGTTTTTCACTATCTGCTTTTGGGGAAGGGCTGGTCCTAATTCCCCTGGCCACCAATTGGGGGACCATCTTATTTTTGCTTCTCAAAAGAACATGATCTCAGATTTATCAGTGTTCAGTTGGAAGAAGTTGTCCCTCATCCATTGCGCGATGCCTTTCATTCCTTCCGAAAAGGTGTTTTGAATGTGCGGATCTGATATATCGAAGGATAGGAGAAGTTGCGTGTCATCAGCGTAGGAGATGGGGATAAAACCTAGTTTCCTTAGTAGCCCTGCCAAGGGGGGGTAACATAGATATTGAGTAATGTGGGGCTTAAGCAAGAGTCCTGCAGAACTCCCTTGGTGACAGTAGTGGTCTGGGAACGGTATGGGCCGAGGTTGATTGTTTGTGTTCTATTAACTTAAGAAGTCAGTCAGCCAGTAAAAGGCATTACCCCGAATGCCTGAGGCGTTTGAGCAGGATCTGGAGGGAGATGGTATTGAAGGCAGCAGACCGGTCGAGCAGCACCAAAAGCACTGCCCGGCCACTGTCCGCTTCCATTCGGATGTTATCAGTAACTTCCACCAGTGCTGACTCAGTGGTGTGCCTTGAGCGAAAGCCAGATTGTGATTGGTCAAGACGATTAGCGGAGTCGGCGAACTCTGATAGGTGTTTATTTACATGCTTTTCCAGTAGCTTACTGTATAGAGGGGGCAGAGAGATGGGGCGGTTGTTAGTGACATCATCTACAGGAGCTTTCGGGTTTTTCCTTATGGGGATGACCTGTGCTGCTTTCCACTCAGTGGGGAGGATACCTTCTTCTAAGGAGCTGTTGAGGATAGAGCAGATTGATGCCGCAAGAGTTTTGGATAGCATAGCAGAGGTCTTGAGAGGTAGGGGATCTAATGGGGATCCAGATTTGAGTGTACTTAGGAGGGTGTCTACTTCTGTAGTGGTGAGAGCTGGAAAGATTTCAAGGGTAGAAGTGTCAGTTACAATGAAAGGAGGGTCTATGTGAAGATCAGAAATTTTTCTTATTTTCTGCGAGAGGTGGTTAGCGATGTTGTAACAGAGGATTTGGGATGGGGCCTTTTTTCGATGTTGCAAGCTTCTGAGTTGGTGAATGATTTCAATATCTGGAACAGTGTGGGGGGGGGGAGTTTTCTGCTTTATCGATCTGTAGTGCTATGTGTGATTTAAGAGTTGATTTCAAGTTTTTATGGTAAGCTGCTAGTGCACTTTTAAATCGATTTTTGTCTAAAGGTTTTTGTGAAGGTCACCAAACACGTTCTAATTTTTTTACAGTGGCTTTTTTCGGTTCTGAGGGTAGGGAAGTATCATGGGGTGTGTAAACGTTTGTTGAGGTTTCAATGGGGCTAAATGGTCTATAGTGGATAGCGGACTTGTTGTTAGAGAAGCAAGTCGTTTCTCCGTATTGTCGGAGTTTAAGTTGTAGGGAGGGGTGAAGGCTTCCTGGAAGTTTATAGGTGCAATTTTATGCCATTGTCTGTATTTCCTAGTAGATTTAGTTTTAGAGCCCATACGGCATTGTGGGCCACTGATGGTAAAGTCTATCATATTTGTTTTACTAGTGACCATTTATGGAGGTCGCACCCCTTTCTTTAAAGAAGCCGCATCTAAAGAAAGGGGCGTAACCTACATTAAAGTAAAACTGCGGCATGGGGGCTTTGACCCAAAAAAAAGGTTCTGTTTTATCAAGTTGACAAACAGTTGTTTTTTTGGGGTAAAAGCGCCCATGCCGCGCTTTCACTTTAATGAGGACATTTCTAGGCAAGGTCTGCTACTTAAGGAAGGCTAAAGACAGTCAAGTGCAAAGTCTTCATACTTCATTGTTTTGATGTTTTGGATACTTCTGCCTGGAGCCAGCAGGGTACACAACGGTTGTGCCTGCCCTCTAGCCAAAAAATGAAAATTTGAAAGGGCATCACTCCCAAACCAGTTCCCAGACTTTAGGCAGTGGATCCACATCACGTCTAGAAAATTAGTATAAATGTGAGACACAAAGCATTCCACTTTTTCCAGTTCAAAGTTCCTCTTGAGCAAGGGAGTGCTCTTTAGATAGCTCAAAGAGTTATGGAGATCCAGGGATGAAGTGTGCATGACAACCTGTCTCCCAGAGGTAAGAGAACATCATCACCTAACATTGACACAACCTGCTGGAGAACCTATGGGTCTGCCTTTTGCCTATAAACCAGACTGTGTGCTCAAAAAGGGAAGAAAAGTTCCTGGCCCTGCAGGAGGAGTGACTGTCCCGGAGGAGAAGCCAAGGGTGTTAGCCGCATGTTGAGCATGCAGAAGAGCCGATTTGTACCAGGAACATAACAGATGGCAACCCGAACTGGGAGGAGCCATCTGGCCTCCCTATGTGGTTCACGTGACAAACTGTATGAAGTAATAAATCCCAGGTGACAGCATACTGCCCAGAATTACTGCAGCGTGACCAGAGAGATGGGTTATTTTGCTGCCCAGCAACACACCTGTAACTGAAAACACCCCATCCCCCCCTCCCAAAAGGCATTAGGCCACAACTGCCAAAGACGAGCAACCACTGCCAAGGTCCACCATGCAGCTTGTTCACAGTGGCAAAATCTGAGAGGCGGAACCTCTGCCCACGATCCTGTGCCTGCAGAAGAGAACGCGGGCTGTGCGAACACAAGGAGTGCACCATCAAACATCATGCCCAAGCCGCTTCACAGCAAACACCACAGGGTCAAAAACTGAGAGACTGTGTATTGTACTTAAAGTGATAAGCCTGCACGTTATGGAGAGTAACAATGGCCAGTGCGAACTCTTTCTCAAGATCCAAACAGAACCCCACAGATGTGCGTGTAGAACCATGTAGCTGAATCCCCATTTACTGAGGGTATTATTTTGTGGAATAAGAGCTCTACTGCTCTTCCCCCTCCTTGGAGGAATCCATTAGAAGCCCCTGAAAATTAAAGCCCCTGCAGACACCACATGCTCAAGCCGAAGCACCTCTAAGCCATTAAGAACAGTTCATGCCCTTCCAGTCACCTTCAACACTACTGCTTTCAAGGAACCCCAGAGCCTGGACATCCTCTGCACAGAATGGACGAAGGTGAGGACATAACCGGTATTAGTCTATTCGGGCCAGGACAGGCCTTGTTTGACTGCAACCGCAGTGACCCCCTGCAAGGTAACAACGTATCATGTGACTCACCGAGTATCCCACACTACCCATGTCCACAATCGCAGACAGACCACACCACCACTCACACCACATCCTCACAACACAGATATCAAACCTCATACACATTCCACAAACCATCATGAACCCACAAATTACCAAACACACACCAACTTATGTGTATTAACCACATTGTGTAGTACTTCATAATTCAGACATGGCAGGACTAACCAGCTATCAAACTAAATGCACTATTTGTCACAGAAACATGGTTCTCTCCCATATCCTCAAGCAACCTATCTGTCCATATTCCCATATGGTACAGCATTCAAAATGCAGACGGAACACAAAAGATTCACAACATCTTCTACAAGTCCTACTGGGCCTGCAGAGAAGAAAACAAGTGACACTAAGATCCATGGAGCATCATGCCACTTCCCGCTCTCAGCAGCCTTCCACCTTATCTATAGGCCTCAACGACTAAAATAAGACTTCACAGACAGATTTGCATTCCTTTTCACGATCTCAGCCATCAAACATGCCCATAGCACCATTCGCAGTAACTTCAACCTCATAAACAACCAAGCATGAAGCAAGCCGGCCACACCCCTGTCCCTGCTTCCAAGACTGATTTTGGCCCTGGCTTCATTTGGCAGGATACAATTGTCTTGCCAATTTTGTACCTGCATGCATAGACAGTCACTTGCCCATGCTCTGTTGACAGCCATCTCAGACTGTTCTTAGAGCAGAGGTACAGTTAAACATTGTACTAGGCCTTACTTTGTTACATTTAATTTTGAAATGTTCCTCTCCTTGGCCCTGGATACACAACGGCCAATCAACACCAACCCCACGAGTATTTCTTGCTCCCCAGCAAAGAAGTGCATACTGGGAAAAGGAACACAAATATAGAGGTTGGGAGGAAGGGGGAGTGAGGAACATTACCAGAAGGCAGGCCAGATTTTCCCACTCTAATCAAGATACTGAAAGTGGTGTATCTATTAATATTGAATATGCTGCATAAGTACTGCAAATCTCTCTAGGGGATGCTTGCCTCAAACTCAGCCTGAGATCTCTTGAACAACCAAATATAGCTGGCATGCCATGCTCATGTAGAGTCCTGATTCATCAAACATTCTGTACACCCAAGTGTCACTTGAACGTAGAAAACTTCAGAAAGCTAGAATCCGGATTTGGGTATTTTGCCAAACACTTATTCCACTTATGGTTTGGAAAATTCTGCTCATACGGCATGTTTTCCACAATTGGGAGACAAGGGGGAGGGGCAGGATTGTTAATATACTCTTGTGAGGGGCACATTTTAGCCATTTACAAAGGTGGTTAACTCCTATCATAAGGTTCACTTTGTGGATATTAACAAACCTTCATAATGTATGTTAATACAAAATTTGCTTCGTGTATTTGGTGAACAAAAAGCATGGAGTAAATGTGCAAACAGTGTGAAACCAAACATTTGCAATGCAATCGGTCTCGCCTTTGGGACCTTATATGTATTTAGCTATGCAGCACATTAGCCTGGGTGCTGAAACATCTACTGTTCTTTTTTTTTTTTTTAACTTTATTTTTTCAGCATGATAAACAACATAGTCCCCCCCAAAATTGGCATCAGTTGGGATAAACACAGGTGTACACAGTTCACAGTCCTAGTATGGCTCCAACAGTTGCAGATATAACAGGATGCAATGATGGGATATCATGCAAGTATAGAAACTGACAGTAAGGAACCTTGTGCGCAGTCATCAGGGCATCACCCCACCACCAACCCTCCCTCCCCAACGCCCGCCTCCCCTTCCTCAGGTCCCGATTCCTCAGAGGAGAACAATTCAGCACTAGTTGCATCGGACTCGTTGTCAACCGACCCCACAGCGCACATCATACGCCATGCGAGCAGGTCCTCCTGCAGCCGTTCATCTTTACGCGTATGCTGCATGTGCGTCTCCTCAGCCAATGTCCATTCCCCGACATCCCGAAGCCACAATGACATGTCTGGTGCCCTCTGTCCCATCCAGGTAATAGCCACCTGTCTCCTAGCCAGCACCAAAAGCAACTGCAGCATTTTATATGACAGATTCCTCTTCCTAGGTTTGGGGACCAGGGCCAACAAGCAGTGAAGTGGGGTCAGGTCAAGATGCAGGCTCGTGACTTTCCGGATGTGGACTACTACTGCCCTCCAGAAGTCCCCGACCAGCGGGCACTCCCAAGCTAGATGGAGAAATCCGGCCCGACTGTACCACATCGAGGACAGGCATCCGATTTATCCTCGGCAATGCGGTGCAAGGCAACTGGGGTCATGTAGGTGCGGTGCATAAAATTAAAATGGATTCGTTTGAAACGTGCGTTACACGATACCTTCCTGGTAAGTGTCCCTATTTGTTTTCGTTGCCCCGGGTCTAAAGCGACCCCTAGATCCGCCTCCCACGCCGCCCAGGACGGGGATATCGGGGGGGGGCCCGAGTCACATCTCAGCGCTGTATACAACAGCATTATCCGTCGCCGTCCCGTGCCGCACGACAATAGGATATTCAGAGTATGGGACATCTGGGGCGCCTCCGGGTATTGTGGCCAGGTCGCCCTCGCCATGTCCTGCAGGCCTCTGTAGTGAAGATACTGACCCCCAGTGAGACTAAAGGCCTCCGTAGCTCTTTCCAGGGTCACGAAGGATTCGTCCGGATATAGGTCCGCCAAGGTTTCACAGCCGCCCTCACGCCATTCTCGGAACGACATGTGTTCCTCCATTAACGTGACCAGTGCCAATATCCACACCGGCAGCTCCATATGAAAGGGGGCCCGTCTCAGCACCCTTTCCACAACTCGCTGCCAAAGTCCCGCAGTGTGCCGGACAATATACGGCAGGGAGTCATCCGCTCCCCTACCCCGCATCAGGGCCACTTGTAACGTCCTCTCATCCTCGCTGCCCGCCAGGAGTCGCAACTCCCAATTGTCCGTACCCGCGAACCAGCGCGCAGCCGGCAGAAGTTGAGCCGCATAGTAGTATAGATCAAAACGCGGGGCCTCTAGGCCCCCCTCCTCCCAGCGTCTAACCACCGTGCGCAATGCAACTCTGCTGCGCCTACCCGCCCAAAGTAGGGAGGTGAGCAGCGTATTAACTTTGTTAAAAATACGAGGAGGGAGAGGACACAGGGTGTTCTGTAGGGTATACAATACTCTAGGCAACATCACCATCTTCGAGACGGCCAACCGTCCCATGAGAGAGAGTGGGAGCGTATTCCAGAAGGATACGGACTGTTGTAGGGAACTGAGCACTCGGTCGGCGTTCCGGGCTAGCAACTGCTCATCGGAGACGGCCACTTGGATTCCCAGATAGCGGAAGGCCTCCATCTCCCACCTCAGTCCCAGGGGCGGGAAACCCACTCTAGGGTCTTCACCACAGCCCGCTAGGGGAAAGATCAGGGACTTCTCAGGATTAGGGCGCAGCCCAGAAGCTGCACCAAAACGATCCAAGTGTCGTAACAGGAACGGCAGCGACTCCTGGGGGGAGGTCAGGTAGAACAGCGCGTCATCAGCGTATAGCGAGACTAAGTGTACCGCATTCCCCACTTGTATTCCCCAGGGGGCCATCTCCACACGGAGTGACACCGCCAGGGGCTCAATCGCCAGAGCGAAGAGGAGCGGTGACAGGGGGCACCCCTGACGGGTGCCCCTGCCCAGCTGCCACTCCTCCGAGCGGGCCGCTCCGAGTCTGACCCTGGCCGTAGGCGCACGGTAGAGAATACGGATCCAGGCGCGGAAGAGGGGCCCCACCCCGGCCATTTGAAGCAGCTCCAACAGGTACCCCCAGCTAACAGTATCGAAAGCTTTAGCCAGGTCTATCGAGACCAGGACCTGAGGATCCTCCCTGTCACGCACTTCATGTAGAACGTGGTTTAAGCGCCGAAGATTCATGGCGGTGTTGCGGCCCGGAATGAACCCGCACTGATCTTGATGAACTAAGCGCGCCATATGTGGCGCCAGCCGGGTGGCCAAGATCTTAGTGAGGATTTTTGCATCGGTATTAATTAAAGTGATTGGTCGGTAGGCCGCGGGATCACAGCTATCCCCACCCGGCTTCAGGAGCATGCAGACCTCACCTTGTTGCATGGTAGGCGGGAGTGTGACACGCTCCAATGCTTCATGGTAAACCTGCAGAAGACGCGGAGCGAGGGTATCCGCAAACGCCTGATAAAACTCTGGCGGGAAACCGTCTCCACCCGGCGTCTTAGCCGACGGTAGGGCGGCCAACGCCACTCTGACCTCATGAAGTGTTACTGCAACGTCTAGGTCCTCCGCATCCTCCTTAGAGAGGGTCTGGAGAGTCAAACCGCGCAGGTATGGCTGATACGATGCCTCTGTCACTAGGGGGTCCGCTGTATACACCTTTAGTAGATGAGTACGAAGCACCCCAAGGAGGTCCAGTTCCGAGTGCACCAGTTCCCCAGCGGGGTTTCTCAACGCCACGATCCGTGCAGGTGCCGATTCCCTACGGAGAATCCAGGCCAGCAGTCGGCCCGATTTGTCCCCCTCACGGTGGAGTCGCTGTCGATATCGGCCAAGAGTGAACCTATCAAGGCGGTCGAGGATATCATGAACGCCCTCTCGGGCCGTCCGCTCAGAGTCTAGGCTCAACCCATCCGGGTCCGGTAAGGACTGGCAGTGGCTGAGGCGCTCCTCAGCACGCTTGAGTTCACTGAGCAACTGTCTCCGGACTCCATAAGTCAGTCCCATACACGCGCCCCGTACAACTGCCTTAAGGGCGTCCCATTTGGTCGCATAAGGCATGTTACCAACTCCCCAGTTCAAATCCATGTAGGTACGTAGGGTCGTCTCCACATGGTCCCGTCCCACCGGATCCTGCAGGAGATCCCCCGGCATCCTCCAGGTCCTCGGGCGGGAGGACCGGTCCACCCATTGTACTACGCATGTTACAGGCGAATGATCGGATAAAAACCGAGCCTGATGAGTGACCGATAAGACCAGGGATGCGCCGACATTGGCAGCAAGGACTCTATCGAGCCTACTATGTGTATTGTGTGTGGGGGTATAACAAGTGTAAAGCTTCAGTCACGGATTACCGAGGCGCCACACATCGACAGCACCCAGGTTATCCATCACCTCCCGGAGACGCGCCGTCATCCGTGGTTTCATGCCCGCGCGGGGAGGATGCCTGTCCAGCAGTGGATCCAGTACACAATTAAAATCTCCAAACCAGAGGAGGGGGGCATCTAAGTCTGACACTATAAGCTCCTGTAAGCCGGAAAAGAAACTCGGGTCATCTACATTGGGTGCATAGGAATTCACCAGCAGGAAGTCCCTCCCATCCAGCTTCACTCGTAGAAGAATATATCTGCCCTCAACATCTGCCTCGACATACTGGACCGCCATGGGAACCCCGGGTGCCACCCAGATCAGGACCCCCCTAGCATAGGTAGAGAAGGAGGAATGGAACATCTGACCCCTCCACTTCTTCGCCAGCTTAAGAGCACCCTCCTCATTCATATGCGTTTCCTGCAAACACGCCACAGAAACTCCATGGCGGCGAAGAAAGGACAGTACCCTGTGTCTCTTTGAGCAAGTGCCCAGGCCACGCACGTTCCAAGTTAAAAATTTGTATCCCATAAGCATTGGCCTTGCCCATCCGGGCAACCAAGTCTAGCATCTGCCAGCAGCCTCCCAGGGGCGCGAACAACGGTACACTCTATGCCAAAAACAGTTCCCCCCCCATAATCCCCCCCAACCCCATAGTCCCCCCAACCACACAACCTCCGAAGAAATTCCCTCCCCTCCCCCACCCATGAGCAGGAGTGGTGCAACAGGAAAACATGCCACCCCGCCCTCTCCCTGCCAGTGCCATCCGAAGACAGCGGAACTCAGAACCCCATCAAAAACAGTCTCCCTACCCCCACCCGCGAGCAAAAGGACAGCAACAACCAAAAACGCCACACTGCCCTTCCCCTGCCAGTGCCAGGACGTGCACAGCCACCCCATAAAACCCACTCGCCCCACACTCACACACAACCAATCAGACCCGCCCCCGCTCCCCCCCAACTCCCCAAGGACCCAAAGTTCCAGGACAGTCTCTGGGAACGTCCAGGAAAGACAGTTCCGATGCTGGGCGACGATGCGCCATAAACTCGTGGACCCCACACCACGTCTCCCCGTCCAACTGGGCACCAGCCCTCTGCTTCAGCCAACCATCCAGGGCCCCCAACACCAGGTAGAGACAGCATTGATCTGATAGAGATCCAGGAAGGGGGGCCACCCCACCTCCGAGGACAACAACGCCATAACAAGACAGTACCTTATATCAGAGCTCACTCAAGCTGTGGTTCAGAAAGGCCAGTTTCCGGCATCACCGGAGCAGCGGAGTGCGTATCCGGCAAAGTTTCCTGCAAGGTATCCGGGACCAGGATCTCGCCAGGTGCAGGCGCCTCAGGGGACTCCGGGGCGGCCCCCGTTGACGATGGTCTCATGTGGAGTGCTCCATCCTCCCCCCATGGTTATCCGAGGCTCAGCAGAACCCCGAGATCTGGATCTGCGTCTTCCTCTGCCTCGTCGGCGCCGCTGGGGCCGGGTCCCCCAGGTCTCGCGGGGGCCGCCCCGCTCACCAGGGGGTAGGTCGTCTCCCCGTATCTCGAGCCACTCCCACACCTCCGCTGGGGACTCGAAGTGAGTGCGGCCCTGGGAGAGCACCTTGAGTTTGGCTGGGTAAAGGAGCATGTATTGTAGCTTCATTTCCCGGAGTTTCTGCTTAACTCCCAAGTAGGTCTTCCGCTGCTCCTGCACCTGTTGAGTATAGTCCGGATAGATGGAAACACGGCTATTTTCAATTGTGAGGGACTCCATTTCTCTCGCGGCCCGCAGGATACAATCACGGTCTTTATAGTTCAGAATCTTTGCGATCAGGGCTCTAGGAGGCTCACCTGGCTGTGGAGGGGGGACAAGGGCCCTATGCGCTCGCTCAATGACAAAGACACTGGACAGGCCGGTCGGGCACAGCTGGGTGCGGATCCACGTCTCCAAGAAGCGCTCAGCGTTACCCGCCTCCAGGCGTTCCGGTACGCCCAGGACCCTGATGTTACTCCGACGGGCCCTGCCTTCCGCGTCCTCAGCTCGTCTCTCCAGTGCACGGGTAGTGGACGTCAGATGGGCGACCGATTTTTGCAAGGAAGCCACTTCAGTCTGTAACTGGGCAATATTGCCCTCCGCGTCTGAAACCTTGTCCGCTACTTTACGGAGATCCGTCCGGAGCAGGTTGACATCTATAGAGACAGTCTCGATCTGCCTCTCCAAGGCAGAATGGGATCCCTGAATAGCCTTCAGGATCTCCGCCCGGGAAGGCTCCTGTGGGCCATCCCCCCCATCCTCCGGGCCCGTCTGCCGCGTGATCCTCGGCGATGGCAGCCGTGGGGTGGTATTCTGCACAATGGTGTTGGGTTGAGAGGATTTTGCAGACCTATCCTTGCGGGTCGCCATCTTGAGGGGCAGAACGTGAGCCCTCCCAAACCGTCCCAGCAAGTTCCCGCCAGGTCCCACTGGCCAGGTGTAGAGCACAGCGGTAGTTCAAAGACGGGATTACCAGGAGAAATGGCAGCCCAGTGGTGGCGTCAGGCAGTCGCGGTCCGAACGGCGACTCCCTCCACGAGAGAGGGGAAGTGGCGACCAGCAGTCCACGGTGCACCCACCGGGCCAGGCGGGAGGGCCTCTGACGATCTGGTCGATAGAATCAAACAGGTTCTCCGCCAACCAGTGCATCCGGGACGAGCCCCCTCACCTCCAAGGAGCGACAGAACAATCTCCAATCCCTCAGAGGTACGATTCCACGTGGGCCAGGAGTATCACAGTCCGTACGCCGCCGCTGCGCAGGAAGGAAGACGCCCCGGCACCCGGGCAAAATGGCGTGTGGGCAAGGGAGGGGCACCAAGCCACTCGCGTCCGCCGGGGTACAGCACCTCAGGCCACCGCAGGCTCCCCGTCGAAGGGCCGCTATAGTCCACCGTCCTGGGGAGGGACGGAGGCCGCAATCTCCACACTCGCAAAGAAACCAAGAGGGGCAGCCCGCTCAGGCCGCACGGTCACTCAGTGCGGGGTCGGGCTCCGAAGGCCTCCAGCTCCAGCAGGATTAGTAGTGAGCCCCTGGTCACCTCAGCCCTCCGTCAGACCTGCAGAGTCCCAGGGATCAGGTAGGCACTCACCCGGGGCAGCGCCCCGCAACGGGAGCTCCAGCACAGCCGAGGATCGGGGGGGGAGGGGCGGGCGCCGCAACCCTGCACACGGGCCAGCGGGAATCGCCGGACCTCAGATCAGCCTTCTGCCAGCTGCCCTGGGTGCCAGCCACCCTCCCCAAGAGTCGAGGGTCAGCAGTGGGCGCGATGAGGCTCGGAGCAGGGAAACGCCGCTCCCGAGCGGGCCGCCCGCACCGCTACTCTCTCGCGCAGGACCAGTCCGCGGTCTCGCGTAGATCCAGGCGGAGCCCTCAGTGCGCCGCACCGATCTCCGGCGTCCACTGCTGGGGTACCGGAGGTCTTCCCGGCAATGTGGGGGTCCCGACCGTGTCAGGACAGGATCCGGTCCATCTGCTCCCTGTAGGAGAGCCCAGCAAGGATCTTTTAGACTGGATTAGTGGGTCCTCGGAACGGAGCTGGTGAAGCACACGTCCTGTCGGCCATGCTGCTTGGCCACGCCCCCACATCTACTGTTCTTTAACATGTTGGGAAAGTAAGCACCAAACTGCGTGACACACCAGGTATGAGAACACATGGAGAGAAATATTGCCTTTCAGCTGGAAATGGTATAGTCCAAAGCTCTGTTTTTAATACAAAAGTAGGGGCTTAGGGGGTCATATCACTGAAAATACAAGTTTGAAAAAAATATTATTGTCTACGGGTGCTCGTTCTATGGACTGGAATCTAGAGAATGCTAAAGTGATCCAGTTTTGTTTCTGACCTCTGCTGGTCATTTTCTAGCAAGACAGTTAAATAGAGGCAGTTGAGCAGAAAAAAAGTCCCTAAGCGGAAGCAGACAAGTCCTAGGGCTGATCTCCAGAGCCCACAAAATACATACACATATAAAGTACATACTAAAGTATATACAAGAGGTCTCGAATGCTCGACCTAAATGGCTAAACCCCCTTGGTTGAAGACATTTAAGGAATAGAATTTCTCCTTCCAGAAAATATTTTTCAGAAAACAAATTTAAAAAAAAAATCCATGCATTTATGGACATATCAACATTGGTCAACTTCAGTGGCTTGTCCACAAAGCGGATAACCCATAGGATTGGGCAGTAGGAAAATGCAAGGAAATCTAGGATTTGCTTAAACTTAAATGGGTACTCCTAGGTATTTTTGTGAATCACCTAAAAAATGGAAATCTACTCTAAAGCCATAGGAGGCTGAACTGAACTGACTGTGCTTAAAGCTAGCACACTACCTACTGGCACGGGTCTTAGCGGTCTAGCAAGAGGTCACAAAAAGGAGTAAAATTCTTCAAACACACTTAGTAATGTCAAATTAGATCACCAAGTTTACCATCTTAGCTATAGCTATCGAAAACAATGCACTGCTTCTCCCAGCTCGCAGCAGCAAGCAGGGGTGGTAGCAAAATATGTCAAAATGTCCTAAAATATACGAGGCATCATTAACTTATAAATTCAGGATGTAACAGTAACTGATAACTATAAAGAGTTGAAAGAAAGACAAACCTTTCCAAGTTCCAGAGTTTGACAGAGCCATCAGCTGCACACGATGCCAAATTCACATCTTTCTTTTCCAGGGAAATAGTGGCCTTCGGATGAAACACAATCGCTCCAACGTTTGTGGTGTGACCTTTACAAGGATGGAAATCTTTATATTATATCCTTGCTTGGTTGCGTATTTGTTAAGTGGAAAGGTTAGAAACTTAATTTCCCAGGCCATAGCCTAAGGCCACCTCCATCCAATTCAAAACACATTATCCCCATCAGACAACTGTCCTATAACTTGAGAACTAAAAATTGACAGGCAAAATTGAAGTGAGAAAAATATGTATGAAGTCCAAAAGTGTACCTTTTCCATAAAGTATTTCACAATCAATCACTCACCTCACCACCCCCTGAGCCCCGATTCGCTTAAAACAGAATGAAGTGAACATATTTGAATGAGTGCCGAAATGCTTGTCTGAGTGACGAAACATCCAAATAGAAGCTCTCTGCGCATGCAGATATTGCAGATGTCTTTAAAAAACTAACCACCCATCCACTGATGTCGGTGACTACACCAGTGTGCCCCGTCCTGTAGGATAGATTCAGACCTGCTCATTACTGCTGCTCAACACAGTACCCCATGGGCTCAACAATGAGACAGCAATATGTCAAGCTCTGCCAACGCAAGACTCAGCTGAGGCCCTGTCTAACAAAGTAGGCACCAGCTCCTAGGTTGTTGAATTTTCCTAATTAAATATAATAACCCACTGAATTGATTCCCCAAGTCAGACCGCTCATTTCCACTCTCATACATAACAATGCATCTTCCCCTTTTTCTCAGACTTTGTAGAAAACGTGGTTGACAGATGTGAGGAGGGATAGAGGAGGTGAGCTGGAATACAGGAGGTGAGGTGGAACAGAGGAGGTGAGGTGGAACAGAGGAGGTGAGTTGGGAGGTAACAGACAAGAGATACGCCAGGAGAAAGGTGACTCAGAGGAGAGCGGAGACAAGGCAGGAGACAGAAAATAAGGCAATACAAAAAAAAGGAAAAGAGGGGAGGACGCAGGAACCAGGCAACGATATCTCTATCCCAAGCTACCCGACTGAGCAAAATGAGGTCATCCTGGGCAAATAGCTTTACCTCATTGAACCCGGAGGTCGATAAGTCATGGTTTATCCGATCCTGCAAAATAATGTCTTCCAGAAGCAGCATTGCAGTTTTCAGAGAGCCTTGGATGCATTACGACAGTGGTGGTCATTATAGAAGTAAAATACTCAGCACTCTCTGTAGACTCCATGGAAGCCCTGGCAAAACAATTTGCATGCAGAGTCCTCTTTTATGGGGCTGGGTAAATTCAGACAACAAACCTATCAACTGCCAGGCTTAGGGGGAACTTACAAACCATCCCCACAACTGAGCACCACAAATAAAAGGAAGTGAACAAGACTAGCATACCTCTCAGTGTCTGAAGAAGGTTGCAATCGGGGACAGACCACAGCTTGCAAAGTCCACTCCTGTAAGAAGAGAAAATAAAAAGGCCTTATCATACACAAGCAGTCCAACCCTGCATCCCTCAGCATCAGTATTATGCCCAATGATACAGACGATACACTAACATATTTACCTGCCCTTTCCTTTGTATGTTCACCTAAAACGAGCTAGACAGCAATCCTGAACCTACGCTGCTGTGACTGTACCGTTCTCGGCAAGATGATGGATGGACTGTGGAAACTGTTCAAACACTCACCCCCAATCAAGAGATCTGGATAAATCCATTATTCTTTTGCTCACCCTGCCACCCTAGTTTGGACCCAGCCACATGCAAATCAGTCTTGCCCTTCAGAGTCTCTTGCTCGCTGCGCCACTGGATTCAAGCTAACCTGACTGATGAGGGGCGATACCCCAAAACCGGTCCCAGGATGCTTGTTTCTATGTTGTTCTCACTAACTAGAGCTCAAGACATTTTTTTTTTTGTGAAAGTTTTATATAGCGCGAACAAGATCTTTGCAGATAACAGAGCGCTTTACATAGGCAAGGGGGGTGGGTACACGAGGGAGCATATTTAGGAAGGTAGGTCATCGATGCAAGTAATACAGATAGGAGGGAGTATGAACAATCGGGTAAGGTCGATAATACAGGTAAAACATATGTGCAAATGGATCAAACAAGAGTATAGATCGCCGCAGAGTCTTAAAAGATCAAAAATGGTAGTTCAAGTGTATTTAGCCATGAGGATAGCTTTAACTTCTTTCTTAAAGAGAAAAGCGGAGGGGATGAGCCTGGTTTCAGGAGGGAGTGAGTTCCAGATCCTAGGCGCCATTCCTGAGTAGGAGCGTTTGTAAGTTCTTTCCTTGCGGAATCTTCGAGGTTTCAGCAGAAGATTCTTAGTGCTTCTGGTGGTTCTCGAGCCGCCAGAAATTGTCAGCTTCTGGGTGAGGTAGCCAGGTGAGTTCAGGTGGATAGCCTTGTGTGTCACGCAGGCAATCTTCAGATGTATTCTGGCTTCAAAAGGCAGCCAGTTCAGGGATTTAAAGTCCGGAGAGATATGTGAATGTTTTTTTGATCCAGTAATGAGTCTCGCTGCCGCGTTTAGTGAAGCTCTCAGGGGTGTACTTGTAGTTAGGGGGAGGCCGCAGAGGGCGATGCTGCCGTAGTCTATGCGAGGGATGATTAGCGCTTGTACTGCAGTTTGTAAGACTTTGGCTGGGAGGAAGGGTTTAAGTTTCCTCAAGGTATTTATTTGGAAGTTCGCTCCCCTAGTTGCCTTGCTGATATGCTGCTGCATGTTGAGATTGGCGTCAAGTATTATGCCTAAAGATTTTGCTGAGTCCACGATGGTCGGTTGGACATTGAGTGCGGTTAGGTGTTTACGCCAAGTTTGAGTGGTAGAGAGTTTCGCGGGAGTTGAGATCAGAAGGAACTCAGTCTTCATAGCATTGAGTTTGAGGTGGTTATCTGCCAGCCAGGATTGGGTGCTTCTGATCGTTGAGTTCAGACGCATGATGTCTTTGGGGGATTGTAATTTGAGATATAGTTGAGTGTCATCGGCGTACATGTGAAAGTGTACATTGGATGCTTGCAGCAAGGTGGTGAGAGGTTCCATAACTAGGTTGAACAAAGTAGGGGATAGGCAGGATCCTTGAGGGACACCTAACGATACAGGTACTGGGGAGGACACCAAGTTGTTGCTCTTGAATTTCTGAGACCTGTTGTGAAGAAAGGAGGTGAACCACTGAAGAACAGTCCCGGAAAGACCCATTCTTGTTTTTAAGAGTTCGAGTAAGTTCTCATGTTTCACAGTGTCGAATGCTGAAGAGAGATCAAGAAGGAGGAGGAGGCAGGAATCATTGTGATCTAAAATTTGGAGGGCGTCGTCAATTATGTGAGTCATAGCCGTTTCGGTACTGTGCCCTGCTCGGAAGCCTGATTGATGAGGGTTGAGGAGATCAAACTGTTCTACGTGCTTTGTCAATTGTAGTTGAACGCATTTTTCCAACAGTTTGGCGAGAGTAGGAATGTTGGTGATAGGACGGTAGTTGTTTAGATCGGTGGGGTCTGCTGTTGGTTTCTTTAGTAAAGGTGTAACTTGTCCAACTTTGAGAGTCAGGTATGGTTCCTTGTTGAAGTAAGCTATTGATAATTTTAGTCCAGAGTGGGAGGAGCAACGGGGTGAAGTCTTTTACAGCGTTAGCAGGAAGAGGGTCATTGAGGTGATTGGATGGTTTCAGGGTGCTGAGTAGACTGTCAATTTCTTCTTCAGAGTACGTGTCAAAGCATGACCATGTCGCATTGTTTTTTGGTTCATTGGGTGTTATGCAGTGGTGTTTGGAGTAGAGGCTAGCGTCAATGAGGAGTTCGCTCCTTATGTTGTCAGTTTTTTGTTTAAAGAAAGCAGAGAAATCTTCACAGGAAGGTGCATTGCCCATAGTGTCGACTGCTTGAGGTTGTTCCTTGGATTGAGATCGAATTAGCTCGAACAGTTTTCTTGGACGGTTTTTTGCTTGGTCGAGCTGGAGTCTGAAGAATTCTGACTTTGAGCGTTTTATTTTCCTGAAGTATGCGTTTCTCTTTTTCCTCAGAATTTTTAGGTGCAGTGCCGAGGGAACAGATCTCCAGGTGCGCTCTGCCATTCGCATGGCCCGTCTGTCTTCATTGAGACTCCCGTCGTACCAAGGGTTAGAGATCTTGGTGGAGTCTCTTTTCAGTTGCATCGGTGCAGCCTCATTGATTATTGAGGTCATAGCGTTGAGATAGTGGTCAGTTAAGCACTGAACGTCAGTAACGTCGGTAGGGGGAAGTAGGAGATTGCAGCTGTTAGGGGGTACAGAGTTTGGATTGAGTTTCTTCAGGTCTCTTTTCCAAACTTTGGGCTAGGAGGATTGGACCGGGATACGTTTAACTTGTTCATTGATGAAGAATGTGACAGTATGGTGATCTGACCAGTCACAGGGTTGGATTGAATCAAGTTGAATAGTGCCTTCTTTGGAGATGATGAGGTTGAGGATAGAGCCTTTGTCATGGGTCGGGCTGTTGCAAATTTGGGTGAGGTCAGAGGCGTTAAGGTAGTTTTTGAGGCTATTGACCACTGCATCACTACCATCATTCCAGTGGAGATTGTAATCGCCAAGGTAAATTTGTGTGTTTTGCCGTCCTGAGTTGATTGAGATTGTGTCCATGAGTTGTTGGGAGAAGGTGAGGTTGTCCCCAGGTGGGTGGTAGATGATGTGTAGTGAACAAACAGGTTTGTTTTCACTGATGACATCAAGGCAGATGTATTCACAGGAGGTAAGAGAGGGGGCGGAGACTTTATTAATTGCAAGGTTGCTCTTGTAAATGCATGCGATTCCACCGCCTGTCTTCCTGGGTCTGTCAAGTCTAATGATGCAGTAGTTGGGGGGGACTAGGATATCCATGATAGGGGTAGAAGATTCAGTTAACCATGTTTCAGTTAGGATGGCTAGGTCAAGGTTCAAAGAGATGATGAGATCAGCGACCTCCGAGGAGTGTCTTTGGGCCGATCTACAGTTGAGAAGTGTGCATTTGAGTCTGGGGGTGCAGAGGGTGGAGGGGGGATCTTGAGTGAGGGGGACTTTTGTGAGGTTGTTGGGGACGGAGCCTCTGTTGTTATGCGTGGGGTGTCTGAGAGGGTTGGAGAAAATCGTAGGAATGGACAGGTGTGTGGTGGCTAAGGGGTTTTGGCGATCCGGGACATATGTGCGGAGTAGGGTGTGTATGTCAAGGTCCGAAAGAGTCATGATGGTGCGTCGAGGGCGGTTGGAGGTATTGCGAGAGGGGATAGAGGACCATTGTGGGGGGTGCGTAGGGTGTGAGGGGGCTACGTTGTTGGGTCGAGAGGTGGAGGTGGGAAGGGGGTGTCTGGGGTGTGTGATGAGAAACTCTTTGAGGGTGTGGAGTTCTTCCCTCATTTGGAGGAGGGTGGACATGATCGTGTCCAGCGTGGTGTTGGGTAAGGTGTTGGGGGTGGGAATTGATGGAGAACGAGTGTCTGTGTTACTGGGGATGGGGGGGGGAGAGGGGTGGGGGTGTTAGTGACGTCGTTAGGGTTGGAGTTGGGAGTGTTAGTGAATGTGTTGCTGTTCGGGTAGGTGGGGAGGTTGGGGGAGTGAGTGAAGGGATTAGTGAAGGTGTTGGTGTTATTGGACAGGGAATCCATGATAGGGGGGGTGAGGTAATTGCGGGACGTTTGGAGGCTGGGCGTTGCGGGGGTGACAGTGTGGTAGAAGGGTGTGAGAGTGGGGGGGGAGAGGTTGAGGGAGGGGAGAGGGCTAGGAGTGGCGGGAGTGCAAAGAGTGGGGGGGAGAGGTTGAGGGAAGAGTGAGGGCTAGGAGTGGCGGGAGTGCCAAGAGTGGGGGGGTGATGGGTTGGGAGAGAGTCAAGTTGTGTTGGGTGCTGTCAGGTGAGGTTGGTTGTTCTAAGAAGCTAGACGGAAGAGTGGGGTTCTGGTTAGGTGGGAGTGGGGTAGAGGGGGTGGGGGTGTTGGTGGCGGGGGGGAGAACCGCGGCTGGGATTGAGGCTTGTGATGTGTAAGTAGTCGGGAGGTGATAGAGTAGAGTACTGGAGGGAGGGAGGAGGTGCGTGTTAGTGGTAGGAGGTGTTGTGAGGTCGAGGATGTTGGAATTGGAATTGGGGGCCAGATGGCGTGGGATCTGAGCGTTGGAGATGTATTCTTTGAAAGTGGGGAACAGGTTGTCAAATAGGTCGAGGTTTCTGTCTGTGGATTGAATTAAGATAGTACCGTTATTATAGATAGTGATGGAAGCTTTAGCAGGGTAGAGTTGGGATGGTGTGGTGGATAGCGTTATGCCATGGGCAGTTTTCCTGGTGGTCGATATGGTGAGTAGGGTGAGGAATGCTTTTCTCCATTGTGCTCTGCGTGTAGTGTAGAGAATGATATCGGTGCTCTTAGCTCCATTGATGAGGGAGTAGTAGGTGTCTAGAAAGGGGGTTTCAGGGTGGGACTTTAAGCAGTTTTGTTTAAAAGTTTTGCGTTTTTTTTTTTAGAGCTCTGGGGGGTAGTTAATTAAAGTGTGTTTGCCCGTGAGTTCCATGGTGGACAAAGGGGAAGAGGCAGGCGAGGGGGGGTGTGATGGTGGGTATAAGAAAGAGCTATGGTGTGCGCGGGGGAGGTGTAGGAGAAGAAGTTATGAAGTGTGTATGGGGGTGGAGGATTTGACTAGCCTAAGATGGCCGCTTCGTTAGGCATGGTGGAGAGATGAGGACTAGTCTAAGATGGCCGCCAGGATAGAGAGGTAGCACAGAGTATAGTAGTCCTAGGTTTGTTCTTATGTCCTGAGATCAGAGATGCAGATAAGTTTCGAGGAAGTCCTGTTTCTATCTTACTGGGAGGGTAGGGAGAGGTGAGTCCTATGTCTATTTTGGAGGGCAAGGGGAAGGTAGTGCTTTTAGATTAGCTTTGTGAGGGTCTGGCAATTTGTTGTTGCAGTTTTATGGCCCCAGCCATTTTGGGCAGAGTATCACAAAAATTCAGTCATGTAAAAACAGCTTAAAAGCGGTGCAAAAGTGACAATGAAAAGCTGAGCAGAATGCACGATACCTTGCCACAGTCCTGGGGTCGTTTTTTTGTACCAGATGGTTAATCTGCTGGCTTCATAACGCCCTTTTTCCACGTTGTTGCTGTAGATTCCTCTTTTCTCGTTGTAGGTTCCAAGGAAATAGAGCTTCGTTAATGAATGATAGCCGATTGTATTGCTATCAGCGTTGTTTTGGTATATTCGGTGCACTTCCTGGGGGGCGGGGCTATGAGGCGACTTCTCTCCGATTTTGATCGCAGCGCGGCTCTCCTGGGTGCCCGCGATGCAGCCGACCCGCCGCCCAGCTCTCCCAGGACGCAGCGCCGCCCCTCCGCTACTGTTCAGGGGCTCCGCCGCCATCCACCGACACAGATCCCGGTGGGCACTTCGGAGGGAGGGGAGAGGACAGGGGTGCCTCCGCCGCGAGCCCTGCGCTTCAAGGCTTGGCGTCCCAGAACCAGGGGAAAGTCCTCCGGGGCAATCGCAGCACTCGCCTCCACGTCTGCACCCACCGCCGGGGCAGCCCCTTCACCTCGCTCCGCTCTGCAGGCTAGGCGACCATCCGTGACCAACAGCCACCGCAGGCAGGCAGCCAGGGCAAGCCTGCACCCCCCGTCAGGGGCCTCGATGAAGATCGGTCCCCAGGTGCCCACTCAAGACCAGTGACCGCAGCAGCCCAGGCAGATACGGCGGGGTCCAACCCGCCGCCGAAGATCCGCCGAGAGCGTCCGGGCCCCAGACCCAGACGACAGCGCCTCTCAGCCTCCTGGTCGATCCCGGGCCACCGACCGCGACCAACCTCCTTGGCGTCTGCAGCAGCCACCGTCCAGGGCTCCGCCGACGATGATGATCCGGTGAACACGGCAGGGGTCCCAGCCGCCTCAGGTACGTGTGTTACACCAATCACTTCAATCCTGTTACTTTCACGCTGCGCTCCAGTTACTTTCAATCCAGTTACTTGTGTTCCATGTTAACGCTGGATGCTAGCAGGGATAATTCCACGATAATTCCACGAAGGAGATCCCAAGCATTAGGAGCTCCGGACTAGAGCTCCTACCAGGCGGCCATCTTGATCCCACACACATTCATGCATGTTTCTTCCCATGACACTACAGGGTAGCAGCTGAGGAAAAAGAAAATGCTAAAGTTTCACCCTGGTACATGAAGAGCCTACCGTAAATATTTTATGCACCGCATAAGAAATACGCAGCTTTCCATGCCCCGGAGCTTGTGTCTCACAACAAAACTTCCATTTGTTTATCTCTCCTCCACACCAATGTTGTTAACAGACCTATAGGATAGGATAGGAAGGATGGCGGTTGCGTTTTCTAGATAAAGGGTGAGGTTGTAAGTGTACTAACGGAAGAGTCCCTGTGATTAATACATTGCACTTATTCTTACATTTTGGCCCCCATTTATAGACCAATGGGAAGACTTTTATGCACCCAAAATGAAGGTGATAACTAATCATCAAAAAGACAAGGCATTAAACCAAATGTAGCCCAAAGCACGATAACACAAAACTCAGCATCAAATTGGGACGAATGCTCAAATTGTAACATTTACAAAAGGCAGTGAACTGAAGCCCGAGAGGTTGCTTCACAGGTTATCTCTAAATGCATGATATTGACACTGCACTGCCTTTGACTTTAAGTTCATTAACTGTCCTGTTGAGGAAAACCCCAAACTGTGCTTGACTCCAAAATACATAAGATGACCCAGTAACAAAAGCTTTAGAGACCTCACACTTGGCTATGTTCGATAGTCAACAGATTTTGAACAATGAAGATAAAATGTTAGAATACTTCTAACATGCAGACAGTGTGTGTGGAGGGTATGTGTAGCATCCAAATATGGATCCTGAAATTATGTCTACAAGGAAATACCATGATTTATTGTGGATTATTCCCCGGCCACTGGAAGACCCAGAAAAGACCCAGCAGACTGAAGATCTGTGTGGAGGATGTCTCAAGGAACCAAGATAATCAGGTGATCCTGCAGGCCATATGACATGAGAGCAAGAGTAAGATAAATACCACATACCAGCAATTCCTGAAGAAATGTAGTGCTGCAGAAATACTTTCCTGTATTTAAACTGGTGAGCCTGGATTGCCCTCAAACATTGCTGTAAGATACTTTTAAGGTGACCATATCTGCACCTTCTCAGGGCCAGAGTAACCAAGCAGTCTTACATCTTCATACTACTGGTGTGGGATCAGGTTCATTTGGCTAGAAATGTATACATTGATTGGGGAACCGTTTTAACATCACCCGAGCCCATACGTTCTGTAAAATATAATTGTGAGAAATCACAGTAGGTCTCTAACCCTAAAGTCTAGCATAGAATTGCGGTCCAGTGGGTGGTCCCGATCCTGTGTGCGCCCATGCCAAAAAACAAGGGACTAGGGGCAGCTCAGACCTGGAACCCTAATATTTTGTAACCCTAATCCTCCCTCACCTACCCTGTGGGACTTCCCATGGGGTGCTAACCCACATCTAGCATCATTCAAAAGATTATGCTCAGCTGTTTCCTTACTGGTCTCTGAACTGTGCTCCCTCTAGACACTGGTTTCCATTTCCCAGTAGGCAAATAGGCAATGGAACTGGGAAGAGACTCTTGACTCCACTAAAACTTCTCATTGACTTTTCTTGGGTGAGAAATTTAAAGTGATGGTTTTTAGTGCACCTGTTTTGTTTCTATTTTTGCTGGAAAATCAGCAGCTGAGTCTTCTGCCCATCACCTTGTTCAAGATCGAGCCATAGACAAGGACCATTAAATAACAGGATTTCTTTCATCAGGAATGATGACTGAAACTTTGTTTACCAACATTACAATAAACCAGACAAGTCTTGACGTCCTAGTATAACACTGGCTGTAAAGGCATTAAAAATACAGTAGTTAACACTATAAAAACGTGTTGGTTTTATCTCAATATCAGAAGATGCCCACACCTCCTTTTTTATTTAAAGGTACATAAAAGTCCTACTCCTCTTTCAAGATCTCACTACTTCTGGAGCGTTAAGTCCCCAACAGGAGCAGCTTGGTTATGCAAAGCATTAGTGTAGAGGTGGAGAGGTGTGGTGCAGCGGCCAGGGCAGCTGACTTCGGAGCACAGGGTTCATGGTTGATCCCCGGTTCCCGCGGCAGCTCTGCTCAGCACCATGTGACTCTGGGCAATAGCTCACTTCATTTCCACAACGGCCCCCAGCGCCTTGAGACCTGTAGGGGTGAGTAGTTCGCGCTTTACAAATACGGATTTACATTTATTTTATTTAACAGTACTGGGGTAGCAGTGGGAAATAGCAGTACCCTCAGAGGACACAGCCGCATTACTAATGTGCTCCCAAAAAAAATAAAAAAAAAAGCCTCACATTCTGTTAAAAAAGACAGGCATGACGCTTAGTGATTTCCTTATATATATGGAAATCCATATGAGGTACATCAGAAAAGCAAGATTTTTTTTGTGGCTCTAATAATGTAAAAGCGATGAGAAACGCAGTCTTCCACATTGCTAGTATAATGTGGCTGGCAGTCATGGGTTCAAATGACTTACCAGCCAGTACAGATAATAAATGTTACCATTCTAAACTTGAAAAGACCTGTGAGCACAAAGTAAGATGAGATATTAGGCGCCTTAATAAAACTAGAACACTTGCTTTGTACTGGTGCTGGGTTGATCGTTTACTGTCCACTGGCAGAATGTTAATAAAATCCCCAAGACCTCAATACCAGAGGCGTTTTCATAACAAACCAGGTGGAAAAGAGCACTAGTTGGTTGGAGGAATGGAAAAATTAGATGGACCTCCTCCTTTGCAGAGAAAAAAAATGATTCTTTCACAAGGTCCAGGAAATGTACGAATCTGAATAGGTCAGGCCACCTGGGAGCCATCACAACTTTGGTACTATTCCTAAATCTTGAACCACAATGGGGAAAATTGGCCCTGGAAGTAAGAAATACGCAAATAGTTCTTCTCCTTCGGACTATTTTATTTTTAATTTTTTTATTTTACAGAGTATTATATAGCGCGAACTTGACCCGAATTGGATATCAGAGCGCTTTAAATAGCACCAGTTGCATTACATGAGGACACATTCATTTGTGTTAGGCATGGGGAGATTAAGTGATTTGCCCAGAATCACAGGATGCTCAGCGTCATTGCCCAGTTCCCCAGGTTCGAGGTCGACCGCCCTAGCCGTTAGGCCAACTCCTCTCGCCATACTAGAGAGGGTCTTCAGAAATGAGGCAAAAATATTGCATTTCGTGTTGTTACTGTAGATGAAGGGATCCATTTTTAATGGCCCTAAAATAATAAACTTTTGCCAGTACTGCTGTGCATCTTCCACTGACGAGGGGCATATGTGAGCATTGGTGAGCCTGCTCACTAAAGTGTTCTGAACATTTTCTACATGGGTTGGAAAGGAATAGTTGCCCACAATTGAAGATAGAATAAGTTTCCACAGAGTGGTTACTTTCCTTTGTAAACACGGTGATAGGCTAACTTAAGCAGGACCTTGGTTGTCTGTTTAGAGTACATCAACGTTCCAGAACATTCTCTCCATCAACTAACCAGAAGGGCTTCTTGAAAATGCTCCTTCCCTATCCATGTTTACAAACTGTAGTCGCCCAACAGCATATGGCTTTTGATTGATAGAAGAAGCTAGTGGAACAGTGTGCAAATGAAGCCAATGTATTTAGCCACTTTCTTCATAGGAAAGGAAAATGAAGAGGCCAAACCATTTTTCGAGTTCAGCTCTTAACAGGACATAGGATGTGACAAAGGTAGTCTACGCAAGTGGGAAAGATTAAAAAAACATCACCTAATACGCATACAATTTATTTCCACATTGAAAGCATTCTTCTGCAAAATGATTGGGCCATTTTTGGATAGAGTTATCTGACAGCACAGAAACCAACATGATTGGATCCCTGGAAGCCATATTGCTGCGAGCTGGGAATGCAAAACAAACCAGAGACCCAAGACAGATCCATCACAGAACATAATTTACAGGCATCTGAACAGCTGGCACGAACACTAGAACAGACAGCACTCGCACAACTTCAATGACCAGTGACAGCCACACCTGCACCGATTATGGTGAAACCAACAATTATGCATTCACCAGCAACTGGAAGAAGAAAACTCACCAGCAGGAGGTCGCTAAAAGCTTGGAGTTGGGGCTAAAGTTGCAATAAGATATTGGCCGGTCATCTCCAATCTGACTACAGAAGTTACTCAAAGACTGAAAACAGAAGGGTAACAAAACAGGTCCGCATCAGTCAAACAGAGCCCACAAATTCACAAAAACAATGTTAACCCTAACGTTATAATTGGGCTCTTTTTTAGGTAATGAACGTGAAAGATATATGTTACAAGTTCCTTGAACAAACAATATGAAGCTGCGTTCGCTGAAAGGAGGGAAGGGGACAAGACATCAGTAATGCTAAAGCTTTGCAGTTGAACAGTGTTCTGTAAAAGGCTGACTCTATGAGGTTGGAATCTGCATCAGGAAACGAAATAGAAAAGGGTATAGAATACGGAACCAATTAAAAGAAAGCTCCAAGTGAAAGAACGATAAAGGTACTGCGTCTCTCCCTGAATGCCTACTCTTAGTTTCCAATGGACAAAGCTTGAAAAGGCCACTCACCCGCAGGGTCTTGTGCTGCTCTGCCTTCAGAGATGCCTTCGTTGCTTCTGGAAGCTCCTTAAAGTTGCGTGCTTCTTCTAGGCGTTTTACAGCCCTGTTTCAAAACATGGTGCAAGAAAGACAGTGAACTTTCCCCTACTAGTCATTTCTTATCATCCTCATCATACCCAGCAACAACGTTTCAAGAGAATAAGAAACCTACTACCACTTTACTATTTGCCGATTCTGAGAGCTGATATGATTTTAATTAATCCAGTTTCGCAGCATTCGTCCGACACCCACCCCGACCCCTTCTCACCCATCCAACGTTGGTTGTAAGAACAGCTTCTGTGGCTCCTGCGTGCATAGCAACCTCACTTATTGTAACTTTTACACCGTTGAAAGGGAACCCCTCGTTAAACACCTGCACTTGCATACACCCTGTGGCATTACCAGCGCTAAACTCACATCCGTTTAGAACAACTGCCACCCCAGGCTGCTCTAAAATGATTATGTGCATCTCCAGGACACTTCTTTATAAAACCAAAATGGTTTCAGGACTTGTGGAGATGTTCAGAATCGAGAGGGAACTATTGATTGTCAAGGAACAGTACCAGCTAAATACATTCTTTCAAAATATTTCCACAAATGACACAAAGCAAAAAACAGCAATATGAACTAAAAAAAAAAAAGCAGACAAGACAAACTGGATATTAGATACCCCAAATGCAGCTGCCATTAGGGGTTGCCAAGATGAATCTTTCTACACCAGCCTAAAAAAATCTCACAAAAACACAACCCACTGCTGCGTTGGTTGAAGGAGACTGGAAATATCAAGTAACAAAAAGTGGATTTTGTTCGCCATTTCAGTCAGGTACTGAATGATGTTACAGACACTTGGCCAGTCAGGTCATGTGACCCACAAAAGGAAAGACTTTCCCAGTAATTGGATACGGCATAGTAATTTAAGCTGAACAATAATGCTTTGAAAGCAAACTAGTATTTGGTTGAGGTCGCAGTCAAGAAATATCAAATCCACTCAGTAGAACGTGAAATACTTATCAAGAAGCAATATTATAAGCAGAGCCACTGGAATTATGTTATTGTGCGGCCACGGCGATATTAGCATAATTATAGATGTGCCGCATATGCCACATAACCCATCATCTGCTGCATAATCTGTAGAGTTTGCCAACAAAAACAATTTGTTTCTAGTTCAAACGGTTAAAAAGTTACAAAAAATGCAGTGACGTGTTGCCGCGTGGTGGAAGGCCCTTTGCAAAGCTGGAATGGTCAACTTTGTTGCTTATTGCCAAATTTCTGTGTTAAATTGGTATTAATGGGGTGCAACCAATGCCCAGACAGTGCTACCAAGTTTAAAACATATGCTGCACAATTTGCCTTTTCTTGCCGCATAATTTATTCAACCCTGCTGCATTTGGTCCTCTCCTTCCGCATAACTCCAGTGGCCCGGGCTATGAAAACTAAATTTACTTTTACATTAGAAACTCAGATATGGTAAAATGTGTCTAACAAGGAAAAATACAGTTTAATCGAGGGCATAGCTCTACTGAACCTACGTACTTTACTACTGGGCGACCTGCCGGTTGGTGGTTAACGATCGGTCCTACGCAGATCAGCGGGAGCCAGCCTGCCGACAGAAGGGCACTGGAGCTACACTATACTAAATGGTTCTACGGTACGGGGGGGATCTGGCAACCATCCTGGAGCTAACGCCTACAGTGGCCTGGGCCTGGAGATGTGCAATACGCAGGATGGTCTTGGAGGGCAGACTAACGTTAAAGACACTGCTGTGGCACCTGAATGCGTTGGTGGAGCTACGTGGGGTTTTGGAGCACCCGCAATTGGGCAAGACTGATATCTCAAAGGTGGGAAACCTTTGGAGAGATACAGGTGGCTGGCGTTTGCGGAACTACAGTCACTTTGACATGCTAGGAGGTCAATTTCTACAGTACCTACAGAGTAGACCTATGCTAACACAATGGATCACCCAACCTGTGGTCCTGGAAAACAAGAACTCACTGAAATACCGGGTACTGGGTGCTCCATTACATAAACTAGCAATATCCCAGCTGCACTCCACAAATCTCACCAACAGACAGGCACCACTACAGAAGCTACAAGATAAATGGGATGGGAGGGAGACTTGGGAAGACTAGAGGATGATGAATGGAGGGGTGGCATGTAGATATCCAGGAGAGGTCAACATCGGGACAGGGTTTCAGATGCGGGTAACGGAGCGTGCTGCGACACCACATGCTCTGGGAATGCCGAGAGTGAGAACCTTTTAACAGGTGTACAACAGACTCTGAGGCAGCAGGAGACACCCTGGAGCTTACCCCTCGGCTGATCTCCCTGGCTATCCCTATACCCTATACAGATACACACTTCTTTGCAATACAGCACTGGCATGTCAGGATGTGTGAAAGTGATGTAGGTGTGCGGGAAACCCAACACTAGGCGACTGGCTATCCAATATGGAGTGGTGCAGACCGGCAGAGGAACCCATATACCAGGCGAGGGGCTGCCCCAGAAGTTTGCGAAAATATGCAACCCATGGTCAGAAATAGAGGAGCAACGACGGAGTGGGCCTTCCGTGAGACTCTGGCTGTGGGGGGTTTGTTTGAATGTGTTGTATCTTACGTATTGGTCTTTTGTGATAAATGCACAATAAAAAGATATTTTTTTTTAAATACCACGCAATAGCACACACAAAAAGGAAATTTGTTAAAAAACGTAAAGACTTTTTCACCTATAAAATACTACCTTTATGGGATTAAAACTATTGCCGACCACGAGAGAACTAACAGATCGTACGGTCAATCTTATATACCAAAATTATCATAACAAAGAAAATATGGGAATAAACAAAATTCCTTGACCTAGCAAAAACAAGTAGTAAATATTGCAGCGATCCCAAAGCACATGTCCAGCTATTCACTTCATGCTGCTCTAAGTATACACAAATCACCAATTATTTTGCAGCATTTTATTAAAACATTTCATCCCAGACTACAAATATGCACATTTTAGCTAACAAGGTCTACAGAGCAGCAGAAGCAATTTGTGTGATGCATAGTATTTTTAGCAAATGAAAGACAATTTGAGTAATACAAGTCCATTCCAATAAAGTGTACTTCTCCACTAATAGTTTCCATCTATTTTAACCCCTTCCATGCTCATGACGAGCTGAGCTCGTCATGAGTTGCGCCGCTCGCATGCTCATGACGAGCTGAGCTCGTCATGTAACGCGGTAAAATGAAAAAAGCCGCACAGCGCGAAAATGACCGCAGCACGCATGCGGTTAAGAAAAGTTAAAACAACACTATAACCAAACTCTAGCCTTGAACATTCTTTAAGCCTTTCCCGGCAGCTTTTTTTTAGGGACCAGCAGCATGTGCGTTAACCGAAATTGGTTACTATATATGCTGCTTTTCTGAATCCTATAACAAAGGACACGGAGTACGATGGAATGAAAATATGATGAGAAATAATTTTATCATTAGTGATCATTTATATTTTTTGTTTCCTCTCTGCGGAAACAACAAAATCTCGTCATTAATATGTGAATAAGGAAAAAAAAATGTTTTATGTTGTCTATTATGTTTTGCCCCTTAAACTAAAAGGAAAAGTCTTCTAATTATATGGATCACCTATGTTATCCAGTCTTAAATTATCAAGAGCTCCCTACATCAGGTTGAGCTCATTCTGGAGACAAAACAGCCTGAAGTGTGGAAAGGATTCCAATGACTGAGCATGCTGTAATACATGGATGAGGTTTCGGTGTCTATAAGAAAAGATTTCTAAGTTAGACAGTAGGATCATACAACCGCGTGGCATTATCATAGCTTTGGTGAGGTAGCGTATTCACAGTAGAAAGAGTTGTTTTGTGCTCTTGCAGGATGAACAACTTACTTTAACAAGCATTGGCATAGCCAATAGGTCTCGCCTTTGGGACCTTATAAGTATTTAGTTATGCAGCACAATATCCTTGGTGCATGGCTAAACACTAATAAGGTCCCAAAGGCGAGACCTATTGGCTATGCCAATGCTTGTTATAAATTTTTATACCAAACATAGTACAAAATGAATAAACTCATAAGAGCTTAATGTTCGTTACAATTGTTATTGTATTAATCCCAACATCAAACTGGTGAACTTGAGAAAACACATTATGCTTAAAGTCCACTCAATATCAATAACAGTACATGTTGTACATAAAACAAAGTTGCAGTTCGAAAGAAACGTTTTACACAGCACAAACATTTTTTTTCAAATTGAAATGACTATAGAACTTTCTGCTGTCTTCCCATTGATGACAAGACCTCATGACTAGCCCAGTGCATTTCGGGACATCGTGGTCCCTTCCTCAGTGGCGGGTCTGTAATCAAGCAGATAATATAAAATATAAAATGTATTCATAGGTACATGGAGAATAGACAATCCCCAATGAGTGCTTGTTTGGAATCAAAATAGTGGAGAGTGAACCTTGGGAAAATACTGTTACGATTATACAGAAACATAATGTAAATGTCCAGAAACCTCCAAACGTATATAGTGCCATAGGTAAAAAGAGGAAAGAAAATCCCAACACCTAGTGAATAGAGAAAAGACGCTGACAATGGTCTCTGTGAAGCAAAAAAAGCGAGGATAAGTGAGAAGGAACCAAGCTCTGGTGTAACGCAACCTTTTTGAATGAAGGCTCACCTAAGAATGACTCTTAGTGCTCCAGTTTATTGGAAGAAAAGGGTGTCTGCGAAGAGACTCGGTTACACCTCTGGGACGAAAGAACGTGAAGGGTGAAAATAAATAAAAGGAAACATCGCTCACCTATGTTCTTAGTGATGTGACCGAAATGTTCGTTATGTGGATTACCAATTTAAAAGTCTGAAAACAAATAATGGTAATGGTATAAAATCTCGAATTCCTTCGAAAATAGGGATGAAAGCGAGTGAAAAAAGTGTTCAGTGGCTCACCTTGAGTAAGGCAGAATATCGTTGTCATAAGCATCACAAATATGTGCTGTAAAAATAAATGAGAGACCAATTACTTAGTGCCTGCGGGATACCCGTCTGGAAACCGCACAGAGCGTGGGGTGAAAAGCCCAAATCTTACCGGAAAGTGGCGAATGCGGTGTAATCCATGAGGAAGTACTGGCTGTATGGAAAGGCGCTGCAAGTTAACGGGCCTTTGAACGCCGGATATAAACAAACCTGTACATCAACAGTGCGTATAGAAAGCGGACTGCGAAATAATAGATATGGTTGTAGCAATGAAATGGCTATGGGTGGAAACGGTGATGTAATGATGTAGAGTGTGAGAATAAAAGGTGCCAAAATCAGAGGGGAGTAACTAAAAAGGAAACAGTTGATGGAAACCGGCAAATGAGCAAAACTAGCCAAATGCGAGCTATGCATTATCACAAGATGGTGGAGAGGGAAGGCTATCTAAAACAAGCACCGTTCACTGACCAGCAGCGCGCCTCACCCCCACAAGCTCCATCTCCGAGGACTCCCAACGAAATGACGGCACAAACGCAAAAAAAACACAAAAAAACGGGGCGGAAACAGGATACTGAAATCCGCCCGTCCAGGACTCCCTGACCTGCCTCATGGTTGCCAAGGCGATATTTCAAGAAATATTGTCGTGATACCGTAAGGCAGGTCTTGGAGTCCTCGAGAAGCGGTATCCAGAGCAGACAAATCTGCAAAACAGGAGCTTTTTCCAATGGCAGGCCTCTGTTTCGAGAGGCCTGCCAATGGAAAAAAGGGGCGTGGCTTCATGCCGTATTGAAAACCCCTCCTGACAATATCTCTTTGCCTGCTACAGCGCATGCGTTGCTAGCAGGCTTCAACCTAAAAAGGCATGAGGGTTAATTAGCCCAGTGCTGTACTACACAGAAAGGAGCATACTTTGCTCCTACGGGTACCAAAAATCAACCTGTGCTCATACTGGTACAATCCCTTTATGTGGATGGAGAGTTACAGGTTTATCTCATGTGCTGAACTGAGCAAGCACTTTTGACCAAGCTTTTATTGCTGACAAGATGGCTTACTATGGTAATGGTTTACAGAGAGAGAAGAGAGGCGAGAAAGAAGAAAGAGTTATAAGGGTCTACTGAACAAAAGATAAAACCCTGTTGGTACCACTGAGCCTTTATTCTGAGTAAAATGAACTGCCATAATGTAAAATGTTACAAAAGTCAAGAAACTGTTAGGAAGCATTATACATGTGCTGAAGTGCGATCTGCCATACAATATACAAATATTACAAGGCATTGAGGAGTTCCATGGCCATCTAGAAGAACGAGGACAAAGGCTGAGTTCCTTTACAAGATTATAACATCAACGTGGGTTGTAATATTTGTTTATTAAGGTAGTTTATTCCTTGAAATACATTGTCACAATCCTTCCTCTCACAAACTGATCAAATCTTTGGGGTTTTGCTCTTTCATATGAAACAAGATGGTATGGTTGCAGACATGAAGAATAAATGTAAAATCTGTGGTGCAAAATTAAATATACCAAAAAGAAGTTAGTAATTAGTTGCACTAAGGTATTAGAACAGGTTTAGTTTAAGTCAGATTTAAGAACTGCTGTGGCTAAAACTTTAGAAACCTGCAGCTAAAGTGCATCTTTCCTATGATGACTTGGACTATAAAAAAATAATCATGTTTCCATAAAGATCTACTCTCTGCTGATCATTTTAGAAAAACATATAAGAATGGCAAGCCTGTTGTCATTTTTTTGTTGTTTAAACTGCAGGTGCAGGGGGGTGGCCAAGATAGCGAACGGGTAAGACGTGTTTCTTTCGCCTCCCCGCTCCCGATCGCCTGTCGCGGCCAAAACCAGACATGGAAACCCCTGGAAGGCCATTTACAGCAGCGAGAGAGAGCACGGACCGCTAGTGCCTATGCAGGACGTGCCTGCAGCCCTTGAAAGCCTTCGACTGGCAAGATCGTCCGGCAAGAAAGAACGGGCCCGACGGCGAGCCATGGCAGCTGCGACTAGGTGAGCTCTATAGACCTGAAGCCTAGCCGCGGACGCCTGCGGTACATGATGTTGGACCGAGGAAGAAGCCACGGTCGCCTGAAGCTAACGTGGGAGCGAGACTCCCGTCCCTCGAATCATAGGCTGGCAAAGACAGTCATGGCCTAAAGAGTCCTGAAGGGTTGCCGCCTGGCTTCAGATAACGGAGGTGACACGCAAGGTTGAGTGGATCACGGACTGCCAGCGTCTATGTTGGGGTGAGACAGGCTTCCTGGAGATTATCGGCTGGCACAACTGGCTGGCGAGAAAGATCAGGGCCCGGCAGTGAATGTTGGCAACCGCGGCCTAGAGAGAGCGGTAGAGCCTCCGCACAGCCGTGAACACCAGAGAAGACACGAATGCATAGCCTGCGCCTGACACATCACGACCTGCTGCCAGGGGGAGCGACCTGCAAGAGCCAGATACAGCGCTGCAGAGACCGAGGTGAGCTACGAGGAGGGCCGCTGAGACCAGCGGCACAGAATAATAAAGAGAAGCCGTAATATAAAGGGACCGGATAAACAACACAGGGTCTTGACTCCTAACCCAGCAAGGCTAAGCCAGATATAAGAAATAAACAACACAAATGCCAGTACTGGACTTTGACTTTCAAGATTTTCTTTTTACCACCAATATGAATAAAACATAACGGTCCGTTTTCAATAACGTCACTAGATTATTTATTTATTTGTTTCACTAGTCGCTTTCTTTTTACTTTTTTGTTTCTTAGAACCACTTTTTTGTGCATATACAAAATGTACAATAAAAAACAATTACAATGACATATATTCACTATACATATTTACAGTTGTTCAACTCATCCACTCCAAACTTTGACTAGTCCATTCATCCTACACTCAAACATACACAAGCATCAGACATAAAACAATAAAGTATGGCCCGTTGCCAACAAAAACAATTAGGCGTACAGTTTATGTACCCTAATAGATCCCACAGTGTGACTATATTACATAGACATATATAGTTAGAACCTAATTTCTTAGTATCCTAACACAGTCCTTCTAGCCTTATTATTGACACAGGGCCAGAAACTTCTAGATTTTCTCACGGAGAGCACATCGAATGTTAATAACCGCTTACAAAACGAACGTCGGCAGCAATCAATCCCACCCGGTGGGGACACGCCGCGTAGGAGACCGGGCACCACGAGCCCTGCGCTTGTACAATTAAGTACCACCGCTCTTCTCATCGTGAATTAGAATATTTTGACTACACTACATGACTTCCCAAGGGACATCAATTCCTTTAGAAATAAGAGCTTTATGGTCCTGAGGAGAACCCCGCAACCAGGGGGTTCGAAACGCGTCTACCTTTTTTGGCCCTGTGTCAATAATAAGGCTAGTAGGACTGTGTTAGGATACTAAGAAATTAGGTTCTAACTATATATGTCTATGTAATATAGTCACACTGTGGGATCTATTAGGGTACATAAACTGTAGATCTAATTGTTTTTGTTGGCAAAGGGCCATACTTTATTGTTTTATGTCTGATGCTTGTGTATGTTTGACTAGTCAAAGTTTGGAGTGGATGAGTTGAACAACTGTAAATATGTATAGTGAATATATGTCATTGTAATTGTTTTTATTGTACATTTTGTATATGCGCAAAAAATTGGTTTTAAGAAACAAAAGAGTAAAAAGAAAGCGACTAGTGAAACAAATAAATAAATGAACTAGTGACGTTATTGAAAACGGACCGTTATGTTTTATTCATATTGGTGGTAAAAAGAAAATCTTGAAAGTCAAAGTCCAGTGCTGGCAGAAATATAAAGGGACGGCCCTGAGAAAGGATGCCTTACAGCCCTGGGGCGCTATGCCGAGCTGGATTGGCACAGGCTGAAAACATTGGTAGAGACACCAAGCACGCAGCTAGCTAGGAGGGAGCCGTGAGACAGGTGGTGAATACTGGCGGCTGTGGCCTAGAGAGATCTGTGAAGCCGCCTCCTTGCTGTGAATACCCGAGACGACACACGCACTCTGTGCTCAACACAACGTGGCTGACTACCGGGGGAAGCGACCTGCGAGCAGACGGATACATCGCTGTGGAGGCCGAGGTGAGCCCGAGAAGTGGTCGAAAGCATCGGTAGAGGCACCAAGCACGCATCCAAATGGGAGGGGGAAGTGAGATAGGCACCCCCAGCTGCATTAGACGAGGGGCCATTGAGGAGGAGGAGCCAGACAAAATTAAGCGTAGTTGCCCCACGCGGTGGAGAAGGTTGAGTCTGAGGACAGCCGAGGGCAGCTCACACTCTGCCTGACTCCCGGTGCAACTATCTTCGGGCCTGAACGAGATCGGACCGTGGGAGAGGGCACCCTAGGTGAATGGTGCTACTTGAAGGCGGGAGGCCCACAGGAGCCTACGGAGCAACCGGTCGAGGAGGTAAGGAGGAGGGAGGTCCCTGTGCCGCTGAACAAACCAGATACAGGTCGCTGGGCAGCAAGACCAGAACATCACACACCTCTACCTCAGGGCAACCTGAACTACAAAGACACTGGACCGTCAACCTCCCAGAGGCCTCTTGCCTTGGAACATAGACAAAGTGGCAGCGATCACAGTAGCATCATTTGGAACCCCCACGCCTAGATATGTCCTCGCCAACGGGGAAGAAGGACCGGACTTTAAAAGATGTGTTGACCAAACTCCCCGCGGCGACTGGGAGAGACGGCCAGGTGTCGCCTAACACCAAAATGGGGCAGGAGACTGAAAACACTGAAGAACCAGTTACACGTTGCTTCTTAAAGGCACGGTTAACCTCACTGCATGAAGATCTACAGACTCTCATGGGGAGTTCTCCAAGGACATTAAGGAGATTCAACAAGATGTAGACGCAATTGGGGAATGAGTGGCAGGCACAGAAGACCAGGAACACACCCACGACGAGGAAGTAGAGCAGCTCCAACAGGAGGTGATTCGCTTATGAGCCCAACAAATCAACCTCCAATCTCATACCGAGGACCCCGAAAATCGTTCCAGAAGGAACAATATCCATATCAAGGGAGTTCCGCCTCAGGCAGAAGGCTCAGATATTAACCTCTACCAACAGGATATTTTCAGATTTATATTGGAGGCTCCACCAGAAACAGAGATAAAAATAGCCCTAGCACATTGAGTGGGCCTCAACCTGCCTCCTCCAAGAGACAGACCTCTAGAACAAAGATTGGCAACGCTTCCGGGTCTTCCCCTCTCAGTTCTTCTCTTCCACCTCTGATAAGAAGGCGGGAGTAGCCATCTTGGTCGCTAAGCAATTTAAAGGGGAGGTGGGCTACAAAGTAGAGGAAGTACCTTTTACATAGGGGGCACCCTGTAGTGGTTGGATCTATATATGTACCCAATGCAGGTCAGGAACGATTCTTGCAGGCAGCAATTACGGACGTGATGGCCACTCAAACTCGAATGACGTTAATGGGGGAGACCTGAACATAGTCCTTGACGCTGACGAAGATAGATCTAGCAATCATTTTGTCCAAACTGGGGTCTTCTCATCGGGAGGGAATAAGTGGCTATAAGCGATGGAGCTGGTGGAACTCTGGAGGGCGGCACATCCCCAATCAAGTCAATATACCTTCTTCTCCCATACCCATAAAATGTATGCACACCTAGACTACTAACTGGGAACAAGAGAGATATGCAATATCGTGGGAGATGTCAAAATAGTACCAGAGACGCTCTCAGACCATGACGCAGTGACCCTCACCTTACACTTTCCACCCAAGAAGAAACACGGAGGGAGCTGGTGGTTACAAGAGCATATGCTGCTCCGGCCACCGGTGATACAGCCACTCACTAAGACCATACAGGACTACTTAGGCATAAACAACATCCCAGACACCTCAATCTCTAAGCTATGGGAGGCACTGAAGACAGTGACGAGAGGGGAACTCATAGCAATATCTGCAGTGGACGATAAAGCACTCAAAGAAAAGAGGGAACTGTTAACAAGCCAGATCAGGGAGCTTGAGCTGGTACATAGCCACACAGTGGCACCTAGAGTCTGGGGCCAGCTACAAACAGCGAGGGCCCAATTAGCGGGTCTCGACCTAGACAGAGTAGAACATGCGGCACTTCAACTGAAACATTCCTACTACATAGGAGGGTGACAAAACGGCACATCTATTAGGTAGTATACATAGGGCCCGGAGACAGAAAACGAAGATCCAATCTTTTAAAGCTAGAGGGGGAGAGGAACTGACAGAAAACGTACACAACGTGGAAGAATTTTGTGACTTTTATGTAGAGCTCTATATGGGAGAAGATCTGGAAACCCAGAACATAGCCTCTTATCTAGAGGGGGCACACACTCTCTGACCAGGCTACTTCCCTTGACGGCCCCATAAGGATTGAAGAGGTTAAGCGCAGCGATTTCTAATCTTAAAACTCTTAACCTCTTTGAGGCTCATGACGAGCTCAGCTCGTCATGAGGCACACTGGAGCTGTGCTCATGACAAGGTGAGATCGTCATGAACAATGGGCTTCAAAGCTTCTCAGCACAGGAGGGGAAAAGCCATAGCAGCCAAGTGGTTAAATTCCCAGACTCGGATGGTTACCCGGCAGGCTTCTCTAAAACGTTTAGTCAGTTGTTGGCTCCCATACTGACCAGATTATTTAACTCCTTTGCTGGACCGGGATCAATCCCCTCAAATATATTAGCAGCATATACTGTTGTCATACCCAAGCCAGGGAAAGATAAGAAACTGTGTGGATAATATCGCCCTATATTCCTATTAAACATAGACATTAAGTTACTCACGAGCATTCTTGTGGCGCGACTAGGACCGTTGATGCCGGTATTATAGATCCTGACCAAGCAGGATTTATTCAGAAGCAAAATAGCAGTGAAAATACACAGTAAATACTACACTTAATCTATAAGGCACATCAAACAGACATGGACGCCCAAAAGGCAGTGGATCGAGTGAATTGGAGCTATTTGGAACAGACTCTGGTTCATCTTCGTATTGGCGATCGATTTCGGGCCTGGGTGGCGAGCTGCTACAGCACCCCCACGGCCACAGTCAGGGTGTATGGCAGTTCATCAAACCCCTTTGCTGTTCACCGAGGTTCCAGGCAGGGATGCCCACTATCACCCCCCTATTTGCTCCGTACGTTGAGCCATTGGCTCAGCAAATTAGGGACAATCCTGACATCAGGGATATCCCATTTGGTGGAGAGAGACACTCGATTACTCTCTATGCAGACGATATCCTGACCTCACTGGAAAATCCTGCAGGCTCGCTTCCAGCTTTTCTGGAAGAATTATCTACCTTTGGACTGCCTTCCAGGTTGCAGGTAAATGTTGAAAAATCACAGACTCTCAAATGTTAATCATACAAGATTGCTTATCTGCACTAGGAAAATGATTCCCAGTGAAACAGGTTACACAATCGCTCACATACTTAGGGATAAGGTTGGCCCCAACGATCGCGGGAACCACAATGATAAACTATGCTGATCTGTCTTGACAAATCTGAGAGGACTTAAATAGCTGGAAGCATCATCATTTATCAATATTGGGGTGCATTGCCGCCATTAAAATGTCAATCCTATCAAAGGCCCTTGCTCTATTTCAGACTCTGTAGGCCTTCCCCCCCTAGAGGGTTGTTTGCCTTGTTACAGAGGGAGCTACTCCACTTTATGTGGGCAGGAACTCGACCACGTATGAAAAGGTAATTAAGCTGCTTATGCCCAGATGAAGGAGGGCTGGGGATCTCAAACCTGCAAGTCTACTTCCGGGCTGCACAGATGCGATACTTAGTGGAATGGAACAGGGAGTAATCCGAAAAATACTGGCTATTCCAGGATAGGGTGATAGCGAGGCTCCCCCTATGAAAAGTAAAAAGAATTTAAGAAATATGACAGGCCACGAAGATTGAAGAAGTCCCCTATGACGAAGATAGTACTGGAGGTGTGGGACAGCGTGGCCTCTCGGAAAGAATTCCTCTCATTCCCTTCCCCCATGACACCTCTGTTAGAAAATAGGGACTCTTCCCGGGGTCTAGAAGGAAAAGCGTTCGAAGCTGGGCAGCAGGTCACATGTTTGATGTGGAGGAAATTATTCCTTTCGCACAACTACGACAAAAGTACAGCTTACCAAAGTATGAGGGCATCTTTATCAGTGAAATACATGTGGAAATATACCATTTTACAACACGATTTATTCTCAAAACAAAGTAAACATGGATGAATACCAATACATGGCCAAAAAATAAATATATATATAAATACAGACGGAAATGTTAAAAAAATAAATACCATAAAACCGGGAGCCCCAACTATAGTATAAGCATCGAGGCACTGTTATTACACTTGTGATATTATTATCCCTTGATGATATAGATTGAGTTAATCACAAACTAAAATCTTTAAACCATGTTGAACTTGGGATACTAATTCACTTCTGAATAATGTCACCTAAAGAAAGCACAGAATGGATCCCCATCTTACCCAGCGGTTCAACCTACCGTGGAAGTGAATAGCTTGCAATCCAAAGCCTGGCTGTCTTAAGAGTAGCTGGTCCTTCGTGATACCATGTTTGCTGATACTAAAAAAGAGGCGAGGGCAACAATCAGGCACACAACTCAGGCAAGAATTTCTGAGGAGAACATCAGCTCTGTCCTCTATTACAAAACGTTTTGTACCTTATTAGCTGCACCAAGTCACATTTATGTTAGTTTTAGTTGGATATAAAATATAACAGTAAAAGACAAACCTTTAAGTTTTGTAACTTTTAAGTAGATTTTAATGTACGACCATGATCAAATGCCTCTTCATAACGTAACAAAATAATAATTATCTATTTAATAAACAATGATTACTTGGTCTTAAGTGTTATTCAAACTATTCAGTAAATCTTTTTAATCCTAACAACGTGCGCAACTATATTCCTTTATATAGGCAATGCTACAAAAACAGTTCCAGTGCTCGATTTACTATGTCTGTCACTCAGTTACACCTTCCTATGTGACAGAGAGCACAACAAAGAGCACTGTGTATTACATGCTCTTCTAAAACCTTTGCAACTTCTATTCATGATACAGCTAGACAAGAAAACAATTCCATAGGTCGTGCACCTGCCAGAAAATTCTTCATCTTTCATACAGCGATATTTAAAGGCAGGTTCGCAACACTGAAAATGCCCCCGGAGCGTTGCAGGGATGAGGAAGAGCAATGAATGAGTTGGAGATGCTGGATGAGTCCAGAGTTCAGGAGACATGATTAGACTTACAAAAAATCTTAAACTAAATTTGACTAATGAAAGGTAGCCAGGGTATTCTGAGGAGAACACAGGATCGGAGGGGTCCTATGGGTTGGAGTGGGACACCATAAAGGTAGTTATGAGGAGGCATTGCATCGCATCGACATAGGAAGTCGGCTCTCAGTGTACTGGCTTTGGAGACATTCCTACAGACCACACAACTCGAGAAAGTTTTGATTCCTGAAGCAACCCCCCGTCTGACGATCTTGCGTTGCCAACACTGAGAGGAGGTGAAGTGACTCTGATCTGGATTATAAGTACTTCTTTGCCCGCCAGCATGCAGATGCAGATAAACCAGGGCGCACGTCGGCATGGTTATTGCAATCAGAGACCCCTAAGCCTCTGGTGGGCGTCATATATGATAGCACATGTCATATGAGAAATACTCAAGCAGACATTAATGAATTCTTCCTCCACTATTATGAGCAGCTGTACTCGTCCCCCCAGGAACCCTCTTCGGTGCAGGAGTACTCACGAGCTATGGCACTTCCTCGCTTGACCTCGCTGCAGTTATTGTACTTGGAGCGGCCTCTTCAAGTGGAGGAGATCAATCTAGCAATCCACCAGATGGTGCGCAGCAAGACCCCTGCCACAGACGAGTTCCCTGTGAAGTACTAAGCAGCTTAAGGGCCACTCTCGGTCCTCGCGCGCTAGAGGTCTATCAAGTGGTGCGCCACCAGAGCGTTTTGCCGAGATCTCTACATTAGGCCCTTATAGTGGTGCTTCCAAAACCAGGAAAAAAAGCATTGAGGCGAGCTTCTATCGCCTGTTGTCAATGTTGAACATGGACCACAACATTCTGAATAAGGTCCTTGCGAAAAGATTGCTCCTGATGCTTGGCTCACTTGTTCATTCGGACCAATGCTGGTTAGTGCCTCAAAGAGCGGCGCACTCCAACATTCGGCGTCTGTGCCACATCATGGACGTGATGTCCAGGAGGGCCGGCCTTCTGGTGGCGGTCTCCCTGGACTTCGAAAAAGCATTTGATATGCTAAGCTGGTCCTACTTATTACAGGTGCTGAATATGTTTGGGATGGGTCCTAATTTTTTAGGTTGGGTGAAGCTTTTATATACCGCCCTATAAGCTGGGGCTAGAAAGAATTAGACACTCCTGAGGCGGAAGCCGGGAGAGACGCTCACTATTTTAAAAACTGTACTTTGCACTTCGTGTTTTTAACTATTTGTTTCCACCTGGCTGCTTACTTGTTTGTGTATGGTCTCCATTCACCTAGGGCTTTCTTGGACACTCACGCGCAGCGGATCTTAGCGCTGCCGCGGGTAAATCATCGCCGCCATCACCCACGAGCCCATAGGCCACGCCCACTGACGTGAGGCCACGCCCCTTTAAAAAAAACACAAATAGCCGCGCTGAATACAAGCTCGCGCTAGAAAGGATTAGACACTCCTGAGGCGGAAGCGGGGAGAGACGCTCACTATTTTAAAAACTGTACTTTGCACTTTGTGTTTTTAACTATTGGTTTCCACCTGGCTGCTTACTTGTTTGTGTATGGTCTCAATTCACCTAGGGCTTTCTTGGACACTCACGCGCAGCGGATCTTAGCGCTGCCGCGGGTAAATCATCGCCGCCATCACCCACGAGCCCATAGGCCACGCCCACTGACGTGAGGCCACGTCCCCTTTTTAAAAAAAAAAAACCACAAATAGCCGCGCTGAATACAAGCTCGCGCTAGAAAGGATTAGACACTCCTGAGGCGAAAGCCGGGAGAGACGCTCACTATTTTAAAAACTGTACTTTGCACTTCGTGTTTTTAACTATTTGTTTCCACCTGGCTGCTTACTTGGTTGTGTATGGTCTCCATTCACCCAGGGCTTTCTTGGACACTCACGCGCAGCGGATCTTAGCGCTGCCGCGGGTAAATCATCGCCGCCATCACCCACGAGCCCATAGGCCACGTCCCTTCTTTTACCCCATATCAATGTGTATCCCTCGGAAGGCGCACCAAATGTAAGCCTGTCTGCGCCCGTCCGCGGCCGAACGGGGCAAGGGGCATTTCACTCTGCCCATTCTATTCAATACTCCTCTACCGATTTGCTCAAACTGCATGCCCCCTGGCCTCTCGCCTTGACTACCCGGTCGCAGCTTGATCAATTGGGTTTGGGACACGTTCGAGAAGTCTTTCCTGAGCTTGACGCTTGTTTGGCTTCCCCCCCTCACCGGCCCATCATTCACTCCCCTCTACCTACACCACCCCCCAACCTTGAGCTTAAAGTGAGCTATCTCAATACTCGCTCACTAGCAAAACATCAGACGGAAATTTTTCAACTTCTAGAAACCGATAGTCCCGATATATTGTTTATAACAGAAACCTGGTTGCATGACGGATCCTCTCCTTGACATCCTGGCAGCCATTCCGCCTGGCTATTATATCATTCAAGCCAACAGGGCCTCTGGCAAATCCGGAGGGGGAGTGGCAGCCATCATTAAGCTTCCAACCAGATTCTCCGTTCTTACCGTACCCTGTATTCCTCAGGTTGACTGCTTAGCACTCAGGTTGGAATCCTCTGTGTCACCCCTTATTTGTGTCTTAGTTTACCGCCCTCCTCAGCCCATGCCTGACTTTCCGACTATGTTCGGAGACCTATTGTCTCAGGTTGTTATCAATAACTCTAAAATCTTAGTCCTTGGAGACTTCAACTACTGGCCCCTAGACGAGAAGGAGAGTGCTTGCTCTGCGGCCTTCTCTGATCTTTTATGTGGCCTGAATTGTTGTCAACATATTAACTCTGCCACGCACACAAAAGGCCACATACTGGACCAGGTCTGGACCTCTAACCTAGAGATCTCGGCCCCCCTTATATTGCCGTGTGCATGGTCTGATCACTCCCTTATCTCTTTTACCCTTAAAACCCCTATTCGCCCCAATAGGCCTCTGGAGGCGAACCTCTCGGCCCGGAATTGGAATAGAGCGGACATCAGCCAATTTGTTGACCTACTCAGCACCTCCATTCCCCCCAAATCCGACTCTATAGATACTCAAGCTTTTGACTTAACCTGCTGGCTCGAATCGGCCAGCGATGTGGTTGCCCCCCTAAAACGGGTCAAAGTCAGGCGCCCTCATGAAGGCCAGAAATGGTTTACCGAGGATCTTAAAGTCCTGAAACTCGAACTTAGACAAGCTGAGCGCCGTTGGCGTAGAAATTATACCCCTGAAGCTAGGCTAGAGTACTCAACTTTACTCCAAGGGTACAAGGCTTCCATTGTGTCAGCCGAATCCCTATACTTTTCCAACAAAATTTTGGAGTCAGCTAATAAAGCTAAAGATATCTTTTCGATCGTGGAGGAACTGTCTCACCCCGACAGGGTCTCCATTAAACCTCTCCCTTCACAGGGGCTTTGCGATTCTCTCAATTACTTCTTTGTCGAAAAGATTGAAAAAAATCAAAAACAGCATCTCGGTATCGCCCTTATCTGACACGCCCGGGCCCCTCGCTGACCCTTTCAACCCCCACTCTCTCACTCAGATCCCCCTCATTTTGGAGGCGGACTTTTCCGCCCTTCTAAGCAAAGTCAGTTCAGGGTCTCCCACTGACTGCTGCCCTCCCAAAATCCTACGCGAGGCCTTCACTGCTTGTTCAGCCCCCCCCCCTGTCACTCCTGAATAATTCCCTCTCTCTTGGCCTAGTCCCTAGCTCTTTTAAGGCAGCCGAGGTAGTGCCTATCTTAAAGAAACCTACAGCCGACCCCACGATCATGAGCAACTTCCGCCCTATCTCCCTCCTTCCCTATCTCAGCAAGGTGCTCGAATCTCACGCCACTAACATCTTGAGCTTGTTTGTTGAGCAATCTCATTTCCTTGACTCTCAACAGGCCGGGTTCAGACCCGCCCACTCCACAGAGATGGTCATACTCTCTGTCATGGAAGAACTGCGTAGGGGGGCCGACTCTAACATCAGTCAGGCCCTGGTGCTCCTGGACTTGTCGGCCGCCTTTGACACGGTCGACCATGCCATCCTGGTCGACCGTGTCAGGCAGGCTGGCATCAGGGGCACTGCCCTGGACTGGGTCCGCTCGTTTCTGACCAGCCGCCAACAGGCGGTCCGGCTATCCCAGTTCTCCGCCGACAGGGTGGGGCTGACCTGTGGCGTGCCGCAGGGCTCCTCCTTATCCCCACTCCTTTTTAGGTTTTGACTAGCGAACTGCGCACTGCGCAGCTGCAGGGAAAACCTTATGAGAAGAGTAGAGTGGCTTTGGTCCCCGCCTCTGTTTCCATTGGCTAGCTCCATAAATGGAGGCTAGCCATTGGAACAGACATCTGCTCGTCATCCTGAGAGCAGATTCAGGGGCGTTCCTGCAAATTTTAGGCTTTTCGCCCCTTTCTAAATCCTCATGCGGCGGTGTTTTTTTTTTTTTTTTTTGGAAGGTTTGTTTTGCTCATTAGTCCGAAGATGGCGGCCGGGCAGTAGCTTACTTGAGAAGCTCCGCCGTGCCGTCTTGAACCAGCGTGTGCCAGTTCCCGCCCCCTCCCACTGTTCGTATGCCCGTTCTCGCCCCCCCTCCCGCTGTCCGTGTCCGCGTTCCCACCCCCCCGCCCCCGCTGTCCGTGTTCGCGAGCCGTGATCGCAGAAGGGCCGCGCCCCCCGGGGCCCCACTGCTTGCCAGACAAAGTGTCTAATTACTGTCTGTCACTGGACCCCCTCCCCTCCCCTAGGACTCACGGGAGTCCAGACAGCCGTGCCTGGACAATTATCAGAAGAGACAGGTCGGGCGTCAAACCCGTGAATTTCCGCCGCGGCTCACGGCATGAGCCTGCCTGCTGCTGGCCAGCCCTGAGGAGTAGAGTCACTCCCCGCAATTATGGAGCTCCACCCGCAAGTCTTCTCGTCACTCGTCAGGAGTGACTCATCTGCCAACGGCGGCCGAGTACCAGCCTGTGTATGGTAACTACAAATGCCGACTCCCTAACTCCAGACTCTGGAGCACTAAGAATTGAATCTATTGATGTTGGCGTGCACTGCCTGTCCCTCCTCATACGTAACACGGAGGTAAATAAACTCACCCGAGGTACCAGAAGGGAAGCAGCGATGGCAACGCCTACCATTCACCTGAGCCCTCTAGTGCTTCTCTCGCCAGTCGCAGGTCACTGTTCAGGTAAAGTCCGGAGTTTCAACCTCTCTGGTAAATCCGATCGTTAATCCTTGCTACAGCGCCATCCATGGGCCCTGGATCACCTTTGTTGGCGTCCAGGTGCCCGTAATTAGGATGATAAAAACTTGATCACCCGTCAAGTGGGAGGACGTGGCGAGTGCCCAGTCTCCTAACCTTTAAGGCCCTGGCGCCATTCGAGCCCACACACCTACGCCTAGACTGCTTAAGTACCTGTGAAAATCACGCCGCCTTCGACTAGCACAGACAACGTGGAGCGCTTTCCTCAGGGCAGTAGGGAGTGCAGATTTATGGCGCATGTAGCAACATTTTACAATTCACGTATGTGGGTACTGCCTGTTTGTATTTTCAACTGAAAGTGTGTAAAAGAGTTTTAAAGTCCCCCCTCCCGCTGTCCGTGTGCCCGTCTCCCTCCCCCCTCCCGCTGTCCGTGTGCCCGTCCCCCCTCCCGCTGTCCGTGTGCCCGGATAAAATGTTTTTTTTTAATCTCTGTGCTTTTGCGTTCCCTACTTGTGCAATAACCCGGCGTGTTTACAAATCGTTTTTCCCCCTAAATGGCACGCGGAGGCACTATCTGTTTTGAATGTTTGGCTGTGGTGACCCTGTGTTCCTGCTTGGCTAGCCACCAACCCCCTTTCGGAGACAAGCAGAAAATGCCATCATTTTTAGTAACCCACCCTCAGTGGTTGGCGGCCCGTGCACTTTGTCAAAGTATTCAGAGGGGTCACAAAGAATAAGGGCTCGGCGTACTAACGTACAGCCGTAACGTACCCAAGCTCGAAGATTCCTCTTCTGCTCCCGTCCCTTACACTACGACTGCCTACCCCTTCACTGTCTCCCCGCCTAGCCTCTTCGCTCTTCCTTTCTATCCTATCCTTCCCACTCTCTTCTCTCCGTTCCCTCTTGAAAACCCATAAAATGCTGCAGTTTACTTTGTTTGGGTTACTGCAGTGCAATGTATTTTCTTTACTTATTATGGTGATGTGTGTCTGTGATATGGTCATGGTGGTGACTTATGCATGTGGTAGTTACGTGCCAGTCTGACGTGTTTGTGATGACATTTGTGGCAATATTTTGTATGGGTTATGCTATGGTCTGCCGTGACTTGTGCATGTAATGGTGTACATCTTGGTCAAGTGCATTTTAAAGTATGCGTTTATTTGTATGTAATTGAGTATGTGGCTCCTGACTGTAAATTATGTATTTGGTGATGTATGTGGTACTAGTGTGTGTATATGATGACGTACATTGAAGGAGGCAAGAGTCAACATAGCATTTCTGCTCAGCACTTATTATTCTAAGCACAAGCCTTTAATGGCATACAATACTGTATTTGTTAACAAGGGTTTTCCATTTCCGGACTCAATATTTGGTGTATATTTATGGTTTCAGTACATTGAAATCTAGCCCACTACTAAGCACATACTTCCAATACCCCAGCTGTCCGACTGGTTTGCACTGCTCACCAGATATTGGCCTCGATCATAATATTATAATGTGGCCTGTGTATTAACTAATTAAACATTTTACTTAAACACTTCTGCATTTAGACTGCGGCTACATAAACAATGTCAGCCTGTCATTTATTTTATGGGTTCTGATGTTTTCCTTACTTTGCAAATTTGGTTGCAGTGCTTCTTACTCTCCTGTTTGTGGATTGGGTATTCCCTCCATGATCACGCCCATCGTTGCCAGATCTCTGATTTATTCTTATCAAGTAGAGCTGCTTCCCTGCCCCCTCGGTTTTGTGTGTGACTCTGTTGCCTGCTTGTTTTAGGTTTTGACTAGCGAGCTGCGCACTGCGCAGCTGCAGGGAAAACCTTATGAGAAGAGTAGAGTGGCTTTGGTCCCCGCCTCTGTTTCCATTGGCTAGCTCCATAAATGGAGGCTAGCCATTGGAACAGACATCTGCTCGTCATCCTGAGAGCAGATTCGGGGGCGTTCCTGCAAATTTTAGGCTTTCCGCCCCTTTCGAAATCGTCATGCGGCGGTGGGCGGTGGTTTATTATTTTTTTTAAAGCTTTGTTTTCGCCACACTTCCAAAATGTCGTTTTCAGGGGTGGGTTGCGCGATGTCCCGCTGTCCGTTCCCGCCCCCCCTCCCGCTGTCCGTGTGCCCGTTCCTGACCCCCCTCCCGCTGTCCGTTCCCACCCCCCCTTCCCCTCCCGCTGTCCGTGTGCCCTTAGGTGCTTGTTCGTTTGCCTGCTTTAGGGCGCAAGTTCAAGCCTTTACACTGACGGTGATTGTTGCACATCTTTTTTGTTGTTGTTACCTTGAAAACGATACACCAGACATGCTTGACTAAGGTGGGTTGCGATAATGCATGCAGGTACGTCATTTTCCAAATATATGTCAATAAGGGTTTATGCAGTAGCAATTTCAGAAGAATCTGAACAAATGCCGAGGTTGGAGGCAGGTCTGGTGCGCAGGCACCAGTGAGATCTCGATGAAAGCTGCAGCGGCTCCAGAGCACATTTCACTGGGGTCCCTGCCGTTCAACAGCGACCTCCCCGGGGGCCACTATTTACGGGCTGTGGGCCCCAGCAGTTTTGCTGCCTAATTGTCAGGTTATTGAGGGCATCATCTGGTGGTCCCCCGAGGCAGAGTCTTAGCGCCATTTTTAGCACATTGGATTATCCAGTGGTCTCCCCGGAGCGCGCGCGCGCTCTCCGGTCTGAAGTCACCCCCCTCCCGCTGTCCGTGTGCCCGTTAACCCGCCCCCCTCCCGCTAAATGCATTTCCCGATTTCCCCCCCAATCATAGGGACTCTTATCTCCATCTCTGGAAGACTTTGGGGCTCTCAGTCCAGGCTCTTTCCTCACCCCTTCTCTCTCTGCATTCACCCAGTCCTGCTCAGCACCCTCTTTCCGTCCCTTCCTCCCCAACCCCTCCCGCCTCCTATTCTCTCCAGCGCCAGCTTTCGCAGCAGGCGCTTCCCTCTCCGTGGTGTAAGTGTAACCATATATCGCGTCCTGCTCCTGACGAGGTGTTGAAGCGTTTTACGGAGTTTAGCCACCTCTTCCTCCCCCATCTGCAGCTCTAGCCTCTTCCTCATCTCAGGGTCTCTCCTCTCCATTTTTCTACACCCCCACCATCTGCTGCCTCTCCATAGTCTCTCCCCTACAACCGCAGAGTCCTCCGACCTCTTCCCCACCTCTCCGTCCTATGCCCCCTGCTCCCGCCATCCATTTATTTATCTGTTTACTCAAAAAAACAAAAAAAAGATTTTAACATTTACAATGCCAATAACTCTAACATTGTCAAAGGCAAAACCGTTGCATTGTAAATAGTTGTTAATTTATACCTTACCCCCCTGATCCGGTCTCTTCGAGATAGGAATGTCACCGCGTTTAATTACGCGGACGACATCCAGCTGGTCTTCAACATCGACCCCTCGGACCAGTGGGTTTCAGATTTTCAAGCTACCCTCTGTCACATTAGCAACTGGATGGGGGCAAACCACCTTAAGCTTAACCCCGACAAGACCGAATTGGTTCTTGTCGGGGGGCCTTCCAACCCTTGGAACTCCAATTTCTGGCCTGCTAGCTTGGGTCTTCCCCCTCGTCCAGTCGACTCAGCCAAAAGTCTGGGGGTTATCATCAGTAAAGATCTTTCGATGAAGCCCCATATAAATGCCACTGTCTCTTCCTGCTTTTTCCAACTGCGCAAAATTTGGAAAATCGCGCGCTTTCTCACCACCGAGGCGCTTACTTTAGCCCTTCTGGCGTTAGTCATCTCTAGGATTAACTACGCCAACTCCTTGTACGTAGGCATCCCAGACTATCAACTCAAACGTCTGCAGCTTGTCCAGAACCAGGCGGCCCTACCTTTATCTCCTCCCTCATTCATCCCTATATCCCCTCTCGCAATCTTCGCTCGGCTCACTCGGCTTTACTCAAAGTCCCGCGAGTCAAGCGTAAGAAATGGGGAGGTTTACGATTCTCATTCCTGCTCCATCTTTTTGGAATGCCCTCCCTTTGGACATTAGGCTTGCCTCTCCCTATATCCATTTCAGATCCCTCCTTAAGACTCATCTGTTCCGTACTGCGTACAAATAAAACGTTTTCTTTTTCTCCGGCCCTTTTTATTTTTTATTTTTCTTCTTTCCTACTGCTGCTATGCACCCCCGCGCCCTGCCCAGGCGGTGCCTTCTGTCCTTTCTATACCAGCGCCAAGAAACTGTATAGTGTACGCTGCGCTTTACAAATACTTTTCACATCACATCACATCACATCAGATCTCACGCTCTTTTTCCGTACATAGGGGGACCCACCAAGGATGCTTCTATTAACCAGGAATTTTTGTACTTGCTGTGAAGCCATTAGCGGCTATGCTGCGAGCCAGGAGCCCTGTTTGGGGATCAGGGGAGGGCCAGACTTGCACACTGTGCCCTTGAGCGCGAATGGTGTGTTAGTCTACTTACGGGACCATGCATACTCGTTACCGGCCCTTTATGACCTGCTCTATCACTTCAGGGAGATGGCTGGTCTCAGGTTGAACTAGGGCAAATCCGGCATCTTCCCTTTCCACCGGATTGCACAGGAACATATTGAAGTGACAAAAGTCTGATGACTACCCTGGAATTTTGAGACATGTGGCTATCTTGGCATAAATGTTTACCACACTGACAGGGACTTGCTCAATGGCAATCATGGTAAGGCCTTGGCTCCCGTGCACCGGTCCATGCACTCATGGACACGACTACCCCTCTAGCCTATGGCCAGAGCATCGGTAGCAAAGATGCTGGTTATTCCGAGGCTCCTCTATGTTTTTTGTAGCTTTGCCAGTGATGCCACCTAGATCCTTCTTCAGGAATCTGAGGAGCCTGACCTCATTAGAGAATCTGCTCGGCTAGAAAGCAGGTTTCAATCCCCATGCTTCAGTGCCACATGCTCGAGGGGGAACTTGGGGTCCCGGATCTGGAGCTGTATTTCACAGAGGCACAATTACAATGGCCAATGTGTTGGCTAGTAGGGGATAGGACGGTGGAGGGTGGCCTGGTTCGGTAAGACCTGGACGGGAGGGGCATGGAAGTACTGGAGTGGCTGCTCTCGCTGGGTAGACAAACCAAACGACTGAGCAGGCTCACGCGAGTAGCCAAGCTCATCTGGACCCAGATGTGCACTGACCCCCAATGCCGCACAACTGTCCATTTGGAGCGTGCCGGACATGAAAACTCTGAGTGTTCATGATGCTTCACCATGGTGAAATGCCGGGCTCACCCATGTGGTTGATTTATATAGCAATGGTGCTCTACTCTACTTCCAAGGACTACAGGAATTATATGAACTCGGGTACGTCTAATTCTTACACACACTTTGTTTAGGGCAGTAATTGGGAACATATAGGCACCAGGGCTGGCCAAGCCGTCACTGCACTCGGGTTTGTAGGGCTTCTTAACACACGGGCTAGGCCACAGGGCGGTTGCGGTATTATACATAGTACTGCAGGGGGGACACAGTGAATATCTGACCCAAGGGAAGCCAAATGGGATATTGCCTAGGCACGGAATTGACCACCACACAATGGACCATGGTCCTAGAACAGGTGAAGCGAGTGTTGCGCAAGTCCCATTTAAAGTTCAAGCAAATAAATTATCTGCATAAAAACCTACCTTACACCGCACCACCAGCACAAAATGTTTCCAGCAGTGTCCCAGAGGTGTGGTCACATAGATGCTTTTTTTATATATATTCTTTGGGAATGCCCACCGCTGATGTGCACGTGGACCCAGGTGATGGACCATGTGTCGGCAGTGAATGATGTCCAGCTACCCCCAGATCTGCTTCACTGTCTTTTGGGGAACAGAAAACAACCTAAGCGTACCACACACTATCTGAAGCTGGTTGATTTGGTATTAATTCTCTTTAAGCATTTAAATGCCATGGCATGGAAGGCCCCTCATCCGCCCATGATGGAGTGCTGGCTTAGAGTGACTCACAAATGGGCTCTGGCAGAAGTGGATTCCATGATGCATGATCAAAGACCACGAAGGGGGTGACGGGACAGTCACAATGTGGGACACTTACGTTCTTTAGTTGTTCACTAGATTGAATCCGCCCCTCAAGCTCACAACACCTCAGTATTATTAACTGGGCGGTAGCCGGATTGTACCATTGCATTACCCACACACTTGCTCACTAAACATCAACAGCAGATCCTGTGCTCTCCGGAGTGGACTGCATGAGGGTTCACCTAGCACCGTTTCCTCCCTTGGACCTGCCACTAGCCTGTATTTTTCATAGGTACAATATCCTCCAGTTGCCAACGTTACTGCACCTCCACATAGCCGAAAATGGGAGTATCAGCTACAGGTTTTTTCAAAAGTAGGCTGCTTTGTTTCTTTTTATTGTGTGATATATACATTTGCCAATTTTTTGCATGACAAGGTGCATTATGGCACTATAGGTTGCAATCCTTTTCCTTTTTTCTCTCACTCTCCTCTGCTATCACAAATGCCATTATATGACCTGCTACCTGAATATTGTAAATGTTGAAATGCTAGGACATGTCTGTCTACCCATCTTATGAAGATGTTGACCATTGTATCCTATACAATTTGTGGTGACTCACAACTAATGCCAATAAAGACATTTGAAGGAAAAAATTATGGAAGGTTGCCAGCTGTAGGAAGCACAAAGCAGAAGAAGTTCAACAGCAATACATAATTATAACAAGTGTCTTGGAATTCACATGTTGTAAGCAACAACCTGTTGTAAATAATCAAAATGACATTTATGCAGTAGGCTGCGATAGTTACTACAGTCAAAATTCAAATGATACTGACTCAATAGGTACACAAGATCAGATAAAATGTTTTGAACTTGTAATAGCGTTGATCAGTTACCGTTACGTGTTCCCCTAGGGGGAAAAGTAAAGGTTACAAATGACAAATATTTATAGGGTGAGCACAAAAGGAGAGGAGTAGGACAGTTCTTACTATACAGCAGCACTGTATACATGATAGGCTGAACTGATATGTCAATGTTGAGATTTTCCCGGAATGTACTGTAAAGAATTAGAATGCACAAGAGGGCAACCCACTATTCCCTTGTAGGCTTGGGTAACTGTAATCAAATAGGTAAAGATGTCAACAAGGGATTCACTTAGAAACAATATTTCAGATATACTTATTCTAAAATGATGTCTATGAATGCCATCTCAAATCAATTGAATGTTATTTAACCTACATAGGATAATTTGAAAATAAAGAAATCAATTTACTATGCAGGTACATGTGCTTTCAAATTTGAATGAAAGAAAATAGATATTTAAACAATTAATAACAAGGGTTCAAAACATAAATCAACATACATTGACGATGTTTGTTACAATGTTTTTCCAGACTTTTATAACATATGTTGAGATACTTTATGACCACTTTCTTACATACAACTAGAGCCTGTTTTTAGAAGACACAAGACTCTTAATAGGTGTTAACAATTTCCAAAACAAAGTTGGGTTATAAGTCAATATATTTGTCTCAATTGTTGCATATCTGCAAGACCATCTTCAGGACTGTATCTTTGAATGAAGAGAAAGGACCCCTTGTTGTGAGATCATCGGGTTGGTATTTGGCTGGGACTTATAGGGCATGGAGCTATAAAGTCACGCATTCAAGGAACTGAGATATTTTGCTAATGCTGAGAGAGAGAGAAGCTAGGATAACCGATCTACTTCGGGTCATATTTACCCACTTAAATTCTGGTGATTCTTCGCCAAATCAAGTCGCTATACTCTACAGCACGTTCTAGATTCTTCGAGACCTTGCTCTCTGGCACATATACGCAAACAGCTATCTGAGAAAGTGGTTTTCCCATTCAATTTAAAAACAAATGAGATCATGTGTATATGATGTAGTACCAGCAATATCTGCCCTGTACACCTAAACAACGTTGAACATTATTAAGTATGTTCTGGGACGACAATTCTTCTAAAGCACATAAATCTTTCAGTTCCTTAACAGCGTGACTTTATAGCTTTGTGCCCTGTACGTCCCAGCCAAATACCATTTGGCTGGCCTCAAAGAGGGTCCTTCATCTTTATTCAAAGACACAGTCCTGAAGATGGTCTTGAAGATATGCAATAATTGAGACCAAAACGTTAACGCATAACTCAGATTCCTTTTGGAAATTGTTAACACCTATTAGGAGTCTTGTGCCTTCCAAAAACAGTCTCTAGTTGTATGTAAGAAAGGGGGCATAAAGAACATCAACAATTATTATAAAATTCTGGAAATACATTGTAATGAACATTGTGTTTGAAACCTTGCTATTGCTTGTTAAATATCTGTTTTCTTGAATACAAATTTTAAACAAGCATTTACAATGCAACGGTTTCGCCTTTGGAGAAGTTAGAGCTATTGGCATTGCAAATGACAACATTTGTATTTATGTGTTGGTTTTGAAAACAGATAAATAAATGGCATTGTCATTTACATTGCCAATAGCTTAATCTCTCGCAAATGTGAGAACTATTGTACCCTACGGACGAGCTCAGCAGACAGCAATTACTACCACCCACACACACACCCAGAGCCACACACACACACCCAGAGCTAGCCACACACACCCAGAGCCAGCCACACACACACAGTTTGCATTTTAAATGTTTTTAGTAAATAGCGAAAGCAATGCAAAGTCCGCACAATTAATTTTGTTGTAAAGAAACGTCGAGCATAGATTAGTTTCAAATTCCTAAAATCACTGGCACATGTAAAATGATTTATCAGCAAGCTCGCATGTCCTTCACATCTAGCATTGGTTCAACAACCGATTTTCATATGTTTGCCCTGGTGCAATAAAAACCTTTTTGTAATCAGGCAAAATGTGTTTTCTTATGTATTAATCCAGCAGCAGGATGCGATAAAATAGCACAGCCCTTAAATTGCGTAAGAGCAAAGTAGGACGCCCTCATGTGTGAGATCAGCTCACTGCAGAATAAAAGAGCTTAATCAAATAGCCAAATCAATTTGAATATGTAACAAAATGCTGTGAAAAAAACAGTGTGCTCAGAGAGCCAGTAAAAAAATTTGCATTTTGAGCGTGTCTGATATTAAGCTAAAACAAGTCAAAAGTGCAAATGTGCCATGTTAAAGTAAGCCTGACAAACAAAACAAACTCAAAACATAAAACAAACGAGCCTAGAAGCTAAAAGCAAAATGATGTTATAAATGAGCAACAGAGCAAATGTGCAAAGTGGTCTAGAAAGTGTCCAAGAGGAAAATATGATGAATGCACCCAAATGAAGTGGCCTAGCAAAAAGAGGCCCGAATAAACTCAAGTGAATTAATTAAGTGACAGACAAACTCGAATCCATTTATACTATTTTGAACAATACATGTTATACAGACAAATTGGGACTTGTTTTAATACATTACAGATATAGGAAAAGAGATGTTACACAAAAACAAAAACTTTTCTCATGCTTTCCCTCATGGCACTTATATTGTTAAAATACAAATACACTATATATAACATGTTGCAAGCATTCATTAGTTATGTCAATTTTTCACCAGAAGTAAACTTACAACTTTCAAATACATTGCATAAATTCATATTTTTGCCCAGCGTACTTCCTGCATGTACCATACTAACAGAAGCTTCACACAATAGACAATGAAAGCATTTACTTCTGCCAAACACACTGCAAGATTTGCCCTTGAAAAATAACATCTTGTTAGCGAAGGAAAAGATACAATAGAGCAGCAACGTCCAGCAGATAAAAATGAATACACAATGTGTTTCTATTTTAGAGAGAAATACATGTGTGCACGTTTATTTGTCGAGCACGTTTTAAGGGCCTGCACTTTTGACAACATGAATATGTCTAATATATTTTTAATTAATGTATTAGCTTTCTCACAAAGGATGTTCAGCTGTATGGGGTTTGAAGCAGTTATATGTACAATCTGTTGTGTGTGCAATACAGATGTGATGTCTATTGGAAGTCATTACGTGTGCTGAAGGGCAAGTAGCTTTTTCTGTCCATTTTATGACATGTTGTTTTACACTGAAAAAGTGACTATCAGTGAAGGCAATTCCAGGCAAACGTCATGGACCTGTTGGAACTGTACTACTAGAAACAATGCAACAATCCCATCAGTATCTGGAAATATGTGTGGCTCCGAGGAATTTAAAGTTGCAAACATGGAGATGGTGAGGTTGACACTGGGTAAGGTTATATAGATAGAAACAGGTAGGCAGTTCAGAGGGATTACGTAACACCTGTACAGTGATCTATAAATCGTAGGTTTTAAATCCTGACTAAGGCTTCTGTACTTCAGTTTTTCCTGGAGCAACCATATGGATCTTGTAGTAAAACGGAGTCGCTTCTTGGTAGCTGAGTGAGCTAATTGTGTGGATGGGCGTCCATGAAAGAGCATGAATTAGAGCTGTGGGGTTGAAGTTGAGAGCAGTGAGAGGCTCTCAGAATACCCTTCGCTGGGCTATAAAGGGAATCAGATTTCATGCACATCCAGCCCCTGGCCTCTCTCGAGACCACAGAGCGATCGTCACTTATGTGCCGGTTTAGTATTTTATAGGAGTACGTTTTGCTGTGTTCGTTTCATTCTGAAAGTTAGGGCACATCAATAGTCGAGAATGCCAAAGCTAAGGTGGCAAAGATGGAATTCATAATCAAAGGCAAGGAGATTTTCCAAGTTATTCTTGTATCAGCACAAGCCGCAGATAGAAGAGTAGCCAGCACAACTACTGTAGATGGGTATGTTATAATACGTTTGAAGCTATAGCTGCTGTAGGTAAATACGGCATCAGATTAGGTATCGAAGTTGGAATTTATGGCGCACCGGCTGCGATGTGATTCACACATCCAAGAACGGTACAAATGGAACTCCCACTCACCGACTGTCTTCTGGCGGGCGGGGCTCTCCTCCTCACACGGGAGCCTTGCTCCCTGCAGCACTCCTCCGGCGGTCACTTTGGGGCCGCGGGCGGGGTTCCTCTCCTCCTGGGCTCTCCTAGATGCAGCAGGGCTCCCTCGCATCACGGGAGCCCTGCAAACCGGCCGCCATGCTTCTTCTTTCTTCCCCCCGGGCTGCGGGGGCGGGCACTTCCGGCCGGCCGCGCTGGGATTGGCCGGCCGGCCGGCCAACCACTTCCGGGTCTCTGCGGGCAGCGCAGCGGCCCTTCTCCTTAGGTAGGCAGGCGGGGGCTGATTTTTACGGGCAAATGCCGGGTGGGCACCGGCTCTTTAAAGATAACCATCAATCGAGGTGGGCACTCGATCGGCCCACAAGTCCGCCACAAAACGGTCCAGATGCCGGGTGGGCGGGAACGGCAAGGCACGCCCATGGACTTCCAGTGGGACACGGACAGCGGGAGGGGGTGGGAACGGGCACAAGGACAGGTGGAAGGGGGGGCAGGAAGGCTATAAAAACAAAGCACTGACCTGTACTTCTTAAAAAATAAAAAACGAAACTCCGCCCACCGCTGCATTACTACACAGAGGGAACGCCCAGGGAAAAAATCGCGGGAACGCCCCTGAATCTGGTCCGGCCTTGACGGACAGATCTCTGTTCCAATGGCTAGCCTCCATTTATGGAGCTAGCCAATGAAACAGAGGGCGTATTCCAAGAGTCCCTTACTGAAGACTACAGATTTCTCTGGAGGCGGAGCTAAGAGCTCCGCCCTCCAGCGAAACCTAAAAACAAACACCTGCATTTTAGAATGATTTCCTTCTTTTCATATTATTCTACATAAGTTAAAAAACATTCAATTGACTTGAGATGTCATTCATAGACATCATTTATGAATATTAAGTATATTTGAAATATTGTTTCCAAAAGAATCCCTTTTTGGCAAAGAATTAGAAGGCATCGCCACCAGCCCATGGTGAGACAAGTGTTCATAGTAAGACGTTCGAGCCCTAGTTCCTTTTGTAGCTAGGTGGAAGGAGATTCACTAACAAAACAATAAACACAAGCTCCAGTTTTACAGTAGGAAGTGCCTTGCATACAGAAAACACAAATAAGGAGTAAGCCCCAAGTTAATGTCATTTTAATTAAAACTTGCTTCCCTAAGAAAACCTTCCATTACACTCCAAGTAGTACGGTAGAAAGGTGCACCTATATGAAACACGTTTCAACAACCCAGGAAATTAAAAAACATTAAAACGTAGCTGGAAGTAAAAGGATTGTGGCCCTTAATAATTGACAAATATATTCTAGTAGGATTTCTTCCTACCTCTTTTGACTTCTTGGACTTTTCTTCATCTTTTTTGGTCTTCTTTAAAGCATCAGCACCAACCACAGAAAGAATATTTCGCAACCTGAAATTACAGCAACAACATAAGCATACTGTTAAAGAGATGCTGATAACTGCAAATCCTTTGGATAACTTGGCACAAGATATGTCAGGAGTGCAACACATTTTACTGTTGATGCTATTTTATCAGACACTCTAAGACAAAGCACCTATGCAGGACTGGAGTCAGTGTTAACCTCAAGAACTTATGAGGCAATGCGTCCACTAGAGATAAAAGTTTGAACATCAAGTAAGTCAGCAGAGTCAATTAAGTAAGCCTTAAGTCAGGAACGCTCAAGTCCAATAACTTCGGAATCCATGAAGGTTTATTAAATATTGTAGAGCAATATAGAAAGCAAAAATAATAGATAGCTAAATATATGGTAAAACAATATAGGGAATTAGCATAAGACTCAATCAGATGCAGTCAAGAATCTCATATGAAGTCAAGCATATACAGTGAAAATAGCATTGTTAGCATACAGTGATAACATTTGTTCACAGACTGGCAAATCAGGACACAGCCCAAACTTTACAGACAGAGAGGCTGCAGAAAATTAAAATTACTACGGATAATGGCACTCGGGTAACGTCCAATCCTATAGCAATGAATCTAACTATCGTCTTCCTTAACACACACTAGTTGGTCAGACATCAACTTGAGATATTTTACCTCCTTGATTCTGAATACTCTGAAAATACTGTTTTTATCAGAAACTTGGTTAACAGAGGACTCCATGCCTGACATTTTAGCTGCACTCGCAGAGAATTACCATATACTCAATTATAATAGACTACCGGTTGCTGCAATTATTAAAAAGCATCTTTCTTTTATTAAACGTACTCTCTTACCAATCCAGACGGCAGAGAATGTTGGGATCAAATTGTATTCTCCAATATCTCCATTAATATGCATCCTCATGTACAGACTCCCAGGGTACATGTCTCGATTCCCTTTACTTTTCGTGCATTCTTTATCTGCTCTAGACTACGCAAAAATATTACTTCTTACTTGGGCTACTGAGGAAAATGGTGGCCACAACTCCTCAGACCATACTGACTCTCTTAAAAAGATTGAACTTTGAATCACAGCTGTCTACAGCTACACATATTAAAAGTCAAATATTAAATTAGGTCCGGTCACTAAACCCAACTATATTCAATCTCAATCAATCAATCAATCAATCACAGGAATTTATATAGCGCACTACTTACCCGGAGGGTCTCAAGGCGCTACGGGTGGGGGGGGGGGGGGTGCTGCTACTGCTCGAATAGCCAGGTCTTGAGCTTCTTCCTGAAGAAGAGGTGGTCTTGGGTCAGGCGCAGGTCGGTCGGTAGGGAGTTCCAGGTCTTGGCGGCCAGGTAGGAGAAGGACCTTCCTCCCGTTGTCATTCTTCGGATGCGGGGGACGGCGGCGAGGGCGTGGTTGGCTGATCGGAGGTGTCGTTTGGGAGCGTAGAAGTTGATGCGGTTGTTGAGGTAGCTGGGGCCTTGATCGTGTAGGGCTTTGTGTGCGTGGGTGAGGAGGCGGAAGGTGATTCTTTTGTTGACGGGGAGCCAATGCAGGTCTCTCAGATGTCCGGAGATGTGGCTGTGTCGTGGGATGTCGAGGATGAGTCTGGCTGAGGCGTTCTGGATCCGCTGGAGTCTCTTCTGGAGCTTGGCGGTGGTTCCGGCGTAGAGGGCGTTGCCGTAGTCCAGTCGGCTGGTGACGAGGGCCTGGGTGACCGTCTTCCTGGTCTCGGTGGGGATCCACCGGAAGATCTTCCGTAGCATGCGCAGGATGTTGAAGCATGACGAGGAGACGGCGTTGACTTGTCTGGTCATGGTGAGGGAGGAGTCCAGGATGAAGCCCAGGTTGCGTGCATGGTCTGTCGGTTTGGGTGCGCTGCCCAGGGCGGGGGGCCACCAGGAGTCGTCCCAGGCGGAAGGTGAGGAGCCCAGGATGAGGACCTCCGTCTTGTCTGAGTTACGTTTCAGGCGGCTGGTCGTCATCCACTCGGCTACGTCTTTCATCCCTTCGTGAAGGTTGGCTCTGGCGGCGGCGGGGTCGTTGGTCAGGGAGAGGATCAGCTGGGTGTCGTCAGCGTAGGAGATGATGTTGAGGTTGTGTTGGCGTGCGATGGCCGCGAGGGGGCTCATGTAGACGTTGAAGAGTGTGGGGCTCAGCGAGGATCCTTGAGGGACGCCGCAGATGACTTCGGTGGCCTCTGACTTGTACGGTGGTAGACGGACTCTCTGTGTTCTTCCGTTGAGGAATGAGATGATCCAATCCAGTGCCTTCTCCTGGATTCCGATGTTGCTGAGGCGCTGCACTAGGGTGCGGTGGCAGACAGTGTCGAATGCCGCGGAGAGGTCTAGGAGGATGAGGGCCGCTGTTTCTCCGTTGTCCATCAGGGCTCGGATGTCATCGGTGGCAGCGATGAGGGCGGTCTCGGTGCTGTGGTTGGCTCGGAAGCCCGACTGTGAGGGGTCGAGGGATCCATTCGTCTCGAGGAAGGCGGCCAGCTGCTTGTTGACGGTCTTCTCGATGACTTTGGCTGGGAACGGGAGGAGCGAGATGGGGCGGTAATTCTTGAGTTCGGTGGGGTCCGCTGTAGGTTTCTTGAGTAGGGCGCTGAGTTCGGCGTGCTTCCAGCTCTCCGGGAAGGTGGCGGTGTCGAAGGAGGTGTTGATGATGTCCCGCAGGTGGGGTGCGATGACCGAGTCGGCCCTGTTGAAGACGTGGTGAGGGCAGGGGTCGGTCGGAGATCTGGAATGGATGGAGTTCATCAAGCGGATGGTGTCTTCGGTGCTGATCGGAGTCCAGGCGCGGAGGGTGGTGGTGGGGGGCGGTGGTTCGGTTGTGACGTGCGTCGGTTGAGTGCTGAAGCTGTTGTGTATGTCCGCGATCTTGTTGTGGAAGTAGGAGGCGAGGGAGTTGCAGAGGTCTTGCGATGGGGTGATGTCGTTGTTTCCGGCGTTGGGGTTGGAGAGCTCTTTGACGATGTTGAAGAGTTCCTTGCAGTTGTGTGCGTTGTTGTCCAGCCGGTCCTTGAATGCAGTTTTCTTAGTGGCGCGGATCAGTTGGTGGTGCTTCCGGGTGGCAAGCTTGAGGGCGGTCATGTTGTCCGGTGTTTGTTCCCTTCTCCAGGCTTTCTGGAGGGCTCGGCAGTTCTTCTTGGAGCTCTTGAGGTCGTCGGTGAACCATGGGGCCTTCTTGCTGCCGGGTCTGCTAGGCGGGGTCCTCAGTGGGGCGAGTTCGTCCGCGCAGTAGTTGATCCACTTTGTGAGGTTGTCGGCGGCCTGGCTGGGGTTCGCTGAGCTGGCGGGGGGGGTGCTGGCTCAGGGAAGCTGCGAGCTGGTCAGCTGTGATCTTGTTCCAGCTTCTTCGAGCAACCGGTTGCTGGTCGTGGTGGATCGTCGTTCTTGTGAAGGTGAAGTGGATGCAGCTGTGGTCTGTCCAGTGGAGTCCAGTGGCGTGGCTGAAGGCGATGTCTTTGCTGGATGAGAAGACGGCGTCGAGTGTGTGTCCTGCGAGGTGGGTGGGGGTGGATACCAGCTGCTTGAGTCCGAGGTTGGCGAGGCTGTCGAGCAGGGTGGTGGTGTTGCGGTCGTTGTTGTTCTCCAGGTGGAAGTTGAGGTCCCCCAGGAGGTCCCCCAGTCCGCCCATGTTCTTGGTCGGATCATTATTTAATTAAATTTGATATAGATGACATAACTCACAGGAAACCCACCGCCTCTCCTCGTACTTATTCCAGTAACTGGAATCGTGTTAATCTCGATAGTTTGTGACTCAATGGCACTGTCTCTACCTAATCACGGTGAGAGTTTAGATGATTTGGAAGCGACAATGAGAGACTGACTCAGAGAAGCTAGTAATAGCATGCCGCTAGGCATACAGCAAAATCGTTTCATCGACATGAAGCATCAAAATGGTACACAGAAGATTTAAAGAAAACTAAACTTGAGTTACACCAGTCTGAGCATAAATGGCAGAAAACATATACATCTGACAAAAGGTATAGCTTTGTTCTGTGGTTAAAGGCATATAAGAAACGAATCTGGTAGGCCAGATCTAGTTACTTTTCAATAAAAAATTGAAATCTAAAAACAAAACCAAAGAAATATTTGATACGTTTACTAAACTTTCCAATCTGAATCACTCAAATGCTCCGGTGGTCCCACTCAGAAATTGTGTGACCATCTGAACTCTTTCTTCATCGATAAAATACTGATAATTAAAGATACTATTCCTCTCAGCTCCCTAACCAGTACCATTCCCTTGGAAGACATGAACTCTACAAAATGTATGGCTTTTTCAGCAATTACCAAAGATTGCTTACTGAAGTTGATGACTAAGGTCAAATCTGGATCCACTAAGGATATTTGCCTCTCTCAGATCCCAAAACCATTATCACACTTTCCTGATCCAGCGATCTCACTGCTCAACTTATCCTTAAGTCAGGGCACTGACCCTCATACTTTTAAGGAGGAATAGTCATCACATTTAAAAAAAGAATCATTGACAGACTACAGGGGCTGTCCAACGACCCTGAACCAGGGACAATCGATTATAACACCTAACAATTGGTTCATGTGAAAACATAAAAAAATCACATACATAGAATGAAAGAAATTAATAAAAAAAGAGAGAGAAAAAAAGAGAAGCCTATACATATACAAAAGCAATTTTGGATAAACACTTAGAATTTATTGAAGTTATGATTTCTTAAAAACAATAACGCTCAAGGAAAACGTTGGCAAAGGCAAAAACAGACAATTCACAGGCCAAACAAGTGGCTAACAAGCAAACATTATATATGCAAAAAGAACAACAAAAACAAAATAATGCGTCCTTTATAAATTAGGGCCACAAAGGCGTCGACGGCGTTTCGACCGCTGGGTTATTGTGCGGTCATCATCAGGACCAAAAGGTTACTTGAGCGTATAATTGCTTCGTCTAAGACAGGTCAGTTATAAATGGACTTGTAGTTAGGCGAAAAATATAAGCTTAGAGAAGGTGATTGCTAACTGCAATCCAATATATCATTGTAGGACCACTCAATAGTCCTCTCGGGTGTCTCCGGGGAATGTAAATCGGGTGGACGGCATATGATTGTGCCTCCAATTGTGCCCAATAAATCGGTGGAATAGAAAACAGGAACCCTATGTCCCTATGTGTGGGTGTAAGTGCTGGAATGACATTGAATGTTGAAGGATGATGCTATATGTTGGGTATAGGATTTGCACAGTTTGGGCATTGTTGGCTAAGATTATACACGCTCCCAACAAAGTGCACGACGGCTCAGTGGTTCGGTATTGTGGTGTGCCAGCAGAGATGGTTGCAGCACGAAGATCTTAGTAAAGTGCTGCATGTAAGAAATGGGATTCTTGGGCAGAGTACCAGGATCGAAAGTTCAGGATAATGCTACGCTTTGGTTGAGCCCCACTGGCAGACCAGTGTGCCTACGATGTTTTATAAAGAGTAGACTGTGTTTATACTCCATCAGGCATGAGTCACCTGAGTTATCAGACACGGTACATATGAATCTAGATTGTCGGTTAAACCAGATGACCGCATGAACAACGCTACGCACACTATTGCGGATATACCCTTCCGGTATCTTTTGAAATTTAAACAACTTCCCAATATATTGCCAAGGGGATTCGATAGGCAATTCTTTAAATAAAAACTAACTGGGCTCAATTGATGAACGACAGGTCCATATACCTTGGACTATTATAAACTGAAAATGCCCTGAAGAAGTCCGGTAACGGACAAAACGAGTTGGCTATTTCATTGATAATAAAAAATGAATAAAGACAAAGTTTTAAACTTCAAGAGCCTGTGACTAACTTCACTTTGGGAAAATGGACATGGATCTTCAAATTTGTACATAATATTGCATGATGTTTGATATTTAATAATACACTTAAAATTGGATTTATCAGAAGGGTGCGGAGCCATCTTTTGTGTATTTTATTGGAAGAAAGTGGGGGATTTCTTTCTCCAACTCTTCATGGGACATAGCGGATAGTGTCTCAGGCTATCAGCACCTTTGTCTTTGTTGCTCAGGACCTATAGGGGACGTTAGCTCAGTGCGGGAATTTTTGCTTTGATCCCTTCCTGTTTGGTTGTATAATGCTACACTTTGGTTGAGCCCCACTGACAGAGCAGTGTGCCTACGATGTTTTATAAAGAGTAGACTGTGTTTATACTCCATCAGGCACCTGAGTTATCAAACACAGTACATATGAATCTGGATTATCGGTTAAAAAAATTACATTAAGGGGATGCAGAATATTATTTCTTTCCTAAAGTCTATTAGAGTATTCCGTCATGGACTTTATAGAGGAGCCTCTTGCCTCGTCTGAGGTGGAGGTGAGAGGTGCCGATTTTAAGATCCAAAGGTTTGACGGTTCAGGAGTTTATTCGGTCCAGTATCGTGGACGTATACCCGCCAGGGTCAAGCCAAGCGTTCAAGACTTGCCTGCAATTAGGGAGATGATGTAGTTTGGCATCCCAGACATGTGTTAAATGAAACTTTCTCGAAGACGGACATGAAAGCTGTTTCATGCTCAACCAACAATAACAACGTCCTTGCATATTAGGTGGTGAGTTTGTATTCTTGGCTGCAAGTCTGTTGGTCTTTGCGAGTAGAGATGTCTAGGTATGTTTTTTTTTCTTCATATTTGAATAATTTTTTTTTTTTAGTTTCCTTCCTCGTGTGTATGCATGTACTTCATGGCTAAACACTTAAAAGGTCCTAAAGGCGAGACATACTGGCTATGCCAATGCTTGTTAAAACTGGGTGCATTATCTTCAAATCTCGACATGGCAAAATCCCCACTTTTTTGGACCTCTAGAATCCGGAATTGTATTCATTTTCGAATTTTAGATCAGCCCAACAAAATCTATTACACGTCCCTATATTTAACAGGAGGAGATTGAGTGAAAGACAGTTTGCCGTTATGGCTACAAATGTATGGAATTCACTCCCCCCAAACTTCAGAGCCACAACTTCCTATGCGAGGTTCATACCACTATTAAAAACCTGTCTCTTCAGACAGGCTTTTGGTTAAGCTTTGGGTCTCTTTTGCCTCTGTGCTTCAGCACCATGAAACCTTTTTGTGTACGCCCGCTCTATGAATTCGGTATAACATAACAAAATGTAATACAGCATCATCAAACACCATCCCTTAATTTAAACAAGCATTGAAAATGCAATAGGTCTCGCAATAGAAGAGTTTAACATTTTCCGTTTTGCAAATGGATGAGTGGCGTTGCATGGATGAGTGGCGTTGCGTGGGCGAGTGGCGTTGCGTGGGCGAGTGGCGTTGCGTGGGCGAGTGGCGTTGCGTGGGCGAGTGGCGTTGCGTGGGCGAGTGGCGTTGCGTGGGCGAGTGGCGTTGCGTGGGCGAGTGGCGTTGCGTGGGCGAGTGGCGTTGCGTGGGCGAGTGGCGTTGCATGGGCGAGTGGCGTTGCGTGGGCGAGTAAATGAAGGGAAGCGAAAGAGAGAGAGAGAGTTAAGGGAGGGAGAGAGAGAGAGAGAGAAAGAGAGAGAAGGGAGAGAGAGAGAGTTATGGGAGGGAGAGAGAGAGAGAGTTATGGGAGGGAGAGAGAGAGAGAGAGAGAGTTATGGGAGGGAGAGAGAGAGAGAAAGAAAGAGAAGGGGGAGAGAGAGAGAGAGAAAGAGAGAGAAGGGAGAGAGAGAGAGTTATGGGAGGGAGAGAGAGAGAGAGTTATGGGAGAGAGAGAGAGAGAGAGTTATGGGAGGGAGAGAGAGAGAGAGAACAAGTGATACCAAAAAAAGTAAGCCATGCACGAGTGATTAACGAATGCTGATATTTTTAAGCCCACAGCAAATGTTACTTTGCCCAGTGGGAGAATATAAAAAATTGTTTGTAAAAAATTGACAGAGTGCGCAAACCACAGAGTTAATGGCCAATAAAAATAAATCCAAGAGCGACCATGTGAGTTTTAGGCAAAGGAGACGCTGAAGAGCCCCCGCTGCCTTGGTTTAAAACAAGCATTGAGAGCCTGGTGGGGGGGGGGGGAGGGGGAGCCAGCGAGTGGGAGGGAAGGAGCATATGGGGATGGGGTGTGAGACGGTGGTCGTCCGGGGAGGAGGGGAGGAAGGGCTGGTGGCGCCAAGCAGAAAGCGGGAGAGTGTCAGCGTCTCAGCAGCAGCTGGCCTGCAGAAGTTACAGGGACTGCTCATGCAGTACACGGAAGCGGCCCAAAGTAATGGTTTTTAAACATTAACTTGACCCCACCTGCAATGACATTTCCTGTGTGAAGTCGACTCATTCCAAAGGTGATTCAATTCATATTGAGTAGTTAAGCTATGTTCATCTGGAAGCAGTTTTAAAAGGCCCTCTTCACTTCCCAAGTAAGAAAATGTCTAATGCACATGAAACAAGCGCACTTTCCCCACTACGAGAGCATGAAGCACGTGTGTTGAAGGGCACCTGTTAAGGCCAACGTGTTCAGGCTGACAAGGCACTCCCCACTCATCTTCCCAGTAACATTAGCTTCTCTTTACAGGAAAGTCAAAGCACAGCCGTGACATTTACCAAGAATACACACAACACTTACAAGTTTTAGACATAAAAAATCAATTACGATACAGCATGCTACAAAAGCTTTTTAAAGTTTTAACTTTTAAAAGGAAGCAATCTTTATTGTGAAAGTGAACTATGAAATTCTGTATACCTTTGTGAGCTGGGCCAGGGATATGGACGAAGAGGAGTCATTGATGTGTTTACAAAAAAACATTAAACAAACATTTTCAAGTTTCACAAAGTAAAGCATTGAAAAAATTGTCACCTGCTCCGAAATAAAATACAATTAAAAACGGGAGGGTTTTCTTCTGAAGAATGTCCTCGAGGAAAGAACAGATTTGTTAAGTGGAGATTTTCATGAAATGTAATCAGATAGACTTTAAGGTGGTTCCCAATGTCCTTCATGCTTGCAGGAGGGATACGAAAACAAAATTAGCTACACCAGATCAGCTCATATGAAAAATGATGGCAACAAAAACACAAAAAGACAAATGCGCTTGCAGCTGTATTTGAAGAATGGGCAGTACTTAAGAGATTGACATACAGTGTTGAATTCCTACTGCAAGTGGATGCGTGAAAAGTGCAAAACGAATAAGATCGAGAACAAGCTGCGAACAAAGCATCCGAAAGCAGCCTAAAGGGGAGAAAGGAGGGGTGAGTGTAAGCCGAGGTCACACGGCGGGCAGGGGAGGGGGCGGAGCGGGGAGAGCGAGAGCGGCATGTGGGTGTGAAGAAGCCGGGCCAAAAAATCAATTACGATACAGCATGCTACAAAAGCTTTTTAAAGTTTTAACTTTTAAAAGGAAGCAATCTTTATTGTGAAAGTGAACTATGAAATTCTGTATACCTTTGTGAGCTGGGCCAGGGATATGGACGAAGAGGAGTCATTGATGTGTTTACAAAAAAACATTAAACAAACATTTTCAAGTTTCACAAAGTAAAGCATTGAAAAAATTGTCACCTGCTCCGAAATAAAATACAATTAAAAACGGGAGGGTTTTCTTCTGAAGAATGTCCTCGAGGAAAGAACAGATTTGTTAAGTGGAGATTTTCATGAAATGTAATCAGATAGACTTTAAGGTGGTTCCCAATGTCCTTCATGCTTGCAGGAGGGATACGAAAACAAAATTAGCTACACCAGATCAGCTCATATGAAAAATGATGGCAACAAAAACACAAAAAGACAAATGCGCTTGCAGCTGTATTTGAAGAATGGGCAGTACTTAAGAGATTGACATACAGTGTTGAATTCCTACTGCAAGTGGATGCGTGAAAAGTGCAAAACGAATAAGATCGAGAACAAGCTGCGAACAAAGCATCCGAAAGCAGCCTAAAGGGGAGAAAGGAGGGGTGAGTGTAAGCCGAGGTCACACGGCGGGCAGGGGAGGGGGCGGAGCGGGGAGAGCGAGAGCGGCATGTGGGTGTGAAGAAGCCGGGCCAAAAAATCAATTACGATACAGCATGCTACAAAAGCTTTTTAAAGTTTTAACTTTTAAAAGGAAGCAATCTTTATTGTGAAAGTGAACTATGAAATTCTGTATACCTTTGTGAGCTGGGCCAGGGATATGGACGAAGAGGAGTCATTGATGTGTTTACAAAAAAACATTAAACAAACATTTTCAAGTTTCACAAAGTAAAGCATTGAAAAAATTGTCACCTGCTCCGAAATAAAATACAATTAAAAACGGGAGGGTTTTCTTCTGAAGAATGTCCTCGAGGAAAGAACAGATTTGTTAAGTGGAGATTTTCATGAAATGTAATCAGATAGACTTTAAGGTGGTTCCCAATGTCCTTCATGCTTGCAGGAGGGATACGAAAACAAAATTAGCTACACCAGATCAGCTCATATGAAAAATGATGGCAACAAAAACACAAAAAGACAAATGCGCTTGCAGCTGTATTTGAAGAATGGGCAGTACTTAAGAGATTGACATACAGTGTTGAATTCCTACTGCAAGTGGATGCGTGAAAAGTGCAAAACGAATAAGATCGAGAACAAGCTGCGAACAAAGCATCCGAAAGCCGAGGTCACACGGCGGGCAGGGGAGGGGGCGGAGCGGGGAGAGCGAGAGCGGCATGTGGGTGTGAAGAAGCCGGGCCTTTGAAGTGAAGCTAAGCTTCACTTCAAAGGTGTCGGAGGAATGCGGGCGGCTGTGCACGCGCTTTTAAGCTCAATGCACATGCGCATTGAGCTTAAAAGTCACGGGCACTGCAAGGAATCGCCACGATTCCTTGCTTGTTAGTTAAAGCGTGGTTAGGCCGCAATAGGCTCGCAAGCTCGATGCGCATGCGCATCGACAGGCGAGACCTAAAAAGACAATGTCTTTGGATATGTCAGTACAAATCTAGGTATACATCAAAACAATGCCATTCTTTAAAGGCCTACAGTGGTCCAGGCAAGAGAGTCTTGAATGTAGCAAAAGGCTTCCTCTGGAGTTATTCGAGAACAGCGCATCAACAGCGAACATTTCATAGTGCACATTTTGTAATGTGTGATGAAAGGAGACATAAAAGCATACAAACACACACACATAATGGCTGCGTTTACATTCAAGGTGGAGGTTAGCCCTAGTTCGGGCTTAGTTTAGACAAGCAAAGGAACATACAGTTTTGCAAGTTGCAGTGTATTTGCAGCGTTCATAACAAATGCCGCACATTTTTAATAAAGCAGAATCCTCTCCTACCATGTTGAGAATCGTTACTTTGAATAAACGCAATAGGAGATGGCATGCACTTCCTTTTCTGCCCAGGCTTCACCCACCTCTCTCTTCTTTCTGCTGGGCCCTCACCAAACAGCGTGATCGGCTCCCCTAGAGCACGCAGGCACGCCTTCACCTCAGAGTCATCTGTGGAAACATTGATTTGCCGTGCACGTTTCCTGCGCTCAAATTCAGCAAGGATTTCTGCTTGGCGCTCACTCCGATGCTCCTCGAGATCAAAAGACTCACCTATAGGAGGAGGACAAAGGAAACAGTGAAGATTTTGCAACACGAACAGGAGCAACAGCCAGAAATATAGCACAAAAATATTTCAAGCTACTGTGATTTTATGAAATATGTATTCCTGAGTTTGTATGAGAAGCAAGTGGCAGTAACAGACATCCACTTGCAATCGTTATAAAACAGTTGAGTCTTTTTAAGACTGTAGTTTTTCTTACTATTTTCTACTATGGCAACAGTGGCACTAGCCAAAACAAGCATTGGCATAGCCAATAGGTCTCGCCTTTGGGATCTTATAAGTGTTTAGCCAGAGCTATTGGCTTTGCCAATGTCTTTTAGCTGTGTTGTAGAGCAGTGTAGCTGTTGTGCAGCATGTTGAAAAGTTATAACAAAAATTTGTTATAAGCATTTCTGTTACCTTATATATAACCCAGAAGACATTATGTACAGCTGAACAACCCTATTAAAAAAATAATTAACATAAAAATTATATCTGGTTGTGTTCGGGGCCTTATGCCCATCGCATCCCAGCCGAAAGATATTTGGGAGCCATTCATGACCTGGCTTAGGGAAAAAGACATGGTAACGCCAGACGCTTTTGCGTCAGCCACAGACACAATCACTAACTCAAACCCATTTGTCGACCTGTTATACACCTCCATCTGCCCGAAACCTTTGGAGGTGCTGTACATCCAAATTTGTCACACTCTTGCTACAAAAGACAACGTTGTATGCTTGTTTATGATAATTTAATGCCCGACAAGGTTCATACGGTTTTAGAGATTATCCCAAAACATTGTAATTATGTTAAGTTCCAATCCTCGTAAAAACGCTCAAGGGGTTATGCACTGACTGCAAAGAGTTGCGTGTTACATCCACAGCCTAAATATGAATCTATGCATGTTTCAACTCAATATTTAATTCTTCTATAATTGATCACATACGTGACATTGAGTTCATTGGGAGAAATAAACATATTCAGTTGCACAAACACTTGTTAGTTTGGTTTGTGATGCAAATGATTATTATTAGGGTAATCACGCCATAAATTAACATATCAGATGTAAAAAGCAGCTGCAAAAAGTAAGCTCCTGTCTTTCAACCTAGCTCTTCGGCAGCTTTTGAAGCGAAAAAAACAAGCATTTGCAATGCAATCGTCTCACATTAGGAAAGTTTGAGCTATTGGTATTGTAAATGACAATTTTTTTATTTATGTGTTGGTTTTGAAAATAGCGAAATTAATAGCTTTGAAATTTACAATGCCAATAGTTTTAACTTTAGCAAATGTGACACCTATAGCATTTGTACTGCAATATGTGTTGTATTTACGTGACTTAGATGTATTGATATTACAAATAACAATGGCTTTGATTTTTTTTAATAATTAATACTTAAATAAACGTTATTGTAATTCATAATGGCAATAGCTTAACATTTTGTAAATAACTTTTGTGATGATTATGTTCAGTGTCTTTTATTGTGACGAAAGTCCAAGAACAGAAGTGAAATCTTAACATCTTTTTGTGACATTTGTAATAAAGCTTGTAACATTGAGAGAACATATTTGAACCAGTTGTTGTTGAATGGTTGCACAGATTGATGCTGTGGTAGCACTGAGTGATGTTGTGGTGGCGACGAGTGATGCTGTGGCATTCAGTGATGCCCCCGAGTGATGCTGTGGTGGTGCTGAGTGATGCGGTGGTGATGCGATAGATAGATAGAGTGAGTGCGATAGATAGATAAAGTGAGGGCGATAAGATAGCGTGAGGGCGATAGATAGATAAGAGTGAGGGCGATAGATAGATAAGAGTGAGGGCGATAGATAGATAAGATTGAGGGCGATAGATAGATAGAGGGCGATAGATAGATAGATAGAGGGTGAAAGATAGATAGAGTGAGGGTGAAAGATAGAGTGAGGGTGATAGATAGATAGAGTGAGGGCGATAGATAGAGTGAGGGCGATAGATAGAGTGAGGGCGATAGATAGAGTGAGGGCGATAGATAGAGTGAGGGCGATAGATAGAGTGAGGGCGATAGATAGAGTGAGGGCGATAGATAGAGTGAGGGCGATAGATAGAGTGAGGGCGATAGATAGAGTGAGGGCGATAGATAGATAGATAGAGGGCGATAGATAGAGTGAGGGCGATAGATAGATAGAGTGAGGGCGATAGATAGATAGAGTGAGGGCGATAGATAGATAGAGTGAGGGCGATAGATAGATAGATAGAGGGCGATAGATAGATAGAGTGAGGGCGATAGATAGATAGATAGAGGGCGATAGATAGATAGAGTGAGGGCGATAGATAGAGTGAGGGCGATAGATAGATAGAGTGAGGGCGATAGATAGATAGAGTGAGGGCGATAGATAGATAGAGTGAGGGCGATAGATAGATAGAGTGAGGGCGATAGATAGATAGAGTGAGGGCGATAGATAGATAGAGTGAGGGTGATAGATAGATAGAGTGAGGGCAATAGATAGAGTGAGGGCGATAGATAGAGTGAGGGCGATAGAGTGAGGGCGATAGATAGATAGAGGGCGATAGATAGATAGATAGATAGAGGGCGATAGATAGATAGAGTGAGGGCGATAGATAGATAGAGTGAGGGCGATAGATAGATAGAGTGAGGGCGATAGATAGATAGAGTGAGGGCGATAGATAGATAGAGTGAGGGCGATAGATAGAGTGAGGGCGATAGATAGAGTGAGGGCGATAGATAGAGTGAGGGCGATAGATAGATAGAGTGAGGGCGATAGATAGATAGAGTGAGGGCGATAGATAGATAGAGTGAGGGCGATAGATAGATAGAGTGAGGGCGATAGATAGAGTGAGGGCGATAGATAGATAGAGTGAGGGGCGATAGATAGATAGAGTGAGGGCGATAGATAGATAGAGTGAGGGCGATAGATATGATAGAGTGAGGGCGATAGATAGAGTGAGGGCGATAGATAGATAGAGTGAGGGCGATAGATAGATAGAGTGAGGGCGATAGATAGATAGAGGGAGGCCGATAGATAGATAGATAGATAGAGTGAGGCCGATAGATAAATAGAGTGAGGCCGAACATGCAAGTTATGCTAGTAATGTCTCCTTCGTTAGTGTCTTCCAATTCACCTGCAGTGAAATATAAATTTACCATTGCATTTATTTATGTCAAAAGTTCAGCTCTTACTCTAGATTTCAGCCCTCCTCATGTTAGACAAACAGAGCCCTTTAACTCTCTATATTGCTTTGAAAGTCTGTAATTGGTCATAATTACAAGAGCGAGGGTAGGGCTGGAATTATCAACCTTTTAAAAAGGACAAGAGGAAGGTGGCATTAAAAACTGCACTGCCCAGAAATAGGAATAAGAAAGCACTAAAACTGTAATTTGCAAAGTGTATTCGGTACTGTGCTTACTTTGGCACTGAATGTCTGTCTTTTAAGCCAGTAAAGCACTCTGCAACATGAAGCATTGTGGGAGCTGTAGGCTTTGTGCACTTCATATGAAAATGGTTTATCACGAGCGTCTCTGAATAACAGGTAGTCAGGTGGCTTGTCATTATCGGTTCTAGGGAGAGAGACAGATGCACCCAGATAAATACCAGTGTCCTGTATCAAATAAGCCTTCTGTCCGTGCTGCAAGTTTGTGTACAAGGGAAAATAAACATCCTGGTAATAAAGAGCAGAGGTAACGCCCCAAGGATGGTGGGAAACGCCAGCATGAGCGAATAACCAATCAACTGAACGGCTCGTCAGGGGTAGTAAACGCTATATGAATGTCATTACGCTTCGATGTTGTTATTACAACCGGTTTCATAAATTAATCTCAGTTTTACATTCTCCCTCCTGATTTGCAGTACTAGTTGTAGAAGTTCAGACTCACATCAGTGTATCATTATCTTTTACATGTTTGTTATTAACACACTTGTCCCTGATTAAATATATTCCTGACAACCTGTATTTGTTGTGTTTCCTGTTTTGCTCATCAATTTTACTGTAGTCCTTTTATCGACTCCCTAGAAAGCAGCTATTTAGGCCTTAAGTTTCAAAATGTCCTGAACAAATCTATATATGTGAGCGAATGCCATTTTTTCCCTTTCAGGCCCCAGACTGAATGAACTTAGCAAAAAGCTTGTAAAATAAGAATATGCTCAAAAGTAGAACACTGTTCCTAAATGTAGAAAAAACGCTGACGCTTTTGATCGGTTATCCCAACGAGGAGGAAGCACTGAATCAGCAAAGAAATTAAGGTGTTAAAATACACATAACACATAATAAATGTGGTTTGGACTCCAGTAGTGCTTTTGTGCCTCCTAGTGTTAAAGGTCGCACTGCCCACAGAGCCAGTGAAACCAGCATTGTACTCAACCAGATATCAGGCGCCGTTTGTCTTCTAGCCCCTCCTCAAATCCATCAAAGTCAGCGAATGGATAGATGGCCAATTTGACACAGCAGAGGGCCTCTTAATTGACGTAAAATTCGAGAAAACGGAAATCCTTTCCTTCCTCAGTGCTTATTTTAACACGCCTTACCTGAAAATGTTAATGTGGTGGGACTCGCTGTACAAAATCTATATTAAATCTCAGCGAGGCGGACCGCTGCATACCACAGCGAGTGTAATCTGGTGTCCACTGATTCGTCATGCAGATATCATAGAGGACAGGGTGTAACCAGAAGCGTGCACGGTATGTTCATGAGCATGTGCAGATTACATCTCGGAGTGAAATACTCTACTTACGAACTATCATTATTAGGATACTAAGCATGTGCTTGTGGAAATAAAATTGACAATTGTGCCCCATCATTTCCCTGTTTCTGCTTGACAGCCATTTTTCTCATTCAGACAAGCACCCATTTTGTGTGTGACATCCATTTTGTCTTCAGACCCACAAGCAAGACACCCTGCCTCTGGCACCCCCGTTCATTGACCACACATTTCTGTGGTTCTGCCAATTCTGGGAACCAGCAGTAGATAGTTCCTGTTTTAAGAAATAGTTCCTGTTCTTGACTGCAAGCCAGAGAGCAGATGGTCTCTGTTTTACACACGATAGTTCCTCTTTTTGACTCTTGTGGTTCAGCCAATTCCCAGAACCAGCAAGATAGTTCCTGTTTTACAGAAGATGGTTCCTGTTCTTGACTCTAAGCCAGAGATAAACCCCCGAATGAGGAAGGGCCTTCAACTGAAAGAGAACACATTTCCACACATCGCAAGCCCTCTCACGAGACACAAGACACGCCCCTACCTTGACACATCTGTTGGAAATTACTGCTTGTCACTTCCCTTTTTCTTGTCACTTCTCTTTTCTTCTTTTGCCTATTGACTGAAAACTGTATAAATACTCTGATGTGTGAATAAAGCTGCAGACCACTCCTGTACCCGCTTGGTGCTGGAGCTCTCCCCTTAACTCGAGTTACTGGACTTTAACCCCGAAGCTGTTGAGTCTTTCCAGGAGCATAGCATGGCTGACAGTATCGAACGCCGCTGACAGATCTAAAAGAATCAGGGCGCTCGATTTCTTGATGTCAGCCATGCCCCTTAGTTCATCCAGCACTGAAAGCATCACCAATTCGGTGCTGTGGTGTGCTCGAAACCCTGCCTGTCGCTCGTGGAGTAGATCATAAGACTCCACGTAGAGGGATAGAAATTTCAGGACGTGCTGTTCTAGAATCTTGGAAAGAAAAGGCAACTGAGAGATCGGTCTATAGTTCTTCAAGACCGCAGGATCTGCACCGGGTTTCTTCAATAAAGGCCTAACACGCGCTTCCTTGAATTCAACAGGTAGATACCCCGTTTCTAAAGATCTATTAAGGAGGGAGATAATACGCTCCTCCAGGATGGGACGTGCCTCCCGAAATACACTAGGGGGGCACGGGTCCGCTGGGGAACCAGATTTAGTTCTACCCATCAGTTGCTCCAGACTCAACACATCTATCTCTGGAAACTCCATGATAGTGCAGTCCATGGAGTTATGAGGATCAGGGTGTAGGACAAGTCCATTCACCGTGTTACTTTTTATTTCCGAGATGATGTTCTCCACTTTTCCTAGGAAATATCCCTGAAGGGTATTACAGTCTATGATGGTTTCTGAGCTTTCCGATTTCTTGCTCAGCTCAGCTAAGATTTTGAAGGTCTCTTTCTGAATATTCCCAGCCTTATTTAGACGAGACTCATAGTGCTCCGCCTTTGTTTGCAATATAAGTTTTTTATACCTATAAAGGGAAGCTTTGTACTGATCCCTGGCTATATCATGTTTAGTTTTCCTCCAGGATCTCTCCAAAGCCCGGAGCTTTCGTTTATGCTCCCTCAGGAGTGGGGTAAACCATGGAGCTCCTTTGCCTGGGCCTCTAATGAGTTGTGTCCTCTCAGGTGCTATCTGATCGATAGCTTGACGCAAACACCGCGTTAGGTCTGTATATTCCAAATCCAAATTAATTCCAACAAGAGGTCGAGCCACTTTCGGAAGTATTTCGGTCAGGATTTTTAAATCAATCTCATCCCATTTACGGGTTTTCCTGACTCTCCGAGGCGGATTACTTAGAAGGCCATCAATATGGGCCTCACAATTCACTAGATAGTGATCGGTCCAAATACATGGTAAAACACCGCTAAGTATTACGTTAGGATCTGAGGTCCATACAAGATCAAGGGTATGACCCTTAATATGTGTGGGTACTTCCACTAGTTGTTTAAAACTTAGGCAGGACATTGTAGTGTTCAAAAGTTGAAAAGGGTAAGAGAATGTCAGAGCAGGTCAATAAAGAACAGTTACAAGAAATAGGGAAAGAAGTAGTTAGTGAAAGGAATAAAAGGGAACAATCAGCCATTTCTACTGGTTTTTATCCTGTATTGCCATCTGCACCTGAAAACCTTAACATTGCACCACCTAAGACACAACCTACCGCCCCATCACCAGAGGATACTTTCACCAATTTCCTCTTAGATACTCCACCTCCATATGAAGTTCCAGTAATTCAGCACCCTCTGCCTCCGCCACCCCTTTTACATCATAACATACCACCTCTCACTCCAGAAGGGGGTGCTGTAGGTCCAGACCCAGGTAAAACAATTCCCGACTGCCCCTATGACCCGACTCCGAGCAACACAGGGGAGGCGGGCCGAATAAGTAAAATACTTCATGACTCCTGGGAAGAAATAAGACATCTACCAGCAATTGACACGTTTCTTCAAGCGGCCTCTGAGTTTCTTCGTACTGGAGAGAACTCACGAGCCATTAACGCTATGACTACAAGAAGATCACACCCTGTAAAAATGCACATGTATAGGTTCCTCCTTTTCTGTTTCATAAAACACATACAAGCAGAGGAAAGAAATGTACCAGTTTCACTTTTTGACTTATTAGATTCTGCATCCGACCACACTAGTCTAGAACTTATAAATGATGTACTAGACAGGTTCACCCGTAAGGTGACCCGTATTCTGCAAAACTTGCAAATAAATGAAGAGAATAAGAAACTTGAGGAGGAAATTACTGAACCTACTGAAAAAGTCCTACCCGTTCGTTCTTCCGCCCCTAATTCACGAACACTCCCGCCTACATTCCTCCAAGGTCACTCTGAACGGTCATCTCCAGATGAGTTATTTGAAAATACATCCAATGCATTAGACTACTGGTTAGACCAGGAACCCCCGCTTACACCGGAGGAGGAGGAAATAGCCAGAACTGCGACCCTATGGGTCTCACAATATAAGATATATGACAATGATTTCATAGCCCAACTTTTTCTAGCATTACCACGCTCACATCAAAGATTAGAAAGTCTCTACATGGTACAACATCTCATCACACTCAATGACACTCATTTTAAACATGATCCAAGACTCGAAGATTTTCTGTCTGACTGCGCTGATAACATGTTCCTCCACAATAGTTCAGTTTTTCTGAACACATTTATAGATTTTAGACAGAAATACCAGAAAACGACTGAATATAAATCTTTCAATAATACTTGTGGACCAATTAATAGACTTCCTCAAACACGCCAGTTCCCCATGAGAGAGGTCCACCCCAGAGCTGACACGAATGGCGCGCTACAACGCGTTTTTATTTATGTACCCTTGACAAAACTTGAGTTACTAAGGATAAAAGAGATGGTTCCCTCCCACTCAAAGGATCCTGCTGGATTCTTTAAAGAATTAGGAGATGTATTAATGATGGGAACATATACTCTTTCTGATATCACAGCAATTCTGAAATTATTGTTGCCATCGGGTATATATGACAAACTAAGAGAAAAAGATTGGGAAGTAGCAGGTGAACACATTAGATGGACCGAACTTCAGAATGACGAAAATACTAGAGTAGCAGGTCAAGGTATAGGAGACAGATTAAAAGCACTTCCTGGCACTATTTTAAAGGTGCTACCACAGTTACTGACAGTGAAAAAGGAGGACTGGGATACCATTTCCTCCTGCAAACAGAAACATGGTGAAGACATAGGAGATTATTACACCAGACTTGAAAAATGTTTTGCGGTAAATAGCGGCCTTACGCCGACAAGCGAAGCTTACCCGCATCTATTTGTTTCCAAATTAGAAGACAACGCCTTGCCAGCTATTAAGGAAAGAGTACTAAAAGTAGAAAGTACCTGGCAAGCACATACACCACCACAGGTGTTACAAATGCTACAATATCACCAAAATCACATTAGGGATGAAGAAGAAAATGATAAGAAACGCATGAAAGACACCAAGATGAAAGCATTAGTAGCCCTAACTGCACCCCAGCGCCAACAGACACCAGGTAGCCAGACAAACGTGAAGAGCACTTGTAATTATTGCAAAAAGACGGGACACTTCGTTAAAGACTGCCCTGTCTTAAAGCACAATTTGGCTACTGGTAAGACACAGCCTCGTCCATATCAGCCAAAACAGAATGTTTCCCAAGGCAGTTCAACACCTTCAGTTCCACCGACAACACAAATGGCCCAAATGAACATTATAGACAGCGACTACACTGAATACTACCCAGATTTTTCATGATGTTGCCCAGGGAGAGAAGATGACAAACAGCCCCTAATCTCCATCCCAGTAGATCAGAAAGGCCCATTTATAGAGGTCCGACTTCTTGGGGAGGATAGGAAGTTTCTACTAGACACTGGGGCCAGTAAAACAACAATAAGCCATCAAGAGGTCCCAGAGGCTCCTCTCTCGGGTTCAAAAAGTATTTCTCTGGGTTTCTCCGGACAACCTGTGACAAACGCCACGTCAAAACCACTGCCCTTGCAGGTTGGTCCCCTCACGACAACTACAGATCTTATATTGACAAAATCATGTCCAGAAAATTTGCTTGGTATAAAAACATTGAAAGAATTAGGAGCTGTTATTGTTTGCTCACCTAAAGATGTCAGATTATTTCTACGAGATTTTAAGGGCCACTACACAAGTAGAGAATTAGACGAGCGTTTGAAAGATTTGCCACACACCCTATGGGCCACTGATTCCACCACAGTAGGATGTATGAAAATAACACCTCACAAGGTTACACTGAAAGAGGGAGCCCAACTACCACGTATAAGACAATACAAAATTCCACCTCAAGCTGAACAAGCATTAATGTTAATTATTCAGGACCTAATACAGTCAGGTGTGATTAAAGAAACAACTTCGAACATTTGCAATTCCCCTGTTTTACCAGTTCATAAAAAAGTGGAACCAGGAACACCACCTGTCTACAGACTAGTGGTGGATTTGAGAGAGCTCAATAAATGTGTCATTCCACAACACCCTGTGGTCCCAGACATCTCCACTTTACTCACAGCCATAGATGCAGAAGCAACGCATTTTTCTGTCATTGACTTAAAAAACGCATTCTTCAGTATACCCATTCACCCAGACAGTCAATACCTTTTCAGCTTCTCCTTACAAGGACGAAGTTTCCAATTCGCAAGAGGTCCTCAAGGTTTCACCGAAAGTCCAAGTGTATATAGCCAAGCGCTGAAAAGACAATTGGATACTATTCAAATGCCCACGCATACAGCCATACTATGCCTCCCAAATTTTGGAAGGTTTTTCACGCAGAACTTTATCAGCCTTTGTTCTCGATCTGTCTCCAGTCCTTGGAGTTGGCATCTGTGCCAGAGTGCTGGAAGTTAGCAGTAGTGTCAACTCTGCTCAAAAAACCAACTTTGGACTCAGCCTGTCTTTCCAACTACAGGCCAATCTCTTTGCTCCCTTTTCCTATCAAGATTCTGGAAAAATGGGTGACTCGCTCACTCTCAGGTTTCCTGGAGAACATCGGCTGGTTCGATGAGGCCCAGTTTGGCTTCCGCCCCGGGCACGGGACGGAGTCCGCGCTGGTAACCGTATTGGACAATTTTCGTTCGCGTGTCGACAGTGGTCGAGCAGCCTTTTTAGTGCTGCTCGACATGTCGGCCGCGTCGATACGGTTTGCCATCGGACCCTTGTCAGGAGACTGGAGGAGTGCGGGGTCATTGAGGGCGCAAGAGACTGGCTGATATCCTATCTTGGCGGCCGGCAACAGTTGGTGTCACTCCCCCCATTTCGCTCTGAGTCAAGGAGTGTAGGACAGGGGGTTCCACAGGGCTCGGCCATTAGCCCTATACTTTTTAACCTGTACCTTCGCCCCCTAGTCCAGCTAATAAAATCCTTTGGTGTCTCGGCTTTTAACTACGCCGATGACACCCAGCTGGTCTTTTCTCTGGAAGGGAACAATGCGGTTTCGCTGGAGACTTTCCATCGCTGCATGGCAGCCACAGCGGACTGGTTACGAGCTAACTCCTTACAATTTAATAGCTCCAAGACGGAGGTGCTCCATTGTTCCATAGACCGGATCCCGCGGGCTCTTCCAGAGAATTTTTGGCCTAGCACCTTCCTCGAGCCAGTGTTGGCTGCGGAATCAGCCCGTAACTTGGGGGTGATCTTCGGCTCAAACTTACAGCTTGACATGCACGTCAACAAAACCACCTCTACGTGCATGATGCTGCTGCGCATGTTGCGCAAAGTTCTGCCCCTTCTCCCCGCTCAAACCAGGCCGGAAGTAGTTCGTGGTACCATACTAAGTCGTCTTGACTATTGTAATGGGCTACTTCTGGAGGCCCCAAAAAACCTGATGGGGAAGCTACAACGGGTGCAGAACATGGCCGCCAAGTTGGCTCTCTCCCGCCCTAGGTCTAGCTCTTCTACGCTAGCTTTAAGAGACCTACACTGGCTCCCGGTACACCTGCGGGTACAGTATAAAGCTGCGTGTTTGGTGTTTAAAGCTGTGCATCAACAGGGTCCTATTCCTCTGCAAAATATGTTTGCGTGGTACTCCGCTTCGCGGCCCCTCCGCTCTTCTTCGGCGCATTTACTTGTAGTCCCGAGGTTCCAGAGAGTCAGGATGAGTGGCCGCTCCTTTAGTGTTGCAGCGGCCAAACTCTGGAACTCCCTGCCTTTCTCTCTGAGAAGCCACAGGGACTACTTTTCGTTCAGGAAAGCATTAAAAACGCATCTGTTTCTAAAAAATGCTTGAGCGGATAAAGTGCATCTGTTCCGAGATCAAAGCGCCAGGATGCCCTTTGGGGGACAGGACTGCGCTCTATAAATACACAAATAAATAAATAAATAAAATACTACAATATGTTGATGATATCCTCATTACGGCCAGATCTGACGCAGCATGTGCTGAAGCATCACTACTAGTACTAGAATTCCTAGCTGCAAATGGCCATAAAGTTTCCCCTGGTAAGCTCCAATTTTGTTTACAGCAAGTGGCATACTTTGGGCACTTGCTGTCAAAGGAGGGTAGGCAGCTTACACAGGAACACATCCAACTCATACAACAAATACCACAACCAACAACACAGAAACAAGTTCGAGCTTTTGTTGGTCTCACCTCATATTGTAGACAGTGGATCCCGCAATTTGCACTCATTTCTAAACCATTAGTGCAGCTGACAACACTCGAAGCTGGCGCTACTCCACAATTACCCTGGACAGATGAACAAACGCAAGCTTTTCAGTCTCTTAAAAAGGCTATGTGTCAAGCCCCAGTGTTAGCAACACCTGATTACACCAAAGATTTTACCTTGTTTGTAACAGAAAACTCAGGTACAGCACTATCAGTCCTGACCCAACTTCAAGCAGACAGACATAGACCATGTGGTTATTTTTCAAGTACATTAGATCCAGTAGCACAAGCATTACCTGCATGTCTAAAAACAGTAGCAGCTACTGCACAAGCTATTAGACAAAGCGATGCTATTGTATTGGGACATCATCTGATAGTCCAGGTCCCACACGCTGTAGAACTTCTGCTAAACAGAACGCAAACACAGCATCTGACAATAGCCAGACTCACCGGATATGAGATGACGCTTTTTCAGCCACATATTGAGATTAGACGATGCAACATTTTAAACCCAGCAACACTGTTGCCACTGACCTCTCCTACTGAACAACTTCACGATTGTATTGACATAATTGATTTAGTGACCAAACCCAGACCAGATTTACAAGATACTCCCCTTTCTAACACTTTGGAAGCACACAAGATAGAGATACTGTCGGCACAAGCAGCCGAACTCATAGCACTAACACGAGCATGTCACTTAGCAAAAGGAAAATCAGTTCATATTTACACTGATTCACAGTACGCTTTCGGGGTTGTACACAACTTTGGCACATTATGGAAAGAGAGAGGATTCCTCACATCACACGGGTCTAAAATACAGCATGCTACACTCATCACTGCCCTCTTAGAGGCCAGTCAGTTACCAGCGAAAGTTGCAGTATTAAAGTGTAAAGCGCACACAAAAGGAACCGATGAAATATCAAAAGGAAATGATTCCGCAGACAGTGCAGCCAAATTAGCAGCAAACACAGAATTGAATATACTACACCGCCAATACGCAATACGAGACCCCTTTCAAAGTCACACCACACCACAAGAACTGCTAGAATGGAAGGAAAAAGGAGGGGTCCTTACAGATCAGGGTTGGATGACACCTGAAAGAGCAGTATGGTTTCTGCCGGATGCTATGGTACAGGTTATAATAAACACCATACATGGACCAGCGCATCTGGGAGAAAAAGCAATGTTAGACAGCATACAGAACATATGGCACAACAAACATTTGAGAGCTGCAGCCAAACAAAAAGTTAAAACGTGCATGATTTGTAATCAGTTCAACCCAGGTAAAGGCACAAAGGTGGAGCAGGGTGGATTCCAACCCCCTGACCATCCATTTGAAGTTCTCCAAATGGACTATATCCAGATGGAGAGATGTAGAGGTCACAAGTATGTGCTAGTTGTAGTATGTGCTCTGACCAGATGGACAGAAGCTTATCCCGTCCCAGATTACACTGCAACGACAACTGCTAAGCAACTAGTAAGAGAATATTTCCCGAGATATGGGTTGCCCGCGTCATCTACTCAGACAACGGCCAGCCCTTCTCCTCTGAACTCATGAAGCAAGTGTCTCTTCTGTTAGGGTACACTTGGAAATTTCACTGTGTAAGACATCCTCAAGCAGCAGGTCTAGGAGATAGATACAACCAGACTTTGAAGACAAAATTGGCCTAGATATGTACAAACAAAGGCGTGGACTGGATGGTAGCCTTACCGGTTGCCCTCTTCTACATGCGTATGGTAGCACATTCCAGAACTGGTCTATCTCCGTATGAGGTGGTCTTTGGCAGACAACCAAATATGTGGGGTACGCCAATGCCTAAAAGAATTACTGATGTAGACAGCAGAATATTAACTGATTACCTGGCTTCCTTGATGTCTGCACTCCAATCTTGACGTTCACAGGTCGCTGCAGCCTTCCCTGACAAAACCGCCCCGGGAGAACACACCATCCGACTCGGCGACTGGGTGATAAGAAACTTCGACAGGACCAGTCCTCTTCAGCCCAGGTGGTAGACTCCGAAGCTCGCGCTCCTAACCACGCGGACAGCGGTGAAGGTCGAAGGCAGGAAGGGCTGGCTACACGCGAGCCACTGTCGGAAATATTTTGGACAAAGAGACACTGTTGCCGGCAACACTGCCAACCCTAGTGACATTGTAACAGAACAATCTTTTGTGCCCTTGGAACTGACCCCACAACAAGAATATAAATCAAAGTTGAGGTCTGCCATCCGGACTCTGGCTAATTAAGTCCACTGGGCGCAGGTGCAGTGGTGAAGTGGATGGAGCATGGGGATGGATTTAAACACCTTGACTATGTGGAAAAAAGATAGAATGAAAAGCAGAAACAAGAACTTTAAGAAATTGCGTAGTGGTTCTATCATATGTTTAATGATATTGTTTTTCTTCATAACCATTATGACGTGTCTTGGTTGGATCCTCGACACTGTTTTTCCTCCAACACCACACACCTCTCATGCACCCAACAGCACTCAGGAACACACATATCATGACCTACCCCCTCATGAACAAGCCCATAGACTAGCCTTGCAAAACAATACCTTTATACAGATGTTACACTACACTCATCAGGCCAGCAATAGCACAAATTGCTGGATATGTGGCCGCCTCCCACCTCATCAGAACAAGCATTTACAATGCAATGGTCTCGGCATTGATAAAGTTAGAGCTATTGGCATTGCTCATGACATTATTTTTATTTATGGTTTTGTTTTTAAAACATATAAATAAATGGCATTGTCATTTACAATGCCAATAGCTCAATGTAATGTAAAAAGGGCCAATATCAAGAACATCATTGAACAAGTAAAAACATTCTTATATGAGCAACTGATGCACAAGTGCATAGTGGTTGGAGTCTTTAACACCCGAGACATGGGCCAGTGTTAGGCAACCAAGGGCGACCATCAACAAACCTTATTACAAGCTTGCCGCAAAGAATTTGACCTGGGATAATCCAATTTAGAAAGGACCAAAGGGTGCAAATCAATTCACAATTTCAAAGACATATCAACTCTACACTATATCTTTTTGAGTAAAGACCAGCTAAAAAGACGAATAACCTGTAAGGTCCAGCAAACAAGTGAGTGACCACCTCCCCATTTCCATAGATATCAACATAGGAGCAATGACGCACAAGAATTACAAATTACAAATTAGCAGGCTGCTCTCTTGATTTAAACGTGGGCCAGTTAACAAAAAGAATCAAATGGAGTCCAGCCAGCATGGATAAGTGCTCTTGTCAGAAAATGCCCCTGGAATCCCGCCGCGGGGCCGCGTCCGGACCGGAAGAGGAGGCAGGCGGAGTCAATGCGTTTCGCGGCCCGAGGCTAGCCAGGTAAGTTCCAAAGGGCTGGGGGGGCTTGGTGCACTCGTGTGTGTGTGTGTGTGTGTGTGTATGCTCGTGTGTGTATGTATGTGTGCGACGGTGACGGTGGCGGGGCGGGGGGCGCCTAGGTGCACTTGTGTATGTGTGCGCGCGTGTGTGTATGTGTGTGGGGGGGTGTCTCTGTATGTATGTGCGTGTGCCCTTGTGTGTGTGTCTGTGTGTATGCGCATGCGTGTGTAGTGTTTTGAGCTTCCCAGGGAGACAGCGCCTGGCCACAGCGCGCGTTCGAGTGCGCGTGGCAGTTTCAAATCGCCTCCAAGGCGATGCGCGTGGCCAGGATTGTCTCCTGGGAAGCAGACACGGCCACAATAGGTTCTCGGCGAGAACGCGCTTCCGCGTGCTTAGCCGAGACCTAAAAAGGGAGGGATGCCTCTTTTCCCCTTTCCATTTTCCTATAATGGGACTTGTGAAGCCTGGTTCGCCCTAATAACAGCTGACGATACTACCCCCACCTCCTGCCCTGACGGAAATAATTCATGCAAGAATGGGTGGCCTTGGGGGGACTTAAACAGGGTACTTAGTGCTGCCTGTTACCCAAATGAGGATGGAAATCCTCAGGCGACAGGTACAGTCCTAGAAACTGAAGAATACAAGCAAGGGAACATGACCATGTCCTACAAGATGTTAAATACCAAACCTAAAAAGAATGCTGGTCCCCCTTCCATCTCGGTCTCACCAGTAAAAGGACACCTGTGCATCCAGAAAAATGGCTCTGTTCCATTAGGACACAGTGACTGTCATACCACTATAAGTTTTGAAGACAGAGGAAAGTCCTCATTTCTAGCATCTCGCCATACTTATTTTGTCTGTGGCCAAACGGCCTATGTGCAGCTGCCCTTGAACTGGGGGGGAACTTGCTATATAGCATTCCTGTTACCCCCTGTCTTTGTGGCCCCATCCACTTACCACCGAGACCTCCTAGTGCCCCATGTCAGACATAAAAGAACGATCGATACCTCCTTGGTTGACCAAACAGAAACCTCATGAGAACAGTATACAGATTTTAACAAAGGGTTCTTCTTCTTTGTCGGCCCTGTACAGAACAGCAAGCTTATACGCAGGTTGACAAGGACCTTAGAGGCTGTTGTAAACCAGACGGCGTCTGCCCTGGGGAGCTTAACCCAGGAGCAGTCCGCCATACGATTGGTTACTCTCCAAAATCGCCTTGTCCTTGACATCATCCTGGCTGACAGAGGCGGAGCCTGTAAAATTATAGGCTCTAGCTGCTGTATATTTATTCCTGATAATTCCCCATCTGTATACACGGCCATAACAAAATTACACAAGATAGCCGTAGGTTTACATCAAGAACCTGGCACTTGGACGTGGTCCGATTGGTTCTGGAAGATAATATCGTCCTGGGGATGGCAACTGCTGTCAGCAGCAGGTATAATATTCCTGATAATAACTGGATGCTGCCTTTGCATCCAATGTGGTTCTGCCCTGTGCGGTCTATGCGCTGCAAACTGCATTCCTAAACCACTTGTCCAGCAGAGAGAAAGGGAAAGAATTATGCTACAAGAATGTATAGATGATCTCATGCAAATTGAGATATAATGTAGGTACACTCTGGGGCAAGGAGGGAATGTGGAAATAAAATTTACAATTGTGCCCCATCATTTCCCTGTTTCTGCCTGACAGCCATTTTTCTCATTCAGACAAGCACCCGTTTTGTGTGTGACATCCATTTTGTCTTCAGACCCACAAGCAAGACACCCTGCCTCTGGCACCCCCGTTCATTGACCACACATTTCTGTGGTTCTGCCAATTCTGGGAACCAGCAGCAGATAGTTCCTGTTTTAAGAAATAGTTCCTGTTCTTGACTGCAAGCCAGAGAGCAGATGGTCTCGTTTTACACAAGATAGTTCCTCTTTTTGACTCTTGTGGTTCAGCCAATTCCCAGAACCAGCAAGATGGTCTCTGTTTTACACAAGATAGTTCCTCTTTTTGACTCTTGTGGTTCAGCCAATTCCCAGAACCAGCAAGATAGTTCCTGTTTTACACAAGATGGTTCCTGTTCTTGACTCTAAGCCAGAGATAAACCCCGAATGAAGAAGGGCCTTCAACTGAAAGAGAACACATTTCCACACATCGCATGCCCTCTCACGAGACACAAGACACGCCCCTACCTTGACACATCTGTTGGAAATTACTGCTTGTCACTTCCCTTTTTCTTGTCACTTCTCTTTTCTTCTTTTGCCTATTGACTGAAAACTGTATAAATACTCTGATGTGCGAATAAAGCTGCAGACCACTCCTGTACCCGCTTGGTGCTGGAGCTCTCCCCTTAACTCGAGTTACTGGACCTTTTTTTTTGTACTCGAGCACCACGGACTCCTCTCTTTGCTTTGACTGAAATTATGATTATTAAGTATAGAAATTCTGAGATGAGGTAATATTGAATTAATTTACCACATGCTTATAAAACATGCGTGGCTCTTTAGAACATGCGCGCCTTATCCATGGACACAAACTCAGGTGCGCGGCATAAAACCAAGTACTGTGTGTTTCATGTACAAACGGAGGCGCGGGTTTTCGAAGTGTTTCAAGGGGTGTTTCTGAGAGAATACAACACATTAATCACCACAGGGGCGCTGGGAGCCCCGAGTGTCTTGGTAACATGTATGTGTGAGAGAAGTACGCAGTAAGTACGCACCGTGAGTCTGTTTGCTGAGGACCCACAACTCGCACATGTCACCGACGGACACAACGTGTGTTCGTGTCAAAAAGAGTGTTGTGCATATAATACTTTGGAGTAAAGGGGGTTTGACTGCACTGCGACCGCCGTACAGCGCTCTGATACCGTGATGGTCATGTTAGCGCTTTTAACACATAACAAATAAATAAATAAATACATAAATAAATAGAAGTATGTCTGAGGGCAGGTGTACCAAGGTGCACTTATCAAACTTAAGTACAGTTCTGGGGCACCCCTCCCATTTTAAAACAAATCTAAACGTGTCCTGTCTCATTTACAATAAAGCGGTGCAGAAGGGGATGAAATGCAGAGTTTGTAAAGGGTTGTGTATGTAAACGTTTGGCTGAGCACTTCCTGCCCCCTGCCCCCTCTCACACACTCACATGTGTGTGAGAGGGTGAAGGGGGAGTTGTGATCCGCGCATATGTATCATACATACACACATTCATGCATAATTATTACACCCCAGAGCTGGGACAACGTGAGCACACAATGCATCGTGGTGTGTTCAACATGCAAGGACATTCAATGACATCGAGGTGTGCATTTGTACACTGTACTATTCTATCGGTGTGTGTATTGTATAGCATAGAGTAACTTGGCGGCTTGGAGAACAGGCAGTGACATCGCGGTGTGCGCGTAAAACCCCGGTGCAGCATGCAATGGCATTCAAATGTGTACCACATATAAAAACATCTTATGAACCACAACGTGCAATTAAATGCGTAATTCAAACTCTTACAAAAACATAACTGTACACAAAAATACCCCTGTGGTGTGTAGAACATAATATTGCTACACTCAGCGGTGCGCACAGCTAACAATGCCGTGGCGTGAGTAACGCGCTGCAAAGCGCTTTAAAAAGCCTCAGTAATAATAAAAATAATGCAATAAAAGGAAGTGTGTGCTACATGTAAAAACATTGCGGCTTGTGTGTGGCATGCAATAACACCGCGGTGTGTGTAGCATGAAATACACCCCAGCGCCTACATGTAATAACCGCGTGGTGTCTGTAACATGCAACAAAACGCAGTATTTACACATGTATTAACATCGCAGCATTGTTTACAACATACAGTGACACTGCTATGTGTGTAACTGTTTGTGGAAATATAATGCAAAAAAGAAGCTCTCTGCATTGCGTGGTGGGGGCGGGGAATGCCAGCAGGAACAGAGGGGGTGACAAATGGTGTGCACTTTCGCGGCCGCTTAGATGTTCTCAGTGGCCGCGCGGCTCACTGAGAACATCAAAGCGGCCGCGAAATTGCTCCCAAAGCCTGCAGGCGGACAAATTGTGTGCACGCCCGGAGCACATGCACTGTGTCCGATCTGCAGATTTTGGGAGCATTTTTGAAAGCCCCACTATACTCTCGCTGACCAAAGCATGTGTGTTGGTTCAGCGAGACCTAAAAAGGAGACTGAATCTTTGTTCCAGTAATGAGCGATCAAGACTGACTGCATGGTGCGATTACACAGCTGGGCTTCCTTTGACATTCAACACCGTTTACCAGCTAGGATTCAACTGGAACCAACCATTTGCAATATCGCAGCACTCTGACTTTAGCTTTAAACATTTTAAGCTAAACTGTGCGTGCCGATAATCAAAAGTAAAGAAATAGAAAAACTTTTTTTTTATTTCTTTACTTTTGAAACAATCCCGCCTCAGTGTGGGGTAATCTGGGTACTCAAGGGAGAGGGGAGGTAATGATCGACGGCACAATGGGCTTAACAATAGAGCCTATTCCGCACAATAGCAAGTCACCAAAGATACCCTCCCAGTGTCCAAGATCACACACACTCGCGGACACAGCAGGAGTGCACCGGGAAATGCCAACCAAGCCTTTTGTCGCGGCCCATCCTGCCGGGAAGAAGAGTGACAAGCTAAGCCCCCACTCCACAGATAGTGACTGTGATGTGGAGCGAGTCACAAAAACAACATTCTCCTACCACCGCCCAACAGCTGTACTGGTGGCGAAGAGCACAGCAGTGCTCAAGGATACGACAGTAGAGGGGGAAAGGCGGCGGTGGTAGTCGCACCTCCAGACCTCCCCTGATGAGTAGATGCTGGAGGAGGGGCAAAGGCAGTAGTGGTAGTCAGCGTGGCCGGTAAAGTCAAAGTGGACCTCGCTGTAAATAGAATATTTAAATAAGCACGCAAGACCTATTGCATTGCACACAACAATGGGACTGGGGAGGCACCAATAACGGGGAGGGAGGGCGGGGAGAACATTGAAGGCACTGACAACGGGAGGGAGGGAAGGAGGGACAGCAGTGCAGTGACCGCGCAGCATGGTTGAAGGTAAATTAAAACAAAAAGAGCTATAACGTGGTCAACGCTGGTCGCGTCGTAGTGCTTTTTTCCACTTTCAACCATGCTGCACAGCAGCCGTGTCACTGTACAACATGCCTAAAAGCATTGACAAAAGCCATCCGATCTACCATAGGAGAGACCTATTGCCTTTGCCAATCCTATTTATTAACACTCTCCTGGACAAGCGTGTTGAAAGTTCATTCAGTGCGTTTTCATTCATCGTCAATGCTTTCAGTTCTCTTTCCGTGGAAATACATTCCATATCCATTTCTATAGGGTGCATCCATCGTATGTAAGGACCCTAAACTCCATGTAGAAGGCAGAGGAGGGGTTGGCTAATGTTACTGTAGCCTCACTCCAGCCTTCTTCCATGACATGCAGTTCTAGCGCTCGGAAAGACTCGTCTTCAATCATCGGATCTCTTTACAACAGTGATGGTCCGTGCACCCTACACTGTCGCTTTGAGGGGTTTTTGAGCCAGTCAGATTGATTGACGCTTAGGCCAAGATGGAACCGCTCTCCCTCGGGGCTCGAGCGGCGCAGCACACTGAAGCGCACGGACTGGCCCATGTGAAGTGGGGGGAGGAAGAGACTGCGCGGGATCCTGCAGGAAGAGCATCTTTGTACAGCAGCATCTTTGGCACTGCCGTGAAGGCTGCGGGTACAGCGGTGCCTAACCACAAGAAGCACCTTCTGGAGCCTGCGGTTGCCAGTGGCTGAGAGAAGGTGGCCCGATTCCAGCTTTTACAACAAAGAGCGGCATGCGCGGCTCTCTGATTGTTTTAATGAACTCTGGGCTTGTTGGCAGCGTCTGCTTCAGGTCAGTCAGTGTCTGCCTTGTTACTGCAGAATTTCTGTAGAGTGGTGTTTTTATCCTGGGCAAGAGAAACCCACAATCTGTCAATCTGGTTTACATCTGCAAACAAGGGGGAGTGGTGCAGGGGAGACAAGGAGGCACTGCAGCTGTCGCCCTGCGCACCGCTGCTCGCTTCTGCAGGCAAAACGCCATGGCAGTGAACCTTTTAAAAGAGGTGGGACATGCACCCGCCTTTAGCCATTTGCGGGATTTCATTATTGAAAGACGCACGCAAAAACCAATCCTATGTGTGGGAGGAGTCAGAGCCACACGGAGTAAACACAAGAAGCCTCGCAGAGCAGAGCATGTGTGCTGGCTCCGGCTCGTCCTAAAAAGCAGATTAGAAACGTTGATCAGTGCAATGGGATTCGCTATTAGACAGAACAACAATTATAGCAGGATGTGCCTCTTTTTAGGAAGAGCATGGGCAGCGCATGCGATGCTCTGCAAGGCATGCTGTACTCGGGTATGGACTTGACGTTCCACCCACTCCGCCCATCTTTTCAATTGGCTCCTGTTGCTGTCCTTTCTAAATGGTTTATTCTGATTCCTTAATAGGCTTGTTAGTCCATCCTTGCTAACGCCTTGTCTGCATTTGTAACTCTCATGAGGACTGAAGTATGTACTTATATGGTTACACAGTATGTTTATTTAACCCCTTCCATGCTGCCGTCGGCCATTGGCCGACGGCTGCACTACCTCGCTGGTGCTGCCATCGGCCAATGGCCGACGCGGCCCCGCCCGTTTTGCGGAAGTGCCGCACTTCCGCAAAATCGGCGGCGCAGCCGAGGGGTTATTACGTGAGCGCTATTTTTTGTAATTATTTTGTCCTACTGCAGACACGACATTCCTGCAACGGCTGTGAAGGCGTGCCAGAGGCAGCCGCTTAATTCTTTTGTTATGCGTGGCTGCCGAAATTAACACAAACTCAGCTATGGCCCCCGCAGCTCGTAGACCCACATCTACTTCCTGCCCCAGGGCACCGTGCTTTAGGTTTAAGCACAGTGCCCACTTGAAGATTGACAACTTGTGCACCCGCTTTCTTTGCCAGCAATACACATGAAAATGTATTGCACGCACTATCACATTTCCACTGCCCAGCGCTACAGCAGGGACACAAGTTAAATTCTTCGCAACACCCGGTTGTGTTGCAAAATCATTTCCATCTCAATAGGTCTCGCATTCGCGAGAGTTTAAGCTATTACCATTGCAAATAACGCCTTTAAATTATATGTTTCAGAAAAACAAACACATATATAAAAGGCGTTGTTATTTACAATGCCAATAGCTGAAACTCTCACAAATGCAAGACCTATTGCACTGCAAATGCTTGTTTTCTCTACCAGGATGGCATGCAAAGACATGGGTTAAGGAAACTAAGTGGGGATGAAGACGGAGCAAGTACCTATAGACAAAGACCTCTACATGTTGCTACACTACAATGGGCAGTACGCTAAATTAACTTCTGTCACTATTTAATTCTCAAATTGAAACCCTCAATGTAGGCATAGTGGAAAGATCGCATCTAATATTACTGGGACGCTAAGAGTCAGTAAAGGTGTTCTTTTACATGCTTTGGCTAACCTGAGCATCTAGTCTACAGCTATCAAACAATATATTGCGCTTGCAGATGCTTGGACACATCACAAGTGGCTGCTTTGCACATCGCTGCAATCAAGAGTGATTCGAAGAACAAACACTCAAATAACCGAGCATCCTCTCTGCTTCCAAAAACGGCATGTAAAAGATATGCTTGAAAATGTGTGAGACGATTATTATAAAAATCTGATAAAGCATTTGGATGGAAATCAAGATGGGGGTCCTAAGAAGCTATGTCCCCATGGAACACTGCATGTGTCATTTGCGAGCATTTGAAGCTAACTCATATTTCATCCCTCTGTAAGAGCAACAAAAACAGTTTTAATGCCACGAGTAAAATATTGTTGGCAGCACTGATTCAAAGGGATCGTGAGCCAATATGACAAATGGGGTTTCAAAACATAAGGGAACTTCAACATGTTTTAAATTAATTTCGTACTAAGGAACAATCCCTCAGAATATTCTGTAGATGCTCGGATGCATTAGCTATTGTGTTTAACATGTTTGTTTCCCTCCTTCATGTTTCGAACTATCTCTAAAAAGGAATTTTTGGGATTCTCTGCCAAAAATCAAAGCCAGCAAGTGCTTCTTCAAAAACATATATATTAGGGCAAGTGCATCTTCACAAAACAATGAGGGGTAGTCAATTTATGATCAAGGCCAGGTTTGTCAAATGGACACATTTTACAACAGAAATCTCAAATAAGAGCCAAACAAGATCATTGTGCACCATTGAAGTACTCTATTGCAACCCATATTTTACATAAAGAATAAGTCACTCTAAAAGGAAAAAACAACAATAGCTAACCGTTCTTCCCCAAACTTGCTTCTTTTAAGACTCTAATAGGCAGATTTCATGACAGATGTGGTCTTGTGTTTGCTGGACAAAAACAACGGCCATTTGGTGGAAGTTTTACCACCTTAAAAACCACTGACATAAAAAAAAGTCAAAAAGTGTCCGACACTTGAAATGTCTTACTGTAGGAATCTTCAATCGCACTTAAACAAGGAAGGGGCACGTCCACGCAAAGCCTCAGAACAAAGTGAGAAACAATATCTACATTTGACTTCATGTAAATGAATATGCTACTTACCAGTATGCATCTGTTCTTGGCGTGTAGGGCTGCTAACATTCATATCTTAGCATTAGATCGCCGCCTAGTGTTGGGTCCGGATGATCGCACATTGTTGTCCTGGAAGAGTCTTCGAAGTATCCTGAGATAGGTGGCTCCTCCCCTGGACTACAGTGCGCATGGGCATCGGCTCCATCCCCAGATTGTTTTTCGCCATTGTGGCAGAAGATGGAGTGAAAAGTGTAAAGGATGTCCATGCTAATGATTGAATACAATAGTATATCTGCAGCTGCGACAGGCACCGGGGAGGAGGGTGGGCGATATGAATGTTAGCAGCCCTACACGCCAAGAACAGATGCATACTGGTAAGTAGCATATTCAGTTCGAGGCATGTGGGCTGCTAAATTCATATCTTAGCATAGAATACATAGCAGTCCCTCCATCAGCGGCGGTTGCCCGTGCCAGCTGCAGAAACCTGAAAAAGTGTTTTGAGAACAGCTTGTCCTACAGCAGCTTGCTGCTTGGAATGTATATCAACACAGTAGTGTTTTGTAAAGGTATGTGGTGTAACCCACGTGGCTGCTCTGCAAATATCCTCTAAAGGAATGTTCCCTAGGAAAGCCATGGATGCCCCCAATTTGCGTGTGGAGTGCGCCCTTGGGGGTATCGTTAAAGTGCGCTTGGCCTTTTGATAACATATCTGGATGCACTTAACAATCCACCTGGCTATTCCTGCTTTGGAAATAGGGTTGCCTTTGTGTTGTGGTGCGAAGGCAACAAAAAGTTGTTTTGTCTTTCTAAAGGGTTGTGTCCTGTCTATGTAGTACATCAACGCCCTCCGTACATCTAAGGTATGGAGCATTCTTTCCGCCACCGTTTGTGGGTTTTGAAAGAATGCCGGCAAGTCAATAGTTTGGTTGAGATGAAACTGTGACACCACCTTCGGAAGGAATTTGGGGTTAGTGCGTAGCACTACCCTATTTGGATGAATCTGAATGAATGGCTCTTGGATTGTGAGCGCTTGTAGCTCACTAACACGCCTCAGTGACGTAATAGCTATTAGGAAAGCCACTTTCCACGTTAGGAACTGTAGTTCACATGAGTGCAGTGGCTCAAAAGGTGGTCCCATCAGTCTGGTGAGGACCACATTGAGGTTCCACACCGGAGCTGGTGGTGTTCTTGGGGGAATGACTTGTTTCAGGCCTTCAAGAAAGGCTTTAATGGCAGGCACTCTGAAGACAGAGAGATGCTGCCTGTTCTGAAGATAAGCCGCTATGGCGGATAGATGTATCCGAATGGAAGTGTACGCTAGATTGCACTTGTAAAGATGCAACAGATAGCAAATGATGTCAGGGATAGATGCATCTAGCGGGTTGATGTAATTGGCCGTACAGTAAATGACAAAACGCTTCCATTTCGCAGCATAGCATGCTCTGGTAGTTGGCTTCCTTGCCTCCTTGATGATGTCCATGCATTCCGGAGGAAGGTTAAGGTATCCAAACTCTAGGACTTCAGGAGCCAGATCGCCAGGTTGAGCTGTTGCGGATCTGGATGCTGAATTTCTCCATGGTTCTGCGTCAAAAGTCTGGGCGTGAGGCGCAGTCTTTGATGCGGTACCACTGAGAGTTCGAGGAACGTGGTGTACCATGCTTGGCGCGCCCACGTTGGAGCAACTCGGATGAGAGTCATCGCGTGCTGCCTTAGCTTTCTTGCCACCAGCGGTATCAGAGGGGCTGGCGGAAAAGCGTACGCAAATTTGCCTGACCAGTTCATCCATATCGCATTCCCCTGCGACTGTGGGTGAGGGAACCTGGCGGCAAAGTGTTGGCATTTTGCGTTTTCTTTTGTGGCAAACAGGTCTATCTCCGGATGACCCCACTGCTGGAAGTACGGGTGGAGGACAGATGGGTGTATCTCCCACTCGTGCATTTGATGGCTGTACCTGCTGAGCAGATCCGCCATCTGATTGTCCTTTCCCGGGAGGTGTTCTGCCATGAGGAAAATGTTCCTCTGAATGGCCCACTTCCACATGCTCTGAGCCAGATGAGACAGCTGTGGCGAGTGGGTGCCTCCCTGCTTTTGAATGTAGTACATCGCGGTCATGTTGTCCGTCCGGACTAACACTACCTTGTTGCACAGATGTACAATGAAGGACTTGATCGCCATGAAGATTGCCATCAGTTCCAGATAGTTGATGTGCATCTTCTGTTGCTGCGTCGTCCATAGTCCCTGCACTGTGTAAGTGAGCATATGAGCTCCCCATCCCTGGAGAGATGCGTCCGTTGTAAGGATAATCTGTGGCACTGGCTCTTGGAACAGTCGGCCCTTGCAAAGGTTGTGTGGAGTCCACCAATGCAGAGAGTCGTATGCCCGACTGGTAACCAACACTAGGTCTGTCAATTGTCCCTGAGCCTGTGTCCACTGATTTGCTAAGCACTCCTGGAGCGGGCGCATATGTAACCGTGCGCGAGGGACTATGAAGATGCAGGAGGCCATCATGCCTATCAACTGCATGAACACTCTCGCTGGAAGCGAGTGTTGTGGTCTGAACTTCTGGATTAGAGACTGCATGCTGTCTATCCTGACTTGGTTTGGTTGAGCCATGGCCGTCAGGGTATTGATCGTCGCACCTAGAAACTGCCGGACATATGCCGGCTGAAGATGCGACTTTGGGTAGTTCAACGAGAAACCTAGATTGTGAAGGAGGTGAATGGTGGTTGACATGTCCGCGGCGCACTGTTGTTCCGACTTGGCTTGAACGAGCCAGTCGTCCAGGTAGGGGTAGACATGGATGTTCTGCCTCCTGAGGTGCGCCGCTACTGTCGCCAGACATTTGGTAAACACCCTTGGGGCTGTGGTGACTCCGAAGGGTAGGACCTTGAACTGGTAATGCTTGCCTTGAATAGTGAACCTGAGGTATTTCCTGTGGGACGGGTGTAGTGGAATGTGGAAATAAGCATCCTTGAGATCTAAGGTTGCTAAGAAGTCCCCTTGGTTTAACAAGGGAAGAATCTGTTGCAGTGTAAGCATATGGAAATGTTCTGATAGTATGTACAGGTTGAGGGGACGTAGATCTAGAATGGGTCTGAGAGATCCGTCCTTCTTTGGAATAAGGAAGTACAGGGAATATACCCCTGTGCCTTCCTCCTCCACCGGCACGAGCTCGATTGCGCCTTTTTGCAGCATCACCACTACTTCCTGCTGCAATAAGTGCAAGTGCTCTGCGGACATAGGCCTTTGCCTTGGCGGGATGTTGGGTGGAGTGGATTTCAACTCTAGGCAATAACCATACTGGACTAGTTGTCGCACCCACCTGTCTGTGGTGATGTTTCTCCAGACGGGCAGGAACTGCTGCAGTCTCCCCCCGACAGGTGTTAAGTGGTCGGGGGGCAGTGACAGAGAGTCACTGTTTGCTTGGGGTAGAGGAGCGGGAGTTGTTGTTTCCTCTGCCGCGACCTCTGTTGCTGTTATTTCTGTAACCTCCCTTGTTCTGTTTTGTGAACGAGGATTGTGCTCCACCTCTTGAGAACTGCGATTGTTGACCCATTTGTCCTCTGGTGACTCCACGTGCACCTGAGCGACGAAAATTATTGCCACGAAACTGTTGTGACTGTAGGGCCCCCATGGACTTAGCAGTTTCTGTGTCCTTTTTTATCTTTTCGAGGGTGGTGTCAACATCTGGACCAAACAGTTGATCAGGATTGACTGGCTGATTAAGGATGGTTGTCTGAATATCAGGTTTAAACCCAGATATGCGGAGCCAAGCCTGTCGTCTCAGCATGACGCTAGTGTTGATCGCCCTAGCTGCTGTGTCTGCGGCGTCAAGTGCACACTTGATGGCTGCGTTGGAGATCAATTTGCCTTCCTCTATAAGCAGTTTTGTGCCCTCTTGAAACTGTGGAGGCAGGTGTTGTACAATCTGCTCTAGGGTGTCATAATGCGCCCTATCGTAACGTGCTAAGAGTGCTTGTGTATTAGAAATACGCCAAAAGTTAGCAGCCTGTGCAGCTACCCTTTTGCCCCCTGCCTCTAGCACTTTGGACTCCTTATCCGGGGGAGGAGCTTCACCCGTTGTTTGGGAGTTGGCCCTTTTGCGGGCATTGGCGACCACCAGGGAGTCTAGCGGCAACTGTCCCCGAATGTATGCAGGGTCTGCAGGTGCTGGTCTGTACTTTTTTTCAATACGTGGATTGACCACTCTCGCCCTGGTAGGTTCTTTAAAGATGTCCGCAGCATGTTTGAGGACTCCCTTGAGCATAGGCAGTGTCTTTACAGTCCTCTCAGAGACTGAAAAGGTGTCAAAGAGAAAGTCTTCTTCAACCGGGTCAGCATGCATGTCCACATCATGATTAGCAGCTGCCCTCTCAATTAGTGCATGAAAACCTGCAGAATCCTCTGTTGGGGATGCACGTGCACTGAAAGGTTGTGGGTCTTGCCCCACACTCTGGGTGCCTTGGTCACCAATGTCATCATATGCATCTGGATGTGCATCTGGTTCATTGATGGGGAAGGTGTACTGGTCCTCCTCAACATATCCCTCACCCTCAGATTGTTCTGGTGAGGGAGTAGGGCTTCTTCTAGGAGGAGGCTGGATAGGCTCTATGAGGTTAGAAGCGTCCTGAGGAACCCTTTTCTTCTTTAGTGGGATGACATAGGAGTCCAGAGGCTCTGAAGTGATCCTCCTTTTGTATAGGGTTAATTTGCCTGTGTTGGCGTCGATGAAGTGCTCAGAATCGTCCTCTGATTCGAGTTCTCGACCTGAAGGTGCTCCTGCCGCAGAAGAATCCGACTTCTTTGGCGTCGATTGCGTGGAAAAGGCCTTCGGAGCCTCTTTCGGCGGCAGAAGGAAGAGAAGCTTACTCTTAGGCTTTGCCGAAGCGTCCTTCGGCGTCTGAGGCGACGGCAACGGAGCCGACGTAGCAGCGGCCCTGTCCCTGATTCTCTGTAGCGAAGCGGCGATGGGGGACGCTTCACTCACAGTGGCTTTTGGCGCCGACGAGGATGTCTTGACCTTCCCCTCGGATCCGACATCATGGTGGCCTTTCTTAGGTTTGGACGCCGATGCAGTTGTCGCTGACCCAGAGTCCTTGGATCGATGCGCAGATGTGCCAGCTGTCGATCCGTGCGCCTGCGTCGGTTCCGTGTCCACTACGCGACCGACTAACGGAGTCCCAGGCGTAACTGGAGCCGTGCCGCTGGCCTTGGCGTGCTTAGACGGTGTCGCTGCGGTTGATCCGTGCCGACCACCCTTTGTAGAGGATCCCTCCTCTTGCACCGATTTTGACCCTTTGGAATCGACCGACTTCTTTGACTTCTGCGGACCGGAGGTCGACGGAGCCGATGCGGCGGCGGGTGCAGTAGTTTTCTGTGGGCCGGCCGCCATTTTAGGGACGCTCGAGTCCATAAGTTTCGGTTTCGTTTTCGGGTCGGCCATTTTAGGTGTAGTCGACACCGTAGGTTTCGGTTTCGATGTGGCCTGCTCAGCAAGTATGTCCGTGGCCGGGCCTGATGGCGGGGCCGTGGCTTGCGGCACGGGGTCTTGGGTAAGGCCGACTGGCGATCCCGTGACCCGATCGTGATCCTCGAAACCTTCGGGGCATAGCTCGTCCCCTGAGCTATCTTCCGCGGCCCCATAAATCTCTTCGACGTCCCCTACCTCGTCGACGTATTCAAGGCCTTGATCCGCGACTCCGTCGTCGTCCACCGGATCCGCCTCGACCTCCGTTTCGGGTGGGGATATCTGGAGATGATGACCCTGTTCATCTTCTTCTTGGTCGCTGAAGATGTTTTCTGGATCCGGGGCCGCTTGTCTGGCCTCCAGGCGCACCGCGCGCCGGAGCTTAAGAGTCTTCTTAGACCGGAACTGAGCGCAAGCCTTGCACTTGCCGTCGTCATGGTCCGGTGAAAGGCATTTGTTACAGACCGGGTGCAGGTCTATATGTGGGTACTTAGACCCACAGAGCGGACAGTACTTAAACGGACTCCGCTCCATGCTGGAAAGTTGCGGTCGTGTCGCGATGAGAAGGCCTCGACGTCCGAAGAGTGAAAAACTCCGCTGAATCCGACTCCAAGAGTTGGAAGAACTCGAGACCGTGCGCAAACAATACCGACGCTATAAAATACAAGACCATTTGGCCTTAAAAAGTCAGTTTTACTCGGTTCCGACAGAGAGAAGTCGAGACCGCATCCGAACCCAATGGCGGAAAAAAACAATCTGGGGATGGAGCCGATGCCCATGCGCACTGTAGTCCAGGGGAGGAGCCACCTATCTCAGGATACTTCGAAGACTCTTCCAGGACAACAAGAGGTGTTTTTGCATAAGTTCAGCTGCCCTTTCAAAACATCCGAGTAACCTATCCCAACATGTGGAATAACCAAATAATTTAAATGATTGTGGGAGACAGATCTATTTTTTTTTGTAAACATTGCATATCTGAAAAACTATTCACTTAATGCAGCTCTACACTAAATGTTAAGACCCAGATGGAAAATGTAATATAAATTCTCAGAGCTGCTGTTCTGCATTTTGGTCCTTAATAACATCAATCAAACAAGCAATGGCAAAGCCAATATGCGGCAATCCAAGAGCTATTGGGATTGTCAATATCGTTTAGCGCTAGTGGCGTGGATGTGTGTGGAGTGGAGAGGAATTATGTGGGTTAGATTTTAATTTGTTGTTGAGGAATTGTGTGGCGTGGAACTGTGAGTTGTTGAGGGGAGTTATGGGTAGTGGAATTATGTGGCATGGGGTGCAGTGGAATTATGTGGATGGTAATTATGTGGTATTGAGTGTACTGGAATTATGTGGAATGAGATTGTGTGACATGTAGTGGAATTATTTAAAAGTGGTATTGTGTGGAGAGGCATGTAGTGGAGTGCAATTATGCGATGTGTTGGTTAATTTTGTGGCATGTTGTGGAATTTTGTGTTGTGGATTGAAATTCTGTTGTGGGATGGAAATTATGTGGAGTTGAATTTTGTGGTGTGGAACTGTGTGTCATTCAGAGTAATTATGTTGAGTGGAATTATGTGGCATGGTGTGGAGTGTATTCATGTGGTTTATGTGGCATTGAGTGGATTTATGTGAGGTGTATTTATGTGAGCTCATTTCCTCTCATATGTCAAACTAGAACTAAAACATGAACACACAATTGGAAAGAAATATTTTTAATGTATCCATTGCTAAAGTCTTTAATCATACCTTGCATGTGCGGCATACAGGCATCTGACAGCTGAGTAGGTTTGCCACAATCCAGGACATAAATGTGCATTGTTGTTGGGGGGAAAAAAAGGGCCGGTGGATATTCACCTGTGGGCTTTCAACTACAGACTGCATTTTTGGAAGCTCTAGTCTTTGCATGATTTCATTAAACCAAGAGAACAAATATCTGATCATTACTTGCAAAAGAAAAGTTGAGATCTGGAAACAGTTGGCATAGTAAGGTGGAAGACAGAGCCCACATGTTCTGTATACATGTATATAGATATCCGTTACCACGCTCCTCTTCTCTTGCAATATTGCAGGGTTTTTTTAATGAATATTGACCAAAGCATGGACTATAAAGGCACTTTGTCAATTATTCAGTATATGTAAATTAAATGGGGCACGAGACAGACTCAATAAGTACACCTTCCAATGTTGGAATGGATGAATACGATGTCAGTGAATACCATGATATGTGCAGGCCCGACAACGGCATTACTAATAAAGGCAATATCAACGTATGCCATAACCTGTGCCAGCATGATCCAACCAATACCCGTCAATGCAATGCCAATGAATGTCATATCCTGTACTCGCACAGCAGCGCAGACACCGGCAATGAGCATACCAATGTATGTCATAATCCATACACAAATGACGATACTGTTACTAGTAAGAACAATGTCATTGTACGTTATGACCTAAGCAAACATAACTGTGTCAATACCACTAAGAACAATGTCAATGTATGCTATGACAACTGTATGCACACTGTTAAGGATGTCGATAAAAATTATACCAGCGACTACCATATTATTTTCAGGAGTTCCAATGAACTCACATCATTGCTGTAGGATTCACCCAAAGTGACCTCCCCATCAACCCAGAGTCAGTGATACCGGGTTAGACAAGACCTACGATCCACCACCTAACACATACCAGGTCAACTGTGGGTTCGCTCTTAACCTAAAGACAAAGCACGCCCAGGGAAAACCCTCATCTATCCCACATATAGATAGTTGCACCACAAAAAGGTCAGAGGGAATTGGCCCCAATAAAACACGTTTGACCAAGGGCTCACGTTCCCCAAATATACCACAAAACTAGATACCACATGGAGATAGAAACACTAAACCAATCAGGACATGACATACACTCCACATGTAGTGATCATGCGCTCCTCATGCCGGACTTCTGAAAAGACACACACTGGCCCACACAAGCTCTCCCTGAGGTCGAGAGCCATCTGTGCCCTTAGCAGATGACCGCACTTGTTGATTTACGACTGAGATGCTCTTTTGGAATGTAGAGATTGCTTTATTGTACCTCTTGAACTGTATATAACAACCGCCAAAACAGTGTACACTGAAAGACTAAGCAAATGCACACTGTCCCGGCTCCCCTGGGCACAGTGTTTAATTAAACCAACTTGTTCCTGTTTTGCCAAATGCATCCTGTCTTTTCATTTATTTAAGGTAAATTCATATCTGAACAACATTCTGGCAGGCTAAATAGGAGAGATTGGTTTATCGATCCAGACTGCTGTCGAAGGAAGGACCCCGGCCTAAACTGATTCATATCTGCGCAAAAAAGATCAGTGATCAAACACCATAATTGATTAGAAGTTCTGCTGAATCCATGGGGCAGAGGTCCTACCGGAGACAGCCGTCCTAGGGTAAGAGACTACATCTGATCCTTAGTCCCAGCATGTGGCGTATGGCAAACTAGGACAAGCGGTAGATTACTTTTGTTTTTCCCCTAGTCAGTGCGCTAGAAGATGGCGAAGGTAGATACGATTTTGTACCTGGCCTTCAGCGTACACACCTGACCCTGTTTATCCCTGGAGAAGATCTGTCTGAGTTGTCTCAACTCCTGTTTGAAAGAAAACAACTCTGTTGCATCAGGCTCGAAGGAGAAGAGCTGCTGACTTTTTTGGCTGGGCTCAGTATAGGACATTCCAGAAGAATTCAGGCTGTTCACAGAGACTCAAGTAAACGTCAGAGAGTTAATGCCCTTTTGCAGGTTTACTCTGTAAAGGGGTAAACATACCAGTAGCATGGCTGCAGAATGGCAAATGCTTTCTATATATTAACACTCATGCCTGCTTCTCAAACATCACCACCGTGACTGGAAACAGATAACCCAGCCCACGGTTGCTGCTGTTCCAAAAATCACAAACAGTTAGATTTTTAACTCCAACTATGTTTTCAAATAATGTAAAAAATGCCTTGATGGATGAACAAACTGCAGAGCTCGTGTGCTCACGTCACGGCCATTCCACAAGGGACTTTTGGTGGGTATGTTGAACAACATGGGTTTACGACATGGTACTTGCCATAGTTCTCTTCAACTGATCCTAACATTCAAAATTTGAAAAGCAGACTTCACATAACATTAATAGTTTATTCAAGCATCAAGCCCTTAAAAGATTATTTAATATTATGTAAATATGGATTTTGTGTTGGAAGATTTAAATCCGATCATGTTGGAACGTTTGTTGGAACGTTTGTTGGCAGGCAAATGGGGAAGGGCGGAGGGGACAACACTTAGGAGGGAGGAAACACGTGGCCTCCGGAAATTTCCAATTTCCCAGGAGTGGGAGGCTATGCTCATTACACTGGAGAGCGAGGACCTAACCCAGAGTGTGGGGGACGGATCGGGGACCTAGACAGGAAGAGTCACACGGAATATAGTGAGTGAGGGTGTACCCCAGTTATTCCTTGCACTATTACCTGTAATACCCCATGATGCAACATACATTACCGCCTACATCAGCCAGATGCGTCCGAGCACATTTTAGATGGGAGAATTGATCTACCGCCGGGAGATGGGAAGTTCATGTACACAAGAGGGTGGGGGGAGGTGGGGGGCGAAGGGATGTTTGGACGATACCTTTGTATCATCTTATGATGCTGATATGCGACAGAATTGTGTATTACTAATGTTAATGTCTCCTATTGGTATCAAGGTTGAAAAATAAAAAGTTGGGGTCATGCACGGGGTGAAAACAGAAAACACCGGCTGATATGTTGACACTGTGTAATGTAATGTACAAATATACGATACTGCAGCTGTGAATAAAGTTTTTCCCCCCAAAAAAAATGTTGGAACGTTTGTATTTGTTTACATTTTTATTTATGTTTATTTGGTGTATAATCGTTTTTTATATAGTTGCTTTGAATACGCTCTTCCCTGTACATTATGTTTAGGGGAATATTTACATATTTTTTATGCAGCAGCCACATTTGCTGCATTGCACAGGGGGGAAAATACTGCGCAAAGTCATATCTTGTAAGATTAGCCTGCTGCTGCTGTCAGCTCCTGTGTTTGGGCTCTAGTAAGGTTGCCTTGTACAATGTAAAACCTCGCACCATGGTGCACAGGTGAGTGTGTGGTGTCTAGCATAGATGTCTGGACGGTTAATCCGCAGAGGTCCAGGAATCTGGTTTGTGGACCACTGCAGACCCAAAATTTCAAAACAAATATTTACATCTGTTTGGACAAGGTCACGTTATAGATTTTGCCTGAACAGTGCTTGTGAAATCTATTGTACTAAAGATATATCTTAAAAAGGGCTTATATCCCACCCCTTACTTTTCTTGCTTCTCATTGATTTTTGTACTTGCCACTTACTTTTCCTCCATTTCTATTGGCTGTAGCATGATGTTACCTGCATATACCAATGCTTGTTGCTCGTGTGTTTCTTTAATAATGTTCTTGTCGCTGAAGCATTCAAGTCAAGTCATGACATGCTTTATTCGATTAATCAAAATCATAAAAGCGATTACAATACGTTATTCCAAGATAAAAAAATTAAAAAACTGTTTCAACCAGTTCATCATCATAAATATACATTAGGAATGAATAAAAAACACAACACACAGGAGAATAAAATAGTAGCTAAAATAGAATCACACCTCAGAGACTTTCACCATCAATCTTTTGGCCTTATTACGCATAGCTGCAACCAAGAAACAGGCAACACCAAATATTACCCAACAGTTGTAAATACATGAGTGCAGGCCGCACTTGTGTAAAACCCGCCTCTCTCAGCAATGGTACCAGAAACTGTTTTCTGATAACAGCATAATGGTCACAGAACATGATGAAGTGCATTAAGGATTGATCAGAAAAATTATCACAACTGCAGGGAATAGACAGATCTGATTTTCCCTATACTGGAAAATAACCCAGGGAGAACTGGATGATATTGAATCTAAATCTGACAAGAAGGTGACGATGGAACGGGAGAGTAACAATCTTTAGATAGGGTTCAATAAGTGGAGTGGTCAGAAGCAAATAATTCGCCCTGACACAAGGTTTTAACACCTCCACTGCCTCCCGTTCTTGCGCAGCTAATCCCAGAAAGTTGTCCTTAATCCAGTTTACATCGTTCTTCTGCAACAAATTTGGTGATGTGTATAAATCTGGACGACCCAGTTTACACAGGGTGTCTTTAATATATACTAGCCAAGGAATTTTGTGTGCCATATCTAGTGCCATACAGTCTTTTAAGATAGTGTGGTTTAATGTAATCTCATTGTTAAGCCAGGTTTTGCCCCAGCAGATCAATGGGGCCAAATGTAATTGGTCGGAGATATAACCGAGTCCTAGCTCAGAGTGCACCGAAAATACTGGAGTGGATTGGGGAACCGCTAAAAGGGATCTGAGAAATTTATTCTCTGTAATCTGCAATTTACCTTGGGGTAAAAAACCCCACAATGAGGCGCCATACAATGCTATAGACAAACATTTGGACTTATACACTGTTAACAGAGCTTCAATAGGGCGAGACCCCAAGCGTTTTGCAAAGCCCAAAAGGGCTGAAGTTGATCTAATAACAGCAGTGCCCTTAGCTTTTAATTGGGGTCCCCAGGTGCCCCTTTCGTCGAAAATGACGCCCAGATATGTGAATACAGGGACCTTGGATACCTCCGCCCCATTACAGGTAAAGCGTTTTATTTTGAGGGTCTTTGGTCGTTTACCCGCGACCATGACATGCGATTTGTTATTATTTACCTGAAGGTCCAAAGTACGCATAAATTCCCCAAATGTATCCAGGAGTCTCTGCAGCCCCAGTCCTGTGCGGGTCAATAGCACCGCGTCATCCGCGTAAAGAAGAACTGGTAACGCAGAGTCCCCTGCTCGCGGTACATCTAATGTGGCCCCCTCCAAAAAAAAATCCAGTGAATTTATGTATAAGGTGAATAGGAGGGGCGCCAAAATGCAGCCCTGAATAACACCTCGTTTGGACCTAAAGAAGCTGGTGCATCCCCCCTCCTTATTGACTCTGATAGAAGCTAAAAGACCTTGGTGGAGGACAGCCAGAAAATTTACTAGCGACGGGTCAATCCCTAAGTTAAATAAAATGGACCACAGCTTCGCTCGATTGACCAGGTCAAAGGCCGAAGAGAGGTCCATAAAGGCCATGTATAACAGGCCATCCTTGGCCTGAGTATATTTACTAATTAACATGTAGAGATTTTGACATTGGTCAAGAGTGCCTCTTTTGGCCCTAAACCCGTATTGTAAGTTAGAGAGGACCCCTCTCTCCTTCAGGCAGTCTTCCAGTCTATGCAGAATGACTCTGCCAAAGATCTTAACGGCAGAGTCGATCAGGGAAATCGGCCTGTAGCAGGCGGGGTCACTCCTCAATCCTTTTTTAAATATGGGTATTATTATGGAAGTTGCCCAGGACGAGGGGAACCCTGCTGTACTAGTGGAATTGAAGAAGTTTGTTAATGTCTTCGCCCAGAATTTAAGTGGGGTCCTATATAAATCGGCAGGGACACCATCTGGTCCGGGTGCCTTGTTTTTTGTCATGACCCATCTCATCTGTGGCACCCTCCACAATGTCATAAATCGGCATCTAAGGTGACGCACTCAGATGGATCCCCTCCTTCCTCACCAGAAGAACCCAGAGCATCCACCTCCCACCTTTCAACTTTGAACCCAAGGAGATCACCTGAATTGCCCCCAAGGGCTCATCCCTCAGCTCCGTGCTCTTCAACTCATATATGACCCCGCTGCCCAACATCGTCAGATCTCACAGTCTCCACAAAATTTCCTACGCAGACGACACCCAACTTATCCTTTCACTCACCGACGACCCTACAACCACCAGAACCAACTTCCACAGATGTATGACAAACATTGCAGACTGGATGAAGAACAAATGCCTGCAGTTGAACACAGACAAGACAGAAGTACTGATCTTTGGCAACAGCAGCAACACATGGAACGACTCTTGGTGGCCATCAGATCTAGGACCTGCACCCACTCCCTCCAACTACACCAGTAACATTGGAATCATCATTGACAACAAGCTCACCATGAAATTATAGATCAATGCCGCCTCCACCGCCTGCTTCCTCACTCTGCGCCTGAACTTCCAACAACAGTCGGGAAGACTACTTTATGCCTCCCTTTCACTTGCACTAACTCCCCGTAGCTACCAAAGCAGAAGTGGAGAACGCTACTTCTCCCACATTGCAGCAAAGATCTGGAACAGCCTCCCCATGCACCTCTAGAATTCCGAATGGCATTCAAGACCTGGCTGTTCGAATAAGCCTCTGAAACTTGCATGCGCCTTAACACCCTATTGGGTGATTAGACAAGCTTTTTAAATCCTGATTGATTGACTGATAGGCAAAGTGTGTGGAACGAAAATAAATAGCACTCTCTGGAACAGGTCTGGATTGATAGCGCGTGTTAGGCACCCTCTGGCAAATGTAAACGAATGCTCTCTCAGGCAGTCTCTAAATATTGTGTATTCCACCCAAAAAAGTCTGGGTTTTTTGCAATCACCAAAGGCAATGCCCCTTCAGTTCCCAAAATCAACATAGCATAAAAAGTTACAAGGTTATCTAAAAAAGATTGCAAAACTCTGTCCAGTGGCTCCTGCCCACAAACCAGAAAGTGTAAAAGCAGGCACAATGTTAATGTCCTCTCTCTCTTTCACACCACTTCCTGTTCTTCCCCCAGGGTCACAGGCAAAGCATGTGGAAAGAAAATAAAGAGTGCTCCCTGGAGCAAGTCTGGATTGGTAGCATGCACTGGGCGCCATTGGGCAAATGTGACGAGAGAAAAAACAATATTTACAGGCCTCTTTATCGAGGGAAGCCTTGATCAGTGATCCAGATGCTGCAATCCTCATTCAGTAGACAGCACTGGGAGATTGGGTGAACTTGAATGCAAACAGTAACACCAGCAGGAATCAAAGAAAATATTGTCCCCCAAACAAATGATAAACAACTAAAGCGTAAATATACAGTACTTGGTCCCTACTCCATGGGAGTAAACAAAAGAAACACGCATTGAAAATGCAATAGGTCTCGCCTATGATTAATGTTGGACTTGGCCCTTTTGGCAAGTTCACCCCTAAACTTTTTGCTTTCAAATGTGACCTGATACTAGTAGTTTTTGGCTTCTGCGCACTTTAGCACTGTGTCCCAGTGTAAAGTGCGTGCGCAGTCTGAGTGCGTGTGGTGAGATTGGCCTGCCCTCCCATAGGAATGCATGGGGGATATGTGTGTCCATGGTAATTCCTGGTGTGAGAGGAGTGCACTTTGGTATGTGCGAACTCGTGAGAATAAATGCTGCACAATGGTGTGAGCAGATTGATTGTGTCTGGTGGAGAAGTGCCACTTTTAGAAGTTGGCATTTCTGTGTGCTGTGAGATGTGAATTGCCTGTCTGGCTTGTGAGTGACAGGGGCTGGCTGGTGTGTTTGGCTCCAGGAGCCAGGATGAGTCTGCCCGGTGCTGAATAGGGAGGTCTGCATATAGATGGGAGGGAGGAGTTGCACCTGGGACCTGAATAGGACTGTGCCTTCCCTCCACAATGCTGGCTCCACCTCCTGTGGTGCGTCTGATGTCCCTGGCCTGTCCTGTGAATAGAGAGGGGAGCTTAGCAAAACAAAGTGCTTCAGAACCAGTTGTATCTGGTTCTCCCCTTGCCCTACAGTTTTAGACAAAGGAAATCTGTGTACAAGAAGGGGCTGTGACCCCATGTAAAATGTTCTCTCTCTGTGTTCCTGACTTGAGGGGGGCCTGCTGCTGCTGGGCGCCAGGAGTTACCACCACTGGGGACTGCCTCCCTGCTGGAGGGCCCTGTGAGCTGGCCCCAGCCTTTGCCCCCTTTAATCTGGGAGACTTTCCTTGGACTTTGGGGCAGTAGCGCCTGGGAGCGCTTTATTTTTCATCCTGAATTATTATTAGCCCTGAGGAGCAGAGCGTCTACATTCAACGGCAGCACGAAGCTGCGAGCCTTCTTGAGAGGGGAATCCCCAGCGAGGAGATTCCCTGCAATCCAACCAATTTCAGCGCGGGTGCCCATGCCGCATATTAGCTGTTTAGGTCTCGCCTGTCGATGCGCATGCGCATCGAGCAAGCGAGACTATAGGGGCTCATCCACACTTTATCTAACTTGCAAGGAATCGTGGCGATTCCTTGCAGTGCCCGTGACTTTTAAGCTCAATGCGCATGTGCATTGAGCTTAAAAGCGCGTGCACAGCCGCCCGCATTCCTCCGACACCTTTGAAGTGAAGCTTAGCTTCACTTCAAAGGCCCGGCTTCTTCACACCCACATGCCTCTCTGCCCCGCTCCGCCCCCTCCCCTGAGTCATCCTGCCTGCCCCTTCCCGCCGTGTCGCATTTCTCCTCCCCCCTCCCCTCTCTTCCCTCTTCACTGACCAGGTCACGAAATCCATCTCCCCTACTGATATACATATATACTGTCAATCTGCCGCTGTTGCGTCTCCCCCGTTGGTGTTATTGACCCCAAAACACACTAGCTGCATGCCTCCTCGTACCTTACTGTTGCCTTTCTGCCCTCTTACATATCTCCCCCTATAGACAGACACTGCTTTCACCTTGCCTCCTCTCCTCCGAGTTGTCCTTCTCTACCCACGCATAATTGCCGCCAGTTTATGCCCCTTACTTTCCCACAGTTCTACATACAGACGCACACCCGTGTGCACCCCATACGCACAATTGGCTGCTCTGTATAGCACATGGCACTGCACCGAAGTCCGTGCTGTCTGTCCAGATTCATCCTTGTCTGTCTCTTCTCCGTGCACATATGTACTCTCTGTTTGCGTGTCTTACTTCTGTCGCCCCTGAAAGTTACAAACAAGCCCCTACTGCTCACAAGTGTACACTTTCGCTGCCTGCACCGATACGCATATGTGCACTCTTGTCTCGCGCACATTTTTACATTTCTGTTTGGTTGTTTGTGATGCCTGTCTCCACTCCAAGGCACAGATGCTGCATGTCTCTCACGCTGCCCCTTTTCTGCGCGCGCGTGTACACACACACACATTTTCCCGTCTATGTAGACGCGCACATGCCTATATCAACTGCTTCCTGTCAGCACACACGCGTGGCCTCTCTGTTGAGTCTGCCCCATCACACAAACACGGGCAGCGTGTCTATCCGTGGTCCCTGTACACGCACACGTGCCTGTTCTGTTACATCTGTCTGCTACTAAATAGACACACACATACACATTTCTGTTTGCCTGTCTGTCTCTACTCTCACTGTCCACACATGCAGTCGTTTCTCGTCTGAATTGATACCTCTTTATCTCTGAACCTACCATTATATGCACACGTATGTTGCATGTCCTGTTACCTCTGTCTATTGCCAAAGACACACGCACCCGTTTCTGTGTACCTGCCTGTGTTGACTGCTCCTTTTCCAATATGATAGCCTTTCTGTCGTGTTCCCGCTGAACTCACACTCACAGGCCTGCCTGCCTGCACCTACCCCTTCATGTGCGCGCGCACACCAGACGCAAACCCTCTGCCCTTTTCTCCTTACCTGCCCCTACCGGCATGCACATGCTGCTTGTTTCATTTGACACTTACTGCTCTTAAAAACACATACATGCACGTCTCCTTTCGGCCCTGTGCTGTCTACATGCTCCCTCAGACTCCTACAAGCCTCCTGTCCTGTTCGGGAGCACTCACACATACAGCTCCTCCCCCCTCCTCCTTCTACTCTCCTCCCCTGCCTGCCTGCCGTGTCGCACCTCTCCCCTCTCCGCCCCCTCCCCTGCCCGCCCCCTCCCCTGCCCGCCGTGTTAGGTTGCTGTGCATCTAGCAGTCGCCGGATACCTGTTGCTAGGTTAGATTCTGTTCTTTGCTGCATACAATTTTATGGGCCTGGTGTTTATATCCTTTATGTTCTCCAGTTCGAGGAACAGAAAACATAGCTTGAAGGGCTAATGTCCTGCAAACCATAGTGACAGTACAGATGCCCTCCTTCGAGTACAGTCGTTCCCATGAGCCTCTTTTGACAAGCACAGTTTAGTCAGGGTGTGGCTGCTGATACATGTTGCATGGTAACGGCCATTACAGGCTGCAAATTGATGCTGGCCCATAGGGAAGATGTCTTTACTGAATTTCTTTTTTTTGCCCCTGTCCTGTCTCTCCTCCTCTCCCTCTCTATACCCTCCCCCTCCCCCCCACCACTCCCATCAAGTCCCTCTGGCCCTTCCCTCCTCCCCGGACCCCTTCTCCCCTGCCCCCTCCACCCGTTCTTGTTACCACTTGTAAAGAGAAAGCGGACTGAGCCAATATCTCAGACCAGACGGGGCAGGCCAGTTCCGTGTCTGAAGCTGCATGAACAGCATTCGAGGTGATGCGCAAACTGCACTGGGACGGCCCTGGGGTTCAGGGCCAGACCCCCCGCCCACGCCTTGGTTAATAAATAGCTCCCCTCTACCCTCCCCGGATCGTCTAAAGGACAAACAGTAGAATAACCTTTTTTTTTTACTGAAAGTAGTCACACAAGCACAGTACACAAAGCTCCCAGGCCTGTAGTTCAAGCCCCACCCCACGCAGCACCTGCAGGGGGCTGCCTGATAGAATCAGACTGCCCACACCCCTCCATAGGCGGTATTCCGGTGCTATTGTGCCCACTCTGGTAATCATGACGCCCCCTGCTGCGTGCATTTACAATGTGATGCGTTCCTTCCGCTGGAGGGCAGATTCGACCACACACTGTTCACAATCACAAGCAGGCTCTGTTCTGCAAGGTGCCGGGGGACCTTCCTGCAGCCCACGCGTTTCTAAAATGTCAGTTCCGTAGGTGTTTCCGACAGCCCTCCCCGCGGCTCACAGCACGTAACTTTCCTTAAGGGATGTTGTTTATCTCGTGTTTTGTTTTCTTTTTATAGGGATATGTTTTTATGCATTTATGACAAGGTCTCGTGGCGGTGTCACCTCGCATCCCAAAATACCTACCCCCTCACCCTCAACCCCTCACCCTCACTCACCCTCACCCTCACTCACCCTCAACCCCTCACCCACCCTCAACCCCTCACCCTCAATCCCTCACCCTCACTCACCCTCACTCACCCTCAACCCCTCACCCACACTCACCCTCACCCACACTCACCCTCACCCACACTCACCCTCACCCACACTCACCCTCACCCACACTCACCCTCACCCTCACTCACCCTCAACCCCTCACTCACCCTCAACCCCTCACCTACCCTCACCCTCACTCACCCTCAACCCCTCATCCTCACCCTCACTCACCCTCACCCTCACTCACCCTCACTCACCCTCAACACCTCACCCTCACTCACCCTCAACCCCTCACTCACCCTCAACCCCTCATCCTCAACCCCTCACTCACCCTCACTCTCACTCATCCTCACTCACCCTCAACCCCTCACCCTCACTCACCCTCACTCACCCTCAACCCCTCACCCTCACTCACCCTCACCCTCACCCTCACCTTCACTCACCCTCAACCCCTCACCCTCACTCACCCTCAACGCCTCACCCTCAATCACCCTCAACCCCTCACCCTCACTCACCCTCACCCTCTCTGCACTCCCCTGACCCTCGGATACATTGCCATAGACCCTGACGCTATACTAGATCAGTGGCGGCCATATTGGAGTAAGTAGGCACTCCCAGCGCTCTAGTCCCTAGCGCCGAGACTACAAAAGGAGGCATCGCGAGCACTCGCGAGACTTGTGTTCTTTGTGTTACACCTGAGGCGGAAAGCCGGGTGTTAGGCCACTCGCAGCATTTACTTTTTAATACAATTCCGAAAGTTCCTGTTATTATTGTTTAGCGCCGTATTTTAATAGCGAACCTAGCATCTCTGCACTCCCCTGACCCTCGGATACATTGCCATAGACCCTGACGCTATACTAGATCAGTGGCGGCCATATTGGAGTAAGTAGGCACTCCCAGCGCTCTAGTCCCTAGCGCCGAGACTACAAAAGGAGGCATCGCGAGCACTCGCGAGACTTGTGTTCTTTGTGTTACACCTGAGGCGGAAAGCCGGGTGTTAGGCCACTCGCAGCATTTACTTTTTAATACAATTCCGAAAGTTCCTGTTATTATTGTTTAGCGCCGTATTTTAATAGCGAACCTAGCATCTCTGCACTCCCCTGACCCTCGGATACATTGCCATAGACCCTGACGCTATACTAGATCAGTGGCGGCCATATTGGAGTAAGTAGGCACTCCCAGCGCTCTAGTCCCTAGCGCCGAGACTACAAAAGGAGATGGGCACACTTCCGCGCAGCGGACGCGAACAGCGGCGCCGGAGCGGCGCCGAAGTCAAGCCAAAGTCCTGCCCGTCTGCGCCCGTCCGCGCCAAGTCCGGGCCTAGGGCCATAAATTATGTTCCATTTACCCCCATGTCACCCACTAAAGATTACCTATTATCATTGAACACCCATTCTTTGAACTGTCCCCAAACCATTGTGGTAGAAAAATGGACTGAACCCTTTTCTTGCCCACAATGCAAGCAACACATATTACCTTCCACGACACCACGCCTCAAAAACACTGGGAGGACCCTTAAGGGAGCACTTATAAATGCACGCTCTATGTGCAAGAACGCCCAACATATATATGACCTCATTACTGAATTGGATCTTGACTGCCTAATGGTAACTGAGACGTGGCTCAAAGACTGGACAAATCCCGATATAGTTAATGCCCTCCCCTCGGGCTTTCTAATTCAGAGACTGGACCGACCTCATCAACGTGGAGGAGGATTAGCCATAATTTATCGTGACTCCTTTAAATGCACCACTGCGGAAATATCTGAGATAAAGGAAGCTGAATGCCTCAGTTTCAGTCTGCAAGCCCATGACTCTTTCACTTTTTCCGGTCTATTAATATATCGACCCCCCGGACAAGCTACCCGCTTCTTGGACAGCTTTGGGGAAGCTCTCGCTAACCTAATTCTACGTTCGGCCAATTTCACTCTACTAGGAGATATAAATATACATTTGGATAACCCCAATGACCCCAACACTGTTTATCTTAAAGACATATTGACCATACTAGGCTTGACGATTTTAACTCAGGAGCCTACTCATAATGCCGGGCATATATTAGATTGCATATGCTCGAATATCAATACATTAACTGTTGATCTTCCTCTGACCCAAACATGGTCAGACCATAAACTTATGAGTTTCAATCTAAAAATAGACAACAATAAAGAAATTAAGTCAATTCCTACCACCACAAATCCCACCCCCTGCTGGAAAAAAATCATCGAGCACCCGGAACTAATGAACTGGGTACAGACAGCAAAACCAACACCAGTGGGAAATGTGTGCACTGATTACGCAAACTATAACAACTGGGTGAAATCCATTGGGGAAAAATTGACAACAGGAGGAGCCAAATCAAACAAAATACAAAGGAAAAAGTCCGCTCCCTGGTACACTACATCCCTAAAAGCCACGTTAAGAGAAGTGAAACTCCTGGAAAGAAAATGGCGACGCCATTATAAAAAGGAAGATAGGGAAAACTATAAGAATGTTAGGAGGAATTACCATACCTCGATCAAGCTGGCAAAAACTAACTATTACACCAACTTGATAGAATCGACCAACAACAATCAAAAAGAAATATTCCAAATAGTCAATGGCTTCAGAAAACCCAAAATACTATCACAGGAAATTCCACCGTCCCAAGCCCTCTGCGACAAAATAGCGGAATATTTCGAACAGAAAATTACAAACTTTACAAAAGAGTTTCCACAGATCAGTCAACCAGCATTAAACACAGCTGACCCTACCATCCAAATAGACTCACCTTGTACTACCACATGGGATAATTTTACTCTGATTAATTCAACCGAGTCTGCTCAAGCTATCTCTAAATTGAACTCAGGCTCCCCTCTTGATCCCTGCCCACCCCTACTGCTCAAGGCTATAAAAGATGAGGTCAACCCAATCATTAACTCAATCCTGAACTCCTCCCTACAAACAGGAGATATCCCCGCATGCTGGAAGGTTGCGGTAGTCAAACCCCTTCAGAAAAAAACTATTCAGGACCCTACGACACTCTCAAACCTCCGACCCATATCACTTCTTCCAGCACTATGCAAACTCACAGAGACATGTGTAAACAAACAACTCACAGCATATCTAGAGAACAGCAATTTGTTACATCCCAATCAAGCAGGTTTTCGCTCTCACCACTCAACTGAATCCGCCCTAATTTTCTCAACGGAAACTATCAGGGCCGCTTTGGATCAGGGCAAAAGAGCTGTCCTGATCCTACTGGATCTGTCTGCGGCGTTCGACACGGTGTCCCATGATATTTTACTTCATCGCCTGAGTAGTGCAGGCATAGGGGGCACCGTGTTGAAATGGTTTACCAACTTCCTCAGACAAAGAAAACAGACTGTTCTCCTAGGTCCGCATTACTCTGAGGCAAGAGAAGTCCAATCTGGGGTACCTCAGGGCTCTAGCTTAAGCCCCATATTGTTTAACCTATATATGGTCCCCCTAATGAAACTTATCTCCTCTTTTGCTATCAGCTCAATAGCCTATGCCGATGATACTCAACTAGTTGTAATCCTAGATGAGGACGCGGCAATTGCTGAACGTTCCCTCAGAGATTGCCTGAAGGCCACTTTCGAGTGGATGAACACAAACCACCTGAGATGCAACACTGCAAAGACGGAAATTTTACCCTTTGGGAAAAATAATCTGTTTTCTCCCCAAACCTGCTGGCCACCTAATGCTGAAGCCCCTCCGAGTACCATAAAGAGCGCCCGAAATTTAGGAATTAAAATTGACGAGGCACTATCCTTCAAACAACAGACCAGTGAAGTGGCTGGCTCCTGTTTTAATATCATCAAAAGCCTTCGGAAATTCTTTGACTTCCTCCCCCTACCAGCAAGGAAAACGGTAGCGGTGGCATTGATTACATCTAGGTTGGACTATTGTAACGGACTGTATGTGGGTGCCAACAAGGCCCTCCTACATAAGCTGCAGATGGTGCAAAATACTGCAGCAAGGCTGGTGCTAAAAATGCCAAGAAAATCCTCAGCATCCGCAGCACTTGACACCCTCCACTGGCTCCCTATCCAAAAGAGAATTCTATTCAAACTATTGATCATCTCTTTCAGAGCATTCCACAAAAGAGGCCCTACCTACCTGATTAACAAATTCAATCGCTACCACCCCGGACGTCAACTAAGATCTGCTACGGCCAACCTAATGACCATTCCAAAGTTTCGATTGGCCACTAGAGGGGGAAAGTCCCTGGCGGTCAAAGGCTCTAGAGCCTGGAACACACTTCCACCTCAAATTCGCGAAATCTCCTGCGAGAGCAAATTCAGGAAAACCATTAAAACCTGGATTTATAACTGCCTCCACCTGCAAAACCCTGGTCTAATATCTACTCTAGGGGCTATTACATCTCCCTTCTGCCTACGAACCACACAAATTGAACCTAGCGCCAAGATGCTCCTCGGAGCGATAGAGCGCTATATAAAACCCCCCAAACATAAACATAAACTCACCCTCACCCTCACTCACACTCACCCTCACCCACCCTCAACCCCTCATCCTCACTCACCCTCAACCCCTCACCCTCACTCACCCTCAACCCCTCACCCTCAACCCCTCACCCTCAACCCCTCACCCTCACTCACCCTCACCCTCACTCACCCTCAACCCCTCACCCATCCTCAACCCCTCACCCTCAACCCCTCACCCTCAACCCCTCACCCTCAATCCCTCACCCACACTCACCCACACTCACCCACACTCACCCACACTCACCCACACTCACCCACACTCACCCACACTCACCCACACTCACCTTCACCCTCACTCACCTTCAACCCCTCACCCTCACTCACCCCCACTCACCCTCAACCCCTCAACCCCTCACCCTCCCTCACCCTCATTCACCCTCAACCCCTCACCCTCACTCACCCTCAACCCCTCACCCTCACCCACCCTCAACCCCTCACCCTCACTCACCCTCAACCCCTCACCCTCACTCACCCTCAACCCCTCACCCTCACTCACCCTCAACCCCTCACCCTCAATCCCTCACACTCACCCACACTCACCCACACTCACCCACACTCACCCACACTCACCCCCACTCACCCTCACTCACACTCACACTCACCCACCCTCACTCACCCTCACTCACCCTCACCCTCATGCTAAAGATTTACAAAAAAACCCATTAACAATTCTAAAAGCACTAACTCTAATGCTGCGAGACCTATTGCATTTCTAATGCTTGTTTTAATATCCCTAGCGGGGGCCCATTCCGCCAGGGACATTGTGCTGCTTTTTATACCCCTAGCGGGTGCCCATCCCGCCAGGGACTTTGTGCTCAAAGAAGAGGGAGCCCACCCCTCATGACCGCCGTATCAAAGAATCACTGCCGTAGCCCGGCTTAAACAGGAAGCCAGGCAACCTGTGTGGTGACGTGAGCGGGGCCGCAAGAGAAGCGGAAGCCAGGAAGGGAACGGGAGCCTACCCTGCGCTCCTGCCAGCCAGGAGAACGCCTGCGTCTCTACACGGGGCTCCCGAGAGCGAGGGAGAGCCCCGGACTGCCTGATTGTCCTCCACGTGCTGCCTATTACTTGGAGCCTCGGAGACTCCACAGGAGAGCCCCGCCTGCTGCCGAGTGTGACTGCGGGTGTGGAGGAGGACGGGAGCCCACCCCGCCGCCACAAAACACTGCCCGAAGCCTTGCCGGCCCCCATTGAAGTCCCGGTCCCAGAAGAGGGACCGGGCGAAGGGGAGAGTACCCGCATGCGGAGCCTGCGGCAGGGAGTCCCCAGACCCGGCGCGAGGAAAAGGCAGAGAGACACCTGACAGCTCCGGTGAGTGGGGTAAAGAGGGAGCCTGCATTTAGTGAGCGAGCCCCGTGGGGCCAGCACGCACAGGGTTGGTGCCCGCTTCGGGGCACATTGTCGGTGCTCCCACCTGCCCCGCTTGTCAGGGGGCAGCTGCTCCAACGGGGGCAAAGTTTGGATTCTCCTCCTGAGTCCCAGAGTGGTTCCATGAGTCCCCCGAGTGGGGCTCACACAGTGGTGCTCGCGCTGATTTGCTTGGGGGGCATTTTCTTGACAGAGTCCCAGAGGGAGGCTCACCAGGCCCGAGGAGTGCCAGTATTTATTGGGCCAGTGCCATTTTTCTACAGCTGCCCCGCCTGGCAGAGGGCAGCTGCAACGTTGCGCAGTTCTTCTACAGGGGGCACAGTAAATGCCCGTGCCCCTCTTGGTGATTTCACAGCTGCCCAGCAATTAGTGGGCAGCTGCCACGTTTAGGCCCAAAACTCTTGCGCACCTTTGTTTCGCTGCCTAGGCAGCCAGCCCTGACTATTTGGACAAACGGCATTTGAGCCCCATGGGAGGCCAGTTGGCCTGGGGTCAGTACCTAATGTGATTCTTGCGCAAGGTGATTGCACTGAGTTTATGAAGGTCAATACCTAATGTATTTATCCAGTGATACCTAATGCCTAATGTGATTTGTGCGTAATGTATTTATGCATCCTGCCTGATACCTCTGCCAGTGTTTTATGATTAGGAGGGTGTTTTGCATTATGGTTTATGCTAGTAAGTTTACGTTTCACTGCGTGACCTATGCCTAAGGTGATTAGTATTGCGTAGTGTGTTCCTACCTTTTACCAGTGGTTACTGGTTGTGTTCTACAAGTATTATTTTGTGCTTCAGTTATTCTATGTTCTACATCTACTATTTCTCCTAAGTGTTGATTCTGACAGTGGTCCATGTTGTATATAATCCCCTGTAGATACTGCCCAGTGCCAGTTGGCACAGTGTATATGTGTGATTATGATCTAATGTGTTTATGGTAATACACAGGCTATTTTTATATATAACCTTGTGTGGAGTTCTTTTTGTGGGGGCCTAGTGTGTTGCTGCTGTGTGTGTGTGTTGCACAAACGCTTTACACATTGCCTCCGGGATAAGCCTGACTGCTCGTGCCAAGCTACCAAGGGGGTGAGCAGGGGTTATCTTTGGCATGTAAATCCCTTGCCCTGACTAGAGTGGTGGTCTCTGCCTGGCTTTGGCGCAAGCCTTAGCCAACTAGAGATCCCATTTCTAATAAATAAGTTAAAGCCATTTGCTTTGCTAATGGTATTGTATAGTCAGTCAGTCAGTGTCAGTCAGTCAGTCAGTCAGTGTCAGTGTCAGTCGGTCAGTGTCAGTGTCAGTCGGTCAGTGTCAGTCGGACAGTGTCAGTCGGACAGTGTCAGTCGGACAGTGTCAGTCGGACAGTGTCAGTCGGACAGTGTCAGTCGGTCAGTGTCAGTCGGTCAGTGTCAGTCGGACAGTGTCAGTCGGACAGTGTCAGTCGGACAGTGTCAGTCGGTCAGTGTCAGTCGGACAGTGTCAGTCGGACAGTGTCAGTCGGACAGTGTCAGTCGGACAGTGTCAGTCGGACAGTGTCAGTCGGACAGTGTCAGTCAGTCAGTCAGTGTCAGTCAGTGTCAGTCAGTGTCAGTCAGTGTCAGTCAGTGTCAGTCCGTCAGTCAATCAGTGTCAGTCAGTCAGTGTCAGTGCCAGTCAATCAGTGCCAGTCAGTGTCAGTCAGTCAGTGTCAGTGTGTCAGTCAGTCAGTCAGTGTCAGTCAGTGTCAGTCAGTGTCAGTCAGTGTCAGTCAGTGTCAGTCAGTCAGTCAGTGTCAGTGTCAGTCGGTCAGTGTCAGTCGGACAGTGTCAGTCGGACAGTGTCAGTCGGACAGTGTCAGTCGGACAGTGTCAGTCGGACAGTGTCAGTCGGTCAGTGTCAGTCGGACAGTGTCAGTCGGACAGTGTCAGTCGGACAGTGTCAGTCGGACAGTGTCAGTCGGACAGTCAGTGTCAGTCAGTGTCAGTCAGTGTCAGTCAGTGTCAGTCAGTGTCAGTCAGTGTCAGTCCGTCAGTCAATCAGTGTCAGTCAGTCAGTGTCAGTGCCAGTCAATCAGTGCCAGTCAGTGTCAGTCAGTCAGTGTCAGTGTCAGTAAGTCAGTCAGTGTCAGTCAGTGTCAGTCAGTCAGTGCCAGTCAGTCAGTGCCATTCAGTCAGTGCCAGTCAGCCAGTGTCAGTCAGCCAGTGTCAGTCAGCCAGTGTCAGTCAGCCAGTGTCAGTCAGTGTCAGTCAGTGTCACTCAGTCAGTGTCAGTCAGTCAGTCAGTGTCAGTCAGTCAGTCAGTGTCAGTCAGTCAGTCAGTCAGTGTCAGTCAGTGTCAGTCACTGTCAGTCAGTCAGTCAGTGTCAGTCAGTCAGTATCAGTCAGTGTCAGTCAGTGCCAGTCAGTCAGTGCCAGTCAGTCAGTGCCAGTCAGTCAGTGTCAGTCAGTCAGTGTCAGTCAGTCAGTGCCAGTCAGTTAGTGCCAGTCAGTGTCTGTCAGTCAGTTAGTGTCAGTCAGTGTCAGTCAGTGTCAGTCAGTGTCAGTCAGTGTCAGTCAGTGTCAGTCAGTGTCAGTCACTGTCAGTCAGTCAGTCAGTGTCAGTCAGTCAGTGTCAGTCAGTCAGTCAGTGTCAGTCAGTCAGTGTCAGTCAGTAAGTGTCAGTCAGTCAGTGCCAGTCAGTCAGTGCCAGTCAGTCAGTGTCAGTCAGTCAGTGTCAGTCAGCCAGTGTCAGTCAGCCAGTGTCAGTCAGCCAGTGTCAGTCAGCCAGTGTCAGTGTCAGTCAGTCAGTGTCAGTCAGTCAGTGTCAGTCAGCCAGTGTCAGTCAGCCAGTGTCAGTCAGCCAGTGTCAGTCAGCCAGTGTCAGTCAGCCAGTGTCAGTCAGCCAGTGTCAGTCAGTCAGTGTCAGTCAGTCAGTGTCAGTCAGTCAGTGTCAGTCAGTTAGTGCCAGTCAGTGTCAGTCAGTGTCAGTCAGTCAGTGTCAGTCAGTCAGTGTCAGTCAGTCAGTGTCAGTCAGTGTCAGTCAGTCAGTGTCAGTCAGTCAGTGTCAGTCAGTCAGTGTCAGTCAGTCAGTGTCAGTCAGTCAGTGTCAGTCAGTCAGTGTCAGTCAGTGTCAGTCAGTCAGTGTCAGTCAGTGCCAGTCAGTCAGTCAGTGTCAGTCAGTGCCAGTCAGTCAGTGCCAGTCAGTCAGTGCCAGTCAGTCAGTGCCAGTCAGTCAGTGCCAGTCAGCCAGTGTCAGTCAGCCAGTGTCAGCCAGTGTCAGTCAGTCAGTGTCAGTCAGTCAGTGTCAGTCAGTCAGTGTCAGTCAGTGTCAGTCAACCAGTGTCAGTCAGTGTCAGTCAGTTAGTGCCAGTCAGTTAGTGTCAGTTAGTGTCAGTCAGTGTCAGTCAGTGCCAGTCAGTTAGTGCCAGTCAGTGTCAGTCAGTTAGTGCCAGTCAGTGTCAGTCAGTTAGTGCCAGTCAGTGTCAGTCAGTTAGTGTTAGTCAGTGTCAGTGTCAGTTAGTCAGTGTCAGTTAGTCCGTGTCAGTTAGTCAGTGCCAGTTAGTCAGTGCCAGTTAGTCAGTGCCAGTTAGTCAGTGCCAGTTAGTCAGTGTCAGTCAGCCAGTGCCAGTTAGCCAGTGGCAGTCAGCCAGTGGCAGTCAGCCAGTGGCAGTCAGCCAGTGGCAGTCAGTCAGTATCAGTCAGTGTCAGTAAGTGCCAGTCAGTGCCAGTCAGTCAGTGTCAGTCAGTCAGTGTCAGTCAGTCAGTGTCAGTCAGTCAGTGTCAGTCAGTGTCAGTCAGTGTCAGTCAGTCAGTGTCAGTCAGCCAGTGTCAGTCAGCCAGTGTCAGTCAGCCAGTGTCAGTCAGCCAGTGTCAGTCAGTGTCAGTCAGTGTCAGTCAGTCAATCAGTGACAGTCAGTCAGTTAGTGTCGGTCAGTGTCAGTCAGTTAGTGTCAGTCAGTGTCAGTCAGTGTCAGTCAGTGTCAGTCAGTTAGTGTCAGTCAGTGTCAGTCAGTTAGTGTCAGTCAGTGTCAGTCAGTTAGTGTCAGTCAGTGTCAGTCAGTTAGTGTCAGTCAGTTAGTGCCAGTCAGTTAGTGCCAGTCAGTTAGTGCCAGTCAGTGTCAGTCAGTTAGTGCCAGTCAGTGTCAGTCAGTTAGTGCCAGTCAGTGTCTGTCAGTCAGTTAGTGTCAGTCAGTGTTAGTCAGTGTCAGTCAGTCAGTTAGTGTCAGTCAGTGTCAGTCAGTCAGTTAGTGTCAGTCAGTGTTAGTCAGTGTCAGTCAGCCAGTGTCAGTCAGCCAGTGTCAGTCAGCCAGTGTCAGTCAGCCAGTGTCAGCCAGTGTCAGTCAGTGTCAGTCAGTCAATCAGTGACAGTCAGTCAGTTAGTGTCAGTCAGTGTCAGTCAGTTAGTGTCAGTCAGTGTCAGTCAGTGTCAGTCAGTTAGTGTCAGTCAGTGTCAGTCAGTTAGTGTCAGTCAGTTAGTGTCAGTCAGTGTCAGCCAGTTAGTGTCAGTCAGTTAGTGTCAGTCAGTTAGTGTCAGTCAGTTAGTGTCAGTCAGTTAGTGCCAGTCAGTGTCAGTCAGTTAGTGCCAGTCAGTGTCAGTCAGTTAGTGCCAGTCAGTGTCAGTCAGTTAGTGTTAGTCAGTGTCAGTGTCAGTTAGTCAGTGTCAGTTAGTCCGTGTCAGTTAGTCAGTGCCAGTTAGTCAGTGCCAGTTAGTCAGTGCCAGTTAGTCAGTGCCAGTTAGTCAGTGTCAGTCAGCCAGTGCCAGTTAGCCAGTGGCAGTCAGCCAGTGGCAGTCAGCCAGTGGCAGTCAGCCAGTGGCAGTCAGTCAGTATCAGTCAGTGTCAGTAAGTGCCAGTCAGTGCCAGTCAGTCAGTGTCAGTCAGTCAGTGTCAGTCAGTCAGTGTCAGTCAGTCAGTGTCAGTCAGTCAGTGTCAGTCAGTGTCAGTCAGTGTCTGTCAGTGTCAGTCAGTGTCTGTCAGTCAGTGTCAGTCAGCCAGTGTCAGTCAGCCAGTGTCAGTCAGCCAGTGTCAGTCAGCCAGTGTCAGTCAGCCAGTGTCAGTCAGCCAGTGTCAGTCAGTGTCAGTCAGTGTCAGTCAGTCAATCAGTGACAGTCAGTCAGTTAGTGTCGGTCAGTGTCAGTCAGTTAGTGTCAGTCAGTGTCAGTCAGTGTCAGTTAGTCAGTGTCAGTTAGTCAGTGTCAGTTAGTCAGTGTCAGTTAGTCAGTGTCAGTTAGTCAGTGTCAGTTAGTCAGTGTCAGTTAGTCAGTGTCAGTTAGTCAGTGTCAGTTAGTCAGTGTCAGTTAGTCAGTGTCAGTTAGTCAGTGTCAGTGTCAGTCAGTGTCAGTGTCAGTCAGTGTCAGTGTCAGTCAGTGTCAGTGTCAGTCAGTGTCAGTCAGTGTCAGTTAGTCAGTGTCAGTTAGTCAGTGTCAGTTAGTCAGTGTCAGTTAGTCAGTGTCAGTTAGTCAGTGTCAGTTAGTCAGTGTCAGTTAGTCAGTGTCAGGCAGTGTCAGTGTCAGGCAGTGTCAGTCAGTGTCAGTCAGTGTCAGTCAGTGTCAGTCAGTGTCAGTCAGTCAGTCAGTATCAGTCAGTCAGTGTCAGTCAGTCAGTATCAGTCAGTCAGTATCAGTCAGTCAGTATCAGTCAGTCAGTATCAGTCAGTCAGTATCAGTCAGTCAGTGTCAGTCAGTCAGTATCAGTCAGTGTCAGTCAGTCAGTGTCAGTCAGTCAGTGTCAGTCAGTCAGTGTCAGTCAGTTAGTGTCAGTCAGTTAGTGTCAGTCAGTTAGTGTCAGTCAGTTAGTGTTAGTCAGTGTCAGTCAGTGTCAGTCAATCTCTGCTGACCTGGTTCTCTGGCTCTAAAGCAGCTCTGCTGACCTGGTTCTCTGGCTCTAAAGCAGCTCTGCTGACCTAGTTTTCTCCCTCTAAAGCAGCTCTGCTGACCTGGTTTCTCTGGCTCTACAGTAGCTCTGCTGACCTGGTTCTCTGGCTCTAGAGCAGCTCTGCTGACCTGGTTTCTCTGGCTCTACAGCAGCTCTGCTGACCTGGTTCTGTGGCTCTAGAGCAGCTCTGCTGACCTGGTTCTGTGGCTCTAGATCAGCTCTGCTGACCTGGTTCTCTGGCTCTAAAGCAGCTCTGCTGGCCTGGTTGTCTAGTTCTAGAGCAGCTCTGCTGACCTGCTTCTGTCCCTCTAAAGCAGCTCTGCTGACCTGGTTCTCTCCCTCTAAAGCAGCTCTGCTGACCTGGTTCTCTGCCTCTAGAGCAGCTCTGCTGACCTGGTTCTCTGCCTCTAGAGCAGGTCTGCTGGCCTGCTTCTTAGGCTCTAGAGCAGCTCTGCTGACCTGGTTCTCTGGCTCTACAACGGCTCTGCTGACCTGGTTTCTTTGGCTTTACACAGCTCTGCTGACCTGGTTCTATGGCTCTAAAGCAGCTCTGTTGACCTGGTTCTCTGGCTCTAGAGCAGCTCTGCTAACCTGGTTCTTAGGCTCTAGAGCAGCTCTGCTAACCTGGTTCTTAGGCTCTAGAGCAGCTCTGCTGACCTGGTTCTTAGGCTCTAGAGCAGCTCTGCTGACCTGGTTCTCTGCCTCTAGAGCAGCTCAGCTGACCTGGTTCTTACGCTCTAGAGCAGCTCAGCTGATCTGGTTCTTAGGCTCTAGAGCAGCTCTGCTGACCTGGTTTTCTGGCTCTAAAGCAGCTCTGCTGTCCTAGTTCTCTGGCTCTAAAGGCTCTGACCATTCAAACATACCTCTGTAGTCCAACCCCGCCTCACAGGAAATATACTCATCAGCTTATCATAATGTGCAAATGAATGCATGAATAGATTGCTTTAAAAAGCTAAAAACCAGTCAAATAAGGTGCTTTGATGATGCAGCAGAATTCCACATTTTGCGAGAGTTGGGGGCAGAAGCAGGAGAGGCTATCAGTGGCCATTACAAGCGTGTGGACGGCGCTGCAAATTAGAAAAAAAAAGTGCTTCCAGTCCTTTAAAGGAAAGAGTGTAAATCCGCCCGTAAACGATCCAATCCCAGTGGGCGTGCCTAAAAGGAGACAGGGTGGCAACAAGGAATGATTGGCATGCCTTCAGTGCAATCATTACACTGCTTTAGGCATAATTCGTGATGCCAAATGACGTGCACAAATGAAAACTGAAGGCAGAACTGGTACGAGGCTTCTGGAATCGTATCGATTCCAGGAAGTCTCGTATAACGAGAGCAGCGCATGCGCTGCTGACGTCAGGCCGAGACCTAAAAAGGAGAGACAAAGTTAGGACAGATCACTGGCAAGCAAGGATTTTTAAAGGACAGTGAAACAAATGAAAAGCAGGGGCGTGGCTTTAAGCCTACAAGAGAAGTTTATACTAAGGTATATACAAGGTCTCGAGCTCGACCTAAAAAGGCCAGAGAGTTCACAGGTTATTTAATCACCAAGTCAAGAAGACCTATCCTGGGGATGTACCATTCCTCTATTTACCAAGGAAACACTAGAGGATAACTTTGCTCTGGACTTAAACTTTCTGGATGTGGTGTAGCTGGTCTTTGTCTGTTAAGGATTTCAGTGCCCCTTTAAGAATGTGTTAATATGCTTGTGTCCTATTTCAACAGATAGCAATGGAGACATTAACATTTTTAAGTGGATTCCTTAAACTTACCACTGGCAAAATTGATATTCCCAGCTTCTATTCCTGCTTTTACTGCTGCTCTTCCCAACAGCAAATTCTCTCCTCTGGAGATCCGGTCCCGCTCCTTCTCTGCCAAACTTCCATAAAAAATACGGGACTTCTTCACCAAAGGGGGACCATCTTCATCGTCCGACATTATGAAGATGTGTCCAACCTACAGCAAAGATTAAAGTATAAATAAGCCAACAGCTGAACACCAATGTTATCAAGGCTTCCTATACTCACTTAACTCACCCACTCCAATGGACAGCTGATGTGATGTACATTATCACAGAGAAGGCTGGGGACAGCTCCTTTACTTCTGTAGAACAGAGGTTTCTAAGCTTTTCAGAAGGGAGAGCTACTTCTTATCACCAAACCCCAGGGTACATTACTAGGGCCAACACTGTTATAGCATTGTAGCTCTTTTCCAATCTGTGCATGCTTTGTTGCAGATCTGGGAAAAGGCATCAATTGAACTGGGGGAACCATTTGTTTCTACTGTATGCTACACAGGCACACTAGGCTAGAAACACTATTCTTTCAACTTAATATATGTATTATGCATTGCCCTCTTCTTCTGAACAAATCTACTGATATAACCCTCCGACTTCTCCACTTCACCATACCCTCCCTCTACTTAAAATCATCTCTTCTCTCCACCTAACCCCAATGCTTGAGTATCTTAGCCCATTTCCCATTTCTCCATCACCAAATCTTCATTGCTGCCTTATCCAGAATCCACCCAGCAATCCTTCATCCTCTGCCTTGCCATCCAACCCCTATATATATCCTTCAATATCTTGGAGGCTGTAACGTCCAATAACATAGTGAAAATAAGAAACAGCAGGGCAAAGTACAAGGAACTAATAGTACAATCAAACAAACATTTGCAATGCAATAGGTATCGCATTTGTTAAAGTTAGAGCTGTTCGCGTTAAAAATTACAATGTTTTTTACTTTTGCTTTTTTATACCATTGGCAATAGAACTATGTAAACATAATTACTCAACTGCAAATAAACAAACATAAGTCAAAAACATTGTCATGTTCAACACAGACAGCTCTGGGGTAACATATCTTCTGAGGAAATATTAAGAATTAAGCTCCTCTTCCCTTACTGTTAATTAATGCATTGGATCGTGAAAAGTGCAAGACAAACTATGGGAGTCACGTAATCGTAAGCTTGCGCCACGTCAGCTTGCAGTAGAGTTAAAACAAACACACAAAAAAGAGCACCCGATATGAACATCGATGGTATTTAGAAATTGCATATGGACTCCCACTTCGCCCGGTAATCTAGGTGTCACCTCTCAGTGCACACACCTCTAAATTAACTGGTAAAATTGTTACATTTTTCCCACTGGTACCGAACTATAAACATGTCTGCTGTTAAGTCGAATGCAGATGCAAAGACCCTCTTCACTCCCCTCCCCAATATTTTCTTCCAGCAAGGAAAAGTAAAATATGTCGCTGGAAATTAAAATTATCCAGGGTTCAAACACTTTTCACCTGTCCTTGAATTCATTTGGAGTTGGGTGCCGAAAGATCCGTGTTGAAAATGAATAGCTCTGGGAAGGTATCCGAAGCCCCCTTATTTTGATACGTGGGGACGGACCGGAGTTTAGGGACATTCATGGGTATTTTTTTCACATGGTAATTTCGTCTCTTTGTGGTGTTCGCTGGACCATCAATTCTCCGCTCACGTCCCGGTGGAGATCAAACGCACAGAGGCAGCCAGAGGCTGCACAGAGCCATCGCTCACACTGCAACAGATTCTCTCAAAGTTTACACCGCCGACCCAAAACAGACCCGAGATTTAGAACACAGAACAAGTCAAAGGTCACCGTCACTTTGTGAACAGCTACATGTTCAGTCTTGGAAGAGCAGAAACATTGGTTTGTGTGGGCAAAGAGTGCCTGAACCGATTTAAAACATAACCAGACTTATAAAATCTACTTTCGAAATGTTGTTTGCAGAGGGGTTGTGCTGATGCGTCGCATGTGGCTGGTGTTTGATGGCTGCAGATGTTCAGCACAGCTGGGTGCTTTATTTACAGCCCTTGCGGTAATGACTGAGTGGGTCTCCAGTGTGTGTGTGTTGTTACTCCCTCTTTTAGGCAGGCTGAGAGGGGCTTTGGTTTGAGTGTGTGGGAGGGAGGGGGCAGTTAGTCTCTTGTAGCACAGAGTGCACGCAGGGGTTAACGCGAGAACGCTTCATCCTCAGTTTGTTTGTTGTTTTTTTGTCGCCAAGAAAAGCCTTGGCCCTGCTGGGCCCACATCTGCCCCTCTGGGATTTCACTTACTGGGTAGCGGAGGAGTGATGGGAGGGGTACACAAAGGGCGCACGGTGACGGTATGCGGGTTATTCAACTTAATATATGTGGTGTATTATGCAGTAAATATATAGGGCAGACAGTGAAGGAAGGCACTGACAGAGAGCTAGTTTGGAGCATTCCTATTTAAGGATGGGCTACAACACATAGTGCAGGGTACTGTATGGGGGGCAGGAGATGGCCGAGGTGGGAGAGTCGCCAATATGGAGGCGTAGTAATGAAGGATACAGTGGAGGACAACGAGAGGGGCTGGATTTAGAGAGTAGTGTGTGTGGGGCTGGTGAGATCGAAAGACACAGATGAACTTTATTAGAGGGCATGGGTTACAGGGCGTGTGAGGTGTTAGCAGTAACTGCATGGCACATATTAGGGTAAGAATTTGGAAATTGTGTGAGGCACGGAATGGCCGGAATTAAAAAGTACGGTTCTGGGGTGGGAACTGGCTGGCCTTGACTAGAGGTTTTCAGACCTAGGGAGGCAGGAGAGGACCGGATTTAGGAGTAGATATTGCAGGGCTGACAGTGCCAGGCATTAAACAGGCGGGGGTGTGAGAGATAGGGACGGGTAAAGGGGGGGGGGTTATAAGGGCCGGCGATGGCAGGGGTCAGGCTATGCTGTAATGGTGTACAGGTCGGAGCAGTGCACGGAGGGCACATTATGTGGCAGTGGTACAGGCGAATGCGTGAGTTCAAGGGCAGGGTGTCTCAGGGGTTCAACTGCCAGAGAGAAGCGTACTGGGGCAGGTGCTGTCACGGGATAGAGGATTCGGTTTTGGGACCAGGTGACCACAGGGATTAAACTCACAGCATCTGAGGTGGCTGGAGTCGGGGATTCGAGGCATAGTCCTGGGGCAGGTGCGTGCTGATGTTAAATATATATGCGGCATAGTAATAATAAAACGAGTGTGGTGCACGAGTAGCCCACCTCTCTTTCCTTCTTTCATTTAGTTACTTCCCTGTGGTTTCAATTATCGCCCTCGTGTCTGGGCACGATAATTGAAACCACATGACCATCGGTGCATGTAATAGACACCGATAGGCCACGGGCGGAGCAATACGCCCGCCTTTGGCCAATTGCGTCCAGTCTTTGAAAAAAAGACACACGCAAAGCCAATAGCCTGGCCCAAAAGGAAAAGCACACGCAAGAGCGTGTGCGATTCCTAGACCAGTTTTAAAACCCGCTACAAAAAGTCTCTCGCTGTGCGAGCACTGCTGCACACTGCATCGCTAGGCGCGAGACCTAAAAAGGAGTGTGAGGATTGCATCTGGAACGAATTGATTGCAGCAGCTAAAAATAAGGATCATGCTGGTTTCTCGAAAATACTTGCACAAGGAAATAAAACTGGTAACTCCAGCCTGGATCATTATTTGGAACAGGGCACTTGGACTAGACATTTTTTTGCCCTATACTCGGATGCTGTAGATTCAGCAGCTACTGATCATCCTATTAAGGGAACAAATCCCCCGGAAATTTCCTGGCATGGTTTAAGTACCACACCTTACTTAAATCTAGATGGTGCAGTGGCAGCAATAGAAGCTGTCAAGTCAGTGAAAGCCCCAGGCCCTGATAAGATTCTAGGTGAACTTTTAAGGCACGATAAAACAGTCTGGGCACTTTAAGTAAATGTACTTAGTAATACTTTGGCCGCAGGGGCACCAATGCCAGAATCATGGAAAGGGGCTGAAATAATTCCTATTTTTAAGAAGGGTAATCGCCACGATCCTGCCAATTATAGGCCAATAAGTCTAGTAGACACTCTACAAAAGGTTTATGCAAAACCGATCCTATCAAAGCTCAACAATTGGTTGGAGGAAAATAATATATTCTCTCCCAGTATTAATCTGGGTTTAAAGTAAAACAAGCACAATAGACCAGGTTTTTAGATTATTTTGCATAGCTTGGAAGTACACTAATTTAAAGGGAGGATACTTGTACAAAGCTTTCATAGATCTGAGGTCTGCTTTTAATCTTATCCCTAGAAATTCCCTGTTGACTGCTTAAAATGCAAAAGTTAGATGGGTACCCAGGGGTGAACTCACAGAAGCAATCTCATTAAAAAGAGGAGTAAGGCGGGGATGTATATTGGCACTGACCCTCTTCTCTCTATATCTAAATGATGTTGGGCAACATCTTCAGGGTTGTAAGCATGATTCTCCTAAGTTGGGAGGGGTGCCAGTACCAGCATTACTCTTCACTGACAACACAATCCTAATATCACAAACACCTAAGGGACTACAACTCCTCTTAGATTACTTTAGTCACATCTGCATATTAAAAGGGTCTGAAATAAACTCAAAACTAAATATATGGCCATAAACCCGCATAAATCCTTCAAAAACAAGCATTTGCAATGCAATAGGTCTCGCATTATGAAAGTTTGAGCTATTGGTCTTGTAAATGACAATTTTTTTTATTTATGTGTTGGTTTTGAAAATAGCTAAATTAATAGCTTTGTCATTTACAATGCCAATAGTTATAACTTTCGCAAATGTGACACCTATAGCATTTGTAATGCAACATGTTTTGTATTTACGTGACTTAGATGTATTGATATTACAAATAACATTGGCTTTTAATTTTTTTAAATAATTAATACTTAAATAAAAGTGATTGTAATTTATAATGGCAATAGTTTAAACTTTTGTAAATAACTTTTGTGAAGATTATGTTCAGTGTATTTTATTGTGATGAAAATCCAAGAACAGAAGTGAAATATTAACATCTTTTTGTGACATTTGTAATAAAGCTTGAAACATTGAAAGAACATATTTGAACCAGTTGTTGTTGAATGGTTGCACAGATTGATGCTGTGATGGTGCGGAGTGATGTTGTGGTGGCGCTGAGGGATGCCGTGGTGGCGCTGAGGGATGCTGTGGTGGTGCTGAGGGATGCTGTGGTGGCGCTGAGGGATGCTGTGGTGGCGCTGAGGGATGCTGTGGTGGCGCTGAGTGATGCTGTGGTGGCGCTGAGTGATGCTGTGGTGGCGCTGAGTGATGCAGTGGTGGCGCTGAGTGATGCAGTGGTGGCGCTGAGTGATGCAGTGGTGGCGCTGAGTGATGCTGGGGTTGCGCTGAGTGATGCTGGGGTTGCGCTGAGTGATGCTGGGGTTGCGCTGAGTGATGCTGGGGTTGCGCTGAGTGATGCTGTGGTGGCGCTAAGTGATGCTGTGGTGGCGCTGAGTGATGCTGTGGTGGCGCTGAGTGATGCTGGGGTTGCGCTGAGTGATGCTGGGGTTGCGCTGAGTGATGCTGTGGTTGCGCCGAGTGATGCTGGGGTTGCGCTGAGTGATGAGTGATGCTGTGGTGGTGCTGAGTGATGCTGTGGTGGTGCTGAGTGGTGCTGTGGTGGTGCTGAGTGGTGCTGTGGTGGGTCTGAGTGGTGCTGAGTGATGCTGTGGTTGTGCTGGGTGGTGCTGAGTGATAATGTGGTGGTGCTGAGTGATAATGTGGTGGTGCTGAGTGATAATGTGGTGGTGCTGAGTGATAATGTGGTGGTGCTGAGTGATAATGTGGTGGTGCTGAGTGATAATATGGTGGTGCTGATTGATAATGTGGTGGTGCTGAGTGATGCTGGGGTAGCGCTGAGTGGTGCTGTGGTGGTGCTGAGTGATGCTGTGGTGGTGCTGAGTGATGCTGGGGTGGCGCTGAGTGATGCTGGGGTGGCGCTGAGTGATGCTGGGGTGGCGCTGAGTGATGCTGGGGTGGCGCTGAGTGGTGCTGTGGGGGTGCTGAGTGATGCGGGTGTGGCGCTGAGTGATGCGGGTGTGGCGCTGAGTGATGCTGGACTGGCGCTGAGTGATGCTGGACTGGCGCTGAGTGATGCTGGGGTGGCGCTGAGTGATGCTGGGGTGGCGCTGAGTGGTGCTGAGTGAAGCTGTGGTGGTGCTGAGTGATAATGTGGTGTGCTGAGTGGTGCTGTGGTGGTGCTGTGGTGGTGCTGAGTGATAATGTGATGGTGCTGAGTGATAATGTGGTGGTGCTGAGTGGTGGTGTGGTGGTGCTGAGTGGTGGTGTGGTGGTGCTGAGTGGTCCCGTGGTGGTGCTGAGTGATCCCGTGGTGGTGCTGAGTGATCCTGTGGTGGTGCTGAGTGGTGCTGTGGTGGTGCTGAGTGATCCTGTGGTGGTGCTGAGTGGTGCTGTGGTGTTGCTGAGTGATCCTGTGGTGGTGCTGAGTGATCCTGAGGTGGTGCTGAGTGGTGCTGTGGTGGTGCTGAGTGATGCTGAGTGATGCTGTGGTGGTGCTGAGTGGTGCTGTGGTGGTGCTGTGGTGGTGCTGTGGTGGTGCTGTGGTGGTGCTGTGGTGGTGCTGAGTGATACTGTGGTTGTGCTGAGTGGTGCTGTGTGGGTGCTGAGTGGTGCTGTGGTGGTGCTGTGGTGGTGCTGAGTGATGCTGTGTAAAGCAGGGGGTGGGGGAGCAATGAACAAGACCGGGGCCAAGAATACTCTGGTTCAATGATGTTGGACTTGGGCCTTGTGGCAGGTTCACCCCTGAACTTTTTGCCTTGAAGTATAGTGATTTCTGGTCTTTGCGCACTTTGACACTGTGGCGCAGTGTAAAGTGCGTGCGCTCCTTGAGTGCGTGTGTGAGATAGGCCTGCCCTCCCATAGGAATGCATGGGGAATGTATGTGTCCCTGGTAGTTCCTGATGTGTGGGGAGTGCAGGCTCGAGTTTGGTATGTGTGAACTCGTGAGAGTGAATGCTGCGAGATGGTGTATGCGGCATGTATGTGTCTAGTGGGGAAGTGCTACTTTTAGACCTTGATGTATGTGTGCAGTGAGGGTGCTGGAGCGTGATTGGCTGGAGCTGGCTGGCATGCCAGGCTCCAGGAAGTCTGGATGGGTCTGCCCAGTGGTGAGTGGGAGATTAGCATGCTGATGGCTGGGGAGGAGTGTACCTGTGTCCTGAATGAGGCAGGGTTTTCCCCTGACAATGCTGGCTCCGCCCCCCTGTGGTGTGACTGATGACCCTAGCCCTGCCAGTGAATAGAGAGGGTGGTTGAGCCCATCAGCAGTGCTCACAGACCAGCTGTGACTGGTTCTGCCCCCACCCTGCCCAAAGACAAAGGATTTGTCTGTATAAAAAGAGGCTGTGACCTCTTGAAAAATGTTCTTGTTCCCAACTTGAATCTTGCCAGGGGCGTGCTGCTGCTTGGGCTCAGGGGAAGGCTTGTCTCCCTGAGCCCTGCCCAGCCCCTGGACTGCTGAGATGCTGGATTACTGAAGGACTTTGTTGCTTTCTGTGCCTTCCTAGCGCCTGGGAGCGCTGCATTCCTTTCCTAGCGCTGGGGAGCGCTTTATCCTGTTTGGAGCGCTGGGAGCGCTCTATTTTTCACTTACAGCGCTGGGAGCGCTTTCTGTCTGTCCTAGCGCTGGGAGCGCCGCATTGCTGACCTAGCGCCTGGGAGCGCTGTTTTGTTCGCAGCCGGAGCCCACCCGGCATTTGCCCCCAGATCGCATCCGAGCGAGTGCCTACCTCGCGTCATATTTAAATTAGAGAGGGAGCCCACCCCTCGTGTGCCTTCAATTCACCGCCGCAGCCCAGGAGTTTGTTCAGTCCCCGCCGGGCCGCCGCGCTGCCTGCGACGACCCGGAAGCGGTTGGGCAGCCGGACAATCCCAGCGCGGCCCCAACCGGAAGTCCCGCCCCATCGCGGCGAGAGAGAGAAACTCCTACCAAAAGAGCCCCCGAAGGTTCCTGATCGTGTCCCGGTCCCGAGATGGGGGACCGGGTGAAGAGCGGCCGGGCGCATGGGGAAGGCGGGGCTCTCATGTGGTGAGAGAGCCCCGCAAAGCGCTACCGCCGCCGAGCACCGCCAGACCCGGTGAGTGCATCACAGGGGAGGAGGGGCGTCGGGGCACATTGCCGGTGCCCGCCCCTCCCCTCCAGAGCGAGCCTGGTTGTGTTGAGAGGCCCGTCCGCCCAATGTTCACGAGCCCGAGAGGCTCCCCTATGCCCCCACATTGTTCTCGAGCCCCGAGAGGCTCCAACGTGCCGGGCACATTCCTGGAGAGCCCGAGAGGCTCAGGGGGCATCCCAGTTCTTCGAGCCCACGAGGCTCCCCGCCTACAGTAGTTTTACGAGCCCAGAGAGGCTCGAGTGCCAGTTCTTTGCTTTAAGAGTCCAGAGAGGCTCTCCCTTGGCATATTTATTCCTCAGAGCCTGCGAGGCTCCTACGATGCCCCTCATCTTCATCTACAGCTGCCCAGCACTTTGTGGGCAGCTGCCACGTTTAGGTCTTGGCGCAGTGGCGCAACCTGGACCCTGGACTTTGATGTAAGTTCATGTTAATGTGATTTCTGCAAAGTGCTCTTTGCTGCACCTCTGAATGTTTTGTAGATGCATCATGTGCCTTGTTCCTTACACCGCTGAACGTGTGTTGATGCGTCATGTGTTCCTTACACCGCTGAATGTATGTTTATGCATCATGTGTTTTGTTCCCAGGTCTATGCCCCTACTTGTATTTTGATACTTAGGTGGTTGTTCTTGCTAGTACAGGTGGTGCTAGTGAGGTCCTGGTTCCCAGCGTGACCTGTTCCTAAGGTGGTTAGGATTGCGTAGGTGGTACTTAACGCACACAACCAGTACCCACTGGTAACCGGTATGTCCTATTTTGTGTTACAGTGATTTTCTGCTATGTTCTAAGTGATATTTCAAGGGCTTGATACTGAGCTCGCCCCCTGACCAGCGTCCCAGCACCAGTGGACTCTATTGTGCCTTCCCTGACAAATTGCTGGGACTTGTCTGATCTCCCTGGGCCACTGGGGCCTCGCTGAAGTGTGCCTCGCTCACTCCCCTCGGCAGCTCGTGCCCGGCCGCCCGTCCAAGCCTCGAGCCGTGCCGCTCTCCCCTGAGCCGCGCCGCTTCGCTGGGCCGCCCGCATCCTGCCTCCCCCTCCTCTTCTGAGCCGCACACATTGGTCGCCTCAGAGAAACGCTTGTAGCTAGCCGGTCGCCCGCTAAAGCCTACTAAGGAGATCACTCGCATTATCCTGCGCAACCAGGACGGAAGGTACTGTCCGATAGGCTCTATGTTCTAAAGTTCTAGGCCTACAAGTATTGTATTGTTACTTCTAAAAGTGCTGATTCCTGACAGTGGTCCAGGTGGCCCCGTCTTGTACATATCCCCTGTAAATTCTGCCCGTGCCTCTGGCACATTGTAAAGTGTGTGTTTTTATCTAATGTGTTTTGGTGTAATACAAAGGCTATTTTTATATAACCTTGTGTGGAGTTTCCTTTGTGGTGGGCCTTTGGGTGTTGTTGCTGGGGTGCGTGCGCAAATACTTAACTCACATCGCCTCCAAGTTTAGCCTTGCTGCTCGCGCCACGTTACCTAGAGGGTGAGCAGGGGTTATCTTGGCGTGTAACTCCCTTGCCCTGACTTGGGAGTGGTGGTCTCTGACTGACTTTGGCGAAAGCCCTGGCCAGCCAGGGATCCCATTTCCAACATTGGTGGCAGCGGTGGGATGAGGATTTGTGTTTGCGTTGTACCACAGTGGCAACTGGCCGTACTACAAAACTCTGCATTTTAGATAACCACATTTTGGGGATTATTGTTTTAAGTTTGCTGAAAATGTCATTTCTGTGGAAATGTGTTTCTTGTGCACTTTGAGTAGGTGTCCCTAGCTCGGGAGGGTAGATCATCCCCCTAAGTGCAGTGTGTTTTCTGGATTCACCAGAAGGGTGAGATCCAGTGGTGGCAGCATAAGTGTGTCCAGTGCATGTGTCCCCCGTCCCTGTCCTGGAGTAATGGTACCTGTGTCAAGTGTGGTCAGGTTGAGAAGTCAGGGGTGGTAGAAACTGCCTTACCAGTCTGGGGAGGGGTGGGTGTGGATGAATGGTGTGTGGCACTGGACGTGTTTGTGAGTTCTCTGGATGGGGAGCTTGCTGAATGCTTGTGTACTCTTGTTTTGCTCAGATACCTAAGTCCTGTGTGTTAAACTTTTCCCAAGGACGTCTGCAGAAAGTGGAGCCTGCTTTTGATTTCTGTGGTCTGTTTAGAGACAGAATTTTGGAGTTGGTAATGTTCTGGGAGGAGGGAGACATAGGGGATGGAGTGATTCCAAAAGGAGTGTCTGAGGTGTCTTCCAGCCCAGCGTGGTGGAAGAGGTTCAGTGTAGCCCAGCTAGGTCTCGGTGTAGGGGCTCACGTCCTGTCTCAAGAGGAGAAGGAGTGGGTGGGACGTCATGTCTCCAGGTGCCCGAAACCCAGTGTCAGGGCCTGGAATGTTTCTGAAGGGAACATCAGGTCGGGGGCCTAGGCTGTACCAATAGGTCATTTGAGGAGGATCTTCCAGAGTGTCTGGAGAACGTGGAACCTCTGTAACCAGGGTTCCAGTAGTTCTGGTGTCTGGCAGTACTGCTCCAGTTGGGAGGGTGCAGAAGTCCAGATGGAGGGGTGCGAGGGGGATAGGTTCCCCAGTGGAAGAGCCAGTGGGTCAGGGGCCAACCAGAAGGGTTGCGTCGCCAGGGAGTGACCATGGTGATGCCACTTCTGTCCTGAGTGTCAGGCAGACTTGTACACGACACATTAGTTGTGTCACCCTCAAGGAAGTCCTGGCGCGCCAGGCATCTGACCAAAGGGGTACGTCCCTTGGTTGGGGAGCCAGTAGCCGGTGTTTCCGGATCTGGACGTAAGGGCAACTGTACGTAGTGTCCTGAAGTTACAAGAAGGAACTCCTGCCTGAAGAGAAGGAACCGGGTAAGCTGTATGGGGGATTGACCTGCAGTGGTTGCCTTGCTGCTGAAGGAGGAGAGAAAGTCTTAGATTTTTGTTTTCAACTTGTAGAAATCCTGGTGCGCCAGGCATCTAACCAAAGGGTAGCGTCCCTAGGTTGGGGAGCCAGGGTCAGGTGTTGCCTGTCCTGGACGGCAGGGCGACTGTAGCCAATGTCCTGGCCGGTTTGTCTTCTAGGGGTACCCCTGTGAACACAGGTGGGGCTCATCTTTAGTGAAGAGACCCTGTGTTTCCCAGAAGGGGTGGTACAGGCCTAGCAGGGATCTTTAGGGTTCTTGGCTGAGTGTTGTGGTACTACCCTGAGAGCAGGTGGGGCCTACCTTAAGTGGAGGGACCCTGTTCTACAGTGGGAGGGTGCAGAACTCTGGAAGGGGGTCAGAGGGAGTCTGACCCCTGTGCATCCGGTGAATTTGAATCCCAGGTGGTAAACCAGTTAAGGGAGCTGTGACTCTGTCATGACCAGCCTGGTGTCCTGTAGGCACCGCACTGAGCCGCGTCTGCCTTCGGCCGCGCACCCTATGCCGCTCGCCGACCCCGTCTCGACGCGGTCCGTGAGCCGCCGCCTGCGCCGCATCTGGCAACCCGCAAAGTGCAACGCCTCACTACACCGTTCTTGTGCTGGTCTGACTGTGGTCACTGCTGCTGAGGAAGTCAGGTCCTATACTGGTGGGAGAGTTGTGTTCTGGAGGGTGCTTCAGAAGTAGAGGTAGGGTGGGGCATTCTTGCCCGTGACCTCTGGTCAGCCTGAGGGTGCAGACCCTAGGTTGAAGGATCAGTGGTAGTTTGGAACTACACTGAGAAAGGGAGTGGAGAATGGCTAGTGCAGGCCAGGGGTTACTACCCCCCACTCTGGATTGGCAAGGACCAGTGGTATCTGGGTGGCCTAGGGCCTGGTCCTAGCCGTGGACAACTAAGGAGTACCAGTGGGGTAGCCTAGTTGGGCCTGTTTTTTTTAAGTATGTGCTTGTCTTATGGATCAACGTGGCGTAGAACCGGAGGGTGTCCCTGCAGTGCGGGCCCGCGTCCGTGTTCTATCGCCCCAAGCAGGGAAGTCCATCACGGTGGTGATTGGCCTACCCTGCATTTTGGCTGGAAGGGGGTTGTGTTGGACTTGGGCCTTGTGGCAGGATCACCCCTGAACTTTTTGCCTTGAAGTATAGTGATTTCTGGTCTTTGCGCACTTTGACACGGTGGCGCAGTGTAAAGTGCGTGCGCTCCTTGAGTGCGTGTGGGAGATAGGCCTGCCCTCCCATAGGAATGCATGGGGAATGTATGTGTCCCTGGTAGTTCCTGATGCGTGGGGAGTGCAGGCTCGAGTTTGGTATGTGTGAACTCGTGAAAGTGAATGCTGCGAGATGGTGTATGCGGCATGTATGTGTCTAGTGGGGAAGTGCTACTTCTAGACCTTGATGTATGTGTGCAGTGAGGGTGCTGGAGCGTGATTGGCTGGAGCTGGCTGGCATGCCAGGCTCCAGGAAGTCTGGATGGGTCTGCCCGGTGGTGAGTGGGAGATTAGCATGCTGATGGCTGGGGAGGAGTGTACCTGTGTCCTGAATGAGGCAGGGTTTTCCCCTGACAATGCTGGCTCCGCCCCCCTGTGGTGTGACTGATGACCCTAGCCCTGCCAGTGAATAGAGAGGGTGGTTGAGCCCATCAGCAGTGCTCACAGACCAGCTGCGACTGGTTCTGCCCCCACCCTGCCCAAAGACAAAGGATTTGTCTGTATAAAAAGAGGCTGTGACCTCTTGAAAAATGTTCTTGTTCCCAACTTGAATCTTGCCAGGGGCGTGCTGCTGTTTGGGCTCAGGGGAGGGTTTGCCTCCCTGAGCCCTGCCCAGCCCCTGGACTGCTGAGATGCTGGATTACTGAAGGACTTTGTTGCTTTCTGTGCCTTCCTAGCGCCTGGGAGCGCTGCATTCCTTTCCTAGCGCTGGGGAGCGCTTTATCTTGTTTGGAGCGCTGGGAGCGCTCTATTTTTCACTTATAGCGCTGGGAGCGCTTTCTGTCTGTCCTAGCGCTGGGAGCGCCGCATTGCTGACCTAGCGCCTGGGAGCGCTGTTTTGTTCGCAGCCGGAGCCCACCCGACATTTGCCCCCAGATCGCATCCGAGCGAGTGCCTACCTCGCGTCATATTTAAATTAGAGAGGGAGCCCACCCCTCGTGTGCCTTCAATTCACCGCCGCAGCCCAGGAGTTTGTTCAGTCCCCGCCGGGCCACCGCGCTGCATGCTGACGACCCGGAAGCGGTTGGGCAGCCGCCCAATCCCAGCGCGGCCCCAACCGGAAGTCCCGCCCATCGCGGCGAGAGAGAGAAACTCCTACCAAAAGAGCCCCCGAAGGTTCCTGATCGTGTCCCGGTCCAGAGATGGGGGACCGGGTGAAGAGCGGCCGGGCGCATGGGGAAGGCGGGGCTCTCATGTGGTGAGAGAGCCCCGCAAAGCGCTACCGCCGCCGAGCACCGCCAGACCCGGTGAGTGCATCACAGGGGAGGAGGGGCGTCGGGGCACATTGCCGGTGCCCGCCCCTCCCCTCCAGAGCGAGCCTGGTTGTGTTGAGAGGCCCGTGAGGCCTCAAGTGATACCGAGTCCCCCGAGGGGGACTCCGCCCATTGTTCACGAGCCCGAGAGGCTCCCCTATGCCCCCATATTGTTCTCGAGCCCCGAGAAGCTCCAACGTGCCGGGCACATTCCTGGAGAGCCCGAGAGGCTCAGGGGGCATCCCAGTTCTTCGAGCCCACGAGGCTCCCCGCCTACAGTAGTTTTACGAGCCCAGAGAGGCTCGAGTGCCAGTTCTTTGCTTTAAGAGTCCAGAGAGGCTCTCCCTTGGCATATTTATTCCTCAGAGCCTGCGAGGCTCCCACGATGCCCCTCATCTTCATCTACAGCTGCCCAGCACTTTGTGGGCAGCTTCCACGTTTAGGTCTTGGCGCAGTGGTGCAACCTGGACCCTCGACTTTGATGTAAGTTCATGTTAATGTGATTTCTGCAAAGTGCTCTTTGCTGCACCTCTGAATGTTTTGTAGATGCATCATGTGCCTTGTTCCTTACACCGCTGAACGTGTGTTGATGCGTCATGTGTTCCTTACACCGCTGAATGTATGTTTATGCATCATGTGTTTTGTCCCCAGGTCTATGCCCCTACTTGTATTGTGATACTTAGGTGGTTGTTCTTGCTAGTACAGGTGGTGCTAGTGAGGTCCTGGTTCCCTGCGTGACCTGTTCCTAAGGTGGTTAGGATTGCGTAGGTGGTACTTACCGGTTACCAGAGTCCCAGGACCAGTGGACTCTATTGTGCCTTCCCTGACAAATTGCTGGGACTTGTCTGATCTCCCTGGGCTACTGGGGCCTCGCTGAAGTGTGCCTCGCTCACTTTCCTCGGCAGCTCATGCCCGGCCGCCCGTCCAAGCCTCGAGCCGCGCCGCACTCCCCTGAGCCGCGCCGCTTCGCTGGGCCGCCCGCATCCTGCCTCCCACTCCTCTTCTGAGCCGCACACATTGGTCGCCCCAGAGAAACGCTTGTAGCTAGCCAGTCGCCCGCTAAAGCCTACTAAGGAGATCACTCGCATTATCCTGCGCAACCAGGACGGAAGGTACTGTCCGATAGGCTCTATATTCTAAAGTTCTAGGCCTACAAGTATTGTTACTTCTAAAAGTGCTGATTCCTGACAGTGGTCCAGGTGGCCCTGTCTTGTACATATCCCCTGTAAATTCTGCCCGTGCCTCTGGCACATTGTAAAGTGTGTGTTTTTATCTAATTTGTTTTGGTGTAATACAAAGGCTATTCTTATATAACCTTGTGTGGAGTTTCCTTTGTGGTGGGCCTTTGGGTGTTGTTGCTGGGGTGCGTGCGCAAATACTTAACTCACGTCGCCTCCAAGTTTAGCCTTGCTGCTCGCGCCACGTTACCTAGAGGGTGAGCAGGGGTTATCTTGGCGTGTAACTCCCTTGCCCTGACTTGGGAGTGGTGGTCTCTGACTGACTTTGGCGAAAGCCCTGGCCAGCCAGGGATCCCATTTCCAACAAATGACATGTCGACACAATGACTTACTGAAATGGTGACGGTGAAGCAAAGAAAGACTACAAATACCAACCCCATTAAAGGAAAGCGGTGACTTAAAGTGATCACACTACCTTAAACAAACGCTATTAAGGAGGAGATATATAAACAATGATGAAGATAGTCTTTTGCAGCTAACCCAACGATGCAATAATGGGTCACACATAAAACAAATACAAAGAGACAAAACAAGTTAGGAATACATTAGGTCTGGAATTCAACGCATCTGCGCTGTAGGCTTGACCTAACAAGGCAAAAGCTAGTAGGATTAAGCGGCCGGACGGAAAGCAATAACTAAACAAGCGCGCTGGAGAAGCGTGAGCCTGGTGGGGGGGGGGGATGCGAGCGAGTGGGAGGGAACAGGCCAAACGCGCGCAAAGCGGCCGCGAAATGAAATTAAAAGTGGGCGGGAAATGCTCTCGGCAAAGTGTGAAGTAGGGGGAGGGGGAGCGGATCCCTTTGCAGTGAAGCACTCGGCATTTGTGCTGGCGGGTCTAATGCAATGATGCGAGGCAGGCGGCTCGTTCAGATGCCTGTGGGAGGGAGGCTGATGGGTTTGATGTCGACGCGTGTTCCGCACGAGTGCACCACATGAACTGGACGCAATCCGCGATGGTTTCAGAGCTTGGTTTGCCCACTATACTCTCGTCTATTTATCCCTGCGGGATATAATAGTCGAGACCTAAAAAACATCTTTGTTCAAATACTAAAATTGGAATACATGGCCAATTTCAATTATCTGGGTATCACGTGAGATATGTAATTGTCATGGAAACCACATATCCAAAAATCTAAGGTTGTCTTGCTCCAAAATTCTATGCCAATTGTGAAAAAACAACAGAATAGTACGTCGAAGGCAGTGTCACCCGCCCTGGAAGTCTATAAGTACAGGGCATAATCTGAAACCCTTTCTGGAGCAGAACTCTGGGGGTCCAATAGTCAGAGAATGCTTACTAGGGAAGAAAATAAATGTATGAGGAGGTTACTGCAACTACCAGTACACATACCTATGATATCCATCTTTCTAGATCGTCGGCGTACTGAAGGCACCTGATTTCCTCATTACCAAATCAGGAATTTCGGAGCAAAGGCGCCTTCATTAAATTATGTTGTAGGTTGCGTTAAGTTTAAATGTGTATTTAAAGGAAATTGGCTGAAATTCTGTGGAGATCAAAATATACTTTTTTTTTAAATACTATTGAACAATTCGGAAAAATTTTTGAAAACTAAAATGCTGTGTTATAAATAGGCCGTGACGGGGGGCGCTAGAGGGCGCACTGCGGAATGGCTGGCTAATGTGTCAGCTCCGCCGGACTGTCGCGCGCCTAGCGGCCTTTGACCCCTTAGATCCCCAACGAATGCGGTAACGGACGGTGCATTGGACATCGGAATTCACGACCGACATTGTCCTGCAAAAAGGAGACGCCAAATGGGCTGATTGTGGTTGATCCAGCCCGAATAACGGAGACCAAACAGCGGCGCCGCAAAATGGCCGCTTACGAAGATCGGCGGGTCAGTGCTTGAGAGGCGGCCAGGTAGAGTGGGGCTGGGAGCCAACTCGGCACCGTAAGGAATGCGGGTGCCGACCGACATATGAGGCTGTGCGGCGATCTAGAGCGGTGCTGGGCGTGAATTCGCAGAGACTTGCCGTGCGTTCCACCAGAAGCAAGATGGCGGCGCCCGTGGAACGCAAATGACCGGCGGCGGCGAACGATCAAGCCGGGCGCCGGGCGTGGTGAAGACCCCCATAATTGCCTGGCGGTTGTGTGGAACATTAAAGGTTGGTGACTGAGTGGGGCTCCCTGCCCTTGCTGCTGGCTGTACAGCGCAATGTACCCCTAGACTGCATTCCGGTGACCGGGATCCAGCGAGGTGGGAGAGGTGATCTGCGAATTGCACGGAGACCAAGGCGCGCAAGCTAAGCAAAGTGTCCACGACCGCGCCACAGACCTACGGGCTCTGCCCATAACATCACACCGACGCCACCAATCTAAAGGGAGCCATTACTCCAGCAAGAGAGTACTGTTTCTACAGCGCCCCAAGGGATCCCTGGACTGCACCACCCGCTGAATCTACAAGGCGCTATTTCGCCACGGGCCCATTCACACCCACACCTGCATTAGCCGGCTGATGACTACACGTACAGCACGGTGGGGGGCTGCAGCAACCACACATCGCGCCAACTCCGCGACCAGTACGACGACGACTGGCAGCCCTAAGTCGACCGGGCAAAGTACGCCAAAACAACACCACAAAATGGGGAAACCGGACCGGCAGCAAACCAAGCTCCAATTCGAAACGCGTAAACAGGGCAAAAATACTACGCCTGACCCCGAAGCGGAAGGGGGCCAAGAGCCATCGGAAAGCACGGGCATGGAGTCAGTACTACGGGCGATCCAGCAGAGCCTGCAGGAGATGAACGGAAAACTTGATAACGTGGTGCAGAGGGTGGACAACATGGCGGCGAAAATTGAACAGCATGACGGGCGCATTGTGGAAGCCGAACAGCGAATTTCACAAGTGGAAGATGACCAAAGAACCACGTCCAAGACCTGCGGTGGCCTGGAAAAAACAGTGGAAAGCCTACGAGCCAGGGTGGAGGACCAGGAAGCCAGGTCCAGGCGTAATAACGTCCGGATTTCGGGTCTGCCGGAATCCACAAACACAGGGAAGATGGAGACCTATATAGAAGCACTGGTGAGAGAGATCTTTGGCTCCGAAAAACTGTCCCCAGTGTTCCTGGTGGAACGTGCTCATAGATCACTAGCGCCTGTACCAAAGCCTGGCGCTGCCCCGCGCATGATCATTGCCCGCATGCTTAATTACAGGGATAGAGACACGATCTTGAGGCTGGCCAGAGAACTGGGTAAAATTACTCATCAGGGAAACACGCTGGAGTTCTATCCAGATCACACCATGGCGGTACAACTGGCTCGGAAGGAATTCGCTCCGGTAAAAAAGAAGCTGAGGGAACTTGGTCTGGAGTATGCCATGTTATATCCGGCGAAACTCAAAATCATCAACGGCGGGAAACCGGTCATACTTCAGACGGTACAGGCGGCGCAGGAATATGTTAGGCAGCAAGGGAAACGACGAAAACAGCAGGATCGGAATGAACCAACGAGTGATGTGGAATGACTAAGTTTGATTGAGGTGGGCTGGACTAAACTACGGTGCTCACATGCAAGACGCAGCTAGCAGCAACTGCACCCGACTGCGGACACTCCAACGTGCCATGGCGACTACGAATGTATCAGATGATGGACTGGCGAGGCACTTACGAACTTACTGTGAGTACGGACCTTGAAAGCGATGTGCCGCGGAAGAGACAATCAGGATGTGAGTATCAAGAGTGCGGATGACAATGGGGGACGGATGACAATGGGGGAAGTTGTGTAGGCCGGCTGATGGGGGTGTGGGGCCGCTGGCCAGTGGCAGGCACCCTGGCTGGGCCTGTCGTTATACAGTTCAACTAGCAAGAGAGACAATGCCCGTGGCACGGCTCCTCATATCCGATGCACTAACACATGTGAATGTGGGGAGTTTGGTAGACTGTCATTATACCATTTCATCAATGCTGATTGTATTGGAGGGGTTGAGGGGTTAGAGGAAGTTACACACATGTTAAATACTGAAACATACGCATGCGACCGTCCACATCCACTATGTGGATGGAGATGTGTGAACCTGGTGACACCCCCAGGAGGGTGTACCCCGAAACATGCTTGATACCAAAGTTAAAGTTTGTTCAGGGATGGCTTTGGCAAAGTTTGGGTGCTAAAGTGGGTGGGGGGAGGGCGGGAAATTTAAGATCTATCCAACTGCAGCTTCTGTATCTGAGAAGCATGGCGAACTCCTTAGTCGTGCATTGTCATGCGAATGATGTTTACATACAAAGTATACCACTGTCACTTTCTGTTGCTGTAAGATGTCACACTGCACACACACACTATAGGATGCAGGCTCAATGCCTGAAGTGCAGGATTAATCTCCACGTACATGCTCATGGCAAGTAGTAGTACGCTAAAATTTCTCACTTGGAATGTGCGTGGTCTAGGCAATCCGAAAAAAATCAGGCGATTGTTTGCTTACTTTGACCGATTGCAGGTTAACATCGTTTTTTTACAGGAAACGCACTTGGTACGTGACGGCACATCCACACTGGGTGCTAAATGGGCTGAATCTGTAACCAACTCGAGCTATTCGTCTTACTCTAGAGGGGTGAGCATATGGATAAGAAAGGGAACGGGCTTTGAGATTACAAACGTACACAGAGATACAGATGGGAGGAGCGTGGTTGTAGCTGGCACGGTTAGACGACAAAAGATACTATTGGTGAACACGTATGGTCCAAATGTGGATGACCCGGGGTTTTTCAGTAAGATATGGCGCATCATCACTGACATGCAGACGACTCACGTAATATGGGGAGGGGATTTCAATGTTACATTGCGAGACACTCTAGACAGAGCAGCACATACGTTGGAACAACATGGGAATGCCAGGACAATACTGCGGGACGCCATGGAAGACCTGCATATGGTAGATTTGTGGAGGACACGTAACCCAGGGCTAACAATAGCGACACACATACATGCGGCGAACAACAGTTGGTCTAGGCTAGACTACTGGCTGGGCACACAAGAAGTACTATCATGGGTTGTAGATATCAAACACTTACCACGAACACTATCTGATCACAGTCCGGTACTGTTGGAGATAGCCATCCCATATTACGACCCACCACCCTTCACTTGGCGCTTCAACGCAGCTGCGTTGCGAGACCCCGTATATGTTACCACCATACATAGGGCGATAGTAGATTACTTTGACCTTAACGGCCCGACAACTGAGGACCCGGGTTTGCTATGGGAGGCCTTTAAGGCTACAATTCGGGGAGTCTGTATCAGTACAACCTCAGGCATCCTCAAAGATATCCGACAGCAATTACACACACGAGAAAAGGCCATTCACACACTGGAACAGACGTACACCCAGACGGGAGACACTAAAGTATTGGGGGACATTCAAGCGCTATTAACGGAACACAATAAATTTGCGACGGACGAGCTTCAATATGTGTCAAAGCGAGCAACAGCTAGAAGGTATGGGGAAGGGGGTAGACCCGGTAGAGAACTGGCCGCGAAGATTTGCGCAGGTAGAGCACCACAGACTGTAGCGTCCATTTGTACCGACACCGGGGAGGTGGTTACAGATATCAAGGGGATACTGAAAGAATTTATGAACACATACGGCACACTTTATAAGGCACGCCCATCACCATCACAGGCAGAATTATTGAAATATATGGAGGATATAGAAATGGCATGGCTAGCTGAAGGGCATAGGAAATACTTAGAACGACCTATAACAGTGGAAGAGGTTACAGACACCATTAGGCGCTTACCTAATAACAAAGCACCGGGGCCGGATGGCTTCGTAACGGAATTCTATAAGACGTACGCTGACTTACTCGCCCCGCACTTAGTGCAACTATATGGAGCGGCGCACGAGGCTCAGATGCTGCCAGCCTCTCTGAGGGAAGCCTTGCTCATCACGTTGTTGAAACCAGGTAAAGAAGTAGATAAATGTGATTCATACCGCCCCCTTTCGTTGTTAAATGTAGACACCAAAATCATAGCTAGTCTGCTGGCGGACAGGTTAAAACCGCTTATGCCATTGGTGATCAGGCCTGATCAGTCTGGATTTATCCCCGACAGGGCCACCACACATAACACCCGCACACTGTTCGCATTGGCACACTATCTGGCTCCGGAGACGAAGGCTGTGGCAGTGCTGCTAGACGCTGCTAAAGCGTTCGACACTATCGGCTGGCCATTTATCCAAGCAGTACTGGTGCGTATGGGATTTCCATTGATATTTCTGGGATGGATAGCGATGCTATACACAAACTTAACGGCACGCATCAGAGTAAACAGGTACATATCAGAACCCATTCGAATATGCAGGGGAACTCGACAAGGGTGTCCACTCTCGCCGATGCTCTTCGCGTTAGTGCTAGAGCCACTGGCCTGTAAAATCCGGCAACATCACCACTACTCGGCGATTCAAATGCCCTCCCGACCCATACATATCTCGCTATACGCGGATGACATGGTGCTATATGTTAAGCATCCGGAACAACACCTAAACCCGCTCCTAAGAGAGTACATAAAATTTGGCCAACAATCCGGATTGCAGATAAACTGGAATAAATCCCTTGTCCTATCCCTGACGGACAGCACACGTCCGACAAAATTGGACTATCCGCTGGAATGGCAAGAGGAACCCACAAAATACTTGGGCATATGGTTCCACAGAGACCCGGAACTGGTCATTAGGACGAATTACGGGCGGACCATTTCATCCCTGGAAGAAAAAATTAAAAGATGGAACAGACTTCCTCTATCGTTGGCAGACAGGGCAGCGATCGTTAAAATGGTGCTTCTGCCGAAATTCCTGTATTTATTTAACAATATTCCAATAAAACCTCCAGCTGCTGTATTCCGTAATATCAAAACGCTGGTACTTAACTTGCTGTGGGCGGGGAAACAGGCGAGGATGGAACTACGCACCATGACGCTACCATATGCTAGAGGGGGCTTCAAAGTGCCAGACTTCTACTTATATTACTTATGCGCTCAGGCGCAATACGCACACTTCTGGTACCACGAGGTGCCCTTTCTGATGCATGTGGCCGTGGAAGCGGGCGACACTGACCCGATCCCACTAGCCAGTATACTGACGCATAAACGCCCTAGGCTGCACGACCGTGACATTAATCCGGTTAACGCAACCTCAGAGGCATGGAGACTAATGGGTAAAGCTGCAAACAGCCTACCACTATATGCACCCACACTTCCACTGGCACATCACCCGGCCCTTTCGGTAACGCAGGAGCGGGTCGGCATGGATCTGTTTAGGCGGGCGGGAATAGATACACTGGGGGACCTGTACAAAGATGGCGTATTCCAGACACTAGACAAGCTACAATACATCAGAAACCCATCTCCACTTTTTTTTTTTTTAAACCTTTATTGTACAATGAAGCTCACAAATACGGGCCTACAACCCACCAGGGCTGGCCACCACATGGTAGGAAACATAATAACCGAAAATAAGTACTTTACAGGATACGATATCAGGAGCATAGGTAAAACAATAAAAAACATCGAGCAATCAGAAAGAACAGGATAATAAAAGGTTAATTTTCTAATGCGGGGCGGGGTACAGAAGAACAACGGGCCGTGTAGGAAACAACCAGGGAGGAGGGGCCGCGGCAAGCCGCCATCTTAGGAACACAGAATGAAAAAGAAGCCATACAAACATCGCTATCCAAAATAGAAACAAAATCGGAATATAAGGAAACGAGAATGGCAATAATCAAACCGCGCCCAACCATCACCGCCCCCACCCAAAGTGAGGAGGCATGATCAAAGGGCCCACAGTGGAAAAACAATACGAAACGCACCCCGACAGAAATAAAAGGACCCTCATAAAGGAGGAAAAAAGGGGAGAGAGAAAAAGGGATAAAAGAAGGGACTCCCACCAAACCATGCGCCCCCAGGAGATAAAGCGGGATAATAGAATCCGGCCAGCAACGTATCAAAAATCGATACCGAATAACCCAGCGAGCCACAATCCGACATCCACCGGATTACAAAAGTCACAGAAACTCCCCAGGGGGACACAGGAGGAAACGGAGTCCCGAAAAAGTGAACACACAAGAGCCATAGAACAAAAAGGGGAAAATAAGGGAGGAAAAAGACCCCCCAATGCAGACAGACCCCCCCAACCCACCCCGAAAGCCCACCCTGCACCCCTGCAGAAGGCTACGGCCTACCCCCCAGCAGCGTGCCTGTCGCCCTAAATAGAACCCGAAATATAGCAGAGCAAAGTGAAGTCGGAATCAAAAGACAAAATGGGAAGGGAGGGAAGGGAACAGGGGATGGGAGACACACACACACACATATACGGGGGAGGGCCGGGAGACAGGAGTAAACGTACCCCATCACCCGCCTGAATGAAGAACCAAGTACCCGGGAAGCCAGAGATCATCGGGTAAAGTCCAGGAGCACTAGCCAGTCATACATAACCATACCGGGACAAGTTGACCCTCCAAATCAGTGCAAGACTACCGCACACAGATCCAGCATATATCAGCCCTGTCCTTGTTTGTCCAAAGTGGAAACTGCCCGATCCAGCGAGGACCAGGCCACGAAGAACAGGAGACAGACAGCAGGAAGATCCGACGGCAGTCTAGAAAAGGCACGTGAAATGAGACACGGAAGATCCAGGAAAGTCACTAAGTGGAGCAAACGATGCAGGCACAAGTCCAAGGATATGTCCAGAGAAACCGACCCATCTGGGCCAGAGCAGGAGACATCGCCGGGCAGCGGCGGCCGAAAGGAAGCGGGAGAGTCATGAGGGTCCGGCCAAACAAAATCCAGCTCCCGGGCCCGAGAAAAAGGAGAGAGCGCAGGAGGAGGAGGCGCCATTAAGTCCCACACATCCGCAGACGCGGTCGTGACCGGAGCCAATTCCGCCAGGATAATTCCAGCCGCACCCCGCGGCGGCGAAGTCGCAGTCAGCCGTGGGGGCCCCAGAGGCCCGTCGTGAGGAATCACCTCCGAAGCCATAACAGGCGCGGTTGTACAGAGTCGCCAGGAGAGCAAGGCGTCCAGGACCTCCTTAAGTGTAGAAAAACCTTTACAGTGTCCGGCACCCGGGTCATGCGGCGGGCCCCCAGCGCTCGCCCAGGCCCGGCCAGGACACCCGGGGTCGGTCGCCATTTTGAGAGTCCAACAAGGCCGCTCGGTCGACAAATTCCGCCGGGGCGGCAGCAAGGCAAGTGAAGTCCCGCCGACCGGCAACAGAGCACCCCAGGCAGGAAGGAGGGCCACCAGAAGAAAGGGGTGCGCCGTCCGCCCAACGCCGCCGGTCCCGGACTCCGAGCCCGGGCGGTAAAATCAAAATGGCCGGACCGGAGAACAAAGGGAGAGCAAGCCGGATACACCAGGAGCTCCGACAACGGAAGGCAGCGCCTCCAACATAGGCCTCCCTCCAACGGGATGCGGCCAGGAAGGACCTCCGGCCCACACGAACAACGGCCTTCCGACCACCTCCACAGCGCCCCGAAGGGGAGATCCGCAGGCTCTGTCCGGCCCGGGAGCCGGGAAGAAGATCCAGGCCCGTCCGCCCTCCACTCCCCAAGACAATCGGGGAGGCACTGCACCGGAACCACAGCAGCCAGGACAACCGGAGCAAGAGGTAAGTGCCTGCAGAGCGTTGTAACACCAGCACACAGCAAAAGGGGCTTCCCGGGGCAGGATATCAGCAGGATAAATGTGAAAACACAGGCGGGCGAACGGAGCCGAGCTAAAGCGCGGCCATCACGGTCGCGAGCTAGGCTCCTCCCCCCCCATCTCCACTTTTTAGTTTCAACTACTATAGGCTACAGAGAGCACTTCGGGAACACTACCCATCGCATCCGGAAGAGCGACCTACCCTTGAACCCTTACGACTACTCCTCACTACACCCACAGCATCCCACCTAGTGTCCAAGCTATATGCAAATATACAGGAGGCGGTGGGGGAACATACACACAAGGCTAGGGACAAATGGAGCGCTGGGCTGGCAGAACCCCTAACGGATGTAGAATGGGATTCCTCCTGCATGCTTACGGGTATGCTGACACCAAACGGGAACTTGAAAATCATACATTACAAGTATTTGCATCAGGTGTACCACACACCTCAGAGACTATATAAATATGGCTTGAGGGAAGATTCACAATGTTGCAGGTGCAAACAGGAGGATGCAGACTTCATGCATCTAGCATGGCACTGTCGTAAAGTGGCGGGATATTGGGAACAAGTCATACAAATTTTGAACGATATGCTTGGGGTTTCCATGCTGTGTGACGCGAAAATCTGTCTGTTGGGTATTGTTCCGCAACTGAGAGCCTTGAAGCGCAAATTTTGTGCTATTGCGCTACTGCTGGCTAAGAGAAGGGTGTCTCTCCACTGGAACAGCAAGAGGGCCCCGGAGGTAAAGCGCTGGATTGAGGATATGGTCTATTGTCGAGACACGCTTACCACGTACGAGGAGGAGTTGCCAGGCAGTTCTAGGCCCAAGGACTATTGGGGGTACCTGCGTGCCTATTTACTAGTACATGGTGCGTCAGAATCAGAAGCGGAAGTTGAGTGAAGTATACGTCTGAAGGTGACAACAAAAAGCGAAAAATTATATAATGATGGTACTGAGGAGGGAGGATGCTGTGATGCAGAGGGACTGTAACAAGGGGAGAATTACAAGTTGGGTGATACACTGTTATGTTTGATTCAGTTAAGTAAAAAAAATGTGAAAATGTAAGATTACTGATGTATAAATAGGCGAGTACAGCACTGACATACAAGTGGGAGCTATCAGATAACACGCCGCCGGTCCGCTGGATGTCGGCTGATGGGCCGTGTACAACTAATGCTAATGATCTCGGTTGCGATTACAAGTAGCCGGCCCGTTGCGGTTGTAGGCGAATACACTGTATGTGATTTTCTTTTTTTGTATGTGATGAAAAGTGCAAAGAACTTCTTACACCAATAAAAAAAAAAAAAAAAAAAATAGGCCGTGACAAACACATGAACTTCCCAAATCTCTATTTTAAATGAAATTGTTGAAATTTAAAAAAAAAGTATTTTGTAGATCAACCGTGTAAAAATTCTACTAATGAATGTACGTGTTTATATAAGTATGCAGTAGTACTATTTTGAAATATCATTGGTGTAATGGTTTTTGTTTTTTTTAAAAACGATCACTGGGCGTGGCCGGGCAAGATGGCCGCACGGATGTAATCCTTTTCGGCTCCTGAGCCTCGCTACTGTTCCGGACCTGAAAACGCTGCAAATTAACGCCCTACCTGCACGGAAAGTGATCCGGAGTTGTGCGAGGGACTGGAGCAGAGGATGATCTGCTGATCAATCTCCAGAACCACTCCTGAGCGCTGCTTGCCGAGTTCGCACGGAGGCCTGGGCGAAGAGAAACATAGCGGCCGTTAATCCCTCAGGTATACGCGACAGTGAGCCATGAAATCTGCCCCGGAGAGTGCGAGGGCGAGACGGTGTGGACGTGCGGGGCACCACGGGGAGCTGCACACCAGGACGGGCACAGACCAGCTCCTTGGGAAGAGGGGAGGACTGCTGGCGGTCACCTGCAGCCTAATGCCACGGCTGACTTTAAAATGGCAGCCAAACACTAATAAAGGCACCATTTCTCGCAGTTGAAAGCACACAGATGGAGCTGCCAGCTCCACTACCCCACTACCACCTCCCAGCTTCTGACGGGGACACTTGAGACAGCTGATGGTTGGATGCTGCATAGACACACCCCCAAGGCGGACTTTAACCGCAGACATGCCTGCTATCCCTATAAGGAGGTTTACACCTGCGGTCTGAAATATTCTTAAATACCATAGCTCTACCTGAAGTCATCTCGCTCCAGTTATTCCCCGATATGCGTATCCTGTGACGGACCTCCACCGCGCATAACTCGCCATCTGCTACCCTTTCATTACAACCGTCTTGAGGTGATGGAGTTCAACATAGCCTGATTAATCGTGTCTGCAGTGCACTCCCGAGCCGGGATATCACTCCGGGCTTCCCGCTGAACCCCTCTCTGACACATCAGTAATCATCAGACGGGGTCAGCCCTTATGCCGCCGTAGAGGACGCTAACTAGAGCGACAAATAAGGTCTTGAGCTTCTTCCCACCAGGCGACAAGCTTCAGACCAAGACTAAGACACATCCGCTATGGCTCTTACCAAGGAAGATTTAATGTCCTCACTTCGAGACTTTAAAGTGGAACTGCGCAAAGAGCAGAGTCAAGACATCCAAACTTCAATAGACCAATTAAAGTATGATCTTATCACAAGGATGACAGATCTCTTTGCTTTGGGGCAACACGCTGATAGGACAAGCAGTGTGCGACCAATTGGACTTTCTTTTATATTCAAGCTCTCTTGAGCTGGTGGGGCTGACGAGCCCGGGTTACGCACCTGCGTGCCACGAGTGGTACCGGACCTGAGAATATTTTTTGGCAGCCTACGCAGCACCCCTACATATATGCCTATTTCCTGCTGACGAGAGGTAAAAACCTCAAAACACGTGTCCAGGGATGGCCAACGCGACAGTGATTTTTGCTCAAGACTCTGGCAGAGGCGCACCCGCTGATGCTTACTTCATGGACCACAATGCTTTGGGGCAACACGCTGATAGGACAAGCAGTGTGCGACCAATTGGACTTTCTTTTATATTCAAGCTCTCTTGAGCTGGTGGGGCTGACGAGCCCGGGTTACGCACCTGCGTGCCACGAGTGGTACCGGACCTAAGAATATTTTTTGGCAGCCTACGCAGCACCCCTACATATATGCCTATTCCCTGCTGACGAGAGGTAACAACCTCGAAACACGTGTCCAGGGATGGCCAACGCGACAGTGATTTTGGCTCAAGACTCTGGCAGAGGCGCACCCGCTGATGCTTACTTCATGGACCACAATGCTTTGGGGCAACACGCTGATAGGACAAGCAGTGTGCAACCAATTGGACTTTCTAAAGTATGATTTTACCACACAGATGACAGATCTCCAACGCGACGTGGACTCACTGGGCACCAGAGTGATCGACCTGGAAATGCGTGCCCAAGAAACGGACAAGCGCTGCTCCGAGCTGCATGACACTGTCCTCATTCTCCAGGAGCAGCTCCGTCAAACCCAGTTGAAAGCGGAGGACTTGGAAAACAGAGCACGACGCAACAACATAAGGATTCAAGACCTTAAAGAGAGAGCAGAGGGACCCGACCTAGAGGCTTTCTTCGAGGGCCTATTTGCAGAAATTCTCAGCCCTCAGATACTCAAGATCAAACTCGAAAGAGTGCACCGGGTCGGAAACCTAGCGACGGGAGGACGACAACGACCAAGAGATGTTCTCGCAAAGTTCCACTCCTATAAAGTGAAGGAAGCGGTACTTCTGGCGACCCATCACCTCCAAGCTACGCAAGGATAAGGTTTGTTACTGATGGACTGAAGCTTAAGCTTTGAATACCATACCAAACAAAGACATGTGGTGGATCTGAAGGAGGGGCTGGACCTATTGGGTCTTTCAACACCAGATGCTGAACAACTGCAGGGCAATCCACGGGCCGAACGGCTACCAGCTCCCCTGCCGCACAATGGTCCTCAAGCTCTAGAGGACACCACAAATAATCTAGACCGCGCTATCACAGCAGCCGCATTTCTTATCCGAGAGATGATGGGAGAGAGAAGATTCAGACTCAAACACGGGGGCGCACCTGCCGAAAGGAGGCCCGGAGCCCTCAGCGGGCAGAGCCGCTGTTTGCTTCACATTGCTCTTGAGATACGCACAAATACATATTGACCCTTTAAGACTTCAACGTTCCCACCTGCTGATCACCAGGGGGTACATAGTCACGAATAGGCCCTGCTGGAATCCAACAAAGTGAAATTACATAATATCCGCTACAACGTGCTGCACGGCTCGGTCCACTGTTACGCACATGCTTGACACTCCTTCCGTGCCAGCAGGCGAGACTTGGCCACACGGTCTGGACGAAGCCACCAGCATGGGCAGATGGGGGGGCCGTAATTTCTTACCAGGTCCGGGGGAGGGGCGGGCCGGGACCTCGGTCCTATCGTACCTCCACCCACCCACGCCGGTTCCTTAACCTGCAGTCTGAGACTTTCCACCGATCCGACATTTGGGACGTTCCTTTGTTTTGTTATGTTTAGGGTTTTAGGGATTGGGGGGCGGGAGGGGGGAGGGGGGGAGACTGGTGGTGTTTTTTTCATGTTTTTTCATGCAATCAGGCTTAGTTTCGGCTGAGAGCTACGCGTCAGGTTCACTCTGGTCTCTTTTAAGTAGGGACTATCTGGTAGTCCACAGGGGGTTGATACATGGAATCTTGCGAAGGCGGGGAGGGGCGACACAGATTCAATGGTAATAACGGTGGGCTCCTGGAATGTCAAAGGTCTCAACCCGCCTCAAAAACAGCAAAAGGTTTGGAAATATATCTCAGCCACCACCTAGACATAATCGCGTTGTAGGAGACACATTTGCCCAGGGCGGAAGAATCACGCCTCCGCCACAAAAGCTACCCATTAATATACAGAGCTTCTGCACTCACCAAACACCTGGGGGACTGCTATCCTCTTTCACACTTCCACGAAATTTCAACCCACAGATACCAAATCAGATAAGGAAGGCCGTTGGAAAATGGTCATGGGTGTCCTGAAAAGTAAACTATGCACCTTCATTTCGGCATACGCATCCAAGATGGGGCAGGTCGCTTTCCTTCCAATGCTTTTGGGGAAGATACAAGACTTTGCGGAGGGACCGACACTCCTCCTGGGGAATTCTAACCTCATGTGGCAGGCAGACATAGATAGCACACACACTCATCGTCAGGAGTCTGGTGTCTTCCCCACAGAGGTTAAACAGCAAATGCATGACATGGGCTTTCGAAACGCCTGGTGGACCCTATACCCCAGACGCGAGATTATACCTTCTACTCCCATGTGCACCACACATATTCCCGACTCGATCATATCTTCATTAGCCAAACGCCGCGCCAAGGAGCTCATTGATCTAGAGGCCGAACTATCCATAACAGAAAGACTCCATAAAAACAAGCTCGCTAGATTGACTCTTTGCACACTCACAGCACTGAGGGGGAAACTCAAGGCCATATATAACAACCGAGCAGAGCATACCCTCCTGAAACTTCGACAACTCTCCTATACACAAGGAAAAAAGATAGGTAGACATCTAGCCCGACAACTGAAGGAAAAGCGGGAGCGGGAATACATAGGTGGCATAAAAAGGCTGTGAGGTTTTCGAACCTTGACGCCAAAGAGCTGGAAAAGTTTAACACCTGGCTTGTCTAGCTCCTTGGATCTATTTTTCTAGTCGAGGGCTGCTTCACACAATGGACACCTACAAGAAGCTGAAAGCGCATAGTACTTTATATTTCAGGACCAGTTTTCAAACTCACATGCATATTGGCACCACTATAATAAAGCACCACACATCTTATCCTCCCAGATAAGGTTCTTACCCTTGCGGGCCTTCGTAATCCACTAAGGAGCGAAGGGAGGGTTTAGACTATTATAATTGTTTATACAAAAAATGTGGTTGTTTTCAAATCTTTCATAGGTTGGTTGACTGTTTCTTTAGAAAATGTTTTAATTAATCTAGCAATAAAATAGCACTTTAATTAGTGCATCACAATAGCAGCACAAAGGCACTTTAATTTTAATGCACGAGTATCGCACTGCACAATAAGCACTTTACTCCATGAAAGATTTACGTCCCTTAGTAGACAAAGCATACGGGGACTCCGATTTGAGCAGGCCCTGGTAAAACACTAACATTCTGATCCTAACATTTTGATCTATTTTATTATTCTTACATTTTGATTTGATTTTTATCATTCTGTCTAGCCGATACAACATCATTTTATTTGCCAGCCAGGTTCAGCTCCATTTGATTGTATTTAGTATGGCACAGACTTTTTGTGTGTTTAATGGACATGTAATGATCTTAATGAAGTATGCATAGATGTTTTGAACCTTCCACGATTAAGAATTCAAGCCACTCGTTCCCGAACATATCTCTGCAGCAGCTACCATAACCCACTCAGTTATCTTACAGCCATTGCACAATTTATTTAGATAATGATGTCAAGTATGGCTATTAAGCATGTATAAACAGGCCCACTGCCTCATAGCGAACCCACAAACTATAAAGTTTAGTGTCATATAGAATTAGTGTAAGACCTTTATCACTGCATGACAGTGATAATCTGCGTGCCAAGGGTTGTGTATGCCATGTCAGTGCTGAGCTGCACTGGTGCCTGGTATGTTACTACTGCTAGCTGCACACACTAACTGGTCTTCGGTGCACTGTGGATAGCTGGTCTGGGTGTTCAACTTTGCTATTTGTCACTTTAAATTCAGTGTTGAATGCACAAAGAGGGTAGGGATTTTTTCTGACTTAATTATGAACATGCTGAAAGGGCTGGGCGTGACGTATACCCTCTGATTTAAACCAATCAAAGGGAGACACCATTGTCTTGTGCTCTTCCGAGCTGCTTGGTTTGCTGATTGGCTGCACCTCCACAGCTTTCCCCATAGTCCGTCACCTTGTTGCCGGCTCAGTGCTCTCGGGCACTTTCTGTTGTTCTGTCGCAGACCCACCTCCCCCTTGGGGTATGGCTGTGGTATCTATACTAAGTTAAGGAACCTGAGGCTAGATGTCTCTATCAGATGTTCGAGTTACTTACCTTCAGTAACGATGTATCTGCTAGAGACTGTGTCTAGCCGCAGATTCCTTAACGCCCACCCATCCTCCCCATTCTGCGAGGACCTTTCCAGGTGGGGTTCTCCACCTTACCTCCTTTCAGTTGGCACTGGTCTTCGTCCAGGGTGCAGTTATCCAGTGACCGTTATTGGGTTGGATTATACTTTTGTATTCTAAATGTGCTGTCAATTCTTCTAACCCTGAGAAAGTCGGTTGGAAAAGATTTGTTCAGCGATGAAACACTTGTTGGCTAGTGATGTGAAATATCGGTACATCAAGGATTAAATGTTGATCTTTGCGAATAAAAAAATACTAAGAAGAATACCAAGTTCAAGATGCTTGACTATTTGTGATTAAAATACTAGGAAGATTTCTCTCCAAACTTTGGAAATAATTTGTATGGAGTGCTGGGGGGTCGATTCACTTTGTACAGATAGTGTTAAGATGTGTAAAAATGATAAAATAATGATGCAGTACTATCACAAAAAATGCTGCATTATGTAGCAAAATGTCAGAGACCCTGAATACAACGCATCATGGTACAGTAAGCAAATTACTTTAATTAATGTGTTAGTTGCAATGTGATACAATTATAACATAATATTGTAATAACCTATATCCAAAAGACTTGTTACACTTAAGTCTGTTAATGCAATAAGGTTGACGCTGACTGTGTTAACAGTTATCTGACATAAGGACATGAAACAATTGACTGTGCCTTCAGAAATAGCAGCCTATTAAGTTCTCGATACAATTTTGTGGGAGAAAGGCTTTCGTGTAGGGGTTGTGGTGCAGTGTTGTTGGATTATTCTAATCATAGTTACACTGATTCTTTTGTATATATCATTTATTAGGGCATAACAATTAGCCTTTACTTCAGCCCTGCCAAGTGCCATGCATCAAGGGTTAACCTTACGCACTTGGTGCATTTCTGCCCATTACCGCAAGCACCCCATGTTGCCATGCAATTACACTTAAGCACACGTCTGGTGCCAGCTTGTGAGAGTTGGGCCTTTATTTCCTCAGGCAGTGGCATACAGAAATGCTCATGGAGCCTTCCCCGAAATTATAGGGGAGGTGGTGTCATGGTTATTACTGTATTGCACCCCTTTTCTGGCAACGTTTTTTGATCGCACAAAGAAGAGGGCTGGTTTGTAATGAGGTTATTAGTTTAGTACGTTGCATTATAACAGTTTAGACGGCGGGAAATGCATAAATGATGCATTGCTATATCATTTTCTTTGTGGCAGTCTGAAAGGGTGAGCTTTGCAGTGTCTGATCTGCAAATAGGCGGGGACGTCACCTTGGATAACTACAGGTAATTCATCAGGTCATATTTTTCCATTGCATTCTGTCACTTTTCGTTTTGCAAGGATCATTGTGAATGAAAAGCTACATATACTTACATTCAAAACTAATGACCTCCGCAGTTCTCTATTCAATAACTAGTGATATAGTGTCACACATAAGGTAGGCCAATGTCACACTTAGACCCACAACACTGAAATGTCACGCATATTCATACTGAAATCGTAGCATCCATGTTTCTTGCCCAAATTCGATGTGTGAATGACAGAAGAGCGCAATAGAAACAAGTGGCATCTTAATTTTTCGAACAATGGGATGTAGGAGGAAATTACAATAAAAGCGGGGTTCCGTGTGTCAACTGATTAGAAATAAATTAAAGGTAGAATGGAATGGGTTGGCGTCTGTTGTTGCATAGAGCGGTATACGCTTTGCCTAAGTTTAAGAGCACTTTGTAACACTAACTGTAGGTTGAGCTACAAAACGATTCCGACTAGTAGAAAGATTCATATAAACTAGTGAGAGAAAGAGCAACAGGAGCTGCTTTAAAATAGAACATTCCTCACCTCTCTTCTTATAGCCTCATTCAGATACAGTGATACACAACATGCTGAACACAACGTAAGAGCCGCGGCCGCGGAAGCCCTGAATGTGTACTTCCGGGTCACTCGATATGACGACCTCCAGACTTTCAGTTGCTCGTTACAACTCCTTTAACGCACGTTTTCTTTTGAGTATGTATTACCAGCGGATAGGAACGAAGCTTGGGACACCAAAATGTACACAACTAACCGGACAAGCGGGAGCTACATTCCAGTTCATGACTAAAGAACGGGGCTGGTGTTTTCTGCAGCGCCATCTTAGAATGGTTTGGATTACAGTATGATGTATCCATTTAGTCACAACAAAGGCTCTGTTGCGCCAATAAATGTATACGTCAAACAGTGAGAAGCGTAGCTAACAGTTTTGGAGGTTAACAACGCATGCAAGGTAGTGCTTCTAAATAATAAAACGTCGTTGTACTTCGTACAAAACTTTATCAAAAATGTAAAGTGAAAGTCATGCGTAATCTTTGCCAAGGGATCTTGCTCGTATCTCATTTGAACACAACGATCATCTTACTCTGGGCCCATGCAAGAAAGGTGCTTTGATGAGGGGACCTACAGGTAGTTGTCCAATTTTTAGTCCTCTTTTAGTTACCATGGAACGCAAAATTCGTCCTTCTTCAGTGTTCATTATTTGCTACAGAGGGCGGATGTGTTTGGGAACATCGGTTGAGCGAAGCTGGGGGATTTGCGGGGATATGGGCCGTGCTAGAAGCAGAGTGTGAGGCGAGGGGACTCAACCACCAAAGGTAAAGAGGTGGTAGTAGATGGCTCAGCAGAAGGCTGCCTTCAACAGCGTAGGAATAGGACTAAGATAGAGCAGCACCAGCAAGAAACTCCACCTAGCATGCGTGTGTCAAGTAATTATGTTTGGAGGATTGTGAGTGATCTGCAGTGGTGACTTGTGAGTATGTGCTTATTTATTCGTTATTGAGTATGAGTGCATATCCGTTTTGAAGCAAATCGTACCAGTAAGCGCGAGTCGATGATGGGTTGGACATTTTTAAGGTTTTAGTCCTGCAGTAATAGTGGTTATGGTGTGTTTCCTAACCCCTGTGCTTTATCAGAGCAAGTGTGAAGGATTATGTGAAGAGGAGTTTAAAGCCTACTTGGTAGCATGCAATATTGCTATTAGCCGACGGCCAGCCATGTCGGTGGGAAGCATGAGGCATGCATCTGGGGCTACCCCCAGCAGAAACAAATCCATTTAACCATAGCTGCCAAGTGAGCTTCCAAAAATATTCCCTATTTTTGCTTGGATACTTTTACATATTATTTCTTTGGCCCAATATATTTAAGTGGAAAGTTCAAATTAGGCCAACATATTGCCCCCAGTGATCCTTGTTTAGTGCACTGCTTCATTATCATGCCTTCTCTACAGTCTCTTCCTTAGCCTCCATTCCCCAACTACTTTTTTTAGGGCGAGCCTAGCATACAGCGCATGTCTTTTTTTTTTTTTGTACTCATACATACCACCAGTAGATGTTAACTCTAGATGAGCTTACTCCAGGCCACTGACACAAACCAACCTTTCCTGCCCTTATGTTTGTGGATAGCCGTTGGAGATTGCCCAGAGGTAGGTCAATTCCAATCCCAACTCCCATTCCCGATGTTACTTGCCACTTTGGGAGGATAGGACCATTTAACCTCTGGCATAATCATTGGACTTATGGATACCATTTCTCACACCATACATTTAGTGCAGACCAAAGTTTAATAGAGTTTACCGCACCACACAACAAGTCTAAGCGGCTTACTGCCATAATATTTCTTAAACAGTCTGAAAACTTTGGAGGGTTTTCCGATTTGCACTCCTTGCAAATCTCCCTCCTGGCAATAACAACTACGTAAAAAATAAACTGTGAAATGCAACTTTTTATATCGTAATCGCGTGGGAGACCAAATAAAGCTAATCTAGGACTATAAATTATTGATGTTGACAACACTTCTTCGAGAAACCCACACACCTGCCTCCAATAGTTAACTATTTCTGAGCATTCGACAAACATATGACCATCGTCTGCTGCTGGAAATTTGCACCTTGGGCATAGGTATTCTTCCGTTGCAATTTTCGAAAGTTTCGCATGTGTCCAATATGCCCTATATGACGTAAACAAGTGGTTTCTTCTCAAATTTGAGGGTTTTATGATTTTTTGAGACAGAGTAAAAGAGTCCGTCCAAACTTTTAGCAGGTCACCTTCAATCTGTACTGTGGAGTTATCCCATAGCATACAGCGCATGTCTTGCTGTTAAAGACCTATTCCGCTTACCACGATTTTACAGGGGGTTAATAGCCGGCCCTCTGCACACCATTGGTTGTCTTTATTGTCTAATTTGATTACTACTTGTTCAATCGTTTTTCTTGTCCAGGTCTGTCCATTTTGAGTTGGTCCTTCGCCTGGAACATAGCCTCTTTATAATCTCTTGGATCGGCTGGCTTCTATCTTGCCTCTACTCATTTCAAGGGAACTTTTTTCTTTGTTGTGGTTAAGCACTCCATGAGAGTGCATGTGTTTTCCAGCTCTATCCTTTTCTGTCTATTGTGGTCGCCTGCGCAGCTTGTTTCTCTATTGGGTACTTCCCTCGCAACCCCCTCATACTGTGTATTGTTCTCAGCCTCTCTCTAGCTTCCAGTGTTTCTGTTACTTTCATCTGTTTCTCGCTCTTTTGTGTGCTTCTCCACTTTTGTGTGCTTCTCCACTTTGCTACGTTATTCTCCCCATGTGTGCTTCTTCCCTCGTTGGATGCTCCTCCTCGCACCCACCTGCCAGTACACATTTATTCCTCTGTTACTCCTCCCATCCTGTGGTCCTTTGTTTTTCAAATTTACAGTTTCACATAATTATTTCTTTTTTTTAAAATGTTTTTAAATTTTCATATTCAAGTGGTGGCCGTTACTTTGGATCGGTAGATTAAAAGTTAAAGCAAATGCCACCCACTTCATTCTGCAGACACACATACATTGTGATGCATGCACTCACCAGTGGAACGTAGCGACCTCTAGCAGCCGTTGCATCATCACACCTTCTGAATTTTTTTGTTGATTGTGCTGCAGAGAGTTGTAGGGAAAAAGCCAGCCGTTATATCATCAAAATGCATTAACAAAGCCAATGTGGCCCATTGGCTTTGTCAGTGCTTATGTTACTGAGAGCGCCTGTCTTCACTTGTCTTTTTTATCCTCCTTCCTCTTGAGGTAACAAAGTACAAATAGCACAACAGCAGTGCTGGTAACGCCACATTTGTTAAAACAAATAATAATATACTACTACATCATAGTTTAGCAGGTTTCTCCCTGCCCCACCTCACCTCAAAGGTATTCAACCGATTTGCTGCCATTGCATTCAAGTATTCCATTCCTGCTAGCACCACGAAAAAACAACACACACACACACACACACACACGTCTTTCTCCCTCCTTTAAATATTTCTGCCTTTTTAGGTCGAGCAGACGTACTCTCAATGCGTGAGCATTGAGAGTGTCTGTCTCGACAACTATTGTTGCCGCTTTTTGGGAATGTAGACACCTATCTGGCACGAGCGTTTCCCTTGCAGTTTTCACCGCGGGAGCGCGCGCGTCTGCCCCGCGCATGCGCAGAGTAACTCACAGCCATTTATTTTTTTTTCCAGCCCCGAACCGAATCAGGTATCAGAGCGCTTTACATATAGGCAGCCCCCACCCCTCTGCATGCACGCACACACAGGCGAGCGCATGCACACACATACAGGCACACGGCACACAGACACTCGCTCACACACACACCCCTCTCCCCCACAGTCACACACACGCACTCCAAGACACATACACGCACGCACGCACACACACACACAGCCCGCCACTCTCGCGCGCGCGCGCACACATGCTCCCCCCTCGCCCCGCTCAGCAACCCACTCACCGGCTTCCTTCGTGCGGCGGCTCTCCTCAGCTGCAGGGCCCGGCAGCAGGACTCTTCTTCCCTCCTTCGCCACCGGGGCGCAGGGTAGGCTCCTGCCTGCTCCGGTGCTCCCCTCCAAACACGGCTCCAATCGCGGCTCTTCCGGTTGTCGCGCCGGCCTGCCTGACTTCCTGGTCGCAGGCCGGCAGAGTGACGGCGGTGATTTGCGGTACTTATTTATTTAGTTATTTATGCATTTTTATTAGCGCGGACTTTACCCGAAGGCGGTATTAATTTATTTATGTATTTATGCATTTTTTTTGTACTAATCAGTATGTATGGATCGTGACTTTAATTTTGTAAGATTCACCAGATAACAATGATGTGTCAGAGCGTTTGACTTTGACAATGCTTGTTTGTTTACTCACTGCCTCCTTCAGCAGCGCCTTGGTTTTGTCTGGGCTGATTCCTCGCCAGCTGTTCAGCATCCAGGCAGACATTTGGGGCAGACAGTCTCTAGCCAGCGAGGCCGGAGAAGCCATTAAGCGTAATTCTCTTAATTGGGTTTGTGCATGACACACAATGTGCACCTTTGCAACGGGTCCATTGAAACTGAATACATTCTAAAGCAATCCCGAGAAGACACAAAGTAACCCGCCATTATGAAGCAACCCCAAACCGGCTTAGAACTGTAAGGAGCCTTTCCATGCCCCCAGAGCGCTTAAACAATAATACATTGAATAATAAAAAAAATAACGCTGTATTCTTTGTCGGAACCAACAGTTCAGCCTAACAAAATTCCTACAAGATTGCAGACAGGCAGAAATACAGCTGTAGGTGGTTGGACAATTGCGCTAACTCCCTAGGGGGTACTTTGCATGCAACTTTATCTTGAAAACAAAACAGCAGCCACAGAGCTCCCAAGATTCCGAGTTTGTGATTTTATAATGGGATACACCAAACTACAGGTCCCAGAATGCAAAGCAATAACCTGGACTGCATGGGAATTCGAGAGTTGTGCATACATTCTCTGCCCCCCCCCCGCTCCCCATGTGCACCATATTGTTTGTGCATATTTAGAGCCAACAATCTTGACACAGCCTTGATTTTAGTTTTTCTCTAAGACCAGAACAGTATAGCTCACCACATGCAGTGAGTCATGTGTGACTGAGCAGAATCAGGTTTTTCGGCCAACAGCAGTGAGCACGGTGGGACTTTTGGGCCTATGGTTGTAAAGGGTATGTTAAACATGTGTAATACTGTTGACCGAAAAATAACAGTTCTGATATGATGCGTGTTTGTTTCTTATAATACCCCTAACTACAAGAAACACCAAGAATTGCGACGCAAACATCCAACAACATAGTTGCCAAGTTTCCTAGGTGTGACTAGTTACTTAAATACCAAGACACAAACCTCACATGAACAATGTGTTTCCAAAACGTTTCAGCAGTAATCCTGTTTTTATTTGGACAATGTCAGTCTGTGCCATTTAAATTTGAATGCTGTTTACTTTTTTAAGAATCAACAAACCTCACGTGAACGGTGCGGTCTCAAAACGCATTGGCGCTAATCGAGTTTCAGAAATTGTGAGGAACTTTATAGTTAATGCTGTGTCTGTTGATATATTTTGCTTTCTACATTTTAATTAGGTTCCCTGTTTTTTATATCCAGTATATAAGTATATTGCTCTCTCATTACACTGCCCCCTCACACACTGTGCCCCCTCACACACTGTGCCCCCTCACACAATGCCCACTTACACACTGCCCACTCACACACTGCCCACTCACTGCGCACTCACACATTGTGCACTCACACTAGTTTAGGCCACACACACACACTGTACCCTCACACACCCCGCACCCTCACACACTCTCATTACACTGCACCCTCACACACTGGGCACTGCCCCCTCAGACACTGCCCTCTCAGACACTGCCCCCACACACACTGTCCCTTCACACACTGTCCCTTCACACACTGTCCTTTCACACACTGTCCCTTCACACACTGCCCCCTCAGACACTGCCCCCTCAGACACTGCCCCCTCAGACACTGCCCCCTCAGACAACTACTCACATACTGCCCCCTCACGCACTGCCCCCTCACACAGACACAACCCCCCTACACACACACACACACACAACCACGCACGCAAACCCCGCCCACACACACGCAAAACCCCCCACACACGCAAAAACCCCCACACACATGCACACACACACACACAACCCCACACACACAACCCCACACACACACAACCCCACACACACACAACCCCACACACACACAACCCCACACACACACAACCCCACACACACACAACCCCACACACACACAACCCCACACACACACAACCCCACACACACACAAGCCCACACGCGCACACAACCCCACACGCGCACACAACCCCACACGCGCACACAACCCCACACACGCACACAACCCCACACACGCACACAACCCCACACACGCACACAACCCCACACACGCACACAACCCCACACACGCACACAACCCCACACACGCACACAACCCCACACACGCACACAACCCCACACACGCACACAACCCCACACACGCACACAACCCCACGCACGCACACAACCCCACGCACGCACACAACCCCACGCACGCACACAACCCCACGCACGCACACAACCCCACGCACGCACACAACCACGCGCGCACACAACCACACGCGCACACAACCACACGCGCACACAACCACACTCGCACACAACCACACTCGCACACAACCACACTCGCACACAACCACACTCGCACACAACCACACTCGCACACAACCACACTCGCACACAACCACACTCGCACACAACCACACTCGCACACAACCACACTCGCACACAACCACACTCGCACACAACCACACTCGCACACAACCACACTCGCACACAACCACACTCGCACACGCACACGCACACACCCACACACGCACACACCCACACACGCACACACGCACACACGCACACACACACAAACACACAAACACACACACACAAACACACACACACAACCACAACCAGACACAATCACACACCAGGATAGCAAAACATAGCATAGCAAAACAAAACATAGCATGGCATAACAAACATAGCATTGCATAACAAAACAAAACCTAGCATAACAAAGCATAGTTTAACAAAACACAACAAAACATAGAATAACAAAACATAGCATAGAATAACAAAGCATAGCATAGCAAAACATAATAAAACAGCACCACTCAGCACCACTCAGCACCACCACAGCATCACTCCGCACCACCACAGCATCACTCAGCACCACCACAGCATCACTCAGCACCACACTCGGCGCCACCCCAGCATCACTCGGCGCCACCCCAGCATCGCTCAGGGCCACCCCAGCATCACTCAGGGCCACCCCAGCATCACCCAGCGCCACCCCAGCGCCATTCAGCGCCACTCCAGCATCACCACATCATCACTCAGCGCTACCCCAGCATCACTCAGCACCTACACATTATCAATCAGCACCACCACAGCAGCACCCCCACACACCACCACAGCATCACTCAGCACCACTCGGCACCACCACATTATCACTCAGCACCATCACAGCACCACCACAGCACTACCACAGCACCACCACATTATCACTCAGCACCACCACGGCACCACTCTGCAGCACCACTCTGCAGCACCACAGCACCACTCTGCAGCACCACAGCACCACTCTGCAGCACCACACTGCAGCACCACAGCACCACTCTGCAGCACCACAGCATCACTCTGCAGCACCACAGCACCACTCTGCAGCACCACAGCATCACTCTGCAGCACCACAGCACCACTCTGCAGCACCACTCTGCAGCACCACAGCATCACTCTGCAGCACCACAGCATCACTCTGCAGCACCACAGCAGCATCACTCTGCAGCACCACAGCAGCATCACTCTGCAGCACCACAGCAGCATCACTCTGCAGCACCACAGCAGCATCACTCTGCAGCACCACAGCAGCATCACCCTGCAGCACCACAGCATCACCCTGCAGCACCACAGCATCACTCAGCGCCACTCCAGCACCACCACATTATCACTCAGCACCACCACAGCGCCACTCCAGCACCACTCGGCACCACCGCATTATCACTCAGCACCACCACAGCGCCACCACAGCACCACTCAGCGCCACCACAGCACCACTCAGCACCACCACAGCACCACTCAGCACCACTCAGCACCACCACAGCACCACTCAGCACCACTCAGCACCACCACAGCACCACCACAGCACCACCACAGCACCACCACATTATCACTCAGCACCACCACATTATCACTCAGCACCACCACATTATCACTCAGCACCACCACATTATCACTCAGCACCACCACATTATCACTCAGCACCACCACATTATCACTCAGCACCACCACATTATCACTCAGCACCACCACATTATCACTCAGCACCACCACATTATCACTCAGCACCACCACATTCTCACTCAGCACCACCACATTCTCACTCAGCACCACCACATTCTCACTCAGCACCACCACATTCTCACTCAGCACCACCACATTCTCACTCAGCACCACCACATTCTCACTCAGCACCACCACATTCTCACTCAGCACCACCACATTCTCACTCAGCACCACCACATTCTCACTCAGCACCACCACATTCTCACTCTGCAGCACCACATTCTCACTCTGCAGCACCACAGCATTACTCTGCAGCACCACAGCATCACTCAGCACCACTCCAGCACCACTCAGCACCACCACATTATCACTCCGCACCACCACAGCGCCACCACAGCGCCACCACAGCGCCACTCGGCACCACTCAGCACCACTCAGCCCCACCACAGCACCACTCAGCACCACCACATTATCGCTCCGCACCACCACATTATCGCTCCGCATCGCTCTGCAGCACCACAGCATCGCTCTGCAGCACCACAGCATCGCTCTGCAGCACCACAGCATCGCTCTGCAGCACCACAGCATCGCTCTGCAGCACCACAGCATCGCTCTGCAGCACCACAGCATCGCTCTGCAGCACCACAGCATCGCTCTGCAGCACCACTGCATCGCTCTGCAGCACCACTGCATCGCTCTGCAGCACCACTGCATCGCTCTGCAGCACCACTGCATCGCTCTGCAGTACCACAGCATCGCTCTGCAGCACCACAGCATCGCTCTGCAGCACCACAGCATCGCTCTGCAGCACCACAGCATCGCTCTGCAGCACCACAGCATCGCTCTGCAGCACCACAGCATCACTCAGCGCAACCCCAGCATCACTTAGCGCCACCACATCACCATCCGCGCCATCACAGCATCAATCTGTGCAACCATTTAACAACAACTGGTTCAAATATGTTCTCTCAATGTTTCACGCTTTAATACAAATGTCACAAAAAGATGGTAATATTTCACCTCTGTTCTTGGATTTTCATCACAATAAAATACACTGAACATAATCTTCACAAAAGTTATTTACAAAGTTTAAGCTATTTCCATTATAAATTACAATCACTTTTAAGTATTAATTATTTTAAAAAATTAAAAGCCATTGTTATTTGTAATATCAATACATCTAAGTCACGTAAATACAAAACATGTTGCGTTACAAATGCTATAGGTGTCACATTTGTGAAAGTTATAACTATTGGCATTGTAAATGACAAAGCTATTAATTTAGCTATTTTGAAAACCAACACATAAATAAAAGAATTGTCATTTACAAGACCAATAGCTCAAACTTTCATAATGCGAGACCTATTGCATTGCAAATGCTTGTTTAATAATCCACCTTTTCGTCTCCACTTAATGTCCTGAATACGCGCTTAAATGGATAACTTAACTACTGGTTTTTCAAGTCCCCATACTTCCCCTATTCCCCCTCCCACCCCAATTATCAACATGTTTTTTTGTCATGGCTTGGCTCCCCTCTTCTTGAGTTAACCCATTGCATGTTTTATGTTATATGTCACTAGTCGGGGATGATAAGAAAAAGACAACAAAAACGTATTAAATTTAAAAGCAATACCAATTCCGGGTGCATTAGTTCTAGCCTGTATGAAAGAATGGGACCACTAGCAGTCTGTAGAAAAGGCTGAAACATGTCAACACGAGAAAGGTTTAGGGCCTGTATACGTTGGACACAGCCCAAGTCTGTTGTTTTCATAGCAAGGACACACATTTGTAATGGAAGTCTTGGATGTCCCTAAGGTATTGTTTTTCCTTAAAAGACCCCGGTAGGAAAATATCATAAGTGCTCCCAGGAAGATGGTTGAGCCCATTCTGGTCTATAGAATAGAAACCATGGTTAGACACAAGGATGAAGCATGTCACTAACAGAGTGGATGGAGATCTTTAATAACAACAGATAAGGTTAGCCTTGGGTTACCTTCATTATATTTCACCTTCAGGCCATTAAAAAAATCCTCCCCAAAAAATCTTTGGATTATAGGTTGTAAGATACCCTTTAGTCTTTAATATATTGGTTAGAGAAGCTGGATCCTATATCTTGGAATAACTCCACCCTCACCCCCCCCCCCCCATCACCCCATATTCTATGTCATAAAATGTATTGATGTTTTTATTATTGGATTCAAATACCTTGGTATTCACAATCTGGAACTTCCAGTACTTTTTGTAGGACAATAACAAAGGTGTTGGGTTAATAGCAAATATTGTATGCAAAACACCATTAGTGGACTTGTGTACTGATAAAGCACTGTTGAAAATATATTCTGTGTAAAATTTGAAAGGAATTTGTGGGTCATTATGGCCTAATTATTTTATTTAGGAATACAGCACTAGATTTAGTAGAGAGTTTTATTATGGCTGAAAGGCATCCGTTTATATGTCTTTTCTTCAGCAAAGAGAATGTTCTTACAACACAACCTTTTTCCAATTTTTATTTCAGTTGTATACCAAACAGTTTTGTTGCTGGTATAGTGGAAAGAAGTTTTCAGAATGCTACGGCGGAAACCAACCCGTCTCGAGTTGAAGCTGGATGACATTGAAGAATTTGAGAGTATACGGAAAGATTTGGAGGTGAGAATACAGGGTTTCTGGGTTGGAGGCCATCTGGGAGTCAAATTGTTTTGAATTGATCCAGATCTGAATTTGCTCGGTACCCAAGAAAAGCTAGTGCTTTTGGATAGATAGTATATTTGGAGCTTAGCTAATAAACTGGTGCTTTTGGCAAGATGGCATTATTTGGCGCTTAGCCAAGTACCCTTGTCATTTGAGTAAGCAATTCATTTGTGCATGATTGCACAGAGGTGTTCATTACTTAAAACACAAGAGAATTACATGGTAAATTTGCTATGGGGATGCGATTAGTAACCTTTGGGGAATGCACAGTGGGCCTCTGAATTGAGTGAGATTAAACGGAAGACTCAAACTACACAGGTCTTTCCATAAAAATGGCTTGCTATCACATTCAGCTAAAGGAGATCAATTTCCACATACGTTCCTGGGCTCTACTAAATGGTTTGATGTATATGTTGCACTACTATCAAGCTTAGTAGGGACACACACAGGACTTGTGGCATATAATATTATCGTGGTGGTGAAGTGGGAAATGCCAGCCAACGGAGATTCTTTACCTGACACTGCAGAACACTTTCTAGAGATAACCTGGTAAAATGACTCAGCGGGCAGAAGATTTGCTGACCATAAGTTCAAAGTGCGATTCAGCCTCCTGACATTTTTTTTTGTTAAAGTGAGTAACTAGGCTTTTTGATTCAGGCACTTAAAGACAATTGAGATTGTGGTGCACACTAAGGAGACCATTACGATGGCGGGCGGACAAAGTCCGCACGCCACCGTAACGGTATGCGGGACCGTCCGCCAGGGGTCCGGTGGTCCCGCACCTGCAATTAGGATGCTACCGTGCCGGCGGTGGCATCCCCCGTTCCCAGCATTGTGGCAGGCGGTGCTCATAGCACCGCCTGCCACAATGCTGGGAATGCACGTTGCGCATTAGTATGCACAAGGTAACAGGCACCGCGCGGTGCCTGCCACCTTGTCCATGCCAATGCAGGGGTGTATCATAGGTACCCCCCATGTGCACCCCCCAACATCCTGGGGGCCCGCTATGGGCCCCCAACAGCGAAAACCGCATGCCTTTCCATGGCGGCAACGCCGCCATGGAAAGGCTGCTCTCCGCTGGCATCCTGATATGGTTGGCGGTGTCTTACAGACACTGCCACCATATTGTGGCAGTTTTCCGCCCGGTCGACATGTCGAATGGGGGACAAGTGGCGGGCGGTCCCGTCCGCCGCGGACCCCACAGCCATCCTAATGTTGCAGTGGGTCAATCATGGAGGGATGGCGGGCGGATCGCCCCCACCTGGCCGGCAGTGGCTACCGCTGGCCCTGCGGGGGCGATCCGCCCGCCATCCAAATAGGCCCCTAAGTGAGCACATCTCATTAGTATGCAAGTGTCAACCAGAGCACTCTGCAAAGAGATACAGGTTTGCACACAACCTTATTAAAGCGAGGAGTGATGTTGCCTTGCGCAGGACTCGTAGATACAAAGGGCCTGATTACAGGTTCAGTGGGTTGAGTATGGTGATACTGGGTGGCCAGAGTTATTGTCCCGCTAGTGAAAAATAACATCCAGACCAGGAATTACTGGGTTGTTTTTTGCATGTGGATTCCCACTTCAGAGAAGAATTACAATTAATTTGTAGTACACACTTCTTTATATGCAGCCTTAGAATCTAGTAAAGTGAAAAGGGCTGCAAAGGGTGTTGTCCATGTTAACCATCACAAGTTCTTTTCCGCTAGCTTTGTGATGAGCCCTAGACATTGAAAGACCTACTTAGAAAATCAGTGTTGATGCAGAAAAGCACTATACTCTTCTTTCTCTGCTTTTTGCTTCAAAGGGAGTATAGGAATACAACTTTACCTTTTTTCTCTTCTCTTCCACATAAATAAAAAAAAAAATTCTGTTCACAGTATGGGAGTGCAAAAGGTTTAATAAAAGTAGAGGACGCTCACGACAAGTAAATCATTTTCCATTTTGGACTTGCTACCATATTTTTAAGTGCTTAACTTTTATTTAAGTCTGTGTCTTTTTTCAAAGGTGAAGAACCAACTGGACATTGATGATAGCAAGTGTTATGCACTGTGTTAAACTGTATTCTGAGTCTGTAAACAACTCCACTTCATGAAGCTAGCTTTTACTGCTTTACCAGTGGTAAACGACCCCACCCAGGGAAGAGTCCACTAACCCCTGACTAGCCAAGAAAATAGTTCACAATCTGCCTTGAACAAAACAGTTAATTTAGAAGCATTTACCCAGCTTGAAATCTCACATTACTATGTTTCTTGTGGAGAAAATAGCTGATCAGCAAAAGAAAGCAGTAGTTGAAATCACAGCCAATTATGAATTTATTTATGGGCTTCATGTATAGAAAGCCAGAGAATCTGAAGGAACCCACAACATTGTATACAAATTGGCCTATAGCGTTTCAACGTTAATCCAGTCTTTCTGCCTATGGGGAGAGAGGCAATCTTCGATCAGGCTTCTCCGACAAGCTTGTGAGCTACTGGTAGCTTTCCACCTGCCTGTAATTAGCTCTCCTGTGTGCAGTCCATCTTTCTAAATTACTAACTTTTGCTTGATTGAATTACTATATGTATCAAAAATAAGAGCAATTAGAGTAACAAAAGTGTGTATTTTCAGAACATACTACTGTTTGGAGAAAAACGAAATATATTTGAGTTATATAAATCATTAGGCGCTGGGAGACACTTTACTATTATTACCTTGTTGCCAGGGGCATTGCAGCTTATCGTGTACTACCTACGTAGAGGCAGTCAAAATTGGCAAAGCCTTGTTAGGTCTCGCCTCTCAATGCGCATGCGCATTGAGCGAGACTATAGGCGCTTAAACAAGGTTTGCCTAGACTGGCGATTTGATGCTGGGCCCGTGCGCGTGCACATCATCAAATCGCCATCTGTTCCCCAGCAGCACTCCTCCCACTCCTTTGAAGTGAAGCTTAGCTTCACTTCAAAGGCCCCTGCTGCTTCACACTCGGCCGTGTCCCTCCCTCATCGCCGCTCTCCCCGCTCCGCCCCCTGCTGCGGCCGTGTCGCACTTCTCCTCCCCCCTCCCCACATTAATGCCCTCCGTCTTGTTTGTTGCAGTCTGTCTTCCTTTTGTCTCTCCCTATCCCTCTTACTTCACCTCTTTCTCTCCCCTTCCCTCTGCCTCGCCATCTCTTCCCTCCGTCTTGTTTGTTGCAGTCTGTCTTCCTTTTGTCTCTCCCTATCCCTCTTACTTCACCTCTTTCTCTCCCCTTCCCTCTGCCTCGCCATCTCTTCCCTCCGTCTTGTTTTTTTTTTACCCGCTCCGCCCCCTCCCCTGCCCGCCGTGTCGCATTTCTCCATAGACCCATCAAAGCAGAAAAAAACTTTCCCGATTTCAAGAGCATTTTCTAAAAGAGATCGCGTTTGGGGTTGATATGCAGCAGCTCAGCAACAACCCTGAAAACGGCATTATTACTAACTGCCTGGTCAGACCACCCTGCACTGAACTCCCAGAGACTTCATGAAATGTGAGGTCGGAGTAAAGATCTCACCGCCACTGTCGCAACGACCAGAGCAGGTTTAAGCATAAAAAAACGTTCCCGATTTCAACAACCCTGAAAACGGCATTATTACTAACTGCCTGGTCAGACCACCCTGCACTGAACTCCCAGAGACTTCATGAAATGTGAGGTCGGGGTAAAGATCGCACCGCCACTGTCGCAACGACCAGAGCAGGTTTAAGCAGAAAAAAACGTTCCCGATTTCAAGAGCATTTTCTAAAAGAGATCGGGTTCGGGGTTGATATGCAGCAGCTCAGTAACAACCCTGAAAACGGCATTATTACTAACTGCCTGGTCAGACCACCCTGCACTGAACTCCCAGAGACTTCATGAAATGTGAGGTCGGGGTAAAGATCTCACCGCCACTGTCGCAACGACCAGAGCAGGTTTAGCTAGCACATTTAATATTCTTCATAAATGTTAATTACATTTGACATTACACCAAATATAACGCCATGTTCACTCTGCGTGCAGTGTGATTGAGCACTGACCTTTGGTTATGTGTCACACCAATGCTGCACAGACCGTAAACTGTTGATGTTTCATAAGACCCAACGAATATATTAACAATTGCAGCAGCATCTTAAGCAGTTGAAATTCTCTCATGTTGAAAAGCCACAAATGATCTGCCAGAATGTGAAATGTTGCATCTGCTGGGTCGTTCTTCAGTGTTCATTCATGGCTGTGGAAGGATTTCTGTCCTGTGTTCCCTGTACTTGGCAGTATTTGTTGTTGAGCGCTGTATTTATTTGCCTTTAGTCACAGCTGATATCGTGCGGGGGAAAAAACGCGGATCCTGATAGTAGCTGATGTGTGCTGCACTGCGAAAGCATCTTCTACGTTTGTGTGGAAACTTGCCTGTAGTTGCAACGATTGTGACACCTGGGACCTACGTTTTTATTACCTCTGTTCCATTGAGAAAGAATCTGGGATGTCCTGTTGCCCAGCTAGCTGCACTTTAGTCCTAACATGTCTTGGTTATGATGGTTTTAACAAGCAAATTAATTCTGATGTGGATTTCATCTATTTATTTTGGTCTTTATTATGTTAAATCGTACGTATTTGATTATTGTACAGCTTTTTATTCTCTTTCTGTAAATGTATTTGTTGCAGAATATTTGTATAGTGTTATATATATATATATATATATATATATTTTTTTTTTAACGTCCTAAATTTGGCAAAATACAGAATAATTGACTGACCCCTATGCCTTAGTGGCAACGTTATTTGTCCTACGAATACAATCCACTAATTTCAAATTGGCAAGATATTGTCGCTGTATTAATTTTACTAGCAGTTTTTTCGGACAGCACCTACAGCACTGTCTGATTGCTAAATATTGCATCTGCTGGTGTCATACCACCAGCCTGGCTGGGGCGTCTGCTGTGGAATATGACCGAGCCAACATTCCTCTACCAGGCTTGGAACTCGTCCTCACTCGTACTCACACTACTTTATGACACACACACTGAGCCCACACACTACTTTAGGCCATACACACTGCGCCATCACACTACTATAGGCCACACACACACTGCGCCCTCTCACTACTTTAGCCCACACACACTGCACCCTCACACTACTTTAGGCCACACACACACTGCACCCTCTCACTACTTTAGCCCACACACACTCCACCCTCACACTACTTTAGGCCACACACACTGCGCTCTCACACACTGCGCCCACACCCTGCACCCTCACACACCCTGCACCCTCACACACCCTGCACCCTCACACACCCTGCACCCTCACACACCCTGCACCCTCACACACCCTGCACCCTCACACATACTACACCCTCACACACACTACACCCTCACACACTCAGTGTCACATAATTACATGCCACACAATTACACTCTACTGAATACAACATACACTCCACACAATACCACTCAGTGCCACATAATTAAATGCGACATAATTACACTGCGCTCAATGCAACATACACTCCGAATACCACTCAGTGCCACATAATTACACACAACATAATTACACTCTACTAAATGCAACACACTCCACACAATACCACATATTTATATGCTACATAATTACAATGCAACATACACTCCAAACAATACCACTCAGTGCCACATAATTAAATGCTACATAATTACACTGCGCTCAACGCAAAATACCCTCCAAATAGCACTCAGTGCCACATAATTACACGCCACATAATTACACTCTACTAAATGCAACACACACTCCACACAATACCACATATTTATATGCTACATAATTACAATGCAACATACACTCCAAACAATACCACTCAGTGCCACATAATTAAATGCTACATAATTACACTGCGCTCAACGCAAAATACCCTCCAAATAGCACTCAGTGCCACATAATTTCACGCCACATAATTACACTGCACTCAATGCAACATACACTACAACACCCACTCAGTACAACATTTTATGCTACGTATTTACACTGCGCTCAACGCAACATACACTCAAAATACCACTCACTACCACATAATTACACACCACATAATTACACTGCACTCAATGCAACATACACTCCAAATACCAGTCAGTGTCACATAATTACATGCCACATAATTACCCTACACTCAATGCAACATACACTCCAAATACCACTCTGTGCCACATATTTATATGCTACATATTTACACTGCGCTCAACGCAACATACACTCCTAATACCACTCAGTGCCTCATAACTACACACCACATAATTACACTATCACCCTCACTCTATCTATCTATTGCCATCACTCTATCTACCGCCCTCACTATACCACTCTACCACCCTCACTCTACCTCCATCACTCGAACACCCTCACTATACCCAGTTCTCAGCAAAAATGCAATGTATCAATGTTTAAAGCTTTATTACAAAAGTAAAAAAAAAGATTACACTTTTAATCTTGATTTTTAAAAAATATAACATACGCAACACATAATCTTCTCACAATTTTTTTCTTTTTTAAATGTAGTGCCATTATACATTACAAAAATTATTATGTAATTAATAGTTACATATAAAATGTATAAGCCATTAAGATTTGTCATATCAATACATGTAAGACGGGAATACTAAACATCTAGCTTTAATAATGCTATAGGTGTCACATTTGCAAATTCTATAAATATTGGCATTTACAATAACAAAATTAATACATTTGCTATTATTAAAACATAAACATACCTTAAAAAATTATTACATTTACAAGACCAATAGCTCCAACTTTTCTAATGCGAGACCTATTGCATTTCCAATGCTTGTTTTAGATTACTGTGGGCAACCCTGCCTGATGCACTGAGGTGATCATTGCGAGTAATCTTGCATATGGTGGCCACTAATGTAATCTTTTCAGATGTGGACACTATTGCAGCACTAACCATATTAATAGCTTGTGATGACTGTAATTGAACATAATTATCTCCTATTACAGACAAGATTGGAGACCCTTGTTTTAGACCTCAAATGCCTCTCACTACCATGATTCTTTGAAATCCACTCTCACCTTTCTACCTATGTTGAAGGCAAGCATCTCGCACCTTTAAAGACTCTAGCTAGCTCTAGTAGCCTGGGGAGAAGGTTGCTATGTTTTGGCCAAATGCTGCACAGATCTAGTAATAATATCCTGGTGGTAATTGCAGTTAAATATCAAGCTTGCCTAGATACCGTTCCGTAGTCTGCCTCCCAACTGAGAAGTGTAAAGTGTTTTATGTTTTTGGTAAAGAATAGTTTGATATGGGGCTTGGCTTATTTAAAGGTACCCAGGCTGCTTGAATGAGGCAGTTTGTGATGAGCATATTGGTTGTTAACGGATGATTTAGATTGTTTACAGTTATAAATGCAAAGGTCAGTTATAAATGCAAAGGTTATTGCATCTAGCGAAATGTTTATGTGGTAGTGGAGATTTTCCTTCAGAGGGTTATAGGTAGTTAGTATGAGGTTCCCTCACTTATCTGCTTTCTGTTTCCTTTTGTGAGCTGCTTCAATGAGGGCTTGTTTAACCGTGAATTGATTTTGGCGGTGAGGCTATACTGTTGTGTAATGTGCAACATCCGCAATCTGTGTGTAGTGATGCAGAATATGCACAGTGCTTATTTTGATAAGGGCGGAAGTTAACAAAAGATGTGTTTTAAGTAGTCCTCCTTGGTCAATAATTCAAGAAGTTGCATTTGAGTATTCTTAACTTGTACTATTATTTTCTTAAATGGCTTAGTATAATAACATTTCATAAACTCTTTGCACTGGGAACTATTTACCTTGCATTTTCTCCGTACTCGCGTTGTGTTTAACCGCATGCGTGCGGCTGCGATTTTCGCGCTGTGCGGCTTTTTTACAAAAGCCGCATTACACGACGAGCTGAGCTCGTCATGAGCATGCGAGCGCCGCAACTCATGACGAGCTCAGCTCCTCATGCACATGGAAGGGGTTAAAAAATGGGCTTGCTTTATTAGGGCAGTCTGAAACCTTCCTTTTTAGGTTTCGCTTGCACAGCGTATGCGCTGTTCTTAAGAAATCTATTGTTTTTAATATAAACTTAAAAGGGACTTGCATCCCTCCTCCTCTCTTTCCTGGATTCTCATTGGTTCTTGCCACTTACCCTTCCTCCATTTCTATTGGCTGTAGCATAATTTCCTGCATTTACCCAGGCTTGTTCTACATCTGCTTCTCTAATCAGTTTCCCACTTCCGAAGTACTGTTAACATCTGCTTTGGTGGAACTATATTTTCATAAAGTTTTGCCTTTAACTCTTGCAGGATATTTATATAACAATTTATCACCTGGAGAGATTAAGTGATTTGCATAGAATCCCAGGATGTAGCGCGGCGGTGCCGAGACACGAACCAGGATCCCCAGCTATCAAGTCAGGAGATCTGGCCGCTGCACCACATCCTCTCCACGCCTGTGTTATCTGTCGGGGAACTCTTACTTTCTGGCAGATGACGATTGATGAAAACTGCTCTTTATTCATTAGAGGCGTAACCGATGCATTACCAATGCTTGTTAATAGTTTAACCATTCTGTATTTTGCTATCTAAATGTTGTGTGTGAATGACGTTGTTTTGGGATAAGCTAAAAAGTGAATAAAAATATTGTTTTTATGATGATTCGTATGACAACTTGACTGTCCAATATGTTAATCCCGGCTGTACCTCAAGTGTTTTTTCTCCCCAAACATTGCCATTTAGAAACATGCCTTTCTATATTTCTGAAAGTATTAACAATCATTCTGTTTTTCTTCATCTTCAGAGTCGCAAGAAGCAAGGGGAGGATGCACACCTAGTCAGCAGTACAGATGGAGCTATAGGGATCAGCAGTGACCACAAAAGCAGGGAGCAGATGATACATGACAGAATTGGCTACAAGCCGCAGCCAAAACCTACCAATAATCCAACACAGTTTGGAAATTTTGAATTTTAGAGACCTGCCAGGAATTGTTATGTACGTGCATTGCAAGAAAGGTGCTGACCCAGGCTGGACCATGAAGAGCTACGCACATATATTCCATTGTGTTGGAAGAAGCTATGCTGGAAAACTGATAACCTGAGCCACATTGTGGAACCTGCAGGAGTGTGGGCTACGTGACAGAGCGACTCGCAAATGATTGACACTTCTGAGTTGCAACTTGTTTACATGATGCAGATAGAGCTATTTTAATTTGATAAATTTTAGGTTTTCTAATAAATTCCGGTCTGCTGAGCCGTATCTACCATCGTACCTTTTCCCTTATTGCTTCATAGGTGCACTGTGAATGAGACGCCCAAGGATAATTTATGGAACAAAGTTTCTGTAGTGACATGGAACCTTGTGCTCAAAGCAAAACGTGGTTAGCCTAGGTTGCAGAGAAAATTAGTGTGATCACGCCTTTTTCCTCTCTTCTTTATGTTCTGCAGATTACTGCACTTGATATCCTACTTTCTGAGTGACATCTCTTTTCTGAGTGTGCGCTCATGCCAAAGGTAGAGGACCCGGCATCACAAATCCCCTTTGTGGGATTGCATTTGTTTTTAATGCAGAAGAGATTACAAAGGTTTCCTACAGTATACTGCTACACTTGACCCACTCAATAGTAAGATACCCAGGATATGAGGCAGGTCAGTTGCTATATCCTATGTTTTTTAACTGGATAAAATGAGTGAATTATATATCACGTTTTGTAAGATGTTTCAGTTTGAGGGATACTCCTGTTTGTTACTTGGAGAATCTCGGGTTTCACACGCTGTGTTTCTGTCCATGCAGCTTGGTAGACAAACTAAACATTTGTGGAAGCTTAGTAATTCACGCAGCACATTTGGTTTCTCTGCTACACTATGGTAAGGGCTGAGTAGCTCCCGTCATCTGAAGGAAGAGAAGCTGTGTCATTTAGATCTTGGGCCATTTCTAAGCAAATATTTTTTGTTGTGTATGTACCCTACGAAGATTGTTGTGTAGTCGTAAAAGTCCCTTTCACCAGGAATAGTCCACAAATTCAGCTCATTACATAAATGTTCACAAGCACTTAAGGTTATTTGCAAAGCGGTAAAACATGGCATTAAGTTGCCACAAGGGGCCAAATGTGTATGATCAAGCCAGCACAGGTGCAGCTTATTACTTTCTTCTAAATTGCTAGTGAGCTTCTGATTTAAGAAGGGATACTGGCAGGGAATACATGTGGGATGTTATGAAAAGCAAATATAAGCTTTTAGAAGAAGCATTCATTGGAATTCTCTCAGTAAGGAGTAAAGTGATCATGCTCTCTACGAAGGTGGGGGACTACCTTCTGTGCACTCTCAGGACCGCCAAGTTGAGACCAAAGTGAGTTACAAAGGTGTTGACTGCACTTAGAATGGTGATCTTCAGGATGATTGGAAAGAAATACATTTGCCAACACCAAAGCATGCTTATGTATTTTTTTGGTGCGATAGTGCAAGCCAAGAGGCTACATTGGCAAAAGAGTGCCAGGCTCCCCAAAGTTACTCTTAAAAATGAGGTTTGAGGTCACAGATGGAAGTCTACTAATGCAGAAGAAGAAGACATTTTTTTCATGTGGCGATTATCGGCCCGGGTTCAACTCTGTATGTAACAAGACCAGTATTATGGCACTAGTGTTAACCAACTTCTCACTTATTAGTGAGGGTCCCACCCAGTGCTTAATTTGAACCTGCGGTTTCCTGTGCTCGGCGCTGGGACTTAATTGCCAAGACTAGTGTTTATGACAGTCTTCCACAAGGTTACGCTGTCTGGATAATTTAGAGATGACCACAACAACAGGAAATAATTAATTCAATGTGCATTAAAACTGCTATTACTTGAGACCCAAGCCATTTTTATATCTTTGGGGGCCTGGAATAGTCCGAATTGTCTTACTTTTAGGAGTGTGATGGTTAGTAGTTGTGTTGTTCCTATCAATGCCAGCACTGGAATGGGCAATGTGTGGTGCAAGCTGCAGTGGCTTCCTGAGGAGAGCCCTTGTATTTATTTACTTTGTAAATTAAGTACTGGCCCTACCTAGGAGTTGACTTGCATACCTTGGGAACATGCCATTATTTGCCACCATTTCATCATCGCCATTTTGTTGAAGGTGCCATATCTTTGTACACCATCTCATTGCTTGTCAATTGATCATGGCATGCATAAAAAATATATACATACATGGAAGTAATATACTAATAAAACCGTAGATTGTACAAACATGGTTAGTTGTGTGGTTAGCGGGAAAACAATATTATGTAATTAAATATATTAATGTAACTACCATAACTGTTCATTAAATAATGGTTATTTCCGTTAATAGTAAAATTATAATAAAGTTGGGGCAAGGTACAAGTAGTAAAGCAGTTTCATTTATTATTTATTAGTTAGATAAAATAGAATAATTAACATTAAAGTTACAGAATTAAAAACTGTTAAATAATAATGACAATAATTTAACATTAACCCCTTCGCTGTGGCGGCAATTCCGCCGCAGCCCTAGGGGCGAGGGGGGCCGCGCGGCGCTCCCGTACGGGCCTCGGGTGGGCTGTGCTTGAGACGGAGCGGTTCCGTCATAGCCCCGCCCGCTCAATAGAATGCGCTGCACAGGCGCGGCGGCCAGGCCGTGACGGAACCGCTCCGTCACCAGCACAGCCCACCCGATGCTCGCGACGGAGCGGTTCCGTTACGAGCATGGGAGGGGTTAAAACAACATCTTAAAGTTAATACAAAAGGCCAAAAAAATACATTTGTTCAATTAATCTGCACTACCATGATAAAAATATTAAATTAAGGTAAGGGTTTCAGTTTAGGTTAGAAAAGGGGTTTCTTTCAGGCTGCTTTTAATATTTTTTAACCAATAAAGTAAGGGATAAGGAAATATTAGAAACAGGAAAGGAGTATGATGCAGATGTTAGAGTAAGGAAAATGTCGTCAAGGAAAGGGCAGAAGAAGCAAAACCTGGGCAGAAGGAGATGAAACAGCAGGCAAAGAAATGGCATGCACCCCATATACTCCCCTCTCTCTCCCACTTCAAAATCCTTACTTGTCTGAATCTATCTGTCTTTATAAAGTTTCAAACTGATGTCCAACTAAACTCTTTGGGTGCGCAGTGACCAAACAGATACAGGCCGTTGTGTAGGAAAATTATTCCCTACATCCTTTCTAAGTGGAAATGGACCAGGACAGTGTGTACTAGTTTTTTTTGGAAGGCAAATAATGTAAAGCAGCACACAGTGGTGTCACTAGATTGATTCAATGTGTTGTATTTCTTGAGCATTCCTGTTTTGAGTTTTGGCTAGATTATATTTAAACTCTCATCCCAGTGAGAGCTAACGTTCTTGCTTGTACAAGCCTAGGTGGGTCTGCTAGAAGACTTGTAAGTAGTTTCAAAATCCTACTGCATGTGGTTTTCTATTTTGAATGCTGCTTTAATTAGTATGTAGGACTACTAAGATCGTGCTGTTTTTACCTATTTCACCATCTGATGGTATTTGGTCACTTTCCATTATATTCTACCAGACTTTATGGGTGCACTTATGGTTAGTGAAAAGAGCAGGGCAATGTCCACTGAATGTGAAAGTTCTCTTCTCTCATGACTTCTATTGCCAACTCCTGCAGACATTGCAAATACATTATTTGTGGGACTAGGGATAAGGCTTAGCCTTCGGGTATACTGCAGTTCATAGAGGAGCATGGATCTAGATGTTGCCTCACTGAAGTGGTTATTTAAACAAGAACATTCTTGAACCATCTACTAGTCCCATATCCTTCCATTGCTTTTCCAGCAAAATATTGTGGTTGACGGTGATCCAGCGGAAGCGGTGTAAATGTTTGTGGGCACCCACCACACCATAAACACTAACCTCTGAAATATGATTCACAACAATTCAGAGGTTGGGCCCATAGAAACTCTACAACGACTTGCAATTCATGAGGTCCTTCGATAGATCTTGGCAATAGCTAATAGGGACTCCGATAATTAGAGACAGAACCCATTTCTTCATGAGAACCTGTAAAGAAGTGCCGATCTAACACCAAGAAATCAATAACCATAACTTGTCAATGATATTAATCAATAAGTAAACAAACTCAGTATATTTATCAAAGCACTTTTATCTAAGCATCAATATGAATTGTCAAACACAATAACACATTAGAACTTTTAGTACATGGATTTCATTTCAAATACAAGTAAATCACATTATAATCACAATTTCAAGCAATAATACATCATAAATCAAATACTGGCACGTGAAGAGAGAAAGAGAAATAACATACATTACAATTCAGTATGCAATTTCAGGAATAATACGAACCAAAGTTCAGTCGAAGAATATTAGAACCGAGATGCAGGATGAACTAATGCACAGTCTACAGTACTCTGTATAGTCAACCCTTCAGCCGAAAGGTATAGCCTGCTCAACTTCATCAACCAAGGAAGTGCACGGGGAAATCAGGAGAGTTCAGTGCAGGATAGTCAGAGTTTGGACCAACAGCATATTAAGCCCAAAAATTGCAAGGAAAACAACCGCTGTACGTACCTTTCCCACGAAGTCTTTATACCTCGAAAATGTTCACAACTCCAGCCCACAAATGTAACTTCTTGTACACTTTTCATAATTCTATTGGTTGAGATCCATAGTATGATCATTCTTCATTCCAAATCATCCGGAACTTACACATAATACCTTTGTTCTCTGTTCGTCAGTTTCTAAGAATAAACAATATCTAATTTCACCCCAGAAGTAGGAAATACATTTGCAACTCAATATGTCTACACTCTTGCTTCCGAGTTGGCTTGCAACAAAGTTGACGCAATTATTCATAGAGAGAGAATATTCAGACTGTCAGAAAGAACCTTCAGTCTTTATACTTGTAACTAAAACAAGTTATGTCCGCATTTTTCTATTTCGAATAGATGTCGAAGGATAAAATACATTTCTCTAAGGCCTGCACTGAAAAAAACATAATACATTTTGAGGCCTACATGGAATATCAAAGAAAGTGTTAATGTTAAAACACTTGAAGAAAAACATAAACGCATAAGAATTTAATATACTATTGTTACACTATTTTCATAAGCATTGTCTAATCTTATTTCATTAATAAACAAAACAATTTATTTTTCTCAGTTTCAGATCTACATTTTAAGACAATATAGCAAACTCATTTCAGTTGAGAAATCTTTTCAAATTATATTTGCTATATATTACCGCTGCATTATTATTTTACACATTATCATGACGTATTAGTAGTTTCTTTCTCTCTCTTGTAAATCTCTCCGCTTCACCAGTTTGCGACCCTTCTGCATGCTTTTACGATGCAGTTTCAGAACTTCCAGTGTATAACAAAAGACAATGTTAGTCATGTCTTTTAGGTCTCGCTGAGCCAGTGCAAGCGCTGCTCTGCGAGAAATTTAGTAAACAGGCTTTTAAAAGTGCTACCAGAGGCTTTTCTTGGCCTCAAGCTTGCGCCATGTGGCTTTCTGTCAAGGCTCATTAAGCCTTGCGTGCCTCTCTCCACGCTTCAATTCCCACCCCCCCCACCACAGATCGCGTCACTCTGCTGGCCTCCACTACCCCCCCCCCCTCCCGCCTCTCTATACTGAGCGCGAGGCGCACGCGCGGCCAATGATTGTTTCCTCATTATCAATGGGCTTTTTACAACTCCACGTTTAGTGAGAACTGTGCCCAGATGAACTCCAAGGCAATCCAGGGATGCAAATCCAAACTCTACATCGCTACAACTACTGATAAAATATGAATATTCCTGTTTTCGTTCATTACATTCGCTCCTACCTCTAGCATTCATGCAGTCAGCAGCCCTTCCTGTGGTTAAAAATATTTTCTTTATTGTTGTGTGCGCCTCTACTCTGTTTCTAGCGCTGAAAGGCAGCATGAAGCACTACAAAACACACAACCGTAAAATAAGAACCCACAGTAACTCGATGTGTTCAAATAATTCTGTACAAACTGTGGCAACTTTGCTTACATCGGGGTATTTGTTGCTTATGGTGTTTTTGCCACTTCGTGCCTCTGTTCTTACGAAGCCCAGCTCACTTTTACCTGTTTTTTTTCACATTAAAATGTTTGTCGTGGGTGTGAGGTTTGGGTGTGAAAAGGGAATGGGGGCTGACAAGACGCAACCTACCTGTGCAGCACAGGTCAGGGGAAAGGGGGTAAATTGGTAAGGTCCCTTAGACGCATGCACGGTATGTGTTTTTTAAGACACACATTTATTTAGATTCGCCCAGTAATGTAAATCGGCAGGCAGGCAGGCACGTTCACAGAGAGTAAAGACATGCACTTACACTAACAATCTCCCATTAAGTCCACACACGTACAGCATAGCTAAATTATGAGTATGGAACCAGTAAATTTAAATTGAATCCCTGCGTTCATGCTAGACCAAACTGTGATCCTTTGCAAACCAGTGTATCTGTACCGCCTTCTTTCCCTAAAAGGTAAAGTATGCGGAAGTGTAACGTGTTCTTCAACTCTGCATTTGGGACATTTTAATACATGTTATTGTATTTTTAAAAACATGAATGGTGAATGTTCGAATGCTAATTTAATTGTGTATTTTGTATTATTATTATTGTGCAGTAAGGTTTTGTTAAACCAAATGATAAGAAGAGCTCTCAGATAGACAATTCAAATCTGCACAAACTGAAACAAAGACATAAGTGCACGCATAAACACCAAGCGACACACAGGCATCATTTCCCACAGATGTTCACAGGTAATGCCACACAGAGGCCCAGATGCATATCAATGGAAACACCCTAGTATGACAACCAACCACCCACGCCAATAACATAACCACTCACGGATGAACACTGCCACCCCAAGAGCACTTGCCCCCCAAACCAAGTCATGAAACTAGGCAGAACTTGGTTGTGCGTTGCAAACTCACGTCTCTGACGTCAGCGGTCTAAAAACACACACACACACACACAACGAAAGCAACGCATCACTTAAATTGCATTACAAATATTTGCATAATTGTTCGATAGGCAATATAAGTTCCTGCAGCCCTTGCTGCAGAGAGGGGGAGTCCTAGTGGATGCTGAGGGCACACAGGAGGCAGGCAAGCAGCATTGGAACTCGGGCACCCAGAAGAGCAAAAGGATCGCCTCTCAGCACCTGCAACACAAAAGGATCGCCTCTCAGCACCTGCAACACACACAGCCACTGAGAGCCGCAAACGCCACTGTAAAAGGCAGATACTGCACACTGTCTGTTCTGTGTGTGATTGTTAACTCATCTCGCAGCGCTCGAGGTAACGGTGCTTGCTCTGTTATCAGTCTGTTCTTCTTTAAGTGTTACAAAACAAAAGCACAGGTGCACCACTTCACAAACTATCAAAGCTGTATCAAACACTTGTTAGATTAGAAAAGAATAAACGGCCCGATCAATCTCCTTAAACACACGTATCCACTCCCTCCAGTACGTATAGCACCTGTTCAGGTCACTAGACCAGGTGCTATACGTACTGGAGGGAGTGGATACGTGTGTTTAAGGAGACTGATCGGGCCGTTTATTCTTTTCTTGCGAGCCGGTGACTGACAGGAGAGGGATACTACTATAAATGTTATGATGCAATGAGTACCGTCTTATATCATAGGACCTAGAGGCATACCACGGATTGGCACGACTTTGCCCCATCGAACGGAATTACAGATATTATGACCAACTGGGCTTAGTTGGTGCCCAACTTGTATCCCTCTTCACATCCTGATCAAGTCTGCAATCATCTAAGACTTCAAAGTTGTTATTTTTCCTGAGGGATCACGCTGATTTTAGCACATACATCCCTGTCGCACATGGATTCCAGGGTGCTGATTTGCATCTAGTTCTACCTCGTTGCTCTTATACGAGCTGCTTTTTCATTTTGGACGACACGCATCATTTGGCCCTGAAGAAGTCCCGGGAGGGACGAAACACGTTGGCTGTTCTTTCTTACTCATTGGAATAAAAAAAGATTATAAACACTGGACGCCATATTTTGTTATCATTTCAACAAGTGTTTGATACAGCTTTGATAGTTTGTGAAGTGGTGCACCTGTGCTTTTGTTTTGTATTATGCTGAGTTCCCTTTGAACTAGCACTGTGATGGTGGGTGCTCATCGGTGTGCACACAAGTCCCCATTTCTATACTAAAGGGACAACTACGTTTTTGGCTATTTTGGTTAGGTGCTTCACCAATGAAGGTTCCACTATCATACTTTTTTTAATTCTTCTTTGTGTTTGTTAACTCTGTCTGTTCTTGTGTGTGTTTGTTAGAACTTCCCGGTGAAGTATGCTTGCTTTATATGTCTGTTCTTTTTCTGTGTTTGTTACCTCTGTCTGTTCCTGTGTGTTTGTTACCTTTGTCTGTTCCTGTGTGTTTGTTAGAACTGCTCGGGTGAGCTGTGCTTGCTCTATCTGTGTGTTTGTGTTAGCACTGTTCGGGTGAACAGTGTCCACTTCGCTATTAATCTGCTTTTGTGTGTGATTTGCAGCCCCACTCAGGTTGTTTGTGCCTGTTCCGCTTTATGCATGTTCTGTCTTTGTTTGTTAGCTCTGTCTGTTCTTCTGTGTGTGATGTGCAGCCCCACTCAGGTGGTTCGTGCCTGATCCGCTTTATGCCTGTTCTGTCCGTGCTTGTTAGCTCAGTTCATCTGTGTGTGATGTGCAGCCCTGCTCAGGTGGACCGTGCCTGCTCTGCTATTTTCCTGTTTTGCCTGTGTTTGTTAGCTCTGTCTGTTCTTCTGTGTGCGATTTGCAGCCCTGCTCAGGTGGACCATGCCTGCTCTATTTGCCTGTTCTGTTCGTGTTTGTTAGCTCTGTCTGTTCTTTTCTGTGGGTTGTGTAGCCCTGCCCAGGCTGACAGTACGTGCTCTGCTCTATGCCTGTTCTTTCCGTGTTTGTTAGCTCTGTCTGTCTGTTCTTCTGTGTGTGATTTACAGCACTGCTCAAGTGGACAGTGCCAGCTCTGCTCTATGCCTGTTCCGTCCGTCTTTTTAGCTCTGTATGTTCTTCTGTGTGGGATTTGCAGCCTGTTCTGCTCTATGCCTGTTCTGTCCGTGTCTTGCGTGGGTGCACCATGCCTGCTCTGCTCTATGCCTGTTCTGTCCTAGTCTCGCGTGGGTGGACCGTGCCTGCTCTGCGTTCCCATGCGCTCTGCTTCGGACCTCTCGCTCCACTCGAAGGGAAGTAAAGTTTTAGTCTTAGAGTGATGAGGACAGTCAAGTTCTGTGTTAAGTAGTTTCAAGAAGAAAACAAAAGCGCCGGCCATAACTGACACCACACACACCTCTCTTTTCCAGTCAAGACTCGTGTCAAGAAACTCACTGGGGCAAGAGGGGATTAGGCCGCAGGGGTTCTGACGGGGGTCTCGGGCAATCAGTGCTCCTTGTAAGCTTACTGCAGCCATCAGGTTTTTACGTCTCGCTGAGCTAGCGCATGCGCTCCTCTGCGAGAAATTTAGTAAACAGGCTTTTAAAAGTGGTACCAGAGCCTTCTCCTGGCCTCAAGCTTGCGTTCACATGCGCAGCCGCAATGTGGGTTTCTGTCAAGGCTCATTAAGCCTTGCGTGCCTCTCTCCGCACTTCAATTCCCTCCCCCACCACAGATCGCGTCACTCTGCTAGCCTCCACTACCACCCCACCCCGCCTCTCTATACTGAGCGCGAGGGGCGCGTGCGGCCAATGCCTGTTTCCTCATTATCAATGGGCTTTTTACGACTCCTGGTTTAGTGAGGACTGTCCCCAGATGAACTCCAAGCCAATCCAGGGATGCAAATCCAAACTCTACATCGCTGAGCACTGACCGAAAACGCATAAGTTCTGCCCTTAGTCGAAGTAAGTGTACAGACTTACTTCTGCTATGGACACCATTCCCCAAACCATCTTCCTCGGCATTCTCAGGTAAGTTGAAGAAAAAGAAAAGCAAGAAAAAACTAAGTGCGATTCTTCCCGTGCTGGCACTCTAACCACAGAGAAGTCGCGCAGGGAAAAAGTTTCTCTAAAAGGAAGCCGCATTCGTCAGGACCGCGGACTCACGCATACCTCCCCACCCCTCACCCATAGCCCCAATTCACACCTCCATAGCTACTCACCATGGCTATTTACCGTAAGATTTGAAGAGTGGGTCGCATTCATTTAGATGGGTCTAGGGTGCTATCGGGTTACCAGGTGGGGCCTTTTTTTGTTGTTACTTGTTTGCCATGGACCGGTCCTAATGTAGCTCGTCTGTTTCTGAGAAGTAGACCAGAAAGTGGCCACCACCATCCAATGGCAGCAGTGGAGATGCACAAATATGGCCCTCATGAGGGTCTGGTTAGGAAAAAGGGGCATTGTACCCCGGTCATTTTAGCAGGGCCAGGAGGAGTAAAGGAATGCATGGGGTGCAATTGGTGGAAGAGTATATTGTTTTCTCAGTGCACAGGCGTGGCACCAATGGAGTCACGTGAGCGAGCCGGCTGTGGTGTTTAGATGGCTAACCGAATTACTCGCCATCTTAAAAGGGAGAATTACTTTATTTTGCTGCAATCAGGAACTTCCCAACTGCTAATGGAACGGCATTAAAGATAAAAAATAAAATATATACACGTAAATTACATCAAATCTGACGCTGGCAAATTTGCTATAATATGGAGCCGAGGCTTCAATTTCTTGTGAGATTAATGCCCGTGCGAGAGGGAGTGGATAACCGTGTTATGTATTACCGGTATGGTTTTTGGGTAATCGTAACAATTAGTGAGGGGCTCGGTGGGCCAGGAGGCCAGTGTGCTTGCTCTAAGGCATCACAGTAAACATACTGTTTAGCCAAACACACTGTGTAGAAAAAATTAAATAATTAAAAAACCATCGAGCCTGGTTCCTCAGTTTCAAAGTCTGCAGCTCTAGATGATTTACCACATCCTCTCTCTGCATCAACTGGGATTTTTTTAATCACCCTCGCCATGAAGCTGCCTTCACCTCCCACTCACCTCTCCCCAATCCCTGTTTCCTTTTCCACCCTGTCCCTATTCCACCTTCCCTCGTATCTGTTTTTTTCTCCCCTGCTCCCACTTGTGCCCTTTTCTTATTATTTGGGTTAAGAGTTTTTTTTTATAGCACCTATCCTGCTTTTCAGACACACCATAGCGCTCTACTTTCGATTTTAATACCATTGTATGGGATTGAAAATTATGTATGCTATGCCAGCTGTTAAGTTTGCTCTGATCCTTTTTATACTAGATTAAAATGCAAAGAAGGCATATATATGGGGCCAAGGGCAAATATGTTAGGGTGCTTTGTCACAAAATAACTTATAAAGTCATTTATGTTATGCTTTTGACACCTTCAGAACACGTAAGTGGGAAGTAAATCAGTTTTGACAGTGCCTGTACTGAAGCGATGTACAGCAAATGTTACGAAGGCTTTTTAATGCTTCGTACGGGATATAATCATCAAGATATTTGTGTAGAGTAAAAGAAAAATACTTCGCTTTAGTATGCAACTTGCGAATGTTCTGAATTTGTACTGCCGGGGCAGAAACCATTGTTGCAAACCTACAACTTACACAGTCTGTGTCTTTTTGTTCCTCTTTGGCCCTTCAGCTTTTTTTAAAGCTATTGAATTTCCTAAATGCCGGTGGAAGTGGGTGCACTATTTATGGCTGTGCCCCACCCCCTGCATTTATAACATTCCAGAAGTTATCTAATTTCTTTCGTTATCACTGGCTGCCTTGGTAGTGGCAATATAATTTGCTAGTTTACAAAAATTGGTAACCAGTTAGAGAAAACAAGCGCACAGCAATCCAGGGGAAAGTAACAGTTCCAATATTCATGGATGGTGCTCCAGGAAGAAAACAGGGTTGGTTACCACAACCCCACTTGTATCCCCCTAAGAGGTGGGATAACCATAAAAACAAAAAACGCCCTTCCAAGCAAAGTATCCTTCATTAGTCGCAGGTCCAGTAGGCACAGCTTCCAAAGTTTATTGATTCCAAAGAAAACAAAGTTCCAATTCACAAAAGATATGCACAGCCAACACGTGTTTCGTCTTGTCAGTACAGGGCAATAGACTTCTTCAGGGCTGCAACCCAAAGAACAACATATAAGATAACAGCATAATCTACAATATGTACACAACGTCTTCAGTATTCTTCAGAGCTCAGAACCACAAAGAGTAGATCAGAACAGGTATACACCCACAAGCCAACCATTGTACTCTCAGAAGAGGTCTGAGCAGGATTTGATCAAGCAAAATCATGCTCCATCAATGGTATGGAATGCGGGAAAAGACCAAGGAGCGCCAGAAAGACTGCTGTACTTATGCACAGGAGTTCTTTCCTCAAATCCATTGGCACCAACCCAATCCTCCACCTAGGCAAAAGCTGTTTATCCCCATCAGAAAGTGATCTTCAAGATTGCAAATGAATGTGAGGTCGCACACTTTTCCAAGATTTTGGCACACCTGCAGTAGACCAAGTCCTTTTAAAATCCCACTGACTATAGTGGCTACATATTGGGCAATAGACAGAACAGCAATATAAATGTTAATGTATCCAGATGTATGAGGTTATGACTGTGTATGAGTGAGAGAGAGTGCTGTGTGTGTTGTAGTTCTCTACCTGGTGATATTCATTTGAGTATTATTATAGGAACAATGAATTTTGTATTATGATCTATTAATGATAACAATGTATTTTGTGGCAAAACAAAAAACGTTTAATAATTGAAAAAAATGATAAGGATATAAGTGTCTTAAAAGAAAAAATAATTTCAATAAAAAAATGAGAAAGTAAAATCAATGTGTTATTGCAGTTTGGTTATGCCCATGTAATTAGAGGTAAATCTTGAAAAAGTAGAAGGTCATGAGGGAGTTGCTTTATTGTGTTTGTCTTCCTTTCCCCTCTTCTCCCTGACCTAAAAGTGATTGCTCTAGAGGGGGTCCCAAAGACTTTACTTGTCACACCTGCAGTAGAACCATGAATAGCAGGATGCACCACATCAAGGGTTTATTTCTTCAAAAGTAGGCAATGGGAGTGATCAACGCTTGCTTGCTGTGTTCAGGCATAAGATCAGCCACAAAAGTGCAAATTATAATATTTGTAATAATAAGTCAAGGGGTGGGGCACTAGCATAGTTTTTATGATTGAGGAGAAGCAAAGATCCTCAAATATTTAGTGGGGTTCATACTCATAATAGTTCCTTCTGTTTCCAGAGTGGTGACGGGAGTTACGCTGGTCCTAGAAATATTTTACAACACACATAGCAAATCAATCTATACAGTGATTTGTCAAGACTGCTTAAACTAGATGTACAGTAACATTCATGCAGTTCTTAAATAGGCCAGGGGAAAACAACATTTCACATTGGCTTTTATCTATCGGAGTAATATACAAAGGGAACTGGCTTTATTAGCAGAAGAGTCGTTAGCACTCTGTTTCCAGCACCGAGGAACAGATAAAGGACTTGATTAGTTGTTGTGTGTAAAGGTATAACATAAGATGAATATGTATCTTTATGTATAGAGAGAAATTTGTACATTGTTTCTGATGAAGAATACATTGTCCAGTTGAATTGATTGGAAGGATTATTCCCTATGTTTATTCAGTTTGATTTATTCTTGTCGGTTAATGAAACAAAACGGAGATACCCTGATTTAGATTGAAAAACTTGTTCTCAAACAAGCCAGAAATCTAAGAGAAAATATTGTGCTGTTCTACTTCCCTCCTTCCAACTCTAGACTCTTAAAGTAAAAGCATTAGGGAAGGGGAATGGCCCTTCTGTCCCCTTTTCCTTCCCAGGGAAAGTTCTGACATCACCAACATTGTGACAGGGAAAGACTGACACTAGAACAAAGAAAGGTGCTATTGATTAAATATATATATGAAAGAACATCATCCAGAATGCCAGTGAGAACACACAGTAACTAGTAATCACCCACTTAAAAGTTGTACAGTTAGGGTTATGCAGTGCCATCAAGGAAGCAGATACACAACTGGTTAGATAAATATATTTCCCGTCTACTGATCGTGATGGCCTAGGGAAGGGGATACATCTGGAAGGATGCTACCCTGGCTTTTTGAAGGAGAATCCCCTAAACAAGACACACTTCAAAGACAAGACAAAGATGGCATGGTAATAGCGAAGCAAAATGGCATCATTGAAGTGTGTTGGATATGTGTCTGAGCTTATTCCCAGAGTAGTGGCCCTCAAGTGGCTGAGATTAAGTAATATATTGTAAAGGCAATGTTGGCATTCCTTACAATAGAACCAAGGGAAATGCTTGAGGCCTATATCACTGGGGTTGGGGTTTCCAGAAGCAGTTACAACATGAATAGTGGGTGCATTCGTGGCAAAAATGGCCTCCCTGTGTAATGTTCTAATCCATACATGGGGATCAGACAGATGACAGAAGTTTGCCTAGAGTCAGCCGAGGTGGGGGTGTTGCCCACCCATGAGAGAGACCTTCTAAATAGTAGTTTGAAAGGTATATAGGGACCTCATGAATCGATAGTCCCATTGTCCTTTAATCAAGATCAACATGGGTATACAAATCTTTAAAAAGATAATATAATTCTGACTAGATTAATGAGTGATTCAAGAAACACATCTGGATCATTCATTGTTTGTGTCCAATAGGAACACTGTGTAGAAGCTTGCTCATATGAAGCATCCTGTGGAGGGGATATCTGGAAGTTATGCAGTGGCCTCCTTAGGTGAAGATAAGACATTTTGCACAGGGAGATGGTGATATGTATTATTGATTCAGGAAGCATTTAATTTTGGCCCCCAAGATCAGAACATGGATATGGTTACTATACACTCAACCCACTGGCAGAGAAACACAATATCCAAATGATGTACCTTAGAACGTGGCACCCATAGACTTTCTTTTACATTGTCCCCACTTTCTTTTTGGCAGTGGCTAACCTACAAAACAGTATAATGGAGTGTGGCATAAAAATGGGTAAAGGTAGGCATGTGGTGTGATTATATGCTGATTATAGAATGGTCGTAGGGATCCCGGGCAATTGACTCCAGTCATTTTACATTAACTACAACGGTTTGCCTCTGTGTCTGGTCTTGTGACAGACTGGCAACAAATCTGTGCTGTTCTCATTAAGTGAGCTAGTGGGGGAAGTAAGGAAAAAGATCTAGGGTTGCTGTGGTAACTGGATACTCTATCTCGAAGTCAGGGTGGCATATAGTGATTGAGATGGACTGAAATAAAACATAGGTAGAGTGATGGAAGGATTGAGAAAAACAGGGACTGTGTTCCAGTTTGCCACTCACTTATAGAAAGGGTGGCTTTAGTCAAAATGGGAGTACTGCCCCAATGTGTATATGTCCTCCAGGAAATGATGTTGAAGGTTCCCCAGACACTTTTTGGGGGAATTTAGACTTAATACTACTATAATATGGGCTGGATTGTATCCTCATTTTTAAACCACCCATCTATGTGACTTGGGGGGCTTGTGCTCCTGGATTTATTTGACAGCCTACTTACAATACTTGATTGTTACATAACAATAGGCTATACCCAGTACCTAGCTGGACCTGGGCTAATAATAGTACGTACAAATTGCTGTGAAGCCTTTCTTTCTGTGAGTATTGCCTTAATTGCCATTAAGCCGCATTCCTTGACACTCCTCTGAGCACTGATGTGCCTCCCTTCATTTTTCAGTTCTGTACCTGCAGTGTCCTACATTTTCATGCACCTGGAGTGTCCTAGCCCCATCGCCAATACTCCACTGTCGATCGGGCAGTGCTCTACTGAGGCGAGCTTTATTGCCCTATCTTTGTAGTCATGCGCTCCCCATTTACCCTGTACTATTATTGATGGTAATTCTACCTACCTTGTAGGTTGCTAGCTTACTAACAGAAGGCAACTAAGTCTTTCCAAAGAATGTGTGTTCAGCAATTTACTGTTCTGGTATGTATTCGGTTACTCATCGTCCCCCACGTCCCGTCGTCATGCAAATTTGGTTGGGTTAGATAGTTGGACCTTTGGTAATGCTTTTCTTTCTAGTCCTGATATCCTGCCTCTGCAGTGATTTAAGGTAGTACTAAACTTACAGGCAACATCGTAGAACTAAACTTACAGGCAACGTCCACATGGGCTTTGTGTGTGACATGCCATGGTGACACTGGTGTTGTTCTGCTCCTGGGGACATTGCGTTACTGTATAGAATATGAGCATCTCAACTGAATGTTTTCCTCATGCAATCTGATGTCTGGGAATATTTCTAACGAGTAATTTATGTGAAGTCCAAGAATTCCATCAGAAACAGCATTGCTGGAAGTAAGGAACTTGGTTGTCTTTGCTACAGAAAATGTGGCTGGTGGGATTCTCAACCTCTAAGACATAAATAGAAAATATGAACTTATTCCTGTTTGTTGATTTTCCTTCCATTAAAGGATTTGTAAGTTTGCCTCTAGAATACAAACTGTCCAGTACTTTTTAAAGTAGAATTTGGCTTGTTGAAGTCTTTGTTTTGTGGTTGCGAAAAGAGAACAAGACCACCAGTCTAGAGCAGGCATATTATTGTGGAACTGTTTAACACTTATCTCCTCCATAGGTCCAGGAGGGCCAGATCCATTCCAAATTTCCAGAATAACCTTTCAATTTGTGATTGAGGTCTTTATAGATCTACCATATTTAAAATTATTATATGTAAATACCTGCGGATGTGAGTGAATCCAGATTTCTTGGACCACTCGTTTAGCACACAATAAGAAGAAAATGATTAGGCTGAGGGTGCACCTTTCTCTAATCTCCTTTTTCTATGTGAATGCTTAAAATTGCATTTGTATGTTCACATCACAGCAGAGAGAGGCATACATACATATTGTTATGATTGCATGCCACCTCACCTGTTATTGCATGCTGCAGTAATTTTATCTGTAGAGGCGTCCTTACTTTTTTATCTTCCTTACCTTGTCCGCCTACCTTTTAAATTTCAATATTAACAGAAATCTGTGAAGCGCTGTATAGTCATTATTATGGCCTTGCCTTGGAGGTTTATTTTATCCTCTCTTCACTTCATCCCTAAGCGTTACCATTTCTCCAACAATTTAAGTTTATTTAAAACTATTAAATAGTGATCCTAATTTAAACCAGTTCCATAATAAATTAATATTAACCCTATATGTTTTTTTAAAGTAATCATGATTCAATTAAAGAATATTAACCTTCTTGTAATTCAACCCCAAACAAAATTCATAAGTTTGCAATGATATTGTTTAATAAAGGATACTAATGATGTAGAAACCATATAGCATCAGCACGAACCATAACCTTATTCTTGTGACTGTTCTTTTTCATTTTATTATATTCAGTTATATTCTATCCTAGTAAATCCTATTGAATTAAATTAATAAATAACTGTATTGTAACACTAACCTTTATTTGATTTTAATTAATTTGTTTGAAAATAATTAGAGTTACACCAGATTTAAAAAGTAGATCTTATATATATTTTTTAAACTATTGAATTTCATAATCCTAATGCAAGATTATACTTGACTAGTCATTTACCTAATAAAGTGATGGTTTACATCAGTGAATGATGACAAAGTAAATGTGTTGTGGACGTAAAGACAAGTAAGTTAACGTCTGAGGAAGGAAAATGGTAGAAGAAATGCCAGACACCATCTGTAGACCTGCTTAGTGCAAGATAGAAGGGCATGTTTTTCAGATGCCAACAGAGTGAATCAAATTTACTCAGTGTTATTGTAAGGTGAAGATATGATCTTTAGTTTGGCGCTAGGAAAAGACTCCTGTATTGCTTATTTGCTCAGTGCTAGTGTTAAGTAGGAAACAAATTATTATTAGGATAAAAGGCTGCAAAAGAGTATGCTTATATTATGGTTCTACAGATTCTCCCGTAGATGCAAGGGTCCAGGGCATTCCCATCTCTATAGATAGGAGTAATGATTTGTTCAAACTCCACATGCTTTGGATGTACCCGAACAAAATACATTGTTTTACATTCCCTGTCTTAACCCTGTCCTTCCCAGAAAGAGTTCCTGTGAGTTGTAGCATTTATATGGGCCAATTTCCTTGCCACATATTCTGGTTTCTCTGCCTTGTTGATATATAATCCTGAGTGTGGCTCTGTCTCTGGAATACAGTGCAGAATCTTCTATTAGTAGGTTTCAGATTTTTTATTTTGTATCAAGAAGGCTTTGAAAAAAAAGCGTATATCATTGTTTTCGTTTTTATAATACCATGTGGTAAGCCTCTCATCTCCCCCTCCCCTGGGTATCACTGGACTAAAACAGCATAAAGGACAGTGAAGATAATCAAATCGTAGGTTACTAGTAAATGAGAGTCCAGAAGATTTTCTAAGCTGAGAAGCGGTCTTCAGTCATAAAGAAAGGCAGGTGGTTCTAATTTTTAGCTTCTAAGAAATAAAAATAACCACTTTCTTGGTGGGCATGAAATATTCCTCAAGTAAATATCACTGTTACGAATGTTTTGATATGGTACACAGTGGGTGGAGTCCAGGTTGAAAAAACTCAGGCCCAAAATTTGTGTAGGCCATACACAGTCACAAAGAAGGAAAAGGATGATCAACTTAGTGGAAGAGGTGTGGCGCCGCGGCCAGGGCGACTGACGCTGGAATCTGGGGACCACGGTTCGATCCCCGGCTCCGGCGGCAGGTTAGCCCAGCACCATGTGACTCTGGGCAATAGCTCGCTTAATCTTCCCGACGGCCCCCAGCGCCTAGAGACCCTTACGGGTCATTGTGCGCTTTACAAATGTGGACTTTACTTTTACTTTACAGCTGATAAAGCTTGTCTAATATGGTCATGCCCATATCTGTTCATTAACAAACGTGCCTCTGTGTTTTTGTCGATTCACAATCTAATAACTGTTACAGAAGAAATATAAAATCAAAACAAGGAAATAATCCTTTAAGTACTCGAAGTTATAAACAAAACTTCTTACCTACTGCACTTATCTAGTCCTTCACAGAAAGATCGTTATCAATAATGGCTTAGACAGTGTGTATTTTGTTGACAGGGAGATTTAGTTCTCCAAAACTCAGGGACAAAATACTGAACACCAGCTTTTCAGGCATTTAGTTAAAAACTAAAGCTTGGAGGGAATTTGTTTTAAGGGGTGTCTTAATCACTTGCTTATGGTTATCAAGTAGTGTGTTAAATGTGGCAATTCAGTCATGTTGTTTGCAACATGTATTGGTAGATGAGTAGTATTGGCACATGTAAAATTGGAACTTGAAGGTTACAAGTAAGCTGACCCAAAGGACGCCCTAGACATTACAAGAAATTGTGATGAGATTCTGGATCCCTGTGGAACACATGTAAACTCTTTGTAAGAGGACTTCAATATAGGGAGCGCCACCCTTTGATTGGTATGCTTGTGAAATGGCCGAATTGAGCAGACGGTTTACATGTACTGCCCGCAACTTTATTTAAATCAAGCAAATCTGGCCCGATATCTGGAACACCTCTCATTTAATTTGTTAAGGATACCAGAATAAATACTGCACCTCAACCAGTATGTAAACCACAATGAAATATGTCAAGGTACTTGTTCTGTTTAATATAATCTTATATCTACAGAACAGCAGATCATTCTATAATCTTAACTACAAATGTAGATGAGAAATTGACTTTTTGCATGACCAGTAGTATTCATGGAGGGGTTTAATCCAAATTACCACCACCTGTTTCTATTCCTGTTCAAAAGGTAAATCAATATTCCACAAGGTGGCTGTTGGACAGGCCACGTGTAAGGTTTGCTCCCTCCCCGCACGACCAGGCCCGAGCCCCGCTCCTCAGGCGTTACACGCAACAACAACCCGTTTCCCGTCTCCTATAGGGCCCCTGCCCCTGAACATCTCCACATCGTGGGCCCGATTCCCTACCGGGCCCTCTCGCCCGGCCTGGGCGCCATCTTGGACACGGCACCACGAGGCCGCGTGGCCTCCGATCAACCCTAACCCTGGGCCTGGCCAGGCCCCGACATCCCGGCACCACCATCCACCCAGGAGGTGAGCGGACTACTTGGCAGGTCAATGGGAGAAAGAGGTGTCGATGGCTCTCCCCCGCCAGGTGCCGATCGCCCCCAGCTCCCCCAGGCGCTGGCTCCACCCCCCTGCTGGGTGTCTGGACTCCCTCATCCCGGACCTCCCGACCTCCCAGTGCGAGGGTCCGGACATCAAAGGGCGCCAGACCTATAACTGGCGCAGCTCCAGAGCAGGAAGGCAGTTGTATCCTGGAGTCGAGAGACGCAGTGAAGAACTCATCCTTGACGGACTACTGGCGCTGCCGTAGCCCTGCCTTGCGAACTACCGACCTGCCTGCTGGCGCTGCCGCGGCTCTCTGCACCCATCTTCATCGGGACCTGCTGGCTCTGCCGCGGACCGTCACTACCTTCAACCATCCCGGGACCTGCTGGCTCCGCCGCGGCCCGATCATCTAGAACGCCGAGCTCGAGGATTGTGAGCTAATTCATCTACAACCACATCCCCCAGAGTGGTAACGAGACTGTCCCGCTACCCCCTTACCCAACCAAGAGACTAGAATAGAGGGGACCCCGGAGTCCAGACCTCCTTGTACCACCTCACCGTACTTAAAGAATTGCTTATAAAGTAACGTTGAACCTTATCCTTGTGTGGTGTACGTCAGTGGGGGGGAAGTTATTGGTCTGTACGATTGCTGGAGACGGATCTCCCCGGAGACCTCTCCCCTTATCCTCGGCCGACCCTCCCGGTCCGTCTAACATTGGTGGCCAGCGACGGGATCCGAATCAACGCGTAATCGTACAGAGAGTAGCTCACCCCACGACAAAACCACAATGTCAACCAAAGAAAGCGGATCCACCGAAAAATTCCAGATTGAGAAATTGGAAGAATACAGCCATCGTGAGTTGAAACAATTCTGCATTGAACTAGGTATCGCTACCACCGGTCTGAATACTAAAGACGATTTCAAGCACGCCATTGAGTCATGGGCAGAAACCGGGGCCGTCAGACCCCCGGACCAAAATCTCGCAACAGCAGAGAAAGACACCACGGCTCCCGAGGAGCGAAGAACGGGTCTCTCGCAAGATGAGATCCAAGAACGAGAAAGAAACCGACTACATGAGCTAGAGATGGCCCGGCTCAAAATGGATGGCGAACTCAAATTAGCCGAACAAAAACTAAATCTGGAACATCTGCGGCTCCGAGAAGAACGGGAAGAGAAACAGAGACAAAGAGAGCTTGAGGAGAAGAGACTGGCGTACGAACACGAACGCAAACTAGCTGAGATAGACTTACGCAAGCAGAACAAAGAATTAGGAGTGCCCGAGCAACCGCGCCCCCCGGGGGTGACAGAAAGGAAGGTACACATCCCCAAGGATGTCGTTCGAGAATATTTCCGAGAGGACGACATACAGCAATGGTTCAAGGCGTACGAGATCGCTATGACCTCCCACCGGATCGATCGAAGCGACTGGGGAGCCGGTCTATGGGGGAGGTTCGTCAATGAGGGCCGCGATGCCCTGCTACAACTCCCAGACCATCTGATGACCTCCTATGACCACATGAAAGCTACCCTCCTCACCCGCTATGGGCTCACACCCGAAATGTACCGCCAGAGGTTCCGAAACTGCACTCGGATCCCGGGCACAACTTGGGTGGAATACGTGAACTATTTCAGCCGGGCCTTCGAGGGGTGGATCAAGGGAAGCAACGTAACGACTTACGAGCAACTCTTCAATCTCATGGTATGGGAGCATCTATCGAACAACTGCTTCGTCGAGCTCAGGCAGCACCTCCTCGACAGTAAATTAACTGATCCACGACAGCTTGCCGCCGAGGCTGACCGGTGGGAAATTACCCGAGTGGGCCGAACTGGGCCCCATGAACAGAACCGGAACAACCACGGTCAGCACCGTCCCCGAGGAGGAGGAGGGGGCCAGGGACGAGGGAGAGACAACGCCCCGGCCGCTCCCGCTACCAGCACCCCACCCCCGGCCAACCGGGGCAACACCCCGGCGCGGCCGGGATACAGAGCCAATGTCACGTGTCACCGATGCCAGCGAGTCGGCCACTACGCCAACGACCCGAATTGTCCACAGAGCCAGACTCGGAGACCCCGCCAGATGGCTGCCGCCGCCCTGGGGGAAGAACAAACCTACGAAGAACATGAGGAATGTGAGCAAGAACGCCAGGAATGGGAACCAGCCGCCATGGTGCTAGCGTGCCTAGGGGGAAGAGACATGGTCCCGCGGGTCCCCCTACCCGCCAACACCCGGAAGTACAGTCAATGGGTGAACATTAATGGACGCCGGGCCGAAGCCCTACGTGACACCGGGGCCAGTGTAACGGCCGTCCGATGTCACCTGGTGACCCCAGAACAGATTCTGCCGAACGTCCTCTGCCCGGTCCGTTCAGCCGACAATTCGGAGAGTCTATGTCGGATGGCTTGCGTCCCCTTCGAGTGGGGAGGAGTCTCCGGCATGTTGGAAGTGACGGTCCGAGATGATGCCCCCGTAGACTGTCTCCTGGGAAATGATCTTGAGAGTTCCCCGTGGGCCGCCGTAGAGAGGAGAGAGCACCTAGGGATGTTGGGCATCCCGGATTGGGCGTGCGTAACCACCCGGTCCATGGCTGCCCGTGCCATCCCCCGACCCGAAGAACCTGAATGGCCGGCACCTCCTCCCCCGGTCGCTCCAGACACCGACCGTGCCGTCACCCCAGAACCAACTCCCGAGGGGCTCGTTCAGCCTCAGGACCTTCCCGGCCTGGATCAGTGGCGTCAGGAGGGGGGGCCCACCCAAGAACAGTTTCGCCACGAGCAGAAGACCTGTCCCTCCCTCGAGGGACTCCGCCAACAAGTCCTCGCCCAGAGTGCAGGGGATACCTCCGGAACCCATTGGGTCTATTGCGACAATGACCTGTTGTACAGCGAACAGAGAATCGCAGAGTTAGGGGCCAGTCGAGTACTAGTGGTGCCCCTCCGCTTTAGAGACTTCTTGCTAAACCTGGCCCACGATGTCCCCCTGGCTGGCCACCTGGGTCAGGATAAAACCTACAGTCGCCTGGTGACCCACTTTTTCTGGCCCAAGATGAGGAACGACGTACTCCAACACTGCCGATCTTGCCCCACGTGCCAGGCCAGCGGGAAGAGCGGCCGCAAGCTTAAAGCACCTCTGCAACCTTTTCCAGTGGTCACCACCCCGTTCGAGAGGGTGGGGATAGACATTGTGGGACCCCTGGACCCCCGTACAGCACAAGGACATCGGTTCATCCTAGTACTGGTGGACCACGCCACCCGCTACCCCGAGGCTGTTCCCCTGCGAACTGTGACAGCCCCGGTAGTCGGCCGGGCCTTGATGGGGATCTTCTCCCGGGTGGGCTTCCCCCGAGAAGTCGTCAGCGACCGGGGCACAAACTTTATTTCAAAATACATGAAGTCCCTCTGGCAACAGTGTGGGGTCACCTACCGATTCACGACCCCCTATCACCCTCAAGGAAACGGACTGGTTAGGCGGTTCAACCGCACGCTCAAAGGGATGATTGGGGGGTTGGAAGAGCCCCTCCGTCGCCAGTGGGATGTGCTACTACCGTGCCTTCTCTTTGCCTACCGAGAAGTCCCCCAGAAGTCCCTCGGCTTCAGCCCGTTCGAACTCTTGTATGGGCACCCGGTGCGGGGGCCGCTCAGCCTAGTCAAAGAGGGCTGGGAAATGCCCCCTCTAAAGAACCCTCCAGATGTTTTCAAGTACCTCCTAACCCTCCGCAACCAGACCAGACGGTTCAGAGAGATGGCAAAAGCAAACCTGGAGGCCAGTCAGGAGGACATGAAAAGGTGGTACGATCAGAATGCATCCTCCATCGAATTTGAACCCGGCCAACAAGTGTGGGTAATGTCTCCCACCGAACCATGCGCCCTGCAAGACAAATGGACGGGGCCCTTCAAAGTAATCGAGCGCAAGAGCCCTGTCACCTATCTCATCGATATGGAATCTTCACGAAACCCTCTCCGGGTCCTCCACGCTAATAGACTTAAACCCCACTTTGTACGCTCAGAGCTCAGCCTCTTGATGGCAACCGACAATGGAACCGAGGAGGACTCCGAACCCCTCCCTGACCTCCTACGGTCTCGGGAGAAGGACGGCTCCGTGGACGGGGTCCGACTCTCGGAGGCCCTCACCCTGGAACAGCGCCAAGGCTGCCGAGACCTCCTGCTGCAGTTCGCCACCCTGTTCTCCCTCACCCCAGGGGTCACCCCCTGGTGCTTACACGACGTGGACACTGGAGACAGTCCCCCTGTCCGCCATCGGGCCTACCGCGTACCAGATCGGGTACGGGCCTGCATCCAAGAGGAGGTGGCCAAGATGCTCACGCTCGGGGTCATCGAGCCCTCAGACAGCCCCTGGGCCAGCCCAGTGGTACTGGTCCCCAAAGCGGCCGCCCCCGGCGCCACGCCGGAGCTTCGGTTCTGCGTCGACTACCGGGGCTTGAATGCGGTCACCAGAACAGACGCACACCCCATCCCCCGAGCAGATGAACTAATCGACCGCATGGGAGCTGCCCGCTACCTCAGCATCTTCGACCTGACAGCAGGCTACTGGCAGATCGGTCTCACACCCCGGGCCCAAGAACGATCTGCATTCTCCACTCCTGATGGCCACTATCACTTCAAGGTCATGCCATTCGGCATGAAGAATGCCCCAGCAACATTTCAGCGGCTAGTGAACCAGGTCCTGGCAGGACTCGAAGAATTCAGCGCCGCCTACCTGGACGATATCGCTGTGTACAGCCGCCACTGGTCCGACCACCTCCACCACCTCCGAGAGGTGCTACAGGCCCTCCAACGAGCTGGCCTCACGATCAAGGCCAGCAAATGCCAAATTGGCCAGGGGTCCGTGACCTATCTCGGGCACCAGGTGGGAAGCGGTCTGGTGGCCCCTTTGCAACTCAAGATCGCTGCCATCCAGTCGTGGCAGCCCCCCATCACCCAGACCGAGGTCCGCGCCTTCTTGGGACTCACAGGCTACTACCGGCGGTTCGTGAGGGACTATGGCAGCATTGTAGGGCCCCTCACGGAACTCACATCCAAAAACCAACCCAAGAAGGTCAACTGGACCCCAGACTGTCAAGCGGCCTTCGAGAAGCTGAAGGCCGCCATGTGCTCCGCCCCGGTGCTCCAGGCCCCCGACTACAGTCGGGAATTTATCGTCCAAACAGATGCCTCCGACCATGGCGTTGGGGCAGTCCTTTCCCAGCTGAACCCCGAAGGACTTGACCAGCCAGTGGCTTTCATCAGCAGACGGCTCCTGGCCCGAGAACAACGTTGGAGCACCATCGAGAGGGAGGCCTTCGCCGTGGTGTGGGCCCTCAAAAAGCTCCGGCCTTATCTCTTCGGCACCCACTTCAGGGTCCAGACCGATCATCGACCCCTGCAATGGCTAATGCAGATGCGGGGGGGAAAACCCGAAACTACTACGTTGGTCCATCTCCCTGCAGGGGATGGACTTCACTGTGGAACATCGACCCGGGCAAGACCACGCCAACGCAGATGGCCTGTCACGCTTTTTCCGCCTCGACGAGGAGAGTCCCCAAGAGGATGGGTGACTCTCCCCGCCTTCAGCTGGGGGGGACGCATGTTGGACAGGCCACGTGTAAGGTTTGCTCCCTCCCCGCACGACCAGGCCCGAGCCCCGCTCCTCAGGCGTTACACGCAACAACAACCCGTTTCCCGTCTCCTATAGGGCCCCTGCCCCTGAACATCTCCACATCGTGGGCCCGATTCCCTACCGGCCCTCTCGCCCGGCCTGGGCGCCATCTTGGACACGGCACCACGAGGCCGCGTGGCCTCCGATCAACCCTAACCCTGGGCCTGGCCAGGCCCCGACATCCCGGCACCACCATCCACCCAGGAGGTGAGCGGACTACTTGGCAGGTCAATGGGAGAAAGAGGTGTCGATGGCTCTCCCCCGCCAGGTGCCGATCGCCCCCAGCTCCCCCAGGCGCTGGCTCCACCCCCCTGCTGGGTGTCTGGACTCCCTCATCCCGGACCTCCCGACCTCCCAGTGCGAGGGTCCAGACATCAAAGGGCGCCAGACCTATAACTGGCGCAGCTCCAGAGCAGGAAGGCAGTTGTATCCTGGAGTCGAGAGACGCAGTGAAGAACTCATCCTTGACGGACTACTGGCGCTGCCGTAGCCCTGCCTTGCGAACTACCGACCTGCCTGCTGGCGCTGCCGCGGCTCTCTGCACCCATCTTCATCGGGACCTGCTGGCTCTGCCGCGGACCGTCACTACCTTCAACCGCCCCGGGACCTGCTGGCTCCGCCGCGGCCCGATCATCTAGAACGCCGAGCTCGAGGATTGTGAGCTAATTCATCTACAACCACATCCCCCAGAGTGGTAACGAGACTGTCCCGCTACCCCCTTACCCAACCAAGAGACTAGAATAGAGGGGACCCCGGAGTCCAGACCTCCTTGTACCACCTCACCGTACTTAAAGAATTGCTTATAAAGTAACGTTGAACCTTATCCTTGTGTGGTGTACGTCAGTGGGGGGGAAGTTATTGGTCTGTACGATTGCTGGAGACGGATCTCCCCGGAGACCTCTCCCCTTATCCTCGGCCGACCCTCCCGGTCCGTCTAACAGTGGCCACGTAGAATATATATAAATGGCTTATCCTGCTCACAGTAAGGTTCAAGAGAGGCTCTGTGGCAGCAGGTTTAAAAGCAGGTCATCGTCAGATACTGATATAGAGCGGAAATTAGAGAGAAATCAAGTTTCTTTTAATGTCTGAAGCCTTAAATTGGCCTGATCTAAGAGCATTGGATTGAGACGATCATTTGTAAGTTTATCTTCTGAAAAGATAGATGATTCTTCACTGAGAACAAGAGATGACAGGACCTCAGGAGATGGGGCAGAGGTTTGTGATTCTCTGATGATACCGAAATGCTTCTTTGCTACATTTGGTGGCACTGTATACAACATATTGCACTTTTTCAAATACAATTTACTTTTTAATATAAATTCTGAACCATCAAAACATGGTTTATCCATTTGTCCCTTTAATGAACCTGTTGTTCATATTAGGACAAGTGTATTAACGTATTATCAAGTTAGCTGTGTCGCCTGGGTCAGTTTGCTAATTTTCGTAATGAGCCCCTAGGCATGCATATTTTCACTAAATAAACCAAGCCAAAATGAAGTGTGGAAACGTACAAGACAAAATACTTTCATAATCATGGTCCTGTCTACGTCCAAACTTTTGTGTACCAACTAATTATGATGAATAATATTCTTAGTTAGGAGAAGAAAATTGTAAAGGTTCTTTGAGAGTTGCTTTTGCTTGTTGCTTTTTAATATGCAAATACATTTGACAATACTATAAAGAATATACAGACCTAACTTTACCATACATTTAATAACATTTTAAAGTTGATGGGATAATTATTCATACAAGGTGGTGGTGGTGTATGCCTTGAGAATATTAGTTTGCCTACTAGTTTCAAAAGAAGTCTTGCTCTGATTCAGGTGAAAAAAGAAAGGAACTAGAACAACTAGAAATGTGTACTACCCATTTCAAATTACCAGACCATAATGACAATATGGTGTAACCATCAACAAACATGTTGGCTTGCTCTGAGATGGGGACTGAAGTGGCAGTAAAAGATGAGACGATATCTGGGACACTTCTCAGATTGTTTGTTGAGGATCCCACACAGGACCAGACTGGTAAGTCCGGGCACTGGGCAATCCCCCGGTAGGCTGGATGGGGTGGGGGCCGGTTTTGGGACAGGGGGCCGGTTCTGTTTACAGTGCTGGCAGCTGCCCCCTTACCCCCTCTCTTCCTATTATTCCCTCCCTTTCTGTCTTGCACCTCACTTACTGAAAACTGTGACTTGAAGAAACGGCACACAACCTCTCTTTCCTTCTTTCATTTAGTTGCTTCCCTGTGAAATGGATCCAAAAAAGAAAAACACTTGCGGGAAATGCCCATTTTCTGACTTTTTTCTATTCCAAAGTGCACCCTCGGGGTGTAGAGAAATAAAAGGTTTTAAATATGAAAAATAAATACATAACTAAATAAAGCAAGACAAAGTGGTTGCAAAGTGTCCAGATTGGTTTTATTCCCATCCAAACACAATAGCCTCACTTTAGAGTTTGCAGTGAAGCGCTACTTATGTTTTCTCTTCTTTCTTTGAACAGCACTGTTGTCCCCAGGTGGGGAAATGCACCATTCCTGGATGTATTGCAATACCTGGTTGATGGGTGGATTGGAAAACAAAATGTGTACCATGGCTCTGTGTTTATGGACGTGGTTCTTTTTAAACCAGACTGCTTGTCTGTATGCAAGTATGGATGTAAGCAATGGAAACGGTTCCCTTCAGGGCCCTGTATTCACGTACTTAACTTTTCAGGTAAAACCACTTGCTGATTTCTGAATAGTGAGTAAGAGATTGTTAAGGTAACCATGTTGTTTCTGCTTACATTTCACATGCTTTACTTAATCTTTCATTCCCTATGAGTGTGTGCTTTAACTTATTTTTTTTTAGGCAGCATATTACTCTTATCAAGTGAATAATTTGAATTGAGCCACATCCAATTGTTTATAGTGCGGCACAATTAGGTTGTAGCTGAAGGCAGTGAGAATTTCTCTCAGTGGAGCAGTATGGTGTTCAGTGGGGGAGAGGATGTGGCACTATGGCCAGAGCTGTCGAATTTGGAACTGGGGAACCAGGTTCAGCCTTCATGCCCAGTCCACCAGACCACTCTACTGAGGGAACATATTCCCATGCTAGACCTTAGAAGGCCCCACTAGACCTTAGAAGGCCTGATGTCTTAGCACAAGGAGATGTACCCTAGTGGTGTCAATTGTGGGTTAACCTTGAAGGTCTGTCCACCACAATCCATACTGAAGTTCATCTCCAGTCTTGCGGGCAGGCCTACGAAGCAGCACACCCTAGAGCAACAGTGATCCAGTCACTGTGACTCTGTCACTGAGGTCACATGAACCTCGAGCAGGTTAGGGCGGTACGAAGCGGAGATTCAGCCATGGTTGAAATCTCCACCTCTGTGCCGGAAGTCCCCCCTACGGGCCGAAAGTCCCACTTCTGGGCCGGAATCTCCGCCTCCTGGCCGGAATATCCGGCCCAAGTGTGGACGTAAAGTTGGTCGTCGTAAATCCATTCCGTGAATACCAAAAGTAGTAAGTGCATTCTGTGAATACTAAAAGTAGTAAATGCTTTATGTGAATACCAAAAGTAGTAAGTTTAGGATTTGTCTTAAGTTAGTTCTGTGAATCGGGCCCTTATACTTAATTAGACATTTTACACATGTTAAGTTTCCGCAAAGATTTTGCCTCATTAGTATCAGTATAACATACAAATGCAGCAGTGAGAAAGTTGACCAGTCAACCTTTGCAAAGGGCCGTCCACTTTGCAGCAACTCAAGTCACGTTTTTTAGCAACTTTTTATCCATTTGAGCTACAAAAATGATTAGTTAAAACTGTAAGATTATGCAGTGGATGATGTATTATGTGGCAAATATGGCAGAGTATGAATGACATGGTGCACACCACTTTTTCACATTCTTTTCTGTTTATTCCTCCATATTCACTTCTCTTTGCGTGCTCCTCGGAAAGCGTGGACAGCCAAAGCCATGCTGTTACTTATAATGCTCTGAGTTGGAGCAGCATACCGCCCCGCACCGGACGCACAGCTCTGTTTTACTTTGCATTCCACAGATGCCAAACGACACATTCTTTTTCTTCCAAGATCTTTTATTTTATCAAAATAATCAGAAGTTAATCATTTTGCAAGTACTGGTATTCATACATAGGAGTAGCATGTGTTATGCTTATAGCGGGAAAACATTGATTCTTGGGACGGTGCATGGTACCAATGTGTTAGTAAATAACGAAAGAGATTGGGTAAGACATTTTATTTTTTAAAAAGATGTGTTTTGCATTTTAGATAATCAAACCCCTGACGAAGGGTCGAAGAATGACCCGAAATGCATTGGGTAAATGAAATTGATGAGTGTGGATCGATTTACGCACGCCTTTCGGGGTGCAGGATAAAGCTTGGATAAGCATTGCTGTACCTTTTAGAATTTGGTGAAGACGTAAGCACCTCTCTTGTGATTTGCGCAAAAAGCTGAAAGAAATGATTAACTTCTGATTATTTTGATAAAATAAAAGAACTTGGAAGAAAAAGAATGTGTCGATTGGCATCTGTGGAATGCAAAGTAAAACAGAGCTGTGCGTCCGGTGCGGGGCGGTATGCTGCTCCAACTCAGAGCAAATATGGCAGAGCCATAATTATATAGAAAACAATTGCAAACTAGGATATTTTGCCATTCATGTTTGAACTGCTCTTGTGGAAGAAGGGAGGAGAAGTGCTAATAAGAGAAGCTGCATGTCTTGGAGACAAATGGCTTGTGATTCCACTTTTAAGCGTATTTGGGACATTGTGTGATTGGAAGCATATCCCACTTTGTGAATGTATTTAAATGCCAATAACTCCTATTAAACCTTAAATAATCAAGTGTATCATTGGTTGAATTAATGACACAATAAGCTGTAACTGGTTGGTGAAATGCCAAACAAATACTAAAAATTGGGATGTTTGGCACATTCCGGCTTCACCCCTGACTCCGGAATGACGCCTTTATGTCTCTCTGCAGCCAGTGGCCCAGGACAGGCCCATGCGGTGTTGTTGTATCATCTTTAAGGGTCCCCAGTTCAGCCTCCATACTGAGAATGTGTGTGAGGTATGAGAGTTTCAGTGGCCCCTCAGCTCATTTTGCTGGGGGAGGGGGGTTTGAGTCACACCACTATCTGCAACTAGGTCTATGCAATGAGTATCTACAGCGCTAACAAGAACCATGTGATGCCTCCTAGGCGCCTGGCTAGTGAGGAGCTTAGGTCCTGGGGTATGAGGGAGTGCTGAGTGAGTGAGACAGCATCCCTCCTTTTTGAGCAGTTCAGTGTGTGACTAGAGATTTGGGATTTACCCCCTCATTTGTTTTTACAACAACTTATATTGCCCTGTTTCGCAGTTTGTGTGCTGATTCTTGTAGCCTGCGTTCATAGGAGGAAAATCTAAACTACAAAAGCAGCTTGTGTTCTTCTTGTCTATTCGATATTGCATTCTGGTAGCTTCAGTCCTGCATTTGGAAAAAGAAAATCAAAATAACAGTGTGCATTGTTTTATATCATGCATGTACATTGAATATTGCATTCTGGTACTTGGAGTCCTGCATTTGTAAAATGAAAATAACATGTACACTGTGTTTTATGCTATAATTGACGTAGGATGCATTTTGATACTTATACTCCTTCATTTGTAAAAACAAAAACCAGCAGAACATGTACTCGGTGTGTACTATATAATACACGTAGGAGGAATATTGCATTCTGGTACTTGTGCTCCTGCATTTATAAAATGAAAATCAAAGCAACATGTACAGTTTGTATTTTTGTAGCATATCTGTGCTTGATAGATTTCACTCTGGTACTTACAGAACCAGAATGAAACTCAAAATTACATGAATTTTTTATATCATACCTTCTCATGGGATATTGCTTTATGGAACTTGAATTCATGCGTTTATAAAATGAAAATCAAAACTGCATGTACAGTGCGCAATGTTGTATATAGGACTTCTGCAAGGCAGAGTGCATTCTGGTACTTGCAGTCCTGTATTTATTTTTATATAGGTGTTCTGTTATGGTTTTTCAAAGCGAAGCATTTATAATGAGAATTCAAACCACAGATGACACTTGTATTGCGTGGAAAGCTGTTGTCCTTCGTATGGTTAGCACGGACAGGGTGCTGGCCCTGATTGACTTGTATGTAGTCTGTACAGATTAGGTGCTCTGGGTTATGCGCGTCTCAGTGGCTTAACATACTAGGCACCCTGCATGCTACATGCCCCACGTTGAAGAGAAGGTGGCATTGGGTTTGTGCACACACACTGCCAGGCCAGCAAACCTTGTGACCAAAGATGCTTGGAGTGGGTGCTGCGAGAGGTGTACCCACATGTTAAGGGGGTGCTCACACATGCAAGGGCAGTCTGATGTGTGTACCACCATGGGATGCCGGCTGGTTCAGGGGCACACCGCTGCTGGAGGGGGATGGGAAAGAAAGTTGGTGGCACCAGGAAAAGCCACTTGGTAACTGGCATCATGTCAGCAGTACCCTGTAGACCCAAGTATGTGGGCACACATACAGAGACTAGGGGTAGTGAGTGGTAGCTAATGAGAGGCCAAAACGCTGAGTCAGAAACATTTATTGTCTTCATTTTTCTCACCACTGGTTGATGAAATTGTGATCCGCTTTGAAAAACAGACTGTAAAATGACTCCTGAACCAGCGTGTGATGCTTTCACCCCATCGTGACCTTTTAGCCTCAGCACTTTCCATGAAAATCTAGACCCAGGCCCATAACTGGAAAAACAAAACTACATGTCCCAGAATGCAAGATAATGTCTGGGAAACAAGAGTAGCGCCTATTGTCATGGCATGTGGTCTTCTGGCAGCACTGCACCCCTGCAGTGACAACAAGCACTCAGCCCAGGAGAGACCATGGCAGAGATGACGTCTTTAATTATTCTCTGGCTCAAGGGCATTGTGATGGAATCATCCATTATACCTATGAACTGGCTCAGTTGTACATGGATGACGTGATCAATTATTGAAATTGCCTCATTCGTTGCAGACATGGTGATGTCATCAGTGCGGTTTAGGAGAGAAAATGTGTTGAAAAATGCTTTGCTTTGGCCTTTCTGTCCAAAATGTTCTTGGGGGGACAACAACCCCCCCCCCCAAATTCCCCCTAGTAGTGGTTGCTCACTGCTCTTGCTCACTACACACCATGTGGGGGCTGGTCTCACTTTTACTTTGTTCTCTCTGATTTACTACTTGTCTATCTTTGGTGCTCTCTGAAAGAATGTCTATGGGTACATATAACTGGGTGGGTAACCTGATGTTCTTTAAGGTCATCATCTACTATTTACTGTGCTTTGAAAGTTGATACAATTGAATATGTAATGAAAAATGTGCTGTAAAATTCAACATTCTGGTCTGTCTTTTTTCAAAATTTTCTTGGGGGGAGGACCCCCCCCCCTCCCAAACCCCCTTAGTAGCAGTCGGGCTTGCACACTCGCTGCGCGGCGGTCAGGGGCTGGTCTGGCAAAATTTGCCAGGGCTGCTTTCAGTTTCCCAGTCCAGCCCTGCGAGGCAGCAAAGGTAAGTTACTTTTTTTTATCTATCCACCCGAATCCCCCGCCACCACCCCCATTCTGAGGCAGCTGCCACTGGACTAGGGCTAGCTGTTCTCCGGGTCTGCACTGACTGGCCGGGTTGGCGCTGATGACACCATGCTGAGCTGACACCACTTACCAGTGTGCAGGGATATTGCTCACGAAAAAGTTTCCAGATCCAGTTTGACACTTGGGGATTGTTCTACGCAGCGTTAGTTCCTCCATGGGAGCGGAGGAGCTCGCCGCCTCTCTCCCCCCCAACACAGCTGCAGAAAGCTGGAAAAATAAAAAGGTAATGAAAGTATTTTATTACCATTTTAGTTTTCCAGTTTTCTGCCAAACTGAGAGGGCAGGGCCAGTGCATCATTGCTGCTGATTGGCAACATTGTCAGTGTGAGCACATCAGCTTGGCCAGCTACATTATTATGTCCAAAGAGACATGCACAATTTAACCTCTCTAACCCAGCTGTCATAGACAGCCAGGTTGGAGAGCAGGCACTGGTCTTCAGTGCTCTTCGAGCGCTGAAGCAGCCTGCCCCAGCCATTCCAGACACTTCTCTCATGCAGCATGAGAGCAGTGTCTGGATCGGATAAGGAGCTGCGTGACCTCGCGCTGTAGGAGTCTGGAGCTGGCTGGGGGAGTCGGGAGCTGGCTGGAGAACACAGAGCACAGGTCATGCTGCAGGCTGAAAAGGTAAGTGAAACTTTTTTTTTCATTTTAAAATGTTAATGCATATTTTATATTGTTTAGTTTTTATCTATGTCGACCCTCCATTTTCGTAGGTCACCAACTGCCACTGATTCTAAGGTAATGAATCTGTGGCTGAAAGTCTATATCAGATCTGTTTTTTAAGCACCTCATCACCATGGTCCGCAGCTCCTGCCAACAAAATGTGTTTCTCAGATTACAACAGCGAATAGATCAAATGTATACTCTAAGGCTTCAGTGTTCTAGCCCCGACAGAAAATGCAACTTGTGGACATCTTTATCACATCCACATGATATTTGTATCTGATATGTTGGATCCGACCAAAACAGCGTGGTCTGCAACAGTGTTTTTGAATCATTGGCTGTTTATCGCCTCAACTCAGTTGGTTCAGGCGACCATCATAACAATGTTTACTAACCTTTGGTTTGATCTATGACTATTCTTCTCTAGTGCACTCGTTTTATTCGGAAAGTCACTAGAAACTCATTCTCAATGTACCCTCACATTAGAACAGTGGTTCCCAGAGGCAATTTCAGGAGAGAGAGACAGCCTGAATTGGGTCTATTGGCATGGACATGTATGCATACAGCAGTGTATTATTTAGTGGTACAAGGCTCCTGCTCTCAACCATAGCAGCACCTCTACAATCTCATTCCAGAGCCTCGGAGTGGTGACCCTTCCTTACAGAAACAGGTTGAATGATTGTGAATCATTAGCATGTTTACCTATTCACAGTTTAAAAAAGTCTAAAGGTTAAATAGTTAATTCCAGAGTGGGCGAGCTCGCTGGATTCACGGTGAACTTGAGCAGTTGTTAAAACTGGTCTTTGTGGGGTCGTATTGGGAGGCTCAATTGAAAGGTGCCTATCGGGGGTCTGTTTTGAAATGACACCCACCACACTTTCCAAGAAGCAGTCAATTGTCAAACCCGTAGGTTTGCCATTGGATTTTCCTCATACTTTGCACATGTTTATCTTGGCCTTGCAGCAGATTAAAGGGCTGGAATATACCCTGGTGCCCCACCTCGTAAACACCGGGGTATTGTGGGTGATATAGTTAGCTCCTCAAAAGATGACTAAATAACCAAGCAGATAGATTAAAATGAAGAACTCAGTACCAGGAATCATGAATCAGAACAGGGTAAAACCAGAAAAAACAGTCCATACATAAACTACTCTCAAGAAGAAAAGTTGGAGAGCAGTGGCTGTGCCAAATATGGAGGTCTGCAATAAAGACTGTAACAGTTGTTGATTATCAAAACCAGAATAATTAACTTAAGCTCAAGCAAACTCAACAATTTATTGAAATTTCAAGTCATCCAGGGAGTTAGGGCTACATGTACAAAAGGTTTTTGCGGTTGCAAACAGAGAATAGGGCTGTTACCGACCACTAAATCGCCTTTTGTAATGTATTAACCCTATTTTGCAGGTCGGTAACTAATAACTGGCTTGCAAAATAGGGATTGCGAGAGGAAGGGGCGTGTCACGGGCATCACTTCCTAATAGCAAGTTGCAGGGGGATGTATGAACGTTTTGTGACCGGAATGCGGTCACAAAACATTCACAGTTTACCGCCTACTTCAAGAAGGTGGTAAACCAGTCGCAAATGATAAGGGGTCCCCAGGGGACCCGTTCCCTTTTGTGAATGGTTGCGAAAAAAACTTTTAAGAGCCTGCTCTAAAAAAATGAAACTGAAATGTTTTATTTTTGATACTCATCCCACTTTCCTGCAAGCCAAACAGGCTGCATTGTAATTGTTTTTTTTCTGCTTTATTTAAAATGCAAACACAGACACCAGCAGACCACCAGCTCTGTGTTTTTAGCGATTCCCAAAATGGTTGCAAATTGTGACCTACCTCATGAGTATTGAGGTAGGTCAATTGCGACCCCATTAGGAATCGCTAACTGTATCTGAAACACATTAGTACATCGCATTTTTTGACTTCCTAATTACAAGTCACAAAAAGTCGCAATTAGGAACTTGCAAAATAGATTGGTCGAACATGTAGCCCATAGTTCAAAAACCTTCAGAAATCTTCACCTCCTGGGACCTCAAGCGCATATCTATGGATGTGTACAGAGAGTTAAAATGGAAATGAAATGGAAAAAAAGTTATGTACATCTAATGCTTAACTCTGGGCCCTGCCTATCATGAACATTCTAAACTCCGTAAAAAGTGAATTACCAAAGTCCTGGCATACTGCTAGAATTGTGCCTGTCTATAAAAGTCAATTGCCATGATCCAAACTGTTACTGACCCATTTCCTCTCTGGACTACATGGTAAATATAATTGTCAGGATTGTCCTAAATGGAATCCTAACATGGACAGCCAACTCGAAAATAGTAACTAAAGTCCAGAATGTGTTTGGGGACCCTCGAACAATGCTTAGATTTACACCTGTCAAAGAGCAAATATACTGTTGCTAAATAATAGTGCACGGGGAATTGTAATGATCCTTTCAAATTACTGTGTGGCATTTGCCAGGGCTGTGTCTTACCCCCAAACTATTTTTGTTGTACATTTATAATCTTACGACCTTTTTAATTGCAAATGGGCAGTATATGCAAGTAGTTAAAACTAAGACTGTGTCAGCCTTGCTAAATGCAGACGCAGTATTTCTGTTGCGTACACCAAATGGTTTGAAACAACTAATAGACGCTTTTTGAATATTAGCCAATAAGTATACAGCTATTTCCAATTCCATCTACGCACACTAACTGGGCCAATTCAGAAATAAGGAGATAATATAGCCAACAGAGTAGATGGCATAATTATCGGACTCACGTTTTCTTTTCTCTTCACTTTATCAACGGAGTCCATACTTTCTCTCTGCTTTTCTGGTCACACGCCATATCAGATTCACTAATATGTACTACGCTCTTCAGGCATTCAGAAAAAATCAGAGGGTTCCCACATTTCCATAATTTACAAATTTCCCGTCTTGCTAGCAAAACAACATAGAACAAGAAATTGGTTTCTACAGCAGAAATTTGCATTTCTTGATCCAAACTAAGTCCAAAAAATATTAAACTAATTGTTACTTTTAGTTGTATTCCATTAATTTCTTCCAGTAAAACATTAATCGCATTCCAAAAAGGGACAATTTTTTAACATGACATGAACATATGTATATCGTCAGCCTCCACCTGCATACACCTGGGACATGTATAGACCTTGCCAGTAACCTTTGAGAGTTTTACAGGAGACCAATATACCCGATATGTGCTAAACAAGTGGTTTTGTTTTAGTGGTGCTGGTTTTACTACTTTTCGCAATGTAGCATATGAATTACTCCACATTTGCATCAAGCCTCGGTTTTCAAATTCCTAGCCCCATAACTTAAAAACTTCATTCTCGATATTTCCATCTGCTTCCACAAGAAGGCCAGTACCAGGACGATGTTTCCTTACGCCACTGTCCGGTTCTCATTACTTGATCTGATTTATCATATTCAACCTCAGCCCGATCTTGCATTGCCCACCAAGAGCTAAGTTGATAATATTTGAACTTTGTCAGCAGACCATAAGCGCAATTGCTCAAAGCTTCCCAGCTCATAAAGTTACTACCAACCTTAAGGTCTGCTCAGAGACAAATACCTCCAATTATCAAAGGTTGACTTAGTTGGTCCTTCAAGCACTCCGGTGTACCGGGAGAATCCCAAATTGGTGCCCATGGTGAGAAATATGGAATTCTTAAAGTTTTTCGCACATACATCCATGTGTTCAGTGCGGACTTTAAAATCTTAAGCCGCACTTTCAAAAAAATTTAGGGTCTTCGTACTTGAAAAGAAAACCAATTTGACCTTGAGGTACGTCAGTCAATAAGGCCTCAAAGAGTGTGCCTATCGATGTATTGTCAACTTTGTTGGCCAGCATACGGACATTCTTAAATTGAAAAGCATAACAATATACAAGAATATCTGGTAATGCCAGTTCTCCATTATCTAATCTCCTACGTAATTTTTTCCACGAAATCCTGGGACCTTTTAATGCCCAAAGAAAACTACTTATTCTTCCCTGTAGTTTTGCTATGTCTTTCTTTTGGAACGTCAATGGGATAGAATTAAACAAGAATGCCACTTTTGGCAGAATAATAATTTTTATAAGGTTAACCCTTCAGTGAATATTAAGTGGTAGATTCGCCCATTTAGAAAGTAAGCCTATAACATTGTGGCTAACTTTCTTCCAATTTACTTTTATAATATCTTCAATATTCTGGGTTATTTGGACTCCTAGGTATCCTATTTGAATCTTCACCCCGCTGATTACCACCCCCTGGTTCCAATCCATAATCGTAGTTTTCCCTGGGTTCACTTTATACCCTGAAATGTGACTGAATACCTCGCCTTCCTCATCAGATTTGGGATTGCTTCTCGCGAATTGCTTGTATAAAGCAGCAAGTCATCTGCATAGAGCCCTAACTTAACTTCAAAGTATGGGATTAAAAGGGAAAGATAGCCATGTCAGACCTAATCAAATTAGCTAAAGGCTCAATATATGTATATTAAAGAGAAGCGGGGAAAGGGGACAGCCCTGCCTTGTCCCTTAGAAGATTTCGAAACATTCTGACAACCTCCCATTTATTAAGACTCTAGCTTTAGGACCATGAAATAGAGTCTGAATCGCCGTTACCATATTCGTTGGAAAGCCAAAGCTTCGCAAAGCCTCCCATAGGTAGGGCCAGTGTACCTGATCATAGGCCTTGGCTGCATCCACTGCCACTATTGTCAGAGGTAATTTCCAAGCCTCTGCCAAATCAATAACTCCTAATAACTGGAAAGTCAACTCATGTAATTGCCTCCCGGCAATAAAGCCTCTGTGGTTAGGGTGGATAACCTCACGTATTACTCTGGCCACCAGGGCTGCAATGATACCAGAAAAGATCTTGCAATCCGTATTCAGTAACGAGATCGGCCTGTATAATAATAATAATAATAATAATAAGACATTTATTAAGCGCCTGGTTGCACAAAACTGTGTGTCCCCGCGCTGTATGAGTCTATCTTCCGTGGATCCTTATTAGGTTTCTGAATCATGGGGACATTAGCTTCTAAACAGGATTTAGGAACCTTTTTTCCACCCATGTATACCTTATTAAATAAGATTTGTAGAACAGGAGTTACAATATCTATGATACAGAGAAATACTTCTACAGGGAGAACGTCCGGCCCAGCTGCCTTTCCCTTAACCATTTTATAGCACTGAGCCCTTATCTCACCCTCCTTGATCTCTCTTTCTAGGATTTTCGATTGCTCAGAAGATAGCAGAGGAAGGGTTGTTAACCTAAGCCACTCCTTTATATCTACTTGGCTGGGTGCTATATTTTCTTTATACAAATCTTGCATATATCTAAAAGCCTCCTTACACATATCTGAGTTAACGTTTAGGAGGTCACCCGATTCACCACTAATCAGCTCCCGTATTGTATTTCTAGCCCTATCTGCTTTTACTTTCCAGGCTAATAGTGATCCACACTTCTCACTATGAGCAAAATGTTGGAGTTTGCTCGCCTTCCACCTATCTAATGATTTTTTTTATCTATTTTTGCCCTAAATGCGGCTTGTAGCCCCTCCAGCTCCTTACTTAAAACCCCACTCTGTTTGAATCCTCCATGGATGCCTTCTGTAACTCACCCTCTTTATTCTTAATATCTTGGATACCCTTTCTCTATCTTGTTTCTCCGCTCGATGTTTCCCTACCATATTAGATTTTAGGGTCCTCCTTAAAAAAGCTTTGAAAGCATCCCAAACTATATCTTCTTCTGCTGAACCATTATTAATACTAAAAAAATTCTCTGAACTAATAGACGCTTTGCTCTCTATATGGAGAACCTGGACCTAGTGACAAATACGTTTAGCATGGCCTGTGGCTTTATGAACGAGAAGTTGCACTGTCTTTCTGTAAAGGATACGCCCATCAGGAAAAGTAGGCAATTTCCATATTAGTTTGTGATCTTTGACACTTCTAATTTATGGACATCCTGCCTTATTTCCAGGAAGCAACGAATTACCCATTTTGTGGGATTTTTGTTTAACTTGGCATCTAACGTAGGTAATAACCCAATTGTATCAGTGTTCTAAAAAAAGAAATGCCTTCCCATTCAAACATGGCACTGGTATCTACGGGTACAGTGATGTGGGTATCCTCCAAGTGGAAGAAAATATTTTTTGACTATGCCTTCTTGCCCTTACACCAAGCATCCAACATTACTTTGTACCCAAAAAGCTGGGGTTAGATTTTGTTGAGGACCAGATAAAAGTATCTCCTTGGATATTAAGATTTCTGTTTGGAATAATGAACATATCAGTGACTAGATCAATAATCGAAAATGACTCATCTTTTGATTATAGTCTTAATATTCCCTGGCTCTGCTACATTACATTGGTAACAGTTGCCCTGTCATCCACCCTCCAAAGTGACCAGCACGAAGAACCGTTACATGGAGAGCTGACACATTGTCTGGAGACCCATTGCTGTTGAATCTGCCACAGCGACATGCAGAGCCTTAGTGAGGGCATTATCACCACCAGTCCCTATCTGAGCGGAGAACGCAAGACGACCCTTGCCTTGGTACAAAAGGTCATCTGCCACCGCTGGTGGCAGAGACACTACCGTACACAGAAATGGGCAGTAGAAAGGCAAGGGAAAGCATCAGCCTGCTATGTTTGTTTGAGAGGATAAGGACTGCCTCGATGACCTGGATGGGCACAGTGAGACGATGACCTGTAGTCCTGACCAAGCGAAGACATTGCTGCTTGCCTCTTCAGCCCAAACTCTACCTGGCAGCCTTGGCCGAATGACAGGAGCTGCTTGCTCCCACGGCTAGACACGGCTCTAAACCATGGCCCCCACGGATCATTAAAACAGCAGTTAATGACGCGCCCCGACTCCGTCCCACAGTCTCCTTTGAGCAGCAGAGACAGGCAGATTGCCGGCTGATGCTGGAGCAGTGAACCCTTGCGGGATCTGCCCCTGCTCCATAAACAGCTGGTTCCTCGGACCCTAATAGCCAACTGTTCACAATTTGAGCACCAATTGTACACCATTGCCTTTTCAAGCGAGGATACATTATCGGGATCACTTGATAGTCACCATTTCCCCCATACGTGTTCTTTGTCATCCATCTTAAAGATCCCCTTAATGAGGGAACCATAGAAACAGAATAGGTCCTCACCAGTCCTTCCTTGTAATAATGGAAAGAGGACAGAAAGAATCAGGAGCGGCGGACATCTAGAAATGGGCACATACTCACCAGCCCTTTCCCACAATAACTGAATGAGGACTGAAAATCATTGAGCAGCGGCCATTTTAGATTGGGTATTCGCTCACAAAACAAAACAACTGGAATGTTGAACATTTTAGATTGGTTCAGTATTTCATCAACTTGTTTATACATCTCTCTTCCCACACCCCAAACACAAATACACTGGAGAACAGTCTGTAAGAGGTCAGAGCCCTCCACACTGTATTGGCATACCCTTACCCAGAACTCCCACCAAAACGTATTTTCTTGAATCACTTCCCAGTGTATATAAATTAAGCCTGTTTAAAGTCATCAGTGAAGCTGGTAGTATGTTATCCCTAGACCTTGACTGTCTCTATAAATAACAAATCCACCTAAATAGTGACCAGAACTGGCCCAAGAACTCACCCACCCCTCTCACCATGCTCTCCCCCCCCACCATGGCTACAATTATCACTAGCCCCAACAAAGATTCACTGTCACAGGTGGGTTTCAATGTCTTTAAGATCCCCTAACCTATCTAAAAACGCTGCTAAGAAATTCAAACATAATCTAATCAAAAGACACGTGGAAATGCTTATATCAGATGCTATTTTTGTCTGTCTAAAGGTAGCTTCGTTAACAACCTAATCTTCACAAACAGAAGAGCCCAATGGAAAAATTTATTTGAGTATTTTTTTAACTTTTTCTTTATTAAATATTTTTTCAATATTTCAGTAGTGAAGCAATTGTAGATACATAGTTATGATGATATTTACATATTGTGAGACATAAATAAATGGAGAACCATAAGCATCTAATCAAATAACATATGAAAAATATGCAGTGGCCTAAATATATGTTAAGCATAGAATAATATATGTATATTTTAAACATAAGTAATATGTACATTTGTTAAGCAGACCCAAAGAATATCTATATTTTTAAAACATAATTATTATACATATTTATACAAAGAAATACACATATCTAGATGCATTCATATAATCAAATTAAATGTTCATATATACAGGTATGTGCTGTACATTTGTGTTTGAGTATGGTGGTTATGTAGGGAAGAGCCAACTCTTGAGTAGTCTTCTGAAGATGTAAAATTATCCATGGATCTTATGTTTGGGATAACATGTTCCATAGTTTGGGTGCTTGAAGAATGTGCCACCTATTTTTTCTTCTTGCATGGTGGGATTTTGAGGCGAGGTGCCAATCTGGAATGGAGGTTCATTTGTTCTGGCCTGTCTCACCTGAAGCTCAATGGCGATAAAACTGTGCTTATGCTGCTTGGCATCCAGCTAAGTTTCAGATCTAGCACCATGTGGCCAGCCTGCATGGGTCCAGCATCAGCCAAAAACTGAGATAAAGAACCTGGGAATCTGGTTATATCAAGACCTCACCTTCAAAACCCAAGTCAGAAAGACCGCATGCTACGGCCTACTCAGAATGACCTGGAAAATACTCCCCTTACTCCCCTACCAAGCGAGAAAGCATCTGAACCAGGCCTTGATTTTATCTAGGTTGGACTACGGCAATGCCCTCTACCTAGGGGCCCCCAACTCGGTAATCACAAAGCTACAGATAGTTCGAAATTCGGCAGCCAGATTGCTGACAGGTACGAACAATCGCTGCTCAGCAAAGCCAACCCTACGCTCCCTCCACTGGCTTCCGGTACGGGAGAGAATACATTTTAAATCTCTGTGTCGCTCACAGTTCCTTAAAAGGAAATGGGCCTCCAATCATTAAAACCTTGGTCAGACCCTATAAGTCCACAAGAAGACTTCGCTCCGACGACCTCCACTTGGCAGAAGTGTCCAGAATTAAGAAGGCCAGAGTGGGCGGCCAGCTCTTCTCTTACAACACTGCCAAACTCTGGAATTCCCTCCCACCCCCCCTTCGTCTGGAAACCAACCACCTAACATTTTGCAAACAGCTAAAGACTTGACTCTTCCCTCAAAGATTTCCCCCCCCCTTTCTTGGTTTCGCTGCAGCGCTGGGATGCCTCCGGGTAGCCATGCGCTTTATAAAAGCCTTTTACATTACATTTTACATTACATTTGGTGATTTTATTCCTGATGAAAAGTGGTCCTGTTCCATGTGTTGATTTATGGGTGATACAAAGCAGCTTGAATGTGAATCTTCTGGCAGCCGGTAACCAAGGCAGGGGAGATGTGGGCTTGTGGCTTTACATGTAGGAGTAGTCTGGCAGCAGAGTTCTGAATCTGTTGTAGGCTTTTCATAGTTGATAAAGATAATCCGTGGTAGAGGCCATTGATGTAATCAAGTGTAGACAGTAAAAGAGAGATAGTAGCCTGGACCTTGTGTGGAAATCCCAGGTGGGGGAAGATAAGTCACAGAGTTTTTATAGTAAGGAAGCTTGATCTTGCTAATTTGTCCACGTGGGCATTCATTGATAGCTTGGAGTCCATGGTAATTCCAAGGTTTCTTAATTCCTTAGATAATTTAGGAAGTGGCCCCAGATTGTAAGGCCAGGCATCGAGTGGGTCATAATTTTTCCAATCGCCACATGTGAGTGTTTCTGTTTTGGAAGCATTCAATTTAAGATGGCTCCATGTCATCCACTGATCAACGGCTCTGAGGCAACTGAAGATTTGTGAGTTTTCAATGTCTTTATGGCTTTCTAGTTCAGAGTCTCATCTGCATAGTTATAGCATGTGAGCTGAAATTCATTGATCATTGGCAGCAATGATTTCATGTAGATGTTGAAAAGCATGGCTGAGATGATAGGTCCTTGCGGGACCCCTGTTTTTGTGAAGTATAGTTTGGATGAGAAAGGGCGAGAATGAATGACATTTGTTCTGTTTTGAAGGTAGGATGTGATTCAGTCGCGAGCAGTTACCTCTATGCTGGCTTCGTAGAGTCTTTGTATTAGAGTGTCATGGTCAACTGTGTCAAAGGCAACTGAGAAGTCCAGGAGAAGTAGTGTAGCAACCCCGTTGCGGTCTACTGTGCTTTTAAGGTCATCCCAGATGGCGATAAGGCCTATGGAGAAATATGGATACTGCAAGTGCACTAAACATATGGGAATGCTTTAATGCACATATAACAGGCATCTTGATAAGTGACAATGCTGGTCTTAAACAAAAAGCCTGACAGACACTGCAAAAAAAGGAAAGGGCACAGAAGGGCGCTGTTTACCACTGGCTAAGAGCTCTGCGAAATTCTGATTAAAACATAGATCCTGAAAAATTTGAAGAAGACAAAAAGGTTGGGAAATACCTGGCATAGGAAACCAATATGAGGCAAATTGCTAATCAGGCACATAGACTTCAAAATTATGAGCCAAATAATCCAGAGACAGCCTGAAAAAATATTGACCTCTTCAGGTTACCTCACTGAAGCTGGCCTTGATACACTGATACCAGAAGAGCAAGAGTTTTTAAATTAGCTTACACCTGAGGCTGAAATTGAGGAGGCTAGTAGAGTTCTCCCTCCTGCAACAAACCCCCAAGCAAGGGAGGGGTACCGAATGTATTTTATAGACGTTTTGCATAAATCCTGATTCTGCATTTAAACAGAGTTTTTGATGCAATTCTGCAAAATATTGAGTTTCCTCCTTCCTTTGAAAGGGAGAAACTGGCAAAATCTGGAAAGCATCCCTAGATGTGAGGATCATCCTATCCTGGCCAATGCCCTTGTTAAATACTGATACAAAATGTTCTTGGAAATGTAGGCACATAGATTGGCTGGTATGATTGATCAGTACTTCTCCAGTTTCTCAAATTGTCTCTAGCAAATGCTTTGCAGATCTCCCGGTCTTGTTTATGGAATCCCACCACACCCTCTCTCTGTCTCTCTATCATTACATCCCCATAACTATTCTGAAGACAGGTTTTTCAGATCTACTTCCACCAACTTTGTATCTGCCACCTTACTGAGCAGATATTGCTACTTTTCAAGTTCTGTTTTAAGATAGTTGAAACTGAAATTTTCAGATTCTACACTGTCTGCTGCCAGTTGCCCAACCCTGTTTGGAGGGCAACATACAGGGGCTACTGGATCCAAACAGTGGTTGTTTAGGTCCTATGCCCCTGGAATCCTGGTTCAATCCTACTATAGCTCTGCAAACTGGGCCAAGGACACCCCTTCGACATTTGTCTGTCAGGGTATCGAAGGCGAGCAGTCAAAGGCTTCTCAGGGAGGTATTGTGGGAGCAAGAGTGAAAACTCAACAATTAACCAATACACCAAATAAAGCACAGTCCAGCAGAGTGCTTTTCTTTTTAGAAATGAAAATACTTTTAATATCACAGTAGAATAAAATACTACACAATTAGATAGGTGTTGGACCTGTCATCCTCAAGGTTGTCTTCCTCCAACGTTTTGCCTGCTTACCTCCATGTTTTGCTGTATCTTTTTGCTGGGCTTAAGACTCTGAGCACTTTACCACTGCTAATCTGTGCTAAAGTTCATGTGCTTCTACCATAAACATGTTGACATTGGTGTATACCTGATTGGTATATTTAGTTAACCTGTAAGTCCCTACACCACGTACCCAGGGCCTGTAATCTAAAGGCTCCTAGTGGACCTACAGCACTGGATGTGCCACCCACACAAGTAGCCTTTCAAATCTGTCTCAGGCCTGCCATTGCAGGGCCTGTGTGTGTGGTTTACTGCCACGTCAGCTTGGCATTTAAAACCATTGCCAAGCCTTAAACTCCCCTTCAATTACACATAAGTTATCCCTCAGGTAAGCCCTAAGTGACCCTCAGAGCAGCGTGCTGTATAGGTTAAAGTCAGGACATGTACTTTTAAGTTTTACATGTGCTGGCAGTGACAAACAGCGAAATATGTTTTTCACTGCTGTGAGGCCTACTTCCATAGGCTAGCTTAGTTTTGTAAAAAAAAAAAAAAAGCGGCGCTTTTTTTAAAACTGCCAACAAAATTTGGAGAATATACGATCTGATATTGTTTGTTGTCCACGAGGCTGACAAAGGCTTTTAAAAACATCACAGTTTTTTTTACCCAATATTCCCAACTTTTGGGAAACGAGGACATCTTGTGGGCATCTTGTGGGTGTACACCCACATAAATCGAGGCTGGGCACATGGTTGCCCTGCCCTCTCTCCCCCCCCTTCCCCGGGGGTCCGTGACTGCATTTCCAAGGTGGCATAAATGCCTCAGTAAAGAAGTGTAAATGAAGATTGCCTGGAAGTGCGACCTTCCTTATTTGCTGCATTTCCAGGCCGTTTTCATTTACAAACAGATTTAAGGTGCATTAAAAAGTATAGAAACTGTGATCTGGAGTGCAATGGGGGCTGGGGTCATGGAGTGTGGTGGCAGGGTCAAAAGGGTGGCTAAAAAGAATAAACTATTCTGTTAGGATTTTGTTATTTTCTATGCAGTTACGTGAAGGTAGTGCACACAGTGAAATGAAAAGTCTACAGATAAATGTGACCTTGTGTAATGTAATTGGTACTCATGTGAAGCGCTGCAATATATCGGATCAAATTTGTCCTACATAAAACTACCAAAAACATCAAATTGGTGGCAAATGTGACATCTCAGTTGGTTAATGTGATCACTGCAGATGTGCGTCTCTCTCTCCCTCTCCCTACATACACGCACAGAATTGAATTCTAGTTGGAACAGTGTGGAATATTGAGGTTTGTATTTAAAGTGCTATGAAGCCCCAGCCTATGACAGAAAGCACAGTGAATATGTAAATCATTATTTCGAAATAGTATTGCACACAGTATAAGTTAGGCTGCCACAAATCCTTTTTTTGTTGTTGCAGTTTTATATTAGTGCAGACTCCATCAAAAGGTATTGAAGCTTCTGTCTCCCGGCCCTCCCCCGTATATGTGTGTGTGTGTGTCTCCCATCCCCTGTTCCCCTCCCTTCCTTCCCATTTTTGTCTTTTGATTCCGACTTCACTTTGCTCCGCTATATTTCGGGTTCTATTTAGGGCGACAGGCACGCTGCCGGGGGGTTGGCCGTAGCCTTCTGCAGGGGTGCAGGGTGGGCTTTCGGGGTGGGGTGGGGGGGTCTGTCTGCATTGGGGGGTCTTTTTCCTCCCTTATTTTCCCTTTTTCTGTTCTATGGCTCTTGTGTGTTCACTTTTTCGGGACTCCGTTTCCGCCTGTGTCCCCCTGGGGAGTTTCTGTGACCTTTGTAATCCGGTGGGTGTCTGATTGTGGCTCGCTGGGTTATTCGGTATCGATTTTTGATACGTTGCTGGCCGGATTCTATTATCCTGTTTTATCTCCTGGGGGTGCATGGTTTGGTGGGAGTCCCTTCTTTTATCCCTTTTTCTCTCTCCCTTTTTCCTCCTTTATGAGGGTCCTTTTATTTCTGTCGGGGTGCGTTTCGTATTGTTTTTACACTGCGGGCCCTTTGATCATGCCTCCTCACTTTGGGTGGGGGCGGTGATGGATGGGCGCGGTTTGATTATTGCCATTCTCGTTTCCTTATATTCTGAATTTGTTTCTATTTTGGATAGCGATGTTTGTATGGCTTCTTTTCATTCTGTGTTCCTAAGATGGCGGCTTGCCGTGGCCCCTCCTCCCTGGTTGTTTCCTACATGGCCCGTTGTTATTCTGTACCCCGCCCCGCATTAGAAAATTAACCTTTTATTATCCTGTTCTTTCTGATTGCTCGATGTCTTTTATTGTTTAACCTGTGCTCCTGATATCGTATCCTGTAAAGAACGTATTTTCGGTTGTTAAGTTTTCTACCATGTGGTGGCCAGCCCTGGTGGGTTGTAGGCCCGTATTTGTGAGCTTCATTGTACAATAAAGGTTTTTAAAAAAAAAAAAAAGGTATTGAAGCACTGGACATGAGCACCAGTTACATTACACATGGTCACAATATTTTTTTAGGCACGGTGAGATTAAGTGATTTGCCCAGAATCAGAGGATGTGGAATATTCGCCGGGACTCAAACCTGATTCCCCAATTCCAAAGTTGGTAGTTCTAGCTGTAACACCACATCCTAAAGTAGTGTTTAAGATTTTTTAAAAGTGCTTTCAAAATAGTATATTTTACCAAGAAGTAATCAGACTGTCCCTAGTGGCAACATTTTAGCAAGTGTCTCAATTAGCCTGCAACTCAGCTGATAACCTTACATTACCTCTTAAAATGAATACATTGTTGTAACCATGAAGCCTTAAGGGACTCCATCAATTAAAGGCTGGTAATAAGGCCTTTTATTTAGTTAGCTCTTTGTACCCCACCACCCCCGTCGCTTTTAGGCAAAGGCACCTCAATGTCAGTCATTTCTCAGCTACTTAACTGAAAATAAATATATATTTGGATCCACGAGAGTTTCTTTTCATGGATATCATAATGCATTCCTTTGTGATGATTGGGGCAGAGTTGTGCTTTCTGGTCAGACCACTGCTAAGTAATATGTACATAAGATTTACTTTATGCCTCTGTGAGTGTGAAAAAACGAACTCCACTACCACAAGTTTCTCCACCCACTGCGATCCTGCATCTAGGGTGCCTGAGGAGGAGGTGTCATGCCTCACGGATCCGGGAGGCAGAGGTCCCAGCAGGGGTGCATTCATGGGTGCTAGAACATCCCAGGGAGAAATAAGACCCCCTCCCACAAGGTTAGGATTGGAGCTGTCCTTCTGTAGAGCAGCAGAAACTTTAAACATGCCTATTTCAAAGTTGAATAATCTACTAAAGCAGGTTATATTGATTTAAAGCTGAAAAGGAATGATTCTGAGTAAAATAAAATGCCTCAAAAGTTTCATTTTTGTGCCGCTAAATTAAAAATTGTGTGCTGCTAAATTTGCAAATCTGGCTCCCTCTGTCATATTGATTATGAAAAAAAGCACTGCCTTCTTCAGCTCATTAACAAACTATTGACTTGACTTCCATTTTGACTGTTTTAGAAGATCATGCTACAGAAGCTTAGGGTGGACAGCATACTCTGTCACAAGCATGCCAGATGTCCTGTCCACTGTATTGCTAATGCATTATACTCCATAGCACTTGTAATATAGCAGACGGAATATCTGCCACATTCTGGCAGATTATCCCAGAAATCCAACTCTAAATAAGGCCCATTGTTTTAAAGACCTGAATGTTATACACCTAGTTCAAATTAATCCCTCCAACCCTATGATCCACCGGGTCTCTTGGCATTGCTGGTGTCCTCATCGCCTGAGGGAAGCATGGACTAAGGAAGCTACACCAAATGGTTTTCTGGAAATTGATTTGCCCAGTGTGGATGTACTCGGTTATGGTGAACCCCTTCAAACAACTGAGGTTTAAGCAGCCAGAGTACTCCCCTAAGAAGAAAGACATCTTAATTCCTTGTGCTCTTTAACAAATAAGCCCAGTTCAGGATGACCATCTCCACATACCCACAGACATTTGGAAAAAACTTTTGCGAGCCATGAATGGCAAATATAGACCCATTCACTCACCCTTCTGGTGTGATCAAATGTGTGCTCTTCCCCACACATCAGCAGTTTTGGATAGAGGCAAGACTTAATATAGGCCATGTCATTGACCCCCAGTAGATTAAGAAAGCATATGTCCTAGGTAGAATTTCTATTCCATTCAGAACTGGCTCAGAATCATATAATGGCGATGGCTCTACCATTGTTTGCACTTAGAAGCAGGTCTAGAAATTGTCTATAGTCTCCCATGCAATGCTGTAGGTGAGCTGCAGCTTAAGCTATGGTTGCCAGTCTGACTTATTAACATACAACTATGGACAGTGGCTAGAAATCAGACACTTTGAATACCGACTGGGAAATGTGTCTATGATCACCTTGTCTCATTTAAGTTTCCCTTAATGGGTTGACCTTTAGCAAAATTGTTTTCTGTGAATCCACATATGTAGTTACCATTGAACAGTAATAAGTAAGACTGTCTTATCTCCACTTTGAGTATTTTGATTACGTTGAATTCCCTACCTCCTTTAAACTATTGATGCCAGTTCCTCCTAGCCGGCAATCTTATTCCATCCAGCACATTTCCATGCAGGATTATTTCGATGTTTTCTGGGATACCAAGTATTTCACAACTTTGACCTTGAATATATTGTATGAATCTAGCCTCCAAACGTCAAAGTCGCCAAGGTTCACCAAAATATAATCCTCTGCTCTTGATAAGGAGTGTATTCTGTCAGTGTAGCCTTCAGGTCATGTCTAAGCCTTATCAAGGCTTCGCTAGCTTGGGATTGACTCCGACATTCTCCATGTGCTCATCCATTTTTCCAAGCCTAGCACATACTCCATTACGTAATGAAGCACAAGTTACTACTTGTGTAACGATATATCTGTAAGAGACATTAGTTAGTGCTAAATTCCTTTCCTTACCTTAGAATATTCCTCAGGCGTCAGACTGGATCCAGAAAGTTTTGCATAGCAGTACCCCTGCACGTCAGTAGGTGGCGTTTTCCAGCTCTGCGTCCGTCACTGCCGTCGTATGCGCCTAGACATCACCGATACTACTTAGGCGCTACCCATGCATGCTGACGTCAGTTCTGTACATTACTTTCCGCGCCAAAACGCAGAGCCATGTAAGAAACTGACCATTTTTGCGCAAAACTAGGGCCCTAAAAGGAGAGGACCTTAACCCTAGTAATTAGTTTGCAGAACAGGGAGGATGGGCGGGCAGTAAGGAATCTATCACTAACTAATGTCTCTTACAGATATATCGTTACACAAGTAGTAACTTGTGCATCTGAAAGAGACACGTTAGTGATAGATTCCTTACCTTAGAATAGATACCCCAGCAATACCAACCCCGGTGGTGGGTCTGCGAACGAGATTACATCAAAAAGTCCCAGAGGACGGAATGGCCAAAGAAGCCGTCTCTCCGGACCGGACTGTCAAGGCAGTAGTGTTTGGTAAACGTGTGCAGCGAGGCCCACGGAGCTACTTGACAAATGTCCTGCAAGGGAACTCCTTGTCCCAAGGTAGTAGTGGCTGCAGTAGCCCTGGTGGAATGGGCACGCAGTCCCACAGGAGGCTCCTTCTTGGCCAAGGAGTAAAATGCTTTGATGCACGGAATGACCCACCAGGAGAAGGTCCGTTTGTGCACAGCCTAACCTTTTTTGGTGCCCACGTAGCCAACAAAAAGCTGATCATCCACCGGGAACTGCTGTGTACGCTGCAGGTAGAATGCGAGCGCACGTTTTGGGTCCAGACGGTGGAGCCTCTCCACTTCCCTTGAAGGATGCGGAGGCGGAAAGAAGGTGGGCCAAGTGATGGTCTGCCTGATGTGGAAGGGCGTGACAACCTTTGGCAGGAAAGAAGGACGGGTCCTCAAAACCACCTTGTCCGGATGAACAGAAAGGAAAGGAGGTTTGGAATAAAGGGCCTGGAGCCCACTCACTCTTCTGGCAGAGGTGATAGCAACCAGGAAAGCCGTCTTTAGAGTGAGAAGACGTAAAGGACAGTTATGAAGGGGCTCAAAAGGATCGCACATCAGAAAGGTCAAAACAAGATTCAAGTCTCACTGAGGCATTATGAAGGGCACAGGTGGGAACGTATGAGTAATGCCTTTCAGGAAACGGTTAACAACCGGGGACTTAAAAAGAGAAGGCTTATCTGGAAGCCGCAGAAAGGCGGAAATGGCAGAAAGATAACGTTTGATAGTGCCCAAAGCAGAGCCCTGCTGGGCCAAAAAGAGAAGGAACAGAAGGGCCTCAGAAAGAGGGGCAGAAAGGGGATCCACAGCCTTTGCTGTGCACCATGCCACAAACTTGTTCCACCTGCAGGCGTACACCGTCTTGGTGAAGGGAAGCCTGGCTGCCAGAATAACATCACAGACTTCAGGATGAAGATCAAAGGTGTCAACTGTCACTGCTCAATCTCCACGCATGGAGGTGGAGACTGGACAGGTTCAGGTGGAGGACCGTCCCCTGCTGCTGCGATAGAAGATCCTCCCGAAGAGGCAGACTGATCGGGGGATCGATGCTCATACTGAGTAGCTCGGGATACCATACTCTTCGAGCCCTGTCCGGAACCACAAGAATGACTTGGGCCCGGTCGCGCCTGATCTTCTTCAGCACTCTGGGCAGGAGTGGTATAGGCGGAAAGGCGTACAACAGACTGCAACTTCACTCGCGACGAAAAGCGTCACCGAGCGAGTGCCGCCTTGGAAATTCCAAAGCGCAGAACTGATGACATTGCGCATTCTCTTCGGTGGCGAATAGATATAACCACTGCAGAAAGAGACCTTGCACCATGTCTGAGTTCAGACGCCACTCGTGATCCATCATGCACCGGCGGCTGAGTTCATCTGCCCTGCTGTTCAGGGAACCTGCCAGGTGTTGAACCACCAAGGTAATACCTTGACGTTCCAGCCATGTCCAGAGGCACAGAGCCTCCTGACATAATGTCCAGGACCCCACGCCGCTCTGTTTGTTGCAATACCACATGGCAGTGGTGTTGTCCGTGAACACCTGCACTACACTTCCCCGGACAGAGGGAAGGAATGCCTTCAGTGCAAGTCGGATCGCCCGCAGCTCCAGATGGTTGATATGGAGCCGGGACTCCGCCGGAGACAAGAGGCCTCTGATCTTCGCCCCTCCCAAGTGGCCTCCCCATCCCAGGGTGGACGCATCAGTCACCACTGTGTGCTCCGGTTGGGGAAGGGAGAGGGATCTGCCACTGACCCAATCGCGAGCCACCACTGCAACTGTCGTGCAGCGCCCTCTGAGATCTGGACGTGATCGGACAGGTTGCCCTGATGCTGTGCCCTCTGGAACTTCAGGTCCCACTGCAGAGCCCGCATATGCCTTCTGGCATGTGTCACCAGCAGGATGCAGGAGGCCATCAGGCCCAGAAGCCGGAGGGTCATCCTGACTGAAACCCGGGATAGAGGCTGAAAGAGCGGAATCATAGCATGAATATCCCGGACTCGCTGTTCGGGGGGGATAAACCCGAAACTACGTCGAGTCCAGAACCGCTCCGATTAAGAGGAGCTTCTGAGAGGGACTCCGATGCTACTTCGGCAAGTTCATGGAGAACCCCAGCAAATGCAGGAGGTCGGCCGTCGTCTGGAGGTGGTTGACGACTGCCTGGGGCGAGCTCGCCTTCAACAGCCAGTCGTCGAGGTAGGGGAAGACTGACAACCCTGACCTGCGCAGATGAGCCGCGATCACTGCCATCACCTTTGTGAAAACCTATGGGGCACTGGTAAGGCCGAAGGGGAGCACGGCAAACTGAAAATGCTCCTGGCCTACCGTGAACCACAGGTAACGATGGTTGGCCGGCAGGACGGTGATGTGAAAATAAGCATCCTGCAAGTCCAACGCTACCATCCAGTCTCCAGGGTCCAGGGCAGACAGGACCTGAGCCAGAGTCAGCATCTTGAATTTCTCTTTCCAGAGGAAGCGATTATGTCCCAGAGGTCGTAGATGGGGCCCAAGTGCCCCTTGTCCTTTGTGGGGACAAGGGAGTAGAGGGAATAACAGCAACTCCCTACTTCCACACCTGGAACGCACTTGATGGCCCCCTTGACCAGGAGGGCAGTGACTTCCTTACGGAGAAGAGCAAAATGATACCCCAACATGCGAAGGTGCCGAGGGGGCTTGTCTGGAGGGGAGGACAGAAAGGGGAGAGAATAACCTTGGCAGATTATCTGCAGCACCCATTTGTCCAATGTAAATGCGCGCCAGTGGTGGTGATGGCGAACCCTGCCACCCACTGGCGTGGGGTGCTCCCTGAAGCTCTGATTAGGAAGGTTTGGAGGTGGAAGGTGGAGGTGGACTGGTTTGGAGGTGGGGGTGGAGGTGGAGGTGGAGGTGGAGGTGGACTGACCCGCGCGCTGGTTCCCAGACTCGCCCCTGCAGAATACAAGGCCGCGGCCGCATTGGGGCTGGTTGTGCACAGGCTTGGTAGAGGGTGAGCTTGAAAGCCCCTGCCCTGCCCACGAAAGGAATGAAATCCAGGAGTGGCAGGGGTCTTTGTAGAAAGACCCAAGGACTTGGCTGTGGCCTGAGAGTCTTTAAAGCGCTCCAGGGCATTGTCGGCCTTAACGCCAAAGAGGCGGGAGCCATCAAAGAGCATGTCCATGAGTGAGCCCTGGACATCGGGTGAGAACCCAGTCATACGCAACTAGGCGTGGCGCAGCAACACGACAGTCGTGGAAATTGCCCTGCCCAAGGAATCAGCGGTGTCCAGACCACACCTGATGGCAAACTTCCCTGTATCCTTGCCCTCTGCAATTGCTTGGGAAAGGACAGCCTGGACCTCCTCAGAACACGGAGGTAAAATCTCGGCCACCGAATCCCACACTGCGTGGGAGTGACGGCCCAATAAGCAGGCGGTGTTAACTGCCCGCAACCCCAAGCTGGCCGAGGAGAATAACCTCTTGCCAAATTGGTCTAACCTCTTATAGTCCTTATCCGGCGGGGCGGTGGGAAAGGAACTCTGCGGCGTTGAGGACTGAATAACCAGGCTCTCAGGCGTGGGGTCAGTGGTCAAGAAGGCAGGATCACCAGGCGACGTCCTTATCCACCGGCACCCCCGAGGCTGGGCGCCACCAAGTACCCAAGAGGACTTCGATGAGAACCTCATTGAAAGGGAGCAGCGGCTCCAATGAGGTAGACGCCATCTGGACCACCTCCGTAAGGAGATTTGTCTTAAGGGCCAACGTAGGGAGGTTGAGATGGAGAGCCTCCGCAGCACGACAGCACCATGGTGTAGGAAGCGCCCCCCACCATCGTAGGTGGGGGAGAGGCAAACCCAGGGTCAGAAGACACATCAAGCTCGCCCGCATCTTGAAGGTCGTCAATCCAATCCTGCTCGGAGTCACACTGCTGAGCAAGGGGGTCCTCGGATCCGTCCCAGTCCTCGTCCGGCTCTGTAGTAGAAGGAGCTGGCTGCGGCGGCAGGACCGGAGCCGGAGGGAGGGCAGCGTGGTGTCTGAGCCGTATCCCAATGTGGATCCCGGGTCGGAACAAAATGGTGCGAGAACCGGGGCATGGGTGGGATAAACGGCACCCAGTGTGGTGCCTGTGGTGGAGCCGGGGCAGGAGGCAAGAGCAGTGCTGGGGCAGGAGGCAAGGGCGGCGCTGGTGCCGGAGCCATCGGCACTGCACCTCATGGTGCCAGGGCCAGTGCCAGCGGCGCTAGACACTGTGGCACCATGGATGGTGCCGGAGGCGGTGTTGCCGTGCCAACAGGGTATGGACATGGGACTGGGGGGCCTGCGGGTGGGAGCCCGAGGCCTAAAAAGGCGGTCCATAGCAGCAAGAAACTCTTGCATCTGTTCGGGATTCGCCGACGGACGGATATGGCTGATAGGCCGCAAGACTCCCAAACTCCGGACGAGCTGCAGGGGCGGAGCCCCTGTCCCCCTCGTCTGCCTCCGAGGAGCGATGGGGGGATGCCGGAGAGCGAACACGCTTCTTTGACTTCTTTTTAAAGCATCGCTTACCGGAATCAGAAGGCGAAGACTTAGATCCCGAGGAGCGACTGCTCTGGTCCCGTGAACGGCCCCTAGACCCGGAGCGGTGGTGAGAGGAGTGCCGGACCTGCAGCAACTTCCGGCGCCACTCCCGCAAGGCCTTCAGGGCCATGGCTCAACAGTCCCGGAAGTCATGCTCGGACTCCAGGCAGTAGAGGCACATATCGTGGGGGTCCACCACCAACATGATACGGTGGCACGTCTCACAAGACTTAAAGCCGGCATCCCTACTTGCACCAGAACCCAAAAAAGAGAGAGACAAAAGTCTCAAAAGTAGTCAAAAAATGAATGAGGTACGTGCTCAATCTGGATCTGCGCTTTCGGCTCGGACAAAGAAAGAACTGATGTCAGCGCGCATGGGTGGTGCCTAAGTAGTCTCCGTGACGTCTTCTCGGCGCATACGACGCCAGCGTCGGACGCGGAACCGCATAACGCCACCTACTGACGCGCAGGGGTACTACTATGCAAAACTTTCCGGATCCAGTCTGAGGCCTGGGGAATATTCTAAGGTAAGGAATCTATCACTAACGTGTCTCTTTCAGATATAAAGCCCTGTAGTTGCCGACTAAACCTTTACTGACAAAACACAAAGGACCTCCATTCACATGCCAAAGATTAAGCCATGTCCTTATTTCTCTTCAGTGGTCCCTGAGAGATTCAGGAATATAATGTATAAAATAGCCAGAGGAACCAGCCTTGCAACTGAATGGCACAGATACTGGCTAAACTAGATCCCTTAACTAACCACTCAATACTAGCCAGACTGGCCTGCCAACACCAAAGAGATGCTTGCTACTAACATAGTCTACCCTGCAGATCCCAAATAGTCGCATACTCTTTACTAACATTGTAGAATTAAAACATGTATGATTATAACGCAGATGTAACAACATGGGAGAGGATAGACAATGTGGATCCATTCTCCCTATGTACGATTAATGAAACAAAAAAGAATCCACATTCATATGTTTTTACGGTGGTCCCTAGAGAGGTGGGGAGCACACTATGTTTTTTTAATACGCCTCACACACCAAAAGGACCCTTGGTGTCATGCTTCATCATTGGGGTCTTCACAACCCTCTACGGGATGCGGCGTGCTGCTAACCGGCGGCTACGCGGGAGCACTTACAATGTTTTGGCTATGTGTGGTGCATTTGAGGTTTTTGTGTTTCGATATAAGTGGTGAGGTCTTACGGGTGATAAATGTGAGGGTTAAAAAGTACCTGGCACGTGAGGTCTACAAAAAACTTTAATGGGGCCCTTGCTGGTACTGTTAAAAGGGTAATTGTGAGGTATTTCGTATGTTAATGTACAACACCTCACGTGTGCGTCGTCGACATGTTTCGAAGCTAGGCTTCTTCTTCAGGACGGGGTGACGGATCCCCACCTTACTCACATCCTCCAAATGTTGTCGGGGTGTTCTTTACAAAAAAGGTGGTCATAAAAAAGGCGGGTACACACTGGCTAGTGTAACCAGGCGCTGTATAAGCTCAGGATTATTATTATTTTAGATGTGTGCCTATTAGTCTGTTGCAACATATCTACATTGAGAAACCTGAAAAAAAGATACAGGGAAGAAAAACACAAAGGATAACCAAATTGGTATCATTGTCATGATCCTTGAATACAGGTTCAGTGACCTAGAAAAAAGTGAGGGCACCAACTGCTAGACATGAATAAGTGCAAGTTTAAAATTTGTATAGCGCACTATTCACCCAGAGGGTCTCAAGGCGCTTGAGGGAGGGGGGGTACTTTACTTATCGAATATCCAGGTTTTTAGTTGTTTTCTGAAGGAGAGGTGGTTCTGTGTAAGGCGGAGGTGGGTGGGGAGAGAATTCCGAGTCTTGGCCGCTAAGTAGGAGAAGGATCTTCCTCCCATGGTGGATCTTTGGATGCGTGGAATTGCGGCGAGGGCTTGATTGGACGATCGTATTTGGCGAGTGGGGGTGTAAAAGGATAGGCGCGTGTTGAGGTATTCGGGTCCTAGGTCGTAGAGGGCTTTGTGTGCGTGGGTGAGGAGACGGAATGTTATTCTCTTGTTGACGGGGAGCCAGTGGAGGTCTTTCAGGTGACCGGAAATGTGAGCTTGGCGGGGGATGTCTAGGATGAGTCTGGCTGATGCGTTTTGGATGCGTTGGAGTTTTTCTGTCGTTTGGCTGTGGTTCCGGCGTAAAGGGTGTTTCCGTAGTCCAGTCGGCTTGTGACCAGTGCATGGGTGACCGTCTTTCTTGTCTCGGTGGGGATCCAACGGAAGATTTTTTTGAGCATACGTAGGATGTTGAAGCATGATGATGAGACGGCGTTGACTTGTCTGGTCATCGAGAGGGAGGAGTCCAGGATGAAGCCCAGGTTACGTGTGTTGTCCGTTGGTATGGGTGCGGTTCCCAGGGCCGGGGGCCACCATGAGTCGTCCCAGGCGGAGGGGGATGATCCTAAGATGAGGACTTCCGTTTTGTCCGAGTTCAGTTTTAAACGGCTGTTCTTCATCCACTCTGCTACTTCTTTCATACCTTCGTGTAGGTTGGTTTTGGCAGTGTTTGGGTCTTTGGTGAGGGATAGGATCAGCTGGGTGTCGTCTGGTAGGAGATTATGTTGAGGTTGTGTTGGCGCGCGATGGATGCGAGGGGACTCATGTATACGTTGAAGAGGGTGGGACTGAGTGATGATCCTTGTGGTACGCCGCAGATGACTTCGGTGGCTTCTGATCTAAAAGAGGGAGGCGGACTCTCTGGGTTCTTCCGGCGAGGAACGAGATGATCCAGTCCAGTGCTTTTCCTTGTATTCCGACATTGCTGAGGCGTTGTATAAGGGTGCTATGGCAGACTGTGTCGAAGGCTGCGGAGAGGTCAAGTAGGATGAGGGCAGTTGTTTCTCAGTTGTCCAGTAGAGTTCGAATGTCGTCTGTTGCTGCGATGCGGGCGGTCTCGGTGCTGTGTTTGGCTCGGAAGCCGGACTGTGAAGGGTCGAGGGATTTGTTGGATTCGAGGAAGGCGGCGAGCTGACTGTTGACGGCTTTCTCAATCACTTTGGCAGGGAATGGGAGGAGCGAAATGGGGCGGTAGTTCTTAAGTTCAGTGGGGTCTGCTGTGGGTTTCTTCAGGAAGGCGCTGAGTTTGGCATGTTTCCAGCTTTCCGGGAAGGTAGCGGAGTTGAGGGAGCAGTTGATGACATTTCGGAGATGGGGTGCGATAATGGAGTCTGCTTTGTTGAAAATGTGGTGGGGACATGGGTCGGTTGGCGATCCTGAGTGGATGGAGTTCATCAGGCGGATGGTGTCTTCAGTGGTGATTGGGTTCCAGGCGCAAAGGTTGTTGGAGGGGGGTTTAAGTTCGGAGGTGGGTGGGGTGGACTGGTCTCCAAAGCTGTTATGTATGTCAGTGATTTTGTTGTGGAAGAACGAGGCTAGAGAGTCGCAGAGGACTTGGGTGGGAGTGATGTCGGTGGTGCCGGCGGTGGGGTTGGTAAACTCTTTGACGATGTTGAATAGTTCCTTGCTGTTGTGGGCGTTGTTGTCGAGTCGATCCTTGAATGTTGATTTCTTGGTGGATCGGATCAACTGGTGGTGTTTGCGGGTGGCATTCTTGAAGGTGGCCAGGTTGTCAGTGGTTGGGTTTTTTCGCCAGGCTTTCTCGAGGGTGCGGCAGATCTTCTTGGATTTCTTAAGGTCATCATTGAACAGGGGGCTTTTTTGCTACCTTGCTTGATTTGATGGTTTTTCAAGGGTGCTAATTCGTCAGCGCTGTGGGTGATCCATTGTGTGAGGTTGGTGGCTGCTTGGTTTGGGTCCGATGATTTGGCAGGAGGGTTATGGTGGAGCGATGTGAAGAGCTGGTCGGAGGTAATTTTGTTCCAGTTTCTGCGGGGAATTGGTTGTGGGTGGTTGTGGGTCGTAGTCTTTTTGTAGTTGAAGTGAACGCAGTTGTGGTCCGTCCAATGGAGAGTTGTGGTGTGAGTGAAGGAGATGTGTTTGCTGGAGGTGAAGATTGGGTCAAGCGTGTGCCCTGCATAGTGGGTGGGGGTGTCAACAAGTTGTTTGAGTCCGAAATTGGCGAGGTTGTCCAGAAGGGTGGTGGTGTTGCTGTCGTTGTTCTTTTCCAGGTGGAAGTTGATGTCCCCTAGGAGAATGTAGTCCTCGGAGGGGAGGGCGTGTGGGCTGATGAAGTCAGTGATGTCTTCGCTGAATTGAGTGCGGGGTCCTGGTGGTCTGTAGATGAGGGTGCCTCTGAGTGTGGTCTTGGGGTCAGTGTGGATCTGGAAGTGAAGGTGTTCGGCGGCTGCGAGGTTATCGTCGGAGCTGGTCGTGATGCGGATGGTGTTCTTATGGACGATGGTGATGCCTCCTCCTGTTTGGTTGATGCGGTCCTTTCGGATGATCTTGTAGCCGTCCAGGATGGCTATGGCGATGTCGAGCGTTGATGAGGCGTTCATCCAGGTTTCTGTAAGAAAGGCGACTTCGGGCGTTGTGGTGTCGAGTACGTTCCAAAGTTCAATGGCGTGTCTGTGGACCGAGCGGGTGTTGAGCAGGATGCACTTCAGGTGGTTAGTGTCGGAGTTCTGTTTGGAGTTTGTGGATTTGGTGTGGGTCCTGATGCAGTCGAACTTGCAGGAGTGGCAGGTGAAGGGTCCATGGGTGTGTCCTGGGGCGGCTTGGTAGCAGTCTGGGAGTCGGCCGGGGTTAAGTGATGAGAGGGTTGCGGCGTCGTACATTAAGCGGGTGGAGTGGATTTTGCAGGGGCCAGGGTGCTTGGCGCTGGGCGCGGTCCAGGCTCGGACGGGCGTAGACGGGCTTACCTTTGGCGCACCTTCGGCACGCATGGGGCGCGTGAACGCTGCGCGCAAGGGCATCTGACATAAGTGGATAGTGGGGGGGGGGGGGGCGGAGCGAGGGGGGGCAGCTGGGAGGCGGGAGCGGGGTGGAGAGCCTGGCTGGGAGGCACAATAACAAAATGGCAGTAAAACAAAAGCGAAACAGGATGTGGGCAGAGGCACCGGCACAATCGGGTACAGTCTTCCAAATATAGCGCTATTACAGACTTCCAAATAAAGCGCTATTAGATCACACAGGCAACAAAAGATATAAGCGCGATGTGGGCTATGCGATGAAGCGCTACGATAATTATTCAGGCAGTCAATGCAATATCAGACAATGGGAGCAAGCGCTATTTTTAAACAATCAGGCAGTCGATACAATTTAGTCAATGCGAGTACAAGTGGTAAAGGCAGCAATGAGCAGTCAAGCACTACGATACCACGTGAGCAGGGAGCGAGGGGAGCGACTGCTTCTGAGCGAGTCAGGACGGTCACAGCGCTGGAGAGTGCAGGACAGCCTTAACTTCAGTGAGAGGGAGGGGCAGCTGGGAGGCGGGAGCGGGGTGGAGAGCCTGGCTGGGAGGCACAATAACAAAATGGCAGTAAAACAAAAGCGAAACAGGATGTGGGCAGAGGCACCGGCACAATCGGGTACAGTCTTCCAAATATAGCGCTATTACACACAGTCAATACAATTTAGTCAATGCAAGTACAAGTGGTAAAGGCAGCAATGAGCAGTCAAGCGCTACGATACCACGTGAGCAGGGAGCGAGGGGAGCGCCCGCTTCTGAGCGAGTCATTCTATAGTGATGGTGTGCCCTGTAAAGGAAGAAAACATACAAGACATACACAACATATAACATAAATCACACGCTCTAGTTCATTGTTCACAGGTTTTTGTGTAAAAGGTTTTTAGGTCTCGCCTAGACAAAAGCAAAGCGAAGCTTTGCTGTCTATGGCGAGACAACTTATGTAGTTACTTTTGGGGGAATGTGGACAGCAGAGTTCCACGCGCTTTTCCTGGCCGAGATTTAACCTCGGGAGCGCGCACGTCGCCGTGCCTCACATTCCCAAACAAAGCCTCACTCACGCATGCGCACATACACAGCCATACACACACTGCATACACACACGCACAACAGACACACGCGCACACAGACAGACAGACGCACGCACGCACACACACACTCAAACAGACACACACCCCTCCTCTCCCTCAACACACTCACCTGTTCTGGCGGTGCTCGGCGGCGGTTCTGCCTCTCGGGCGGCGGTAGTGCTTTGCGGGGCTCTCTCACCACATGAGAGCCCCGCCTTGCCCATGCGCCCGGCCGCTCTTCACCCGGTCCCCCATCTCGGGACCGGGACTCAATCAGGAGCCTTCGTGGCTCCTCGGGCAGCAGTTTCTCTCTCCCTCTCTCGTCGCGATGGGGCGGGACTTCCGGTTGGGGCCACTATGGGATTGGCCGGCTGCCCAACCGCTTCCGGGTCGTCGCAGGTAGCGCGGCGGCCTGGCGGGGAATTGTTTGATAAGAGTAACCAGTGTTGTAGGGCAGCTTCCACTTAACAAAGTTTTATAAGGTGTTAAGTGTCCTTTAAAAGACTGTTACACAAAAGTAAAAGATGGGAAACTAATTTCAACTGCATTAGTCACTCAGATAGAGTATGCACCAGCCTGCGCTTATTCTTAAATGTAAAAAGCATGTACGCATGGTGCCGCTAGGATCCCGCCCACTTCGAGCACTGGTTCTGTGGTCCTATGTGTTCGGAAGTGAATCGGTATTACTGGAAAGTCGCGACTATGGTTTTCCCCACGACCTGTCTCGCGCCTGTGGACGTGATCAGCGAGGTTTATGGACATTGCCCCCGAGTGGTGGAAGGCGGACATTGACCCCCTGGCTTGCCATACCACCGGCTTTACTCAGTAACCTCAGGTACCAGGCGTTGGCAGCTAGAATAAGAACCTTGAACGTTGCTCGCGCCCTTCCCCTGTTTGACGTCATTTCTAAGCGCAGGCGCACTGTAAACTAGGGCGGATACAGAATTACGAGCACAGTCTGACAGCTTTCTGTTGTCACTGTCGAGGCTGCACCGTCCGGCCGAGTTTGCCGTGGCCATGCTGAGACCGGTACGAGAGACCCTCAGTCCGGGGGCCGCCCGCCTGGGGGTGCTCCTGAGGCATCTCTCCCCAGTGCCGACCGACATTGTATCCTTTAGCTGCATGTAGGCGTGTGCTGCCAGCGTGCACGGGGGTAAGGTGGTGCCTACAACCAGGAGTAGAGAAACGCGGCCAAGGGGCAGTGTTTTCTGGTGTTTCTGCTCCAAGTGGTTAACCGACGATTCACCTTGTTCCTTCTTCCAAGTGTGTGGGGTCATCTTTACAGGCATCACGGCGATTGGCTTCTTGTCCATACAGCAGAACGATACCGTATAACCACTTTACCCAGAGAGCGCTGGGGGCGGAAAAAAACTTAGGCGCCCCTATCCCATTCATTATCTATAACTTCTGTGTTGAAAACAAGCATTTGCAATGCAATAGGTCTCGCATTTACGACAGTTTCAGTTATTGGCATTGTAAATGGCAATGACTTTTATTTAGGTTTTTTTTTTTTAAATAAATAAAAGGTATGGTCATTTACAATGCCAATAGCTTAAACTCGCATAAATGCGAGACCTATTGCATTGCAAATGCTTGTTTAAAATGGTATGTCATGAGGGGGAAAAAAAAGAGGACTTAATGAGCATACTTGCTGCGAAAGTGCTGTCTGGCACCATGAGCCTCCCAGCGGTGGGGTATGGAGTGCTACTTGCACCCTAGGTAAAAAGAGGTATCATGCTCAGTCTAATTAGGGCGCCAAAAGTCACTTACTTCTGATGGAAAACTGCAGGCAGTACTCACCGCTACAGGACAATCACTGCACATCTTTTCCCCCGCTCGAGGCTCCGACGATTGTGCGAGGAGCTCGAAAAACTGGTCTTAAATACTGCTGCCCCTTAAAGTTAATTGTTACCTCAATTGGTTTTAGACCGGGAAAAATTATTCCTGTCATATAAGGCATTTCCGGGTTGCCGTAGCGTATCATCCTTTGCTCTGTGTGCAGGCAGGTCGCTATTTGCGGCCACTGTAATTGGTTACAAACGCTGGGATGGTGACCTTTAAAGAACAGCAGACCACCATACCTGTTTGTATTTCCAAAAGGGATTTTTTATTTATTTAAAGGAGCCAGTGTTTCTTAAAAGAGCTGATGCTTTTATACCTACTCGGGTCACACCCATACATTACAACTTGTTTTGCTTCAAAGAAGCTTCACTTCATGGGGTCCACCATGTGCATGCGCATCTACTTTAACATAGACTGTTTTTCAATCAGCTGGTGAAAGGAGTTGAGAGAAAGGCTACTGTACTGTGCCGTGTAAGTTGGTAAATATTTTGAAGGTAAAAAAAAAAGTGCCAGTATTGCCAGCTACTGTAAAGGAGGGTAGGCGCATGTGAATCTACAGCACTACATCCTAAAAACAGATGCTTACAAAGTAAGTTATATTTTTCATTTCTATCATGTATGGCTTTAGATACCGTTAAGTTCTTTCCTCCCAAGCAGCCATAACCGGGCAGATAGGGTGATGTTCTTAACATGGTCTGGCAAACCATAGCCTGTTGCAAGGCTAGTATGTCTACAGAGTAATGCTTTGTAAAGGTGTGTTGTGTTGACCACATAGCTGCCTTGCTGGTGCCTGCTAATGGGATGTTACTTAGGTCTGCCATGGTGTCTCCCTTCTTGTGCCTTGGTAGGAGCAGGGAGTAATGTTTAACTTTGGTGTAGCAAGCCTAGAGATTTGACAATTCACCTTGCAAAGCCTGCTTTGGAAATGAGATAACCTTTGTCCGGGTTAGTTGTGCAGAAGGACTTAGTCATGTGTATATAATGCATGAGTGCCTGTTTGATATCTAAGGTGTGTAAAACCATTCATGCTATGGAATCAGGCAGCTCAATAGTTTGAGTTAATGTGGAAAGGTGAGGCTATCTCGAGCAGGAACTTTGAATTGGTTGTAAGGACTGCCTTGTCCTTTTGCACATGTATGAATAGTTCCTGAATGGCAAGTGCTTTTAACTCGCAGAAGTGCCTGAGCGAGTTTATGGGTATTACAAAGGCCACCTTCCAGGAAAAACACTGGAAGTTGCAAGAGTGGGGGGGTTTCAAAACAAGAACCGTAAGCGTTGTGACAAACATATTAAGTTCTACACTAGGGCTGGAGGTGTTCTTGGGTGTATTATCCTTTTGAGTCCCTCCATAAACACCTTCCCAACAGGAACTCTGAAAAGGGGTTCTCTGTTCTGCATGTATGCAGCTACAAACATAAAAACATAATGGAGGCCGAAAACCTGCCTTCTGAAGGTGCAAAAGGTTGTGTTTGGACAAAACATCAATCAAATTAAAAATAAATCGCAGCAGGCAGAAATATCACAAGATGAATATCATGATCAAATATCGGGAAGCAAAAATACTGTTGACAATAATATCGTTTTATACAATATTGAGTTTTTGAATCTCGCTTTCAATAATATAGTGGCTAAAAATATCATTTTTAATTATTTGAATGTGTTTTATTTTTTATATTTTATGTTACTATTATTTATATAAAGGTTATTTTTATTTTTTATTTTTTTAAAACCTTTATTTAAATTTGCAGAGTAGTACAGAAGCAGGCCCACAACCACAGGGGCCGGCCGCAAGTGTAGCAAATGAATCAGGATATAAAAACAAGAACATGACCGAAAAAACAATATCATAGATACGTCAGTTGTGAGTGTGCACTGCAAAGCATAAGGATATATGAGGTTTTCGTTTTTTTAAAGTACGTAGAGTAGGAACGGCTGCAGGAGCAATGGCGTCACACCACAGAAAGTAAGAAGATGTGAGGGGGGGGGACGTACCCCGCAGAGCAAACAGAATCAGGTGATGAACCATACAGTTGTCAAAACAATACAGTCGCCGAGGCGGACCAAGAGCAAAAACAATACGACAGCTAGCAATATAGCAGAGCACCATTCTGAAAACCCGCCCTCCATGAGCCTAAAGGCATAATCGAGTGTAGAAGCCTTATAAGAAAAGGAAAAAGTGAAAGAAGACAGCCAACCCTACTAAAGAGGTAAAGAACCCTCCCAAAGACAGACGGAAAAGGAAGAAAGGGACCATAGAACATAACAAACTAAAATAACAAACCCCCCCCACACCCGCCACCCCACATCACTGTAATGGCTACGGCCTACCCCACTAACAGCGTGCCTGTCGCCCAGGAACTGCCCCAAAGAAGAGGGAGAGAAAAAGGCACAGAATTCACTAAAGAATAAGAATAATAATAAACTGGAGGAGGGCCTTCAAACATGTCCACGGCTACTCCCTCCCGCACAATATATTCCTCCCCAAGGCAAACAGTAGACAACAAAAATCGAGCATGTCAAAGAGAAATGGGGAGCATTATTCACCTACTACCCTATCAGTTATGTCGTGAGAGCACATATCCCCCGCGGCTGCCCGCCTACTAAAGTACAACCTCTGAAGGAGCAAATTTATCCTTGGCCTTTCTTTACGAATCCGCCAATGCATACCCGTCGACCCACTGCCATGTCTGATGGTACGAGGAAGGGGAGCGTCCAAAAGAGACCAAAAAATTACACACACATGCAAGTCGGACACAGCTGGATACCAACACAGTCATCATCACAAAGAATCATTTGTCTCGGTACTGCCCCAGGACATGTGGTCCACACCAAGCGTACAGGGTCCAAGAAGAAGGAAACAGCCAGCGCAGCCGACCGTTGCTGGAAGATTGCCTGGGACGCCGGAGGCTGTGCGTGGGACAAAGGCACCACCGTCTGCTCAAATCCAGAACTTCGGGAACAGTCCAAACCTACGGTCAGCGGACCACACGTCGCCACATAGTCCGAAATGTCCAGCTTTCCCCCATTCACAGGGGCGGCCACGACACTCTCCTCCTGTTGGAAATGAAACAAATCCCTGTGTACCTGGGGACAGGCCGATCTCAACTGGTCCGACGTTGACACAATATCATCCAGCTTCCTCCCCAACACTCGGGCGTCGTGAGCCAGGGTGAAATGAAGGGCACCGAGGGCTGCGAGAAGATCAGCATACATCAGCATAGCTCCTTGCGCCCGCTCCATTATGCTCCTCTCAGCCATGCACTCCCAACCTTGCTGGGGCCCAGCATATAGGGTGATAGACTCCACCCTACCAAGATGACCGGAGAGCAGTTCCACCTTAGATTGTGACCGGGACACAGACACTAGCGCATCAAGGGCCATGGTACTGCAAACAGGATACCAGAGGGTGGGCAAAATATGTGCCCAGTGTGTGGCCACAGGTAAAAACCATCCTCGCCCTGGAGCAATATTAGCGAAAAAAGTCGGGAGCGGCCCGCGAAAATCGGGACGAGTGACGAGCAGCTCACCGGCAAGGGCTCAGGGAATTACAGAAGCATCTTGGAATTGCCAACTCGGGTATGCTCTCGATCCGCTCCGCTCAGTGGTAGGAGTGACCACGGTGAAATTCAGGCCAATATGAGCGCCACTCCGGTAGTCCGACTCCGCCCAGTCATCAATGGCCGTTGTTGTCGAACTAGTACACGGCCATGTTGTCCACCCGAGGTCCCGGTGTCAGGGTTGCACAGGCCGCCAACTTCAAATAAACATTTCACCGGCGGTATCGCCGTCAGAAACTTCAGGAGCACACGAGCGGTCGCCGCTCTCAATCACCATCACGGGTATATAGCGCAGGCTCAGGATCTCATGCAGGATATCCGTGCGGGAGGCGGAGGTTCACGGAGCCGGGGGCTACGCTGCCATCCCGGTCGCCATCTTGGTTATTTCTTTTAAATATAGCTTTGAATTTTAAGTGATTTAGAATTTGTTATTTAATTTGTTGTAGTATTTTATAGTGAAGTAGAGGTTTATTGGGGATAGCGTGGGAAGTTAATTAGTTAATAATTCAGAATTATTTAATAAATGGTATTTAATTATATGATTGATATTTATTATTTGAATTATGTAATATTGATTATTTTTGTTTTGTTGTGGGACAATTATAGACAAACTCTGTGACATTGACAACTTCTATCCTCCCTAAGCGAGGAGACGGACCACCAGTATTGATTGGCTCCATTGTGTATCCTGTTTCTCCCACCCCCTCCTTTCTTCTGCTAGGCACTTGTTTTGATACATGGAACAGATTGGGGGTGGCAGGGCAGGCGGGAAGGGATGTAAAAAAATCAAGGAAAAATCAACTTACCTTATCGCCACGTCTCTCCCCCATCGTCTCTTGTTTAGTGCCGGAAACAGGTAGCACTCAGCCTCCCTGAGACAGCTGGCCAAATAATCATGCACACTTATAGAGTGCCACCATCCTCTTAGAGCAGAGCCGCTCACAACTGCAAAGCTGCCGCGGTAGGAAAAAATGAAATGATAATAACTTTGAGTTATTATAATTTCATTTTTCCTCTCTTTACACTGCAAAAAGCAGTGGGACAACGCTCCTCTGCCTTAGCAGAGGAGCCGCCACTGGATGTCACTCCCTCAGATCAAGTTACTGTATGTTACGGTTGAGTTGTGTTTGCTATGTCTAGATGAACTTCTCGATCCCCGTTGAGAACTGGGCCCTTGTTTTTCACTCATGCTGCCATACTCTGGCTCCTTTGGGTCGATGGAAAGCCGGGCGACTGAATGTCATGCAATATGACTATTGAAATGAGAGTGCATGCGGGGCGAATTCCTATGGCTACACAGTAAATGTCATTCGCTCGCAGAATGTTCAAATGTAAAAATGCAATAAAGACTTATTTGGAAGAAAAGAGACATTTTTCTACATTCATGGTGTTACTTCTATATATAATGTGTTTGAAGTGAAGTACTTTTTCCTACTCTTGTTTATATTGCAGTAGGAATAGTAACATTAACCTCTTTGCAATTCAACACTTTCTCTACTGTTGCGCTGTTTGGAGTGCGGGTAGTAAATCTCACCCCTCCAAAATACTAATGTTGCAGAGACTGAAGTGGGAATAGTAAATTTTACCGCTCCAAAGTCCAACACTTTCCCTACATTTTGCACAGATTGGAGTGGGAATAGTAAATTTTACCCCACCTAAGTCCAACATTTCCCCTAACATTGCTCTTTTTGAAGTGGGACTAGTACATTTTATTCCTCCAAAATCCAATGCTTTCCTTACTGCTGCACATAATGGAATGGGAAAAGTAAATTTGACATCTCCGAAGTCCAACAGTTTCCCTACCATTGCATAAACTAGATTGGGAATAGTATATTTAATATTCGTAGACTCCAATAGTTTTCCTAATGTTGGTTTAATAGAGTTTATAGCGTTTTTTTTTATATTTGACTTTATTTGTATTTTTTAATTTATTTTAATGTTTACAGTATTTGTTGTAAATGTGTTTTTGGGTGGGGGATTCTTCAATTTGCAATGTTTTATTTATTGTCTACATTAATATATTTTTTCTTGTTCAAATTTTTATATTGTATGGTTTTATTGTATATATATATATATATATATATATATATATATATATATACACACACATACACAATGTAACAATTTGAGAATATTTTACATAATAACTTTAATTGTATTTTCAATGTATTAGCTATAGATATATATTTTCATATTAATACATTTAAAATATAAAAAATAATGTGTTTAATGGGTATCATTAATTATTTATATATTCTTAATACATTTAAAATATTTAAAAAAGTAAAAGAAATAATTTTATTAATTACATTACACTAATGTATACATATTTATATACACACGTTTGTGTGTTTATACAAGTATATATTTATATATCGCAATAAATATAAGTAGAATATATTTAATCCACATTATATTAAAATTATGTTAAAATAGTTAACATTTACTATTTTAAACTATTTATATTAAAAAATCTATATTATTGTCTATTTTTGGATGACAGTGTCAAGAATTTATTTTTTCTGACATTTTTGTACTTAGCATTATAGGTATAGGATCACAATACTGTGGTAAACGATATTTTTGACGTAACATTTTTTGTCAACAATATGGTGTATCATTATATTGTGACAGTGATCCGTTAAAGGTAGCAGATGATGTCTTGAACCTTACATTTGAGGGTCCTAGTTGCTCATAGATGCAGTAGCAAACAAATCTCTTCCACTTGGTTGGATAACATGCAAATTTAGTGAGAGTACATGCCTCGCACGGCATAGTCATACTTTTGTAAGGATTTCTTTTTTTATTTGTAGTTTCTAACATTACAAACATTACCCTTCTGGGTCAATAATCGTTACAGCATTTAGGGCAACGTGTGGCATGTAACAGTCATCATATATTCACTTTGATACTATCCAAGGATAGCTAGATAAGGCACATACTTTGGTAGTAAAAGCAACCCTTTTCAGCACAAACAGTAACTCTCCCCCCACCCCCAATTGCCAAACAACATATGCTCCAGTCCTTAAATATGTAATTAAATATTATATACCCCTCATACATTAATAGCACCCCAAATATCTATACATGAGCTTTATGAAACGGGGGATAGAGCAGGGAAGCTATTAGCATGGGTGGAACAGAAAGAAATGGAGTCACAATGGGTACCGTCTATTAAGGAAAATTATGTCACCCACATTACCCCTGAGGCCATAGCGGGAGCCTTTGCTAGGTACTATACGCAACCCACACCCAGGTGGAAGAATCACAGATACGTCAATACTTGAGTGACATTGACCTCCCCTCCCTTACACAGGAAGAGACAGACAGTTTGGAGGGAGAGTTGACACTGGCAGAAGTGACCAAAGCCATTGGCCGACAAAAGGCGGGCAAGACTCCGGGTCCTAATGGCCTTCCGGGTGAATTTTTTAAACTGATTAGTGCACTGTTGGTGCCGCATCTTATCAAGATGTTCCAGGAATCAAAGGATCAGGGGATTCTGCCACGATACCTCCGTCTAGCCACAGTGGTGGTCATCCATAAGGATGGAAACCCCCCAGAGGAATATGGATCCTATCGCCCCATATCCCTTCTGAATATTGAAACAAAGATCCTGGTCACAATCCTTGCAAAACGTTTCCTGACTGTGATTCTCTCACTGGTGCGTAGAGACCAGTCTGGGTTCATGCCAAAGCGTGCCACACGTGTCACTCTGCGCCGTCTAGCCAATTGGATGGACACGGTACAGGGTCGAGATAGCCCCCATTTACTTCTCTCACTTGACGCTGAAAAAGCGTTTGACACGATTCATTGGCCCTTCATGTGGTGTACTTGGAAAAAATGGGCTACGGCCCGGTTTTTCGAGAATGGTTGGCACTGTTATATAATACTCCGGCGGCGAAGCTTCGAGTAAAGGACCAGCTGGCCGATACAACACGGAACTAAGCAGGGGTGCCCCTTGTCCCCTCTATTATTTGCCCTTATACTAGAACCGCTTGCCTGCGTGGTTAGAACCCAACCGGGACTGGGTGGCTTCCTTGACGAATCACGTCTTTTAGAAGAACGCATATCATTGTATGTGGACGATATTCTGCTATATATCACTCCCCTGAATATTGCAAATATTTGAAGATTACAGCGCCCATGCGGGCTATAAGATCAATTGGAATAAATCCCCCCACTATCCGCTGTGTGGAGGAGCGGACCCTCATACCTGTCACAGATGTCTGCGGATATCTGCAGAGGGATTTGTCTATCTGGGGCTTTACATCACCACTGAGCCCGGGGTCCCAATAGAGCGTAACATTAGGCAATTTTTACTGAATTTTCAGGCGGATGTGAGGAGGTGGAGGAAACTCCCTCTGACCATCATGGGGAGGGCCGCCATGTATAAGATGTTAACATTCCCACAACTCCTTTATGTTCTGCAAAATACATCACAAAATACCAGATGCCATTTTTGCTTCCATTGACCGTGAACTACTGTTATGGGACGGAGCCCACCCATGTATCGCATTGAGAACCCTGCAACGCAATCCATATAATAGAGGGTTGGCCTTACCAGATATTAGAGCCTATGACAGAGTGGCCCACCTTATAGTTCTGAATGAGTGGAAGCACGCACCGGGTGGTCATCCCACATATAGATTGGAAAAGCTGTAATTCCGTACGCGCACCCACCTATACTACATATACGGGGTGCATGTCTCCTCACGGCTACCCAACGAGTACTAGAGGCCTGGAAGAGTGCGGAAAAACAGATGAAGTGGGAGGGGAAACCCACGCGGGAGACCCCCCTGTGAGAAGGCGTTAGATTAACTGAGATCAGGAAGTTGAGGGGTTGGGGACATGGGACCTCAGGTATCTCTAAGATAGGAGGGGTCCTTAGCCTCATTTTCTTCCCTTCAGGCCAAATACCAACTTCATAGCTCCCAAGCTTATACATACCTTAAACTTCAACACGCCTGGCACGCTGAAGGGTTGGACGGCATAACACTGCCAGGAATATGCCCCGCTAGAAGGTAGGCTCTTTCAGGAAGAGGCCCAGGCGATATCCCTGACATATAAGACACAAATCAACAATATCCCGGAAAACCTGGCCCGCTGCGTGCCAAATGAGGACTTACCACCGGCCCCTTGGAAGATATAGATTGGGAGGCGGCCCTTATGCACCCACGCGAAGTAGCGATCAGACTGAGACTGCGTCTCTTACAATATAAGATCCTCCATAGGATATATTTTGACAGTGCACGTTTACATAAGATGCGGAGGGTGGAGGATCCAACCTGTCTCAGATGCCACGTGGAGCACGGCACATACATACACACACTTGGGGAGTGCAGCCACATCCAAACCTACTGGCACGCGGTCCGGGGGGAATTATACAATATACTGTGAACCCAACTAGAGTTGGACGCAAAATTCCTCTTATTGGGGGTCCCTACAGACATCGACCCGCTGCGACACAAGCTCCTGCTGGTCAATCTAGGATTAGTAGCAGCCAGAGGGACATAGCTAAATTTTGGGGGCCCAACAACTTCCAACATTCAAGGAATGGAAGTCTAATATGGACTTATATATGGTTGCTGAGAAGGTGATTTACACGGCGAGGGGCTGCCCCCGTAAATTCCAGAAAATATAGAGGCCATGGATAAAATACTACAATCTGGACTTGGACACGGAGGGGGAAAGTCTAGCCCTGACGCACGACAGGGCAGAATCAAGTCACTAATAACCAAGATGCCTAGCCTAAGCCCAAATGTTACGATTGTACGAGAACTGTCTATGTGTTTGCTTATCTGTGATGTTGAAGCAACTGTTTCTCATTGAAGAGTCGGCTACAAGACCTTCTGTCCACTACTGTAACTTGCCGCCAGCAGTTGAGCATATACACCATGCATTAACGACTCCTTTTCCCAAATGTATGTTTTGTTTTTTGGTAAATAAAATAAAAAACAAAGTTGTAAACAAAAAAATATCTATACATGACAAGCCTCATCTAGTCTATGATAGGAAGACAGACAATATGTGTACCTAGCTTTGCCCCTCTTCCAATTCACTCTCAGACAATGGGGAACAATCAGGGGTATTTGGTTCAGGCAATCCACTAGGTGAACCCATTCCCTGGCCATAACCATCGAGGCACAACCTCTTTGTGCCTCTCTGTATAATACTGCACTTTCATATCCCGCCCATCGGGTAAGGTCCTCCCTCCATTTAAGGAACCTGGGGTCCCTAGAGGCTTGTCAATGCATGGTAATTTCCCTCTTCATGAGGACTAGGCACAAATCAACAAAGCTTGTAGTAATTTTACATGTTGGGTCGTGGGAATCTCCCAGTAAGCAGGCCAGTGGAGTACAAGGGATGAACCTTTGCATGACCTCATTAATATCAGTCAACTACCCCTTTCCAATAATCAACTAATGTGGGGCAGGACCATACCATGTGCAGTAAATCCACACCCTGCTCCCCTTATCTGGTGCAGACTCCTCCTGCAGTTTGGAAAAGTCAGATCTTACTGGGGGTGAGGTATGCCCTGTGTAAAAAGTAAAACTTAATTAACTTAAAGCTAGCGTTCCTAGATACTGTGTAGGTGTTGGCAAGTATCAAACCCCATTCTTCCACTCTGGAAGTACAATGTCCTCTTCCCATTTCTCCCGTAGTTCCACCTGGGGTGTAGTAATGGTGGACCAAAGGCCCACAACAGGCACGTCACTGCTTTGAAATGGCCAGTTGCTAGACGCCTCCCTCTCCAGGCATCAACAGGTCAACGCCATGACCTCCAGCTGCTTCAACACCCTCTGCATCCTTCGTAAGACCTTCAAATACATCCTCCCCGAGGTAAGGAAGACAGTCACCCACGCACTCATCACCAGCAGGCTTGACTACGGAAACGCCCTCTTCGTTGGCATCAATAAGTCCTTACTCGCAAGCTCCAGACTATACAGAACACCCCGCCAGACTCGTTCTCGGGGTCCCTCGTCGCGAATACATCAGCCAACACCTACGCAAGCTCCACTGGCTCCCCGTCGAGAAAAGAGTAACCTTGAAAGATACTCACCTATGCCTACACATGTCTACACAACACCTGAACGACAGAATCACCCTCCCGTGCCCAAACGCAACCTCCTACTCACCAAAACCCCGGGCATCCGCAGAGCCAGAACAGGGGGAAAAACCTTCTCCTACATCGCGGAACGAGCTCCCCATCAACATCAGACGTGCCTCCTCCCTGAACGCCTTCAGGAAGGTGCTGAAGACCTGGCTCTTCGACTATTACGGAACTGCTGACTCCCATCCCCCCACCCCCTCAGCGCCTTGAGATCCTCACGGATGAGTAGTGGCCTTACAATTCCCCAGATTGATTGAAAGTGAAGAGATAATAATATTGCAATTTCTTCCTCCTTAGTACCTGAAGAACTCAGGGAAAACAATTTAAGCAAGTGAGTTTTCAAAATAGGCTCCAGCCCTGTACAGAAATAAAGCAGGGTAGGATAAAATAAAATGTAATTCCACATGTCATTCCCTTAAGGAGTGAACCCCAAGTGCAAGCTTAACGTGCTCTGAAAACGGAAAACGGAAGCTAAACATGACATAAAAGCTATTTTTAACTAGCTACAATATCAAATTATTTTAGTGCCTTGAAATTCTAGAATGAACTCTAATATAATCTCGGTTTGGGATTTCATACTTTTTGGAAGTTTACTTACTATATTAGGTTGAGCAAGTGAAGCCTTACTACTGATAGATTTGTAAAATGTTTTCTGGAGTACATTGGACGAAAAGGCCCAAAGTTATCTCATATGGACTGGAAACAGACCTGTTCGAGACAAAACAAACCAAGCAATTTTTTCCTTTTAGCACTTTTAAGCTACATGCACATAATTCACACAAACATTTTACAGAAATTCCATTCATGTACTAATCAATTTTTTATAGCTGAAGCAAGCTTGCTTCAGATCCTCACAGAGAATTCTGTGGTGCAGCCCGTTTATTCTTTTAAACGCTGTTTGATACGCGGTTTGTATCTCATCTCATGTAGTGCAAGCAGCAGTTTTTTTTTTTGCAATGCCTTTACAACACTAATATTAATAAATCATTGCACATCATAAGCAAATCCAAATTGTTTACCCATCCAAGTACAGGAGAGCTGTTCCCTGTGAATGGCTCCACAGCCAGTAGCTGGCTTGTGTTGTAGTGCAGTGAACCTTTGGCTCTGGCAACTTCAAAGCGCTACACATGCTAACGTTTTTTAGGGGTCTCCCAGGCACAGCAATATCCAATCCCGGTTACTTTCATTATTTAAAGCTGATGCTTCAGTTCCCACAATAAAACATTATACGATTCAGTTGTAATGGCCTTTACAGCTTACAATGTACTTTGCATACATTAGCACCTAAACAGATTTGGAGAGTCAGAAAGAAAGTCAACAAAGAAATTGAAATTCTGGGGAAGGTGGCTGTCTTACAGAGACAAGCTTCCATTGGTCAAACCTTTCTAAGGAATCTACAGGTAACTCGATCTCAAGCCAAGATTGGCACAGTGATTTAAGCAACTTCCAAAGGAGATAAGTCTTTGGATCACTCCTACACCCCATTAAGATAACACTCTATTGGTTTTTGAACCAGGAATGAAAGAGAAACATGATGAGCGAGCTGTGTTATATTTAGTCACAGTAGCTCAGGGGGTTAATGCATCTGCATATGCTGGCATCAAATCTGCAGTGATAAACTGGTATCTAAGGTAGCCATCCTCAATTAAACAAACTGGAGGAACAATGTGTTCAGTGATGCAATATTTTAGTCAACAAATGACACATGGTATTTTTGTAAGACTTATGCAGACTCCCTACACTACTTTGATTACCCTTTCACAGTGATCTTTCGATTGACAATGTCAGGGCTAATCACAGATGTAGCTAATATTATTTTATATTAGTTTCTGTTAATTCAGACCCCAGACTCTTATTGGTTTGGGCCACAAAGAAATGCTGATATGCTTAGGTGGTCGAAAAGATTGTAGTATATAAGCCACTGGAACACGTTGTATTCTTCTCATTCAGGCAATGGTCCTGTGTTCGCCTCGGAGGCTTACAGGGATGCTACGTCTGGTCTGGGTTTTTATCTGCAACTAACCAACCTATTTCAACTAGGAAGCAATTGGTTAGGTGAACAAGCTTTGGTATGTTCAACATGTCCTGACCACTGGGTTATTGAATGCAGGACTGAGTTGGTTGCATAAATCTGTATCAAGGCTACAGAGCATTAAATAAATCACCTAGAGAAGTAATAGGTGGTAGCACTTGATATAATATGCTCTGTGGAGTATATACCTGTTCTGTATCTCCCTGGAGAGGTGGCAGAAGGGCAATTGTCTGACCTAGACACTTAACAAAAGCTGTTGCAAGATATTTTAAGAAGTCAGAACTAAAATATCCAATGTGAAGCATTTCAACTCTGTCACCTGTGAAGTTAGGGGTTCCAAAGCTGCTGACGGGTGTCTCACCAAGTTCAAGTAATTAAAATAATCATCTTTCTTCGAAAACATACAAGAAAATCATTAAAGCAAGTACAATAAAAGCATCTAATATTTTCCAAATCCAGAAAGGTTATATGATAACATTATTTGCAGAACAGTTAACCACACAAAGTTAAAAAGCTTTATTACACCTAAATACGAACATGATCGAGATTTCCTAGTAAAATGGTTTTCCAGCAAACAACTAAATTTTTTAAAAAGGATGCTACAGACTTTGTAAAATATGAATTATCTATAAATCGTAGGAGTATAAATGTGGGACGGCAAGGGTGTCCCAGGTCATTCATCATTTTTGTAATATATTTCAACCATGGGATATTAAAGACCCGCTGAAACTTAGCGCAGTCTCTTATGATGTCTCTGTTAAAAATGGTTTTTGTAGAGGTCCAGATTAAATACCACAAACGCACCGGTTGGATTTTTATTAAGTCTGTTATATAAGATAACCCAAGCTCTGAGTGGCATATATAAGTCAAAGTACTACCTGGGACGGACAGAATCGTAATAAGGCATTCTCAACCAACTGTAAAGGCTGAGGATCGGAATAGCCCCACACTCCTGCACCATATATAGCAATGGTGACACAATTTTGCCTTGTATATGTTTTTTCAACTTGACAGGTGGTCTTTTACCTAGTTTCCTTGCAAAATTAGTAAGGCCAGCTTTTAGAAATAAAAGCATCCTAGCTTTGACTGCCAGTGACCATGCCCCCTTCTGATCAAAAAGAATGCCTAAATAGGGGAATGTCTTGGTTAATTCAATCTGATTATGGTCTGTATAAATATCTCTGCACTTTATAGTGCCTCTCCCGCCCGCACTTCATAACAAAAATCTTAGAGATATTAACTCTGAGTCCCAAATTCTGCATATCCGCAGTAAAGTTTGTCAAGATCCAGTTGCGTGCGGGCCATCAGCACGGTGTCGTCCCCGTAGAGGAGGGCAGGTATGGGGCGGTTATCAATTTGTGAACAATTTGAGAACCTCTATCAGATATAACCCTCTTAAGACCTTCCTAGATTGAGTCAGTTTAAACAAAAATCACCTGGCAAATGTGTATCTGCAATCTGCTATAGAAGTACTAGCTATTGAACATATAAAATGGCATCGCTGGGGGAACATGTAAGCAAAGTACTAAGGGCCATATGTAGGTAGCTTAATACCGGACGGTAACGGTCGAAAATCTGTAAATTTCCCCGTTACCGACCAGTATTTAGCTTTTCTAATGTAGGTGGCTGGATTTAAGATTTCGGTAATTTACAGATTCAGTAATTTAAGGAATCGGTAAATTACCCAATCCTTAAAATACCGAATCAGTAAATTACCGAATCCTTAAATCCTATGTAGGGAGCACTCAAGTGAGTGCATTTTTGATTTAAGGATTCATTATTTACCACCAACTACAAGTTGGTGGTAAATATCGAATACCTTTAAAAAAGCAATTTTGTGCTTTTTTAAAAGTGCCATGTGGCAGACATACATGCCCTTAGGGCATGTATGTGCGCCACATGTGCACACATGCACGATTCAGGGGTGCAACAGGGTGTCAATGTGACACCCTGCCACCATTGAATATGCTCCCCCTATTACCGATTTGGTAAGGCCCATAGGAATGAATGGGAAGGTATTCCTTATTACTGATTCAGTAAATACCAAATCGGTAATAACGATTATTACCGAATCTGTAAAAATTACCGATTTTTTTACCTACATACTATTTACCGATTCTTAACCCCTTCGGTGCTGATGACGAGCTCAGCTCGTCATCAGTTGCGCTGCTCGCACGCTGATGACGAGCTGAGCTCGTCATGTAACGCGGCTTTTTGAAAAAAGCCGCGTAGCGCGAAAATCGCCGCAGCGCGCATGCGGTTAAATACCGAATCGGTAAAATTCGGTATTTACGAATTGGTAAATAGTATTTACCTACATCTGGCCCCAAATGAGTTAAGCCTGGACTATCACTGGTGGGACTCTAGTACAATAAAGTGTGAGAGCACAACACAAACTCGCTAATTGCTAACTATTTTGAGTGTTATACTCACAGTCAAACCACATATCTAGATTTGCTACATTGTTACAGGAACGCATATTATACATGAAGTGCAGGATAGGAATATTTCCAACTAGACTGTACCTTTCCAAATGGGTGGTGCACCTTCCACCAGACTGCACATGCCCTTTAAGTGGCAAGGATACAAAATTGATTTTTTGGCACAAACATTGCCGTTCCATGATGGAATTGGCTTTGCCCTCTGTTTATTAAGCTAGGAATAAAGTCTTATCTTGATACTTTTATCACTGTGCTATAGGACATATGATATTGATATAGTTTGCACTGTCGCCCCTTACGCATAGTCTGCCTGCTTTATCTTGAGAAAAGAACAATCAGAAGGCTGATGGGCAGTATTTGCCTGGTGGGCCGCTTGTATTTATATAAATGATTTATGCCGCGTTTTAAGGTACTACGAATATAATTGATTTTTTTTTTTTTATAGTTTTATCGTTCATATTGTCATTTTAATATAGGTGTATTTGGCTGTTATCTCTGAATTTTACTTGCATGCTTTAAATAGTTGTACCTTTTCATGTCCGGTTGCAATATTGTGTATGTATGATATGGCAATAAGCTGAGAAATGTATAAACTGGATACTCCGAGAGCAGAAGTGTGTCTGTTGTTTTGGTTCATTTAATTTAGCGTCTTAGAGCCTACATGGGAAATGTAGTCCAAGAGGCATCCAGTATTTTGTGTAGAGCAGAAGTGGGTTGTCTCAGTTTATTACATGTGTTTGTGTAGTATTAGTCCCTCCGGGAATAGTGCGAAGAGTGTCTCATACTATTGCATACCCTTGTATTTAGAAGGCATAGATTACAAAATGCAGGTATGGAGACAGACTCCTAGAATCAGGAGGGGGTCTGTAGTATAGCAAAAGCTGATGCTGTATTATAACATATTTCGATATTAAGATGCATATCAACATACAACTAGGAGTTGTAAGGTATATTTGACAATCACAATGGTATCAGGAAATGAGTATAAGTGATTCTGGCCCTAGTTCACGCACCAGAAGGTCATTGTTTATATAGAGCTATTATAAGGTTAATATGGCGGGACCTGTAACCAAGGCATTTTATCATTAAGCTTTTGAATATGGGCTTTCAGTCGATATACCCATCATTGTTTCTTTGATTTAGGAGGGCATGCATTTTATTGCCATGTAGTTTTGGTACTACCTTTTCAAGTACTACTGATGAGGTCATAGTCAGAGTGATTTTGTTCCAAAAAATTGTGTTGCTGGTGGAACTCTTTTTTGCAACTGATGTTGCTGCTAGAAGAAACCTGCCAGTTTCTGCATGTATGAAGAGTATGGTAGCAACTGCCTGCCTCTCCTGTCTGCCTCTCCAGGATGGGAGCCTCGAATTCCTCTGATCTCAGTGTTGACGGGAACTTTGGTGTAGTTAGTGCTCGTCTTGGAGGTGAGCCTGGCATCAATTTATCGCTGAAGAGGAAGGTTCAGTGCCCTTCGGACAAGAAGCGGGCTTGAGCAGGTTGATGAATGTTGATGCTCAACACCCTTCAGTGGGTACTTGCTGAGCTCCAAAGCCTTCGATGTCCATCTCCTACAGGAGGTGCTCTGCCTTGGCACAGGGGAACTGAAGTGAGTGGGGTTTCAGCACTTTGCTTTGTGTTGGAGTGATTCTCATTCCCCCTGGTGTTTTCATGGAGCAACACAGGTAGTGCCAATGCTGAGAGTGCCCCTTGTCGATCTTCGAGGACATCTCGTGGCTGGGTACCAGGTGCGGTGTTGGAATCTCAGAGGGACTCGCCTCTTCATCCTCGATGCAGAGTGGATCCTATTCACCAAAAATATTGGGTGTCTTGGAAGAGGACTGCTTTCACATTTAAGTGCCTTTTCCTTCGATACCTAAATGTTGTGAAACCGAGGCAGAACTTATAGGAGATCTTGTGGCTATAGGAGAGGCATAAGTTGCAAGCGCTTACTGGTCCACCCAAGGGAACTCTGCGTTGCACCTTGGACAAAATTGGAATATTGTGTGTTCCATCACCCCCTTCCTGTCTGCAGTCTCTCAGGCAAACTGTGCAGAGAATGAAGGAAGACTTGATAGAAAATTAAGCTGTTGCAGTTGGTGGGACTAGAGGAGAACCGTTGAATAGAGTTTGACCATGAGGCGATGGTTATCGGAGTCGTTTGTCTTGAAAAGTGGAGATATCCTGTCCCGAAAAGGACGCCAGGATCGAGTTGCTCTCAGAGCTATCGCTGAACATGTCCGAACCCTTCAACGGAAATAAACATTCTACAGTGGAGTTGGTGCCCATGTATATTGTAGACTAAGTAAGGGAGGGGTCACAGCACATCCTAGGATTCAAACCTTCTTTGAAGAAAAACAGGTTATGTCCAAGCCCAACACTAGAGGGCTGAAGCGTGCAGTGACTATGTATCTACAGTCAGACCTGCTACAAATACAATTGTTCCTATCTGTGACTACTTGGGTGGGGGTAGTGGTCTCCTGGTCCACTTGGGTGGGGGTAGTGGTCTCCTGGTCCACTGCCTGCTCCCTTTGAAACTGTTCAACAGTTCCCAAAGGGGAAGCTGTCCCTTGGGAAAAGCTTTCCCTTTGCAAATTCCTTACCACCACCTTTGAGGAGTATGCAAATTATCAATGGCTACAAACACAACTATAGATATACACTTTTCTGAATTGGAATTAGTAGGGGACGCCCTTCCCACGTCCCCTCTTAATTGAGATTTAGAATTGTCTGGTAAACCCATTTTACGATCGGGAAATGCTTTTCAAGCTCATAAGATGGGGTTAGTGCATAGCAAAATGGCTTTGTACATCTGGCCCTCAGTTCTGCCTTGTATTGGAATCATTAATTACAAGATTGTTTCCTAGTCTCTAAAGATGTGCAGAGAAGGACTCAAATATATCTGTGCCACAACAGGATCAGTTTCTTTGGCACTGAAAACAGATATAGCTTTGAACTTCCAGCTGGATTATAAAATCAAGACGAGGAAATGAGGAGGATAACCTTCAGCAGGTTGTGCAATATGCCTGAAAGAATAAGGCCTTACCGAAAACTAAAGGTATTCACTGCCTTTACTTGGCAGCCACAGCAGCAAAACAAGGCTAGCAACTTTTCCTGCAAGAAGATTTAGAGCAACAGTTGGAGCAACAGTATGCTCATCTGCTTAAACATTGCTTAGCTGTAAAGCACAGGACTACAAATAAAAAAAGATTTAATCGTGATAAATGTTGATTTTCCCATGTGAAATAGCGACATTTCTGGAAGGTTTGAAGGCCTCAAGTAGGGTGAGCCAAGCACAAGCCTGCATAACAAGTGACTAGCTGTTCTGCACTGCCAGTGGTCCCAGGACATATGCGACCGCATCAGCCAGTGATGGGTTTAGCCAACAACCCAATGGATGCTCATAATTTTATGCCAGAACTTTGCATGGGAAAAGTGAAACAACAAATTCACGCCTTTAATAATTCAAGATATTGCTACTTCAATGATATTATCCTGATTTTTCTACAACCCTTATTAAAAAGCTGAAGTCAATATAAACAACACAGGCTACCAACAAATGAACTCAGGGTAGGCCATACCATGTCTACTCTGAGTTCTTTGGATTAGCTACCTATACAAGCCTTTAATATTTAATGCATAGTCAGCCCAAAGAGCTCTTCATGGCCAGTTTACTATTTCTTGCACAAACCTCACAATCTTTATCAGCCAAGCAGACTAATATTATCAGATATATCAAAAGAGCCAAGGCGGGTGGGGAGTGCTTTTTTCGTGTGAGAGGCCCTCTCTTCCTTCTTCCCTGGCCCTTTATCGATTTCTCTTCCCTCAGTTTTCAGTAAAAAACGGAAAACGGTTTTAAAAACTATCTCTTGTGAAGTACCTGATGCAGCTTAGTGACACACGAATAGGATTTTTCAGGAATACTGTTTTTAAGGATCACTTGTTCTTAACATTATTAATGTTATAAACATTAACGGCATATTAACATTCAGTTGAGGACTTCAACGATAGTAAGAGGAGTGGAAAGGGACAGTACATCAGAATAACGTCAAAATCGTGCTGGAGCAGGCGAATGGTACCAGGAGATGGAATATTACAAAATGGATGGACAGGAATCAGGCAATAAGAAATGGTCACACGGGATTTATTGAGAAGTAGATCTTATTTGATGACAGTCGCCCCAGTCACAGTCACCTTCTGGAACGTTTGGATGAGTTTGCCCCCGACTCAGAAGAAGCAACTGGGTACTTTTGATTATTTCCGAGTGCTGGTGAAGTTGTGGATCATGAAACCACCACCTCTTGCTTGAATCACTCACAAGCTTACTTTGGAGTCCAGGGACAAGGATTTTTTTTTTGCTGATGACAAACACAGTTACTCGTCTGTTAGTTACCCAAAGGAGAGTATTGCAACAGTGTGATAAAGCCCGTCTTGGTCAAAGGATTGGGTGGGGGAAGTGGTCTCCCACTGAATGCCCCACAAAATAAACTAGATGCTTCTTTGACCAGTTCAACTACTCTGTGGGTCTTAACTATATAAAAAAAAGACCTTTAACAGTTCTAGTCTAGTCCTCCAGAGCTTTGACTGTCTTATCAATAAATATGAAATGTAGTAAATGCAAACACCAGCAGGGTTTCACCTGGAGGACCAGCTCAAGAGAAAGGAGATTCCATATTGTAAAGCAACGTGCGCCAAGATCCTTCAACTTTTTATATTGTTCCTAGATAGGAGGTATCTCATCAGAAGTGTATCTCTGCAATGTAAGTATGCTGGTAGCGTTCCAGAGTCCTGCACATGCTTCATGAGACAACACTGCACTGTACAGACTAAGCGCTAATGTTAATGAACACCCACCACATTTAACGGAATGTCTTTCTCTGGCAAGCCAGCAGCATCCAGCATGTCGTCTTAAATCTTAACACTATTACAACCCATTTAAAACACATGATCCACCATGCATCTGCTCAGGTTCAACTCTTTGCTTTGTTTACAAGTACCAGGAACTAAACAATTTGTAATCAGCATCTGGTACAATTTATATGCCTTGGGGACAGACATCTATAAATAGCTTTTAATGCCATTCATATTTCAAGTAATTCAAGGATTAAATATTTACGATATAGAATTGCATCACCTCAAACACAATTGGCACACGTATACACTGCCTGATAATCAGAAATAGATCAGAAATGATTGACTCTTGGTCGTGAGAAGATAAGAAGCAAAGTCTACTGCCTTCAGGTAATTTAGTTCAATGAACTTTGTCACCACAGCCATTGCAGATGAAAGTAACTCATTCAATAATGCAAGCACTACAGAGAGACACAGATAAGAGATGGGTTATTTGCCTGTGTTCTTATTAAAAATAACTAACACACACACACACCAACCTCCCCCACCAAGTTCTTACATTAAGGCAATCAGAAAGCTGTGGTCCAGTAGTGAAAAGTGGAATATTACCTGGTTCTTTGTAAACTGTGCCATGCCCTACCTAGAGGCCCTGCATAATAATACAGTCAATAAATATCTTTCCATCACATTCAGTTATCAGGTCATTTCCCACTTTACTGCCTCATTCACAAAAGGTTTTCTGGTCATAAATTTCACTTACAATAAGCTCACAAATTCTGCATACTAATAAACCGAATCAGAATTTGAGGATTTATTGACCCTAAAATCACATTTATTACAACAGAATTTTTTTTAGGCATTAACTAATCTTGCTATTTGGAAGTTGTTATCTGCTGTATACTAATCAATATAAATAATAAATCTTTATTTGGTCGTGTATATATAATCATAAAATCTCATAAAAGACCAATGTATTTACAGCAGGGGATAAAAATATAAGAAATACAATTAAATATCGGATAAAATCATGTAACATCACATTGGCAGTTTTAATCCATAATACATACATGTTTCTCTGAAAAACTCTGCTCTGCATAATGGAGCAGAGTTTTTTCCTCTCTCGCCAACGTAGAGAACCCTTCTATTCATGCTGAGAAAGCTGCCACTCTGGTAGAAAATCTACTTGAGCGGCAAGAAAAAAGGCAATGCCCTCTTGCGCTGCGCATGGTGCTGTTGGCACTGATTTTTCAGCGGGAGATAAACACCCGGTGTTAAAAATAAACACAAATGGCATTACCAAACACACTCCGGCGCTTGAGGAACTCCCCGTGGCACGGCTCAGTTTTTTAGTCACTTCGCGGGTTTCCGAAACTCCACCCTGTTCTTTATATAATAAAAGAACAGGGAAAGTACAATTAAATATCAGATAAAAACAAATCATGCAACCTCACATTGCCAATTTAGCTTCATGATGCATACCTTTTTCTCAGGCTGAGTAATAAAATGTAAAACAGCAAAGGAAATCAATGGGGACTCTAAGCGCTGCAAGAAAGCCAAACCTTCAAGATGCAAGTTAAAAAAACCTCTCTAAGGATTGGCCGAAAGAATCGGGAACTATAGAGAGTGGGCAGAATAATAGAAAGGGTTTGGTAGTTTGGCAGGGAATCCAGTCCCAATGACAAGGCGACAAGGAGGCTAACCAAGAACCTGTAGTCAGGAAAGCCCCCAAATAATGAATCATATTCATACGGAAACGTGAAAGATAAAATCTATATTGGCAAGTTCTAATCCACAAAAGATAGGGCTTCATGCCAGTGCACATAGAAAGAGCTATATACTGTTGGACTGATATCATGTCAATGGCTTACTACATCCTTAACTTTTCATTGCCTTCTAAGAACTTCAACTTAATCTGCGCCTTGGTAAGAATTCTAATGTTACCTATAATTGGCCACAGATCTGCCTGCCCAAATTTTTGCAAGGATAACTTAAAATAATTTAACCATGGAATGGCCTGCGCTTTATTCGGTTTTAAACAATCTTGAACAATATTACATGTAAATTTCAAATCCAGGGACATCCACATTTTGACCTATAGCATAATAGGAGCTAGCATCACTAAATCTTCCACGATACCTAGCTGTGTTTCATTATGTGTGATCAGGCTCGTAATAGATTTCGGGAGTCCAAAAAGTTTGGACAAAAATGTATTCTCTACTGTCTGTAAAGATGAGACTGGGGCAAAACCCCATACTACTGCTCCATACGGAGCCACTGACAGACACTTACTTTTATATAGCATCACTATGACTTTCAGGGGTTTATGTCCCAATTCTTTAGCAAATCTATAGAGAGCTTCGCATGCTGCTTCAGTAAGTTGTGACCTCTGATTTACAAGTCTATCCCAGGTCAAACTTGCTGAAAAAAAAAATTCCCCAGATAAAAGTGAGAGTGTTTTTGGGACAACTAGTCAGAACGTAATATTTCTTATGATGGACTTTGAGCTTCAGATCACCCATAAAGCTATTAAACCCATCCTGCAAAATTTGCAGCCCGTTAGCGGTGCACGATAAACGCACCGCATCATCTGCATAAAGGAGTACGGGAACCAAGCGGTTGCCAACTTCGGTAACATCAGTGGTTAAGGATCTTAAAAATGCATCTAGTGCAATAATACAAAATAAAAAGTGGACCAAAATACAACCTTGTCTGACCACCCCCCCCCGCGTAACTGGAATCAGAGACATCAAATCCCCATCCTGTGTAAAGCAAACCCTTGTGGTAGTGTCTTATTGTAACCTTCTCAAAACCATTGAAGGGGGGGAAGCGATCAAGCCAAGCTCAACCTATAATATCCTTAAATTTTATCTCTGTCCACTAAATCGCAGGCAGAGGAAAGGTCCATAAAGAATGTTGTAAACACTTTCACTATAGTCTCTTACTAAAGATCACAAATAGTCCATCGTACCGGCAATTACAAAAAAGAAAAACTAATTTTAGCATGTTTTTGAGTATGCTGTGAAAAGAATTACCAATTGTTTTCTTGTATGTATGGATCAGAGCATTACTATGGATCTTATCCCTAAACAATGCATGTCAAACATGTCTGAATGAGTAGGTCTATAAAACATTGCTGTGGTTCAGTCAGAGGTTTACCATAATTTTAAGGACTGGTTTGATCCCAACTCAACCAATTTATTTCCCCTTCCAGAGAAGGTCTATTGTTTCTATTGATGACAGATAGTTTTTGAACGAAAAATAAAATCACTAAAAAAGGCACACCAGTGCAGTGACTATCAGAAATCAATTAGGGTGTCTATGAATTTTATCAATGATTGCTCATTTAGTTGAATGCACTGCTTCATAGACTTTGATCAATAAGTAACAGCAAACAAAAATGTTTCTTGAGAAAACCTAAACGTTTTGAGTATCCAATAGTTCCTTTTGGGATCATGAAAACTTTTGCTACATTGTAAGTATTTGTAAACTATATAATGTACAACATTAAATGCAATTATTTGTATATCTAGATGACCTACAAAAATATTGGTCAACTGTAAAGGCACACTTTATCTACATGGTGCTGGCAAGGATGCACCAGCATCTAGCTTACAATAGGCAGGCAATTATCCTTTTTATTAGAAATTAATTTGAGTTTTTTGGGCATCCGCATCATTAACAGTCCTTTCTGTTGATCCCCAAAAGATATAAGTTTGGTCACCACCTACGACTGGTAAAGCTTTGCACTGTATGGGTCGGGTTCATCAAATTATTACCAGTGATCTTCGACGGATCACCTTTCAGAGACTACTTTAAGAATGACGATTGACTAGGATAAAAAAATTTAATTCATTAAATAATGCTTTTAGCGTACTGAAAAAGCCTTATGTGATGCTTCAGGTAGTACAAGAGGTAGATCATACTTGAGTGTTATATTTGGAATCAGATTCCTTTAAATACACTTTAGAAACTGGAACCTTGAAAAAAAAGATCAAGCTGGCCCCTGACAGCCTGTTTGTCCAAGAAGTTAACACCAGTTGAATACAATTATCCGATTTTCAAAAGAAGAGCTGCTGGCTTTATGAAATTACATGGAGGAAGGGTTATTTTTCTTTTTAGTGGCAACTAATGACAGTACTGTACGAAACAGCAACTGCCAAGATTATTGCTGTATTTATTGCTTTTCATTATGCACATCACCTTACCTTTTGTGTACGTTTTATGCCCCCTTGCCGAAGCTTTAAATGCAATCTATACAACTGCTAGCATACAATACTCAAAGTCCACTAGTTTTTGAAAGAGTTTGGAGGCTACAGCGTAAGCATGTTAATAGACAAGATAATATTCATTTGGCTAAACAAAACATGAAAACATGGTTACAACTCCTTAAGCCTCATTTATATTTTGCTGATGTGCGGAAAACTCAGGGAAGGTATGAGGAAATGTGCGTTGCAATTATTCCTCATATTCAAACCATGTCCACACCAGTGGAGAAAGGGAGGTTCCAATCTGCCCAAAGAATGCAGTCTTCTGGAGAAGAAGGTGCGGAAAGTGTGCACTTTTATTCCGACTGCAATTTATGCATTGAGTGAGCAGAATGGAAGCCATTGTAATTCCGCCAGGGTCGAGGGGTGGTCTTGGTGATTGTTGCCGTAAAAGCACCTCCTGTCTGCAGGTACATATGGTGGCAGACATTAAAGCAGGGGCAACAAACGTGGAGTCTGTATGTAAAAACTGAACGGCAGAAACTCGTAAATAATGTTTACTTTGAAGAGATATTTATAGATATGTGTGTGTGACTGTTTTAGAGAATGCTTATAATAAAGCCTTCCAAGGGAATTTTGTTTTTGCTTTATCATCCTTGTATGAACTCGTATTCATTAAACGCAAGATTTTATTAGACCGCATGGGGAAACAAAGTAATCTATTTTTAGAGTTGAGCCCTTATTACTATAGGTAAGTGACATTATCCCTGTCACGATCCCTGCATTTTCTACATAAAAAAATGCTGAAACCGCTGCAAAACAAATGTAAAAAATAAATCTAACTAACTTGTGTGCACTTGTGTACTTATAAGACGGAGCATTGTGCGGATAAAATATCCAGTTCACTTACAAAAGCACCAGAAAACCACATCTTTTCATAAAGACACAGTTTTATTTAGATTTGGCACACAATTATCTGCACACGCGGAATAGTTTACTCCGCAAGAGTGGACATTGGGCAACAGAACTGACAGCAATATGTGGCCAACTATAAAAGAGGTTGTTGGTGTATCAATTATAAATATGCAGAAGGAGGTTCTGGAATGGTGTTATAGCAGGTCCCTCCACCCTTTTCTGTAATAAGAGCTACTCATGTTTAATAAAACCCATCCCAAGCTACTAATATTAATAGTGTTGTAATAGTCAGACAAGATTATATTAGTGGTCGCCCCATGCAACCTTACAATCAGTAATCATCTCAGTGCCTCAGACAGGGTTGCCAGCAGAAATGTAAAAAGGCGTTTTCAATTGCGAATATCCCAACATCGCAAATAAGCAATAGCCATATTTTCAATGCCCCTGGTACTAAGGTAATAATATTTAGTAATATTTCATGATTTAGCCTGAAATATCAGGTTTGAATATATTTTGGAAACCATTTTTCTGCAAACATCGGCCAATGGTTTCTGAAAATACACAAATTTTTACGTTGAATATGCACTTTTGAATGTAGGGATATATATATTAATTCAACCAAACCAAGACTTCTAATTTAGTAGGCTAGGGGGGTGCACATAGGAGAGATACTTCCTGGGAGCTGGAGACCTACCACTAGCTCATGAGCCACTCGTTGAGAAACCTGTGCTATAGTATACTCATAACAGAGGAAGTTTGAAAGGTCTACAAATATCTTTTCTGGTAGAAATTATCTGCCCGCCCAAAGCTCAGCCAAGATCACCCTAGCTGACGTATGGATTTGTACAACCACTAAAAATTGTAAACATTCATAGAGTTTTGAATCATATAATTACATTGTGGGGCATGTTGCGTATGAGGCAAATAGAACCATTTTGTGTTTGAGTTTTCCCCAAGTTAGCTCAGTTTCTCTGAACTCCACACATGTGCATTGTACTCATCTGTCTAGGAAAGCAAAATGCATACTAAGGGACTACAGTCAAGGGACTGGCTTATGGGAGACAGAAAAGGTATGAAGGAACTACCTGGGGTTTCACAGATGTGTTTCAGGGCTGAAGCTAGTCCTTAAAAGGGGTACCTAAAGTATACATCTGTATCACCATGTGGGCAAATTTGTCTCCTGAGCCTTGGTGCTTTATCTTTGCTTTAATTACATACAATACATTCTGCAGTACGAAGAGCCCTAGTGCATGGCCTTATATGTAGTCCTGCCCAAATATATTTAGGTCTTTGTATATGACTGACCGGTCTCTGAAGTGATCTGGTATTCCTATTAGAGCAACAAAGGGATACCTGTGCCAGGCAGCAAAGGAATGTACATAATTGGTGTGTTGGGGTAGTCTAGGTTTAGGGCGTTTTGCATCATGTAGGGTTGTTTAGATAAAGTATTCATTCTAAAATCTTTGGTTTGAGAGAGAAACTTCACGTAATGAGATGATCTGTGAGAAGCAGACAAAAAGGACGTCCAGGAACAGTGCATGAGTTGGGGAGGAAGGTCAGGAGAGAATGGACTGACGTAAGAAACCTGCTCTGCTAATTAAAAACGATGACTACATATAAGAGCGATAGTTATTTCCATGCATACAACATCCTGCTTTAGAAAGCTTAAGAGATTGGTACATGGGGTGATAAAGAGCACCATGCTTTAATACCCCATTATATACACTGCTCAAAATGATAAAAAGCAAGTATACATAAAATACTATGGCCTCCACAATTTGGATTACCATAATGACATTTGTAAGGTATGCAACATTTGACAAAATGTCTCAAATGGAACGTACACTTGAACCAGTCTCAATTTCACAGGCAGATTTCATGACTTTTTCTTTGCTTAGTTTACCTGGATCTCACAAATGTCAGAGAATTGTAGAAGATGTAAAAATTAACAGGTTCATAGAGTTTAACATTTTCAGTGAACTATAAATGAAGCTCCACTCCATGGCGCAATATTGCCCAAGATCCACCCACCACTCCCCGCACACCCTTGATTCCATCCATTGATGCTTAATGAATTGGAGACAGAACTCTGCAGCGTTCCTTTATTACAAAGCTCAAGCTTTCACAAATCTCCGCACCATTCAGCTTCAACTTCATTCTTTAAACTGTACCATTTATAAAAGGCGATTGATTCACATTATCCTTTACTAAAATAATAATAAAAAAGAATCTTAAATAAAAAGTATGATAACTCTAAAACAAAAAAGAAAAAGGTACCGTGTCAACTGGAACTGAGCAAGGGTTCAGAGGGGGTCTGAAACTCCCAGCCTCGATAACTTGAAGTATTTCACTTTGGCCGAGATCTCAGAAACTATGATTGTTCTACTCTACACTCAAGTTCTACCTGCTCTCCCCCAGGAGATCACTGTTACGAGATAAAAATGTGAATAAGATCACTCTTATTTAATGGAATAAATCTCAACATGTTCAGATTTGCAGTTTCACTCTCCTTTTTGTAAGCAAATTGGTATTCAGCAAAGGGTCTAAGAATTATGTTCTGGCTGCCACGGGCTTCATGACAGGTACTGTGCAAACACTAATTTCATAACACATTGAAGTGGAAGATTTATGTATGAGATAGCATTAGGTTAAACGATCATTGAAAGTAAAACAGGATTTTCAGTCCCACAGAAAGGGGGATTTAATTCAAGTTTTCATAAGGGTTAAGTCTCTCAACTCAATTTGAGCGGAGTAAAATTTAGGATTTGGAAAGTACCTGGGGTGTTGACAGCATAATTAGTTTTGGCCTCTATTAACATCTGACCAAGGCACCAGGCTACTAGTACAGCCGGCTTCAGTGATGAAGAAAAGGCGGTTAAAAAAACCCTAACAATTGGAAAAGGCGGGGAAAGAGCCTTCAAATCTCATTGGTCACGGTAAAGGTGTGGTAATGGAGGCACGCTCTAGGCTAGGATGTTGCCCACAGTCTATCATCAATGACAGTGTTCCGTTATGTCCACTACAACAGCCTTTTTCCAGCTAAACAAGAAGTAGCCAGTTCCAGCTCCGGCTGCCACAGCGATGCAAAGGTAGGCGTTGTAGGACATGAAGATCAGCATCAAGAAGTAGCTGGTCACCACCTGGAAGATGTGTAGCACTGTCTGTGTCATGTGTGGTAGGCTCAGCATCTGTTGGCTAAGAAGAGAGAGGAAACGACATTAGAATGAAGCAAACTAAAAGGTTTTGAGCCACCATAAAGGAAGTTGGTAAATAATTCCAAACCATATCCTTATTTCAACAATTTTGTTTTACAAGTGGACCAGCTTTTTCCTGCACTAATCTTCATTACTCGCTAAACAAACCAATAGTAGCTCATGTTCAAATTTTCAAGCAATTCCTTGATTGTTTATTTGTTCATAGGTTCTTTAAACAAACCGCATTTCTAATGGATAAAACCAGGCCTCAAATGTTCTTCTTCGTGTCTGAAGGGATTTGTAGGATGAAGAATCATTACCATCTATGCCAGAGGGACAGGGTGCTCTTAAAGAATTTCCTCTGTTAACAGCCCAAGACACAGAATTATTACTAAGATCAGCCAAGTCGGGTTCTCCCACCGACTTAATCCCCGCCAAGAATGCCAAAAAGTTGGCAGAAGAATTAGCTGAACCTCTCTGCTCTGTTTTGAATCACTCCATTAAAGAAGGCAAACTACCCAATGCCTGGAAAACTGCCCAAATGATGCCAATCTGTAAGAATACGAAGTTGGCCTCCGATGTTATCACTAATTACCACCCTATTTCCCGGTTACCCCTATATAGCAAACTCTTGGCTAAACATGTGAACACCCATCTGTCGGCTTTTCTGGAGGCCTCCAATTGTCTGGACCATTCTCAATCCAGCTTCCGGACAAAATATGGTACAGAAATGGCTTTGGTGAAGGTAACAGATGATATAAGAATGCTAGCGGATGCAGGTCAAGTAGTGATTTTGGTACTGCTTGACCTGTCTGCTGCGTTCGACACCATATCTCACCAAATCTTGGTAGACAGACTCTGTCTTGCAGGGGTTCAGGACTCGGCTCTGAATTGGATACAGGATTTTCTAACTGACAGGACCCAAACAGTTAATCTAGGACCTTTTCAATCTAAAATTAGCAATGTAACGAAGGGTGTGCCACAGGGTTCCTGCCTCAGTTCATCCTTGTTCAATGTTTATGTCGCCCCTTTGGCTGATCTGCTTAGGAAGATCGGATTTTTTCCCATCTCCTACGCAGATGACACAGCTGATCTTCACCTATGAAAAATTCACCCCTGATGTCCAGAAAGTGTTCTCTGAAGGCATGAATACCATCACCCTTTGGATGAAGAGACATTTCTTGCAACTGAACACAGGGAAAACGGAGATCATGCTGTTTAAGGACGCCATCTTTGGATGGTCTCCTGGCTGGTGGCCTGAAGAATTAGAGGCAGCCCCTACCCCAAGGACTGAGATTAAAAATCTAGGAGTACTAGTCAATAGAGACCTCAATCTGGAGGGTCATATTGCAGCAGTTAAACGCTCTTGCTTTAATGCACTGAGCCTTCTTCGGAAGACATTCCATTTTCTTCCCATGAGCACACGTAAAATGCTAATCCACGCTCTAGTCTTGAGCCGACTGGACTACAGCAACGCACCGTTGATATCTGCTAGGGAACATGATTTACAGAGTCTGCAGGTAGTACAGAACACTGCTGCTCGTTTGGTGACTAGTGCCCCCTATCAAACCCCGTCCCTTCCTCTCTTACACAGCCTACACTGGCTTCCAATCCGTAAGAGAATTCAGTTTAAAGTATGTTGCTTGGTATTTAAAGGCCTTAATTCTATGGGCCCAACATACTTGTCAGAAAAATTAGTCAAATACTCACCTGGGCATTCGCTTCGAACTGAAGGTAAAAGCCTGCTTACTGTTCCTCGCATTAAGCAGACTAGATTAGGAGGCAAATCCTTCTCTTACCTGGCCCCTAAATTATGGAACTCTTCCATTATACCTGCGGGAGGAAGTAAATTATCTATCTTTTAGGAAAAAACTTAAGACCCAGCTTTTCTAATCTCTTCCCCCTGTGAAATACATTTTGATCCTAAGCGCGGAGATACCCCATTTGGGGTGAGTCAGGCGCTCTATAAATGCAATAAATAAATAAATAAATTACACAGTGTGTCATAGCTGAGTGGACAAAAATTAAAGCACACTTCTTGATTTGTTAGTTTCTCTTCCACGCCTTCTCATTGGTATGCTGAGTAATAGAGAGATGGAGAGTGAAACAGAGATTAAGAGAGAGGAAGGAGGGAAAAAACACTGGCACGAAAGAGACCAATGAGTGAGTTCTGGAATGCTATTATGCCAGGTAGTATGCTGTTGACTATAGCATTCTAGTGTTCATTATAGTAATGGGTGAGGTCAGAGTTAGCTCAAGGACTCGGACAGGGCTTCTAGTCTCTCCCTATGTTTTGGGATATTACTGCCCTAAACCTCACTGAATAGGTCATTCATACATTATGTGTCTTCCATTCGATGCTTCGAAATTGTAACATCTGATAAGAGGTTGGTTGCGTCATTCTGATCAAAATCTCCTCCTAGGTGACCATTATATTAAAACAGAGTTCTGATGGTAGGAACTGCGTATCCCAGTAAACGTGTTCCTCTGGATAATACTTCGCTGTCACATCAGTAACAAAATATGGCTTTCTTAACTGAAATATGTTAAACTTCCCTATTCCTGACATTGAGCTACAAAATTTATAGTCTTAAGTGAATTGAAAAATCCAAAATAAATAGTGTTTACCATAAGCAGCACTCACTTCACATTTGTTGAGTGCTATTGGAGGGTCACAACTGGCTTACTGTGGTGATCTAGTTTGCTTTTAAGCCTTTGATATACGCACACACTCGCATGTGTAAGTGCCCAGCATTTCTGATCCACAGGACTCCTGACATGGAGGGCTTTGACAGAGCTAAAACTCCACTGCTCCCGCCTGATCTTACTCCAAGCCATTTCATTGAGCACCAATTGATTCTTGTCAGAGCACTCTGAATATATAACACATTGATACAATTCAAGCCCCCTCATGTTCATTTCTTAAGTTCAAAAGAATTTTATTGAGAGAATAAAGGTGCCAACATACAATATATAAATTAAACAAAGGTCATCACAATACAAAAAAGCCTTAAAAGAAATACATGAATTGGAGTGTAATAAACGGTAAGAATAAAACTCAAGAAGGTGAGAAAAATACAGTTAACATCAAGTTAAAACAAAGGAATGATCAGGGATATCATGGTGGTTTAAGGACTTCTTGTTCCCCGTGTTCATTTCTAACTTGTAGAACAGTTAAGGGTGGGAGGTATAGTACGGTGGGTGAAGAGCTACTAGTACCAGACCTGGAAGGAAGATGTACGTTTGGCCCTCAGTAGACACTCATCTTTGAGGCACAACTTTAGAAACACATCCTCCAGGGTCCAACTGATTTCTCATCTTAGGACTAATCTTTTTACTAACAATAGCTTGCATCAAGGTGTTTTAGATCTCTTGGTGTAGTAGAATGTGGTGCAAGTAAATGTTCTGTGCGCATTGCAGTTGGAGACAGAGGTCGCATTTGAGGTCTGGATTGCACTCCATTGTGGAGCACCATTTTACACAGGCACTTTAAATTGTTAATCACAATCCCTAGAAATTCCATTGACTAGTTTATTTTAAAAATGCTTTAGAGGAACATTAAATGGAGCAGAAGAGACCACATGACTGGGAAAAAAACAACAATGTTTTGAGCAGGTTGTTCCAGACACTGCAGTAAGGATCATGTGTTGGAGTTGGCTGGCACTGTATTCTACTTGGACTTCTTAGCTACCAGGAAACATGATTGGTGGACATGGTCTTGCTGGCAGCAGAAAAGACAGGAGCTTCTGAGCTTCAGTTGCATCAATGAGGGTGTTTTACTACTGATGTCCTGGGGTCATCTTACTGCTGGACCCAGAAGCTAGCATCAGCTACATCCTTTTAGGACTTGTCCCTTAGGGAAGCAATGTACAACAGTTCAAGGCTTACTCAGGGAGGTGACATGAGCTAGAGAAACAGATCTCAGTGGGAGGGCAATAACAATGAATCAATGTTCAAGCAGTACTTAGTGTAAGGAGAAGAACAGCAGTTTATTCTACACACATCTCAATATTACAAATATGAAATATCAGTATATATGGAATTTAGTAAATGAATAAGAACTGGTAATAAAGTCTATACACAATGAACAGGGTCAGTCTCCTTATTTTAGTGCAGGGTCAGTCGCTTTCTATGGCTCTCCTACCAAGGGATCTGGACATAGAGGAACTCTTTACCAAATCTCAGCCTGGGCCTGTTAGCCCTGTTTGGATATGCTATCTAGTCTAGTCTTTCTTCGATGTCTAGAGCAGCAGCTAACCGCAGTTACAAGTGCCCGAAAACAGCATCTCTAACTTAAGCCTCTTCCTGAATCCAGCACCTCCCTCTCCAGATCCTGCTCAAACAAGACTCAAAGCTCAACCGTTCACACTCCCGGACCTGATGTCAAGAAAGGTGAAGATGGGTAGTAGGAGCCCTTGGTTGGAGAGTAGGGTGCACACTTGTGCCTCTGAACCAAAATCCCTGAACCCGGTGGTAATGGGTGCAAACGGGACACAGTATCTTAAGAACACAGTGAGAATGAAGCCGCACAGAATCTTTGGTTCACACAACCACGGTTTCTTGCCACTACATCCTTCCATATAATGGCATCTAGTGGGATGGTTACGCTGCAGCTGCTAGGTGGCGCTGGACGCAATCCACAGGATGTTAAGGGTTTAGGCTTTAGGCTGCGCTGGCAACTTGAGCTCTGCTCTGTTTTGGGCGATATCTGGCTTCAGAGAAATGAATATCTTTTTTTTTTAAAAAGCAGCATTTAACAACAAATAAACATGTGAATTGGGAGTTTAAGTTACTTTTGTAGTACAAATCTACCCCATTTAAATAAGGCTATATGAAAATGGCAACGGCGTTTGTGAAGTTGTATGCTGTAATGTAGGACTGAAATACAGAAGCACGCTGGTTTACATCTGCCTGAAGTTCCCATCTTTACAAAGAGTCCTTACCCCACAGTCTTGTGTGTCTCCATCAGCGTTGTTCCATTGGGCCCGGGTACCGGCATAGAGTTGTAGCGAATGCTGACCTGGGACTTCCTGAGCATACTTTCACGTGCAATCTTCAAGAACTCGTAAAAAACAGCTATCAAGAAGACAGCTACAAATGCGCCAGCCATTTCTGCAAGAAAGTATGGTAGACAAAGAAGAAATATGTGTGAATATGTAATCTGTGGCAGGAACGAACGTCTGATTTTTTTTTTAGCAGGGTGGCTAAAATATCTGCCAGGGGTTTAGGGCGGTGACAGCGAAGCCATGCTCACCAGAAAAGGGAATACAAGTGTCCTAGAAACAGTTCTATAAATGAAAGTACATGAAGGGCCAATAGGATGTTTAATTTAAAGACACTGTGAAGGTAAATCTTGCATGCCTTAAACCTGATAAAGCGGTTGCTGGAAACACTTGCTAACTCAAATTCAAAGATTCATCTGGGACAGCGAACATGAAAGCCCCTAAATTAAAGGGAAAGCCTTGTCAAAGACGGGAACAAGGGCATGTGGAAGACCAAGATCGCCCAAATCTAAGCAAGCTCCAGAGTTCAGAGCCCCCTGCTTTGAGCCAGTCTGCTTACTTGCCTTTCCTGCTTGACTAGTCCCTAGTAGGTTCATTGATGTAGAACATTAGAGAGGTGCACTTGAATCTCCAGGATGATGTCAACAGAGAGATAAATAAGTGGAACAACTACAATTCATTCCAGGGCCCACTACAGCTCAATTTCTGGAAGAGTGTGCAAAACTAAGAAGATAAACACTCCTGTGCCATCAAAAAGCTTGCAAAGAGCATCCACACCCAGACTGGGTGGAAAATAAATGTTGTCAAAGTAGGAACAAGGAGAGACCTTTAAACATAATAAACAGTCATGCTAGGCCCAGCCTAACTGAGGCTTCAACCATGGAGTGCGCAGCCAAAGAGGGACACATTGTGAAATTCAAGAGAAATAGGAAATTAAAACCATGCTTAGAGACAAAAGAAACCCATGCACTACCAGCCATCATAAACCATCATCATAAAACAGACACATGATTTTTAGGCAGGAATTTTAAAATTACCAGTTCTTATGACTGTTCATAAGATCGAGATCAAGGAGTAGTCAATGGCCAAAGATTGCATAGTGAAGAACTGCAGAAGACCGCATATTCCACAGTTCCTGAATGCTAACAAAGATCTGGTCCTCAAATACTAGGAGTTTACAATTGGGATGAACAGTCCCATGTCTCAATCACTCCAAAGTGGATGACGTTCAGGCCACTTGTAGTTGTAACTCACAGTCACACTGTAGGAGAGTAGGGTCTGCTTTCCTATGGTCACCCCAATTTTTGCTTTTTGCTTCACTGGTTTTCGACTTAATGTGGCTGTGGGCCTGCTAATCAGACCCACTGCCTACTGTTCTCTCTCTAAATTCACATACATGTACTTTAGGTACATCACCAAGTTGGTATTGGGTCACCTTATCAGCCCCTGTACAGTGTACTATAGGTACCCAGGGCATAGGTGCATCCAAGGCCTACCAGGGGCTGCAGCATATCTTTTGTCACCCCTGGCTGGCCATCCAAACAGACACAAATGGATGATCACTCAGCTGGGGCAAGATCGCGTAATCACCCCTTGCTTAGATATAGTATACCTATGTCTAAACCTATATCTGGACACATATACACCTATAAGTCACTCCTATGGCAGGCCTTAACAATCCTGGAGGCAGAGTGCTTGGTTTTATGTGGGATGGTGCTCTAGCAAGAGCTGAGCCTGTCTGCAGCTTTCGGAACCATTTCCTTATAGCTGTTTCAGGGTATTGCCATACCATATACTCTTAAGTGCATTAAAATCCTCGCGGTTATTGCTAACTTTGGTTTGGCTTTATCAAAACATGTCGTGTAAGGTGTCATACACTTTGGAATACTACCCCATCACCAGTTCTGGCGACGGGGGTAGCATTCCACCCTTCTAGAGGGAGAAGACATGTAACTTTACTTAAATGCGGTTAAATCTAACCAGAGCCCCAGCATCACAAAATGGATGCTGCTGCCACAGACACGAGTCTGGCCTCCTGCTGCTGACCGAAACTCCGGCAGGGGAGGCCTGGACAAAAGGTATCCTGTCACAGGGAGGTGTTACACCACCCCAGACAGGAGATAGTGGATGGAGGCAGGCAGGGCGAGTGAAACTAGACACTGCCTGGGGCGCACAAGGCTCCCTATGCATAGCCCAGTTCAAACCGGTGCTGGGGCACTCCAGCCCCAGCTCTGGCGCGAAACTGGACAAAGGGAAAGGGGTGTAACCACCCCCTTCCTGGGTCCCACCCATAGGAGGGACCTAGCAGGATATCCAGCCCCTTGATTTGGAATAAAAGTAGGAGCTGTGCCCATAGACTTTAGATAATCCTGACTGAAACTTTGAAACGAAACTCTGGACCCTTTGACATCCCACTCGACGTGGAAGACTGAAGAATCTCCCTTGTGGTCAAGGAGTGACCACCCTGTGCAAACAGGCACCATCCAGCGCCCAATGGTTTGCTTTGTTGCAGCTCCCGCCGGAGCTCGAGCGACAGAACGACAAGAACCGGATTCCCAGACATCCAACAGCCCGATCCACAGCCACAGCAAAGCTGAGACCTGTGGAGGAGACGTGAGACGTGGGACCGGCCATCTTGAAAAGACTGCGAAGTGCTGACCGTGCAGCTGCCGAGGCACCCTCGAAGCTGTGCATTGGGGTTTGAGAAGCCCCAGTCCCGAGCAGCTCGTTCACCGAAGATCACCCCTCCACACTCACCGAGTGCTGCGTGGGGCCCTTTTGCATTTTCCTGCTCAACGCGTCTGTCCGGTCACTTGCCCGTTGGCTAGTGGCATCTACGACAACGAATCTTTGAAATTACTCTGCTGGCCTGGTTGCTCCAGACTGGCCCTCGCTCCCCTGAAAAGGGGCAGCACCTGTGACCTTTCTGGTCCGAGTAAGAAGCGATCTTCAAATCCTGCGTGGGTTGCATTTGCCAATGCTGTTGAATCCGATCCGGAAGCCGACACCGCCGACAGCGAGAGCCTTCGTGGGACAGCTCGTGATCCACTCCTGGTCTTCCTCGATGTCCCAGAGTCCACGTGGCAGCAGAGACAAGCTTCTCGACAACCACCTGGTTGCGCCCGACATCGCCTGGTTCCTTCCTGGTTCCATCCTGGTCACTGGCTAGTGACCCAGACTCTGTCCCCTCTGCTTTCAGGTACTCTACATCTTCGATCCACCCTTGGATCCAACCGGACTCTTCTCTCCTGGCCGCCTACAGCATCTTCATCTCCAGGCTCCATAAATCTCCACGACGAAATCCGACACACGTTGGCACCTATGCACCCGCTTCCTGTGGGTGAGGTAACGATACAACACCGGTGCTCCTGTAGTGGTTTACACCTCTAGTGTCCTAGTTTTAAGTGGCTAAGTTCTAGTCCAGTCGGAAGACTTCCAAAGCAGTAACTTTATAACTTTTACGCACCATTGACTTGCATTGGTGCATGCGTGTGCTTTTAGTGCTGCACCCGAATCCCGCGGGCTACTCCCGTCCTAACTACAGTTAGTCCAGTGTAGTCCCAGGGATTCCCAAGGCCCTAGGCCTTACCACTGTTTGTAAAGCGGTTTTTATACCACTTATTTAATATATGGTTTGATTGGCCACCGGGCCTATCCATAATTGTGCAACTTTTGTATGTTTAACTGTGCTTTTGTTTAAACGCTTGGGCCTCTGCCCTCATCAAGAGTACAGAGGATTATTCTAGTAATAAATACATATATTTTTATAATATATAACTTGTGTGGTGTCCTTTCATTGGATATTACAGGATTGCATATGGTAAAACAGCTGGCTTCACATGCCCTCTTTAGTTAAGCCTAAGACTGCTTAGTCCATGCTACCCTTAGGATAGCTTGTCTATAAGGTGGACTTTACAACCACCACCATAAGGGTTGTTTGGACTGATACAAGGTGCTCACTAGAATAGTGAACATCATATATCAGGCCAACTTCTCACACAGACCTACTGGGGGAAAGATAAGCTGTACATCTCATGTAAGTAATGCCCATCCAATCCCATCCCATCCCATCCTTCAGAGCTCTGCATTGCCCTGCATGGTTTTAAACCTAGTAGTCCATTGCAATCAAGCCCAGTCTACCCCTTTAAAATATCCACCTTCCCATAACACTCATGAAGTTACTCCTTCTCCTTATTTTTTTATACTGAATGTCTAAATCATGGTATGCAGCCCGACTATTATTATTCTTTTCTTTGTTACATTTTTGTTATGATGAGTATTTCTTTTAATGTGCTGACAACGAAAGGCTTGTGTCGAAATGAGCTAGGATTAAGCATGATTACATGTTTAGGGACGGTCTATACTACTTACCATCTTTGCGACAAACATATTTCTGTTTCTGTGTATGGTGCAGATGGATTGGCATAGACCCTCACCAAAATATACTTTTCAACAAGATTCTTGCTATAGTCATACAGCTAACAGTGGCCAGGATGACTAAATTATGAATCTAAGCAATTCACGTCCCCATCATCGTAGAAAGCATCTTAGTAGTGCCATGAAATGCATGTTGATTGGTGATGCTTACACCATTCTGTAATATACATAAATGAGAGGCTTTGTATTTTGAGTTTAGAAAGAATCCACATTTCTGCTAATTTCATTAAGCAAATATGTTTAAAAAGTCTACACGGGGCCTTTATGCTTCATAGCCAAAAGGCACATTTTTGTTACTTAAAAGTTCAAATAGAACTAGGCTTATTTGTGTAATATTTGTATTTTCTACCACGATGACGTTACCTTTCAGAAATTCCCCAGTAGGGTTTCTAAACGTGTGCATTAAAGGTTCAGGAGGCATGGCGAAAACTGCTGCTAGAATAGAGAATGTTATTTTGCTCCTTAGCACTATAATCTGATGTGCATACCTTTTTTCCTAAGTCTTACAAGATAGTGTCTTTGAGAGCTCTTTGCAACAGCATTGTGTTTTTCACAACTGCACACTATTGGATTTGTATATGAATTATTATGTGGTGTGCTTTGAATGTGTTAGTCCTTGGAGAGATTTTCAAATGTTTTGAAAAATATTGTAAGTAGTATTATGGTTTACTTTTAAACAACATGATTTTGAACAGATTTTAACAAATTGAATTGTTGTGTTCCTGGGCACAACTAGATTTAATCAATAAATCAAAAATAGCTTTATTCGATTGTTACATAGCAATCATAAAAGCACACAATTATAAAATACATAAACAATTTCATGTAAAAGTTCATAGTAAAAGATTACATGCAGTCACATTAAATATTACAGAATTACAATCTTAAAAATATAACCATCATTACTGTGCAAGAAAAGCATTCAAGTAAACATAAATTTCCTGCGATAAAACACTTTTTTCAAAAAGGCTGTGATTCTAAGAACACTATTTTCATTATCTAATAATTGTAATGACAGTAGAGCAGGGCGACATTGGCGTAATCCAGATTGTTTTAGAATAGGGACCAAAAACAACCGCCTGTCAGTAGAGAAAGATTTACAGAATAAAATGACATGAATTGTAGTTTGGGGGAAATGTTATCACAAGGGCAGGGCCGGAGATCATGTGTCCAATCATTCATTACGGGAAAAGTGACTAGTCTATGAAAATCCCTAGCCTAAAACTGGTTAATAAGAACCGGTCATAGGCACCGGGCACAAAGGATAAGTAGGGTTGAATATTAAAAGTAGTTAAAACCAGTTGATTGTGCAGGACAGTGGGCTTTGAAATCTCAGATGTCATTCTCAGGGTATCCAGCAGCATTAAACACTCTTTCCTCAGATCCTTTCTGGTTACTGCCTTAATAGAAGGAGGATTTAGAAAATTCTGTAACTGGCCCAAATCCTTAAAGAAATCATGAACGTATCTCAGCCAGGTAATCCTCATTGCTCCTTCCAGTTTCATAATATCTAAAAGGATATCTCTGTTCAGTTTTGTTTCATCTTTCGTCCATAGCCTGTGCCACAATAGCACAGGCTCTGACCTGATTAAATCAGAGATAAACGGGAGGCCTAATTCAACAACTAGATTCAAAGTTGGAGTGTTTTGAGCCCATAAGGAATTCCTAGCAGCTTTATATGAAAGGAGCTAATCAAACCTATACGGACTAAGCTAGTTGATCAAAGGGAGACTTAGTAATTACAATGGTAATTTATTTAATACAGGATTTATTTAAAATTGAAAGCCCCATGTAACCTGCAAAAAGGTGTGCAAACCTCAAGTAAGCTTTAAATCTGTGTTTTCAAATGCCCTTTGTAATTCTGCACACTTTTTTTCAGAATCCCAGTCACTCTCAGGTTTGGCAGGAACCCATTTTTGGGACGTCAGAAATAGGCAATATACACAAAAAAGGATTCTTTGAGCCAGACTGTTCTGGAAATGGATGATGCTGAAGTTGTTCTTGAGCGCCTTTAAGTATCTTTGTTTTAAAAGCTTAACTGCACCTATTCAATACCAATTAAAATTAAAGAATGACAAAAATAAACATAATTTTAGGGATTCAATACTTTACACATTGGTAACCGTAAAACCCTCACTCAACTGGCCAGCCACTATTTGCAACAGGCATACAAGGTCTTTAAAGATAGAGTCAACAGCATTGCAGAGTCTTACACACCATCAGTTACTCAACAGGAACCAGTGAAGCCTTGTATCAGCTAGGTCATTTAGCGAGACTACTCTTGCATAGGCAAAATATCAGAGGAAAGAGTATAGTGTAGAAATGTTGACCTAAATTGTAGAGTACCCAAAGAATCATAATTTAATCTGAGAAATTAATTATTGCATAAAAAGGGCATCATAGGGGCTCAAACACGGCACAGCAGGGTTAAAGCCCTGGGTATTTTCTGTCTGAACCCTGCAATGAGATAGTGAAAACTCAGCTTAGTTATTAGTTAAAAGAACAGAAATAAATCCATTCAACTTCATGCCCTCATACCCTGAAATATGGCATTCGAAGACCTCAATAGTTGTAATACAGAAACTTAATTGTGCAGTTGTCAGAGAGCAACTAGACATGGTATGTCCAAGCAAAGAGTTGTCAAAATGTTCCTAAAGATAAAACTGAGCGCTGTTACACACTGCAACCTCTAAAAGGTACCTTTAAGCTTTCTTCGGACCATGCAACACTTCAAATCTCACACTCAACAGGATCATTTATGAAAAATACATAAAAGGAAAGGACCCATATGAGGAATTCACCAACCTCCTGGTGTGTTGATCACAACGCCAGAAAAAAGCAGCTCTACATGTTCGTATCCAAAGTAAAATGTCATGTGCTGCAAACAAGAAAATCATGAAGATTTAGCAAAATTTTAAGGAAAACAATGGACTAATTGAGTTTATGGAAAGTACTCGACAAACTGAGTTAACTTCCATAGAGAATTAGAGCTAGAAATAGGTATTAAACCAAAAGGAAAAAACATTTACAAACATTCATAATCAGAACTTACATAATAAAATCAATAATTTCTAAAAATATCTTTGTATACATTTGGTGGATTCTGGTTCCGGAATATACAGAAGCCTCGAGAGTAGTTAGTCTCAGTACCACCACCACATACCATGGGTCTGATTACCTAGGATATCTGGCTACCTACCATCCGCAGTAACAAGCTAGAGAATGGTATTCAATTCGGAGTATTAAGATATTTCAGATTTTTCAGGATGGAAGCTACCACATCCATGATTTGGTCCATTTTTCTGTCAAGAACCTCATTACAACATGCTCATAATTTGCTCATAATTTGCCAACATAATATGTCACCCTGTAGATACCTGTGGATACCTTACCAAGTGGTGTAGTATTTACCAGATTTAGTATTGCCACATCTTTACAAGGTCCTAGCAATGTGTGTGTTCCCAATACTTAGATACACAAATTCAAAATGTCAAGTTTTTAGCCACAAGAATTCCTAGCTCAAACAGCATGGAGATTACAGAAATAGATGAATGAGGGCCCCAAGTGTAAAAAGTATATAGGTGCACTCTGCTTTGAGTCGTTCAGGAAACACAGGCGAAGTTCTAAACAAACAATTTAAAACAGTGTGCTTGGGTTGAGACCCAAAATTATACTTCACATTTTCACTTCAATGGTATATAATATATTATGTAAATCAGGTCTGTCCCCATAAAGGAGTCGCAGTATGATATCGGTTTCACATGCTGTAAGCAGTGGTGTCACCAGATTAACACCGTAACAGTTTATGAACATTAAAAGTTCCCCTACAAAGGGGGAAAGGATGCTGCTTGTATCGTTCACAGTTTAGATTTAAGGGGGGAGTTTTGTTGAGGAGCACGCTTAACTGTTCATACTTTAGGACTTACTCTAAGGATACAAAACCACTTATAACAAGTGAAACCAAGAATAGCCACCCCTAACACTGTATGCTGCTTTCTGCCAATTAACAATTAGCCTATTTAAATACTCATAAATGACTAATTAGTAAGGCATTAGGTTGCTTCTGCAATCCATCATGAGTTCTATGCAGGTTAAAAGTATCATTGGCATACTGCAACTAATTTACTGAGACAGAGTTATGATTGTGGAGTATCGGACCCTCTGGCATTAAGAGACTTTAACCAGTAAAGTACCTTGCTTTTCACTGGGATAGCCAATCCCTTATCCTACGTAGTACCCAAGTACCAGCGTGCTGATGGCTTATGAGGCAGAGAAAGTAATAGACGAAGCTCATGCTCTAAATGTAGTAGGTCTCTTTCTCTCCACTGAACCAAATGCCATAAAAATCAATAAACACACAGAAGAGGTCTAACTGTGAGGTAAGATAAAATAGGATGATTGTTCGCAGGGCAGGCTTTAGGGCAGTGTGACTGGTGCAGCCGCACTGGGCGCTGACCTGTGATGGGGACGCTGACCTCGGAGGGAGGAGGGGAGGGGGGCGATGTTTGGCAATAGCTTATGATTGGAGAGAGGAGGGGCATTTATGCCCGGTGATAGTGAGAGAATCTGAGGAGGAGGTCATGGGGTTTGAGGGCGCCAAAAATGATTGTCGCACTGAGCGCCACCAGCGCTAAAGCCGGCCCGGATTGTTTGTTCCCTTCAAACTCTAAACGAGGCCCTTATATTGAGGTCTCAACCAATCACCAGTTGGTAGCCTTTGACTTCACTGTAGCCGTCCTCATCTCAGCATAATAACTTTATGGGTTTCACACGCATATTTAACTTAGTTACCAAATAGGAACCACTCAAGTGGGAGCTTCAGCAGCAACTGCTCTTCTATTGGCCTTTGCTTGCTCCATCTGACAACCTCTAAAATGAGTGAGTTCGCTATATGCATGTGGTCTACTACTTGCAGCATTCCTCCAACACAACAAGAAAGGTGGCACGGTCTTACATGTGCACACTACATACTGTATATATTGAGTACATGCAATATTGAAATAGATCAATTGGACACATATCAAAATAAATGCAGTGCAAACTAATATACACTCTGACGACCTAAGCGTAGGTATGAATCATTAGGACATACACAGAATTCAAATATATATGCAAATACTGTTCGTTATTATATGCAAATCCAAATAGGAGTATGTAATGAGTGCAATTACCAATGTGTCTTTATAATTTATAAGTATTAATTTTTCTTCCTAAACGGACTGTCTTATTTCTGAATTACAGACGTTGTATAAAATTCCACATTTTGTGTAGACTTCAAAATCACTGTGGTTTGTTCTATGACAAACTTACTCACGGCAAGCTCAGAGAAGGAGGCCAATTGGTGGATCCGCATGAACGTCACTGCCAAGAGTAAGGAACTCTTAGGTGTTAAGTCTAGGCTATGCAACTGCTTAGATTGATATCCCAGCAAGCAAACGCTATTTCTCAGAAATACCCCATCTGTAGAGTACATCTGTCTGAGTAAAACAGATTGGGATCGCAACATCTTAGGAGTATGTGTTCCAAAGCGTACGCACTGAAGGTTTTGTAGTGAAAAGTTATGATATCCGATGGTAAGCATACAAAGTCATCTACAATTTAGTAACTAAACAGAAAATTAAAGAAGAATACATACTTATTGGGAACCATAAAGATATGGTAGTAATTCTAAAAAGTGTAATGTTATTTGGATGTGCGACTAACATGACAAAACGTGACAAAAAGCATTTCAGGAAAATCAATCAGAAACGTCTATCATTTTTGAGCTGGGCAATTTCACCTAAAAAAGAATTGATTCTTGGCATGCAGATTATCATATGATTGACCACACCACTAGCTCAGCCATTAAGCTCGTCTCAAAAGACATCAACTAATGTGAATCTTGTATGTGCTATAGGTCGCCCACTTCAACCTTCAATAGTCTTTCTGTGATCGGTAGCTTCCCTTGTCTGTCTCTGCTCCCTCTACTAAGCCGGCAGCTGGCTTTTTTCTCCTACTCTTGTATTGTTGATATTGTTTTAAAACACTCTAAGGAGTGGTTTCTTGTTTCACTCTCATACCCATCAGCATCTGCTTCGTACTAGAAAACGCTTTTGGTGGCAAGACCTTTACTGCCCTTCTGTCACTCCTCACACTGAAATTCTAGTCCATACACTGGTTCACTGATAATATTTGTCCTATGGCCAACAAACATTTAGAAAAGACCAACTCTCTTTGACACTTGCGCTCTCACATCTACTATCACTGAATCCGAATACTCTTACCATCACTGACCCATCATATTAGCCTTTGTGCCTTTAAACACACTCCCAATTGGGATCTACTCCCAGTCTGAATCCCTTCTTTTGTTCCACTGCTTCGGCTCATACTGAAGTTTTTCCTTTTTACACATCCAATGATGCCTCCATTTTGTGATGCTCTTATTTCACCATCTCTGCACCGGTGTGTTGTCAAACCTTCTCTTCCTTTTACTACCCTATTGTGTGCCTCCAACATCCATACTAGCACACTTACAATTTTCTGTATCGGTTGAATGTTTTCTTGCTATGTAGCCCCTATTCTCCCAGAACCTGCCACTGATGGTTGTTTAGTCCATGCTGATCTTTCATACCAAGAGTTATTTTTCAGTGATTCAACTATTCTCTGTTTTATTCTACCTTTCTAATACTGTATTTGTTCCTACAGCTGAAGCATATACCCACCCATTGCTATATATGGTTCTTGCCATACATATCTTTCTTCTAGGTACTTCCACTCATATTAGCTTTCTTTACGTGGGCTCTTATCCGGAATCACAATTATTGATACTGTCTTTGTCCCTTAGGCTATTCTTACCTCAAAGAAATTGATTTAAGATGGAATCCTCTCTGACAGGACAATATTCTTACCCCTTTCATCACACTTTCAATGTCCTGTTCTCTGTAATACGGGTCAGCTGACCTATTTTGTCCATTCTTGTTCCTCCCACTAGTACTACACTGTTACTCACTTCTTGCAGTCAATATATGTTATCACTCTCGCAAATTAATTTGTCATTTGCTCACCATCATGTTCATGCCGCCATGGTCGTGCCCAGGTGTTGTAGTTGGGTGGTGGTGTGGATGATCAGTTGAGTCACTCACTACTTCGAAGTTGGGAGCTGGTGTGGCATGAACCATCGAATGATCATGGTGGTGATCCATCTCCGAAAGCAGGAGGGAACAAAAGACAGACTGCTCCGCTGACAGCTATAAAAGCAGACAAAAAACAATTTTTCAGCTTCACGGTCTATAATGAACACATGTTCAATGCACAATAATAGCAGCGTTCATAGAACAAAAGCTTTCCACAGCAGTACAAGAACCTAATACAGCGTCTTTGATGGAACACAATACAAGGATAGGTTTATCCAGACTTCTTGATGATCTATGGCTTTTTTAGCATTCAACTAGGTTATTATGTTAAAAAATGCATAGGAAAACACTTAAAAATAGATCTAACCTCTTATGTAACATTCTTTGACAATATTAAACAGAAATTAAGGTTAGACAGAAAAAGAGGCGCCACTGTGGAATGTGGGCTGGGAATGGTTATGCGATGGGAAAGTGGAAACATTTTTTCACTGGTCAAATTGCACAGGCACTCATTTTTTTCCGCTGGATCAATTCACTCATTTTGGGAAAAGGATGCTGGGTTAGTGATCACCAACTAATTCCACATTCATGTTACTGGTTCTTCAGGCTTCTAGGTACACAATTCAGTTTTGCAATAGTTCTGTAACTGGCATTTGTGTAGACCACACCTGGCATTAGCATGGCCTCACAGAATTTTGTTGGCCAAGGGGAGTCTCTCTCTGCCACTGCAGGCTCAGACTGGCCGTGGAAAAAAAAAGCATGACAGTTAGTGGAATGAGACCAATGTCGGAGAGAATCCAGAAGAAAATAGGAAGGTCGATGTGGGACCAGGACTACCTGAAAGGTGCAAATTTCTTCGCAACACCCCACAGCTTGTTTTTGCTAACAGGGACATGTGTGCTGCTTAGAAGCTTTAAGTCCTCATCCTAAAATGCCTCTAACTTGACCAAATGTCTGATTAATATAGTTTTAGATAATAGCCACTAATCAACAGTGTTTCTCTGTAGGGTTTTATATGTTACTGCTCCAATTAAATGTATTCAATTCCATTATTTTAACCTATCTTGGTAGCTGTGTTATTCAAACAATTGAAGTGTTCAGCCTCTGACGGCCTGTATGCCCACCATAAGCTAATATACGGCTCCGCGATCCTTGATGGAAGGAGAGGCAGAGAAAGAAGACCACAACAATGTACTCTCACCTCTAAGGGTATGAATGTTGTGTTATGCGAGCATTGTTAATTTTCTCCATGCCTGCTTGATAAGTTGCTGTACTGAAGGAAATGTTTAAGTAAAACAGTATAATAAAATATGAAAATGTTGCTCATGTTAAAACTCGTGGTGCCCTATAGAACATGTACCCTACGCATAGCAGAATGCCACTGCACACTAGTTTGGCACCATATCCATAAAAAAGAGGATTATGCCCAAACCAGAATAGCACCAGACTCTGCCCTCATATAAAGTTAGCTACAGGACTGCAAGGATTTACTATGTGATGGGACAAAAATTGTAACTTCTGAGATCTATAATATCGATGTGCTAGGCGCAGCATTGAACAAGCCTCTACACGGCAAGCAAAACTATCAGTTGAAAGCAAAATAAAACGCTCAAGCAAAATAAATTTTGGAGTTTGGAATGTACCATCTTTATAAGAGGAAAACAAATAGGGTATTGTGTGCTGTAGAAAGTATTGTGTTATTTACTGAAGGAACAAACATTTAATTTACATTGTAAATGCTAAACTAAAAACGTGTTGGCTGGCTGAGAAGTAAACACTGATGGAATACATTAAATCAGGAAATAGTAATTTAGTGATGTACATTTTCGAACCCTCTATTTTTCGTCTCGCCTACAGACAGCTTTTAGCCGTTTGTTGCCCAATACCTGTGATGGTGTATACAATATCGATACTAAATTGGGCTTTGAGTCAGTGCACTGCTTATCATTGGTCGGCTATTTAGTCAATCTAATTTGCATGTTTTTTAGGTCAAGCCTAGCAAACCGCGCAAACTGCCAGGTTGCAAAAAAACTTGTGGGCATACGTACCAAGAACTTACAGAAGTTTAGAGCACACCTATCACTTACTACTGGTTGTTGGCTTTGTCACGCTCACTTGCCTGCTTCTTATTTGATAACTTTCTTTCCACCTTATGTATGTCCTTCCCCTGTAGCATGGCCATTTGACCATTTTTTTTCAGGGGTGATTTGTGTCCTTAAGCTGGCCACTATTAGGGAACTACTTTTTCTTTTGTTCAAGCACTCAAGTGAGAGTGCTGGAAAACACATGCACTCCGATGGTGTTACTCTCCCTGCACCCCCAAAATACCTACCCAGTGCTAATTCTCTCATTGCTGTTCGCTCTCTCTCCCATGTACTTCTCTCTGCGCTTCGTGTTGCTGCCTACCTTGTGCACTTCTCCCCACCCTCTGTGTTTTTGTCTGCCTGTGTTGCTGTCTCCCTCGTGTGCTTCTCCCCTTGTCCCTGTGTTGCTTTCTCCCTAAAGGGTCTCTAGATCTCTACTGCTTCCCCCCCCCAACCGCCTTCCCTAACCTGCCCCTCTGTTGGTTCCCAAACCACCTCTGTTCTTAAAAACACATATATATATTTGTTTTTGTGGAGGGTCAAGTAGCAAATTGCAAAAACACGTTTGTTGTAGGTCGGCAGCAAACTTGCAATTATTTTTTTTTTTTTGCGACTAATCTAACTGGTGCACGAATGCGTAATGATGACACATGTGCACACCTACAGTATGACAACGCAAACAGAAGAGGTGTAATTGCACTTTTTTCTTCTTACACTAAGCAGCACCAGCAAAAAGCACTGCCGTTTACCAATGCTCTTCAACATCGCCAAACACACAAAAGGCGATAGGAGGAATTCTTACAGTTTTTCCAACCACGGTCAATCGCTCAGAGTAGAATTCCAACCCGTTCTTCTTTTGCCTACTATGCCACGTCAGATTAGAGCTACCCGGATTGGAGCTCGAAATGCAGGTGCAGCTTGGTTTCGGTGCAGTGAAGAAGGGACACATGTCTGGGCATATCCTTGACCACTTAGGGCATTACATCAATCACACAAAGGGCGATGGGAGAAATGCCTGCAAATCATCTAATCACGGACATTCGCTCAGGGTAGAACTCTAGCCCGTTGTCAAAAAAGCATTGCCAAAGTCGGTAGTTCCCAAAGGAGACAATTACTGGCTTTGCCAATGTTTGTTAAGTCCAAGTGTCACAAGGCTGACAAAGGACTCCATGGAGGTGTGTGTATGTGAATGCTGCCCTCCGACCCGTGTTTGCCACCCCTGTGCTCCCACTCCAGCATCTACAACATCTTTTGTCAGGAATATGATAATGAAGTTAAATTCCCCATACCCTATTTGGGGTTCTTATCTCTCTCGTTACATCGTACGGACATATTCGGTCATCATAGCTTCTTGAAATCCTGGGATGTACCCCGATAACCATTTCTGTGGCACATGTTATTGCACGGTGTGCTTTGTTGTTTAATGAAAAGACAATACCAGCAAGTTACAAAAAAAAATTATGAAATTCATAAACAGTTGAGGCCATCATTGAACAGTAGAGAACGAGTGCAACCAATAACTCATTGACCTGCGTGTGACACTATCTGGCTACAAAGAGCGTCAGTTTCACTTGTAAAGCCTAATGGTACAGTGTTACTCCTTCCCGCCTCTTTCTCTATCAGTCTACCCTAATCACGATACAAATTGTGAGCCGAAAAATAATAATTATCACTTTAAGTTTGCAGTGGTCAACTCCAAGCAAGGGGCCAAAGTCAACAGATCAAAGCACGGTCTGACTAGAGTTGTGCGCACCCACAAATTGTGAATGTGTGTAGTTACATGGGTTTTCTCTGTAAAAGTAGGCTCTTTACCAATCCTTGGTAGAGTCAAAAGGTCGAGGTGATTTGGACTGTAGCACAGACGTACGGTTACCTGTCCAACATATCATGTAACTGGTAAGCACCAATCTTTAGTTATAATAAAGTTTCGATATAATATTTTTATCAAACTCTCTTGCTTAAACTTCTAACCTAGCTTGCCCGGCAACTCTGTCAGAGCACAAAGGCTGCCTTTCTTTAATACCAATCTAACGACAAATTTAATATAAAGCAACAACTCCGCAGGGCTTTTGTTCATTATCCAAACTGGCAGGGATTGCTTTTACTGGAGAATCTATAAACCCATTATCCAATAAAAATGGTTAGGGAATGATTGGAGGAAGAAAGGGCAGAAATGTCCCCAGGCCAACGGGTTGCAGCCGTGTGCCGGAAGGACCTCAAGTACTCTGCAGTCACAGCAGCTCTGGGACAACTGAGCACGTACACACCGAAGGTCTGCTCGCACCTAATCTGGTTATTTCAAAAGCCTTAACGTTGTTCCTTGTCAATTATTGTAACATTGGGAAAAATAAAATGGTCTTATCAGCATTATCCGCCTCCAATCTACTGGAGCTGATAGGCTGTGAGTCACTGGCTTATCTGCTTTTAGTGCTGTTCTACCAGAACAGCACCATCCACCTAGAGCGAATGTTGGAAACACCACCGTACAAGGAAGAGATCAGACCGCAAGAGTGTCTTATGCGTTGCGGTCAGTTGCACCCAGAAATGGCGCTTTCTATAGGAAAGTAATCAATTATGAATGGATGGCTACATCTAAGAAGCCTATTAGCCCCAACAAAGTCTATCATTCACGTACTTTTGTTACACCTCTAGAGGTAGCGCCCATCATACTTTTTAAGCGGGTTCCTAAATACGTGGCACAGGGTAACCAGTCGTACACTAAGAAGGAGGGAAACTGTTTTGCTGCTTTGGGAGGACACAGCTATTTTTACAAAAGGTCAGCCCACTTCAGCCACAGGCTCCCCTCACTCTGCATAATGACATTTTGGTTAAGCACATTCGCCTAAAAAACACAGTGCACTTCAGAGCAGGTTTTTTTTCCCTTTAGATTTATTTTAATGCTTTACTTTTAGGCAGGGCTGACAGCTTCCGGTACTCTGCTACTGGGTTGCTTACTTCTCCTTCTACTGTGCTGACTGCTGCAGGTCCCCAGTCTTCCTGCTCGCCCACCCCTCCTGGTTCTCCAGTTCATGCTTTTCCCTAGTCCGAGCGACTGTTCAGGTCCAGAACAGCCCACCTCTAGCCTCTTTCCGCCCCGATTTGTTAGCATTCTTTTTTCACTCTGTCCCTCATACTTCTTTTTCTTCCTTCTAATAACTCCAACCATCTCCACGTCACTTCAAACCCATATTTCTCTTCCTCCATCTCCCGCCACCCCAGTGCCCTCGTCTTTCACTTGGATAACTCGTTCTTTGCACCCTTTTCCACCTCCCTCGTGTCTCTCACTTGCTGCCCTCCTTCCCTTCAGTTCCAGAAACCTAAGACCACCTGTTACAGAATAGACCTAGAAGAAATAAATTAGCACTTGACATTCTTTATTTAGACTGCTAATAAAAGGCAGCATTTACCCAAAATCTCACCCCCCCCCCCCCCGATTGGTTTAAAAATACTGGTCTGTGTGCCAAAGGAGTGGAATGCGTTATTCGCTAGAAGGTCACCATCTCTGCAAGAAGCAGAAGAGAAGCCTCAAGCCGGCAATTTAAAAAACCCCAAAACAAATGCATTGGCAAAGCCGACGGGTTTGGCACTGGCAAGCTGGTGCATGTTTTGATCTTTTATATTTTAGTGCAAGCATGCACCATAAAAATAAAATGGAAAACAAGACTCCATGTTACCTCTGCAGTGTGGCTTCTATGGGCTTATATTAAAAATGTTACATAAAAAAAAAATATATATATATATACGCACATATATACACACACACACACATATAGACATATACACACAGCTTATATATACATATATATACACACACACACATAGACATATACACACAGCTTTTTATTACCAGTGCTTTTTTTTTTTTTATCGCAAGATTTAAGTACACCGTGCATTTTATTATTATTACCCATAAAGGAGACCAGTATAAACCACCACTATGTTGCAATGTCACTTAAAAACGTTATAACAACAACTTTAAAACTTAAAAAAACAAGCATTTGCTATGCAATCTGTCTCGCATTTGTGAAAGTTAGAGCTATTGACGTTGTAGATGAAAACGTTTTGTACTTATGTTCCGTAACCTGATCAATGAAAGTCATTCTATAGAAGACGCATATACATGTGCTCGGATGACCTTCTTGAGCATATAAGCACTTTCCCTGACCATTTCTACAGACTAAGAAAAAAGCTTACATCAGCACAACGTTTCATCAGGGAGTTTTATTACTGACTTCATCCATATCAGTTCTGGTGGGTAGTGTGCATTTTTATGTATATTAAGGTACATACTCCTTAGCATAAAATGCATTCCTCGGCAAAGCGCATTTAAAGTACAATTCAGCAGCATGTAGGTGCCATAGAAACACTCAGTTGAAAGTTGCAGTAGAATGGAGGGTGGGCAGGTGAAGAGACTCAAACCTGGTTAACAAACAAACTTTTGAGGAAAAAATGGGGACCCCCTCTGAAACATTTACTTTTTGGGTCAGGGAGAAGAGGGGAAATGCAACATACAGACCTATAAAGAATCTCCCTCACGACCCATTTATTTTAAGGATCTATGTACAAGATTCCATCTACGGCACTTTCATTCATACAAAGGACCAATAATTACTTTTTACTTTCTTATTTCATTTTATTTATTCATCTTTGTATAGTCCTTTATCATGTTTGAAGTCTCTTTTTTTAAAAGAACACTGTTTTCTTACAATAGACAATTATTTGTACAGTTCAAATATATTTCCTTTCCACAATTTACAATATTACAGAATTATTTACACATAAAACATATAGCGATACACATTCATACCTGGGAAGAGAAATCATGCAACCAGTCTCAACATACACCCTAGCATACACACTATTCACACAATACACTGTTCACACAATACACTCCATCTCTACGAGTTTTCACGTTTTCCGTTGTTGGTCAATAGGTCACAATAAATTCACTACATTCCGTAGGAAAAAGACTTGGTCAACGCGTTTCGGTGGGATAAGCGTTATTGACAACCACCTTCTTCAGGACCCGTCAGAGAATTGCATAGAAGTCTCTAACCCAGGAATATCTATAAGAGAAATATACATATATGAAAAAAGATTTTAAAGAAAAGTGCCCTTTTACTTATTCAATAGAAAGTGACATCCGTTTGGACCTAAGTGACAGATGCATACAGTGTTAGATAAATCCATAGTCCCGTTCTTTAGCCCACTCTGACATGGCTTGGCAGTTCGGGCTGGACTGTTCCCATGAGGCACAGGGTCAGACTGATTTGCATATAGCCATGTCTGAACTGGGGTGGCAGAGTGGGCTAAAGAACGGTGATGGATCAAACCCAGATCTTTTGACTGGGTGTGAGTGTTTGATTGGCTCAGATGCTCCGTCCATCACCACCCCCTTTTGTACCGCTTACTGTTTTAAGGCAATTAAGTTGATGTGCTTGGTTCGGCCAAAGTTTAATTTACATACACATAAGCTACACCACCACTAACAAAAAAAATAACTCGGTGAGTTGAATGCATTGGGGTGCCGTCCTTGGTTCGGCGAGAGTTTTAGTTACCGACTTAATCTCAGGCCGTTTCGGGCACTGGGCAATCCCCCGGTGCGCCGCAAGGGTGGGGGCCGGTGTTGGGCCCTGGGGGCCGTTTTTGTTACAGGACCGTTTTTGCCGCATAGCTGCAAAATCAGCCCTGTATCAAAATCGGCCGAAAATCGGCCCCGGCAAAGAGCTTAGTCGCACCCCCAGGGGGCCGACCGAGCACTTTGCCAGGGGTGGTTTTCGTTCTCAGTCCGGCCCGCTTAATCTACGTCAGGTTCTGGTGGGTATTGCGCATTTCTATGTACTTTAAGCCCCATGCTGCTTATCATAAAATGCATTCCTCTGCAAAACGCATTTTTTTTTTTTTTTTTAAACCTTTATTGACATCAAAAAGGAGAGACAAGTCAAGGCCTACAACCCAGCCGGCCGGCCGCAATGTACAAAACAATCAGGAGTTATCAGGCAAATATCACATAATCAAGCAATACAAAGCAGAGGCCGTACAATCATAAAAGGGGAGAGAAAAAATTCAGGAACCAAAGGGCTAAAACACAGGAGTAAATAAGGCTTAATTTTATAATATGGGGAGAAGACATATGACAGGCACACTTTCAATACGGAGGCATCCGATATCCCGTAATCAACTGCAACATTAATAAGGGGGCATGGGGCCAGAAGATCGGGGGGGATAATACTAATGCATTCAAGAAATCAGGATATGTGAGACACAATCAGCCCCTGAGCATTCTTCTCGTAACATGCCCGCCACCCAAGACACTACCAAGCCAGAACAGAGGGATCGGAAAGACAATAAACCAAAACCAGCTCGTCATAATAACTTCTAGGACACCGAGAGGAAAAAGGGGGGGGGACGAAGTAGGGAAGGGAAAACGGAGGGAAGACAAAATAAGACAATAAAAAGGGAAATAAAGAAATAAGAAAAACGAAAGGAAGAAGACACGCCGACCCAGGCCCCCCGTGGCAGGAAAACAGGAGACAAAAGGAGTAGTGGCCCAAGTGGGGGTATGGCGATCGGGGAGAAAGACAGCCGAAACCTATCAGGCGGATTAACGATGCCACACCCCCCACCCGAAACACACCAGAGGAGGTCAGGACAGACGCGGCCTCACGAAAAAGAGATAGATAAGGGCCATAGAACCAGATGCAAAAACGCATTTAAAGTGAAAGTCAGCAGCATTACCAAACAATTTATAATACTGATAAACCACGTGCTAAAAGGGCAAGGACTCTTTTTTCCTTCGGATTTATATAGCACGAACTCGACTTGAAGGTATTGGAGGGCTTTACAGGAGCACCGGTTACGTTACACAAGGACACGTTCATTTTTTGAAGGGTTTGGCAGGGGAGATTAAGTTATTTGCTCAGAATCACAGGATGTGGAGTCGACCCAGAGGCTCGAACCTTGGTTCCCCAGCTCCAAGGTCGGCAGTCTAGCCGTCAGACCACATCCTCTCCTCTTTACTAAAACGAGGACATTTTTAACCAACCACGTTATACAATCCAAAAACTTTTGGGGGAAAATTGGAACATACATGTAAACAAAGTCACCTATATTAAGTATTTTTCCTTCATATTATGTTGCCTTTATATGCAAGCGGATCCGCGTACCTCAACATGGCAGGCTTTGCAACCCTGCGGAATCACTGCAGTTAGCGGCAGAGGCCCGTTGACAACTGATATGGTTCCTCTATGTACATCGGGGGTTCTGCTTCTGCAGCTCTTTGCTGTGCTCTGAAGGCGTGCAGTACTCTATGTGGGGCAACTGCAAATAATGCAACTGCAAATAATGTTGCAGCTGTGCAAGAACTATTTTAAGGTCTGCCGCCAACAGTTGCTTGAAAGCACAGGGTACCAGATTCTGGAGTCCGCCATACTTGGGGTTCGCAGGTAGCAGGTCTATCTACATGGGCGAGGGGGTGGTGTGACACTGACATGGTTGGGCAGACAGTTCCGAAGCTCTTGCTGCTCTTCTCGTTCCTTGCTGCATTGAGCTGCAGAGTCTAAGTTGAGCTGCAGGTTTTTCATGGTCCTGGCAAAGGGCAGCGCAAGACTGGGTGCCTGCCTGGCCTGCACCTCCATCTGTGCGCACACAGCGGCAAGCTAAACTGCCCTGCCACATGTGGGGAGAGCTCTTGCGGGGCGCCGTGTCACTGCGATGGGTGTACTGATAGGAGGCTGTGAGTGAGCAGCTGGAGCAGGAAAAGAGGTGGCCATCTAAAAATGCAGACGTTCGATCATATTTTCAAATGATCATGTCTTCACTCAGCATTATTGTAGATTAATGCAATTGACAAGTTAAGAGAAGTGTTTGCTTTTTTTCAAGCATTATATTCTCTGCTTTTTTGCTATGTATAATGTGAACTTTTATAGTGTCAAAATATGTGAGAAAAAAACCATGAGAAAACCCATATTCAAACATCCAGTGAAAAGATGACTGAAAGAGCTGTGCAAATGAACTGACATGAAATATGCCTCCAAACCAGATTTTGATTGAAAAATGAGGCTGCTACACATGAAAAACAAATAAAGCATGCACAAGAAACATAAGAATAAAACATAACAGAGCTGCAGACTTTGGGCATGAGGACCTGGATTCAAGTCTCTGAGTCTGCTGTACAAAAACATGCTGATGGTATTAAATAAATGTAAACTCATAACAAATATAATTAAACTATGGTTGATGGTGTACAGTTACAGAATCGGGTGAACAAACATTGCGGGAGAAAAAGAAACAGAGCGTCTGATTAGCAAGAAATAAAGAAATGCAAATGCTGTGGATGTTAGCTGGAAAGCGAAAGTCAACAAGAAAAAGTGCCCAGAAGTTATTGTAATTAAAATGAAGAATAAGAGCACAAGTAACAGGAGGGACTACGAAATGTATTCACCAATCAAAAACTGGCATTTACAAAGGACAGTAAGAGGAACCAATGAAAAAGATGTGCGGTTCATGAAGTCCATATTCTACATACAGCATGTCTCGAGGAGACAGCGCATGAGCTGCCTAGGCAAGACCTAAAAATGAGAGGCAAAATAAACAGCCATTAAACAGGACATCTGAATTACAGGCAGAATAAATAGAAGGCATTTAAGGCGAACATAAAAAATAACATAATAAGCACACTGTGAGCCACCTTTGTTACTGAAGAAGACTATTTTTAGGCAGATGTGACCAATATGCACAGGCCTTGAGCTGTCCCTCAAAGTGAAGGGAGCCAATGGGAAAGGTGGGCTGACCTACTACTCCATGTCGCATGCATGTATGCTTTGGTGGACGGAATCAAAATGTGGATGAGAATTTAACAGATCAATGGATGAATCCTGTTGACCAAAAAAAAATGCATGCATGAATATTTTTGAAAAACTATAATCCGGCGATGCAGCCAAAGCCAAAGATCTATAAAAGGACAGATTTAAAAAGTGTTTGTTTTGCCAATACCATTGTATTTTATCAAAAGTAGTTATTTTAAGAATCCTAAACCATATATCAATTTGAAACTTATGAAAGTTATTTCGTTTTATAGCCCCCTAGTAACACTGGACAATATTTTTAAATTATTTACTGTGAAATATTTTATTGTGTGAGTGTTTCGGAAGTAGTGCTATATAATAACTTTCACAGAAACTACAGATGCGGTTTAGTACCCAAATAGCAATGTGTTAGTTGAGGCTTGCTAAAATACGGTGGCAAAAAATAGGCTGCAAAATATTGTGAAGTCCATACTAATATTAAAAAGAGAGCCCAAACCTTTGAGGCGGGTAATCTCAGTAACCACAGCACCAATCACAACACCCAATACAGCGTTGGAAAGGGCAGTTGCAGCAGAAGGGCATAGGCTATGCAGACGGCCACCATATACATTTTCTTTTTAAATTGTTTTTATTAACTTTTCAAGAAACAGTGGTGTTCATCGCAATCATACAGTGCAAGACATACAATTGTACCGTAGGACACCATATACATTTAAACGGTAAAAGAACCGTGCCAGCAAAGTAGTCCCTTGTGGGCGTGTCTGTGTTGTGCTGTGGGCGTGGCTGGGGGCGTGACTAACGCTGGGGGCGTGTGGTACGGCCATCACATCGTGGGCTGTGGGCGTGTGCTGGGGGGCGTGACAAACGCTGGGAGCGTGTGTTGGCCCTTCATGCCATGTGAGTCATACATACAAGCGCCAATTACGTTGCTGCGCAGCATCAAGGGGCATGCTGGGGGCGTGTGTCCGGCCTTCATGCCAGGTGAACGCAATTGCGCTGCATCAAGGGGCATGCTGGGGGCGTGAGAAACGCTGGGGGCGTGTGCTACATTCCACCCTTCATGCCATGTGGGTCGTACATTGATCAGAAGATCGTCTGCTGTGGCCGAGTGCTGGGGGTACTCGCTGTCACTGAACTCTCTCATTAAACGGATTTACCCGCGGCTGATAACTCTCTCATTCAATGACATTAAACGCGCCTGCTAACATCAACCAGGGTTGCAGCTGGCCCTTCTCCGTCCCTATTCTAATGAGAAAAAAAATCTTGTCTACCGCGAGATTTTAAAATAAATTGCCCTTACCAAATACACACATTCTATTTCATACCCGGACAACGTCGGGACGGGCTGCTAGTTAAGTATAAAGAGATAGTTATAGGCAGAACCACTGGAATTATATGGCTGGCGAGCACCAAGTCATCTGGCAGGGTGGACTAAATTATGCGGCAAAACGTAAAATCATGTGGTATAATCATAATATTTAATTATTTTGTCCAGTCAGCTCCATCAGGCAATGCATTATGAGACCAAATAATATGAAAACTACCCAAAATTACTTATTTTTAAAGGAAAATGGTGAGAAGAGCGCAGTGATAACATTAGTCTTTAACCACTCTTTTATCTAGAAATCCACAACTTTTAGACAAATAAAAAAAACAAGCATATATGATTCGTCAACACTATCGCATCTCCAGCAAGTTTGCTATCCAGCTAAAATAAATGTGGATAATCTACCTGGAGTTTAATATAACCGGTTATAAAAGAAAAATAATGTCTGCATTAGACTAGCTGAGCTAGCAGTACAGTGTCGTTTTGACCTCATTCTTTCCCAAATTTCTATAGACCATGTAAATTCTAGATCCCTTTCACACCTAAGTTCAATACTGACGTTACATCTTGTAGAACCCAAAGAAACGAACGATTTAGACAAAGAGGCTTTGTCATACACAGGGTTGCATAAAGAACCATCAGTAGTTGAATGCAGTAAAACATTCAATGTAGAGCCAAGTATATCTATGAGCAAATTGTATCTTGTGATATGATGTGCAGAAATATAAAACTTGTGGGTTAATTCAGAGAAGGGAATCGGCGTTTCATAGAGAAAAAATAATAGCCAAACTGTTAGTAATCCACTATCTGTTCAATCCCTCCAAAATAAGGCTTGTCCATTTTTTGTAATATATTTAATATATCAAATGGGACTCCTATAGAATCAATGGTAGATAGGTAAATCGTGACCCATGTATGTTTCAGAAATAGTCCAGTCGTGTGAAAGTATAGACGGCATCCAAAACTTCAGTGCGTAGGACATAAAGAATATAGGAATATATGAAAATGAGGAAATCAATGCAAGTTCCAAGTAGGGCCATAACTTGTCGGATATGGAGAAGGGAGCACATAACAGACCTTGAATGTGTGTAATACTAAATGATTTGTAGTACATCATGAAATCCCGGAAATTAACACCACCATGGTTTTTGGAAGGTGAGAAGTTTAAGTCCATCTAGTGATATTCTGGCTTTTTCCCACTCCATAGAATACTATCATTTTTTATTTAAAAAGTTCTTGTGAATATTTATGGAAACATAAGAAAGTAATTTGTAAGTGGTAAAATCATAATTTCAATCGTGTCCAGTCGGATCGACCAGGAAGATAGAAAGGGGACCATTTCTGAGTGCAACATCTTATTTTTTTCGAATATATCAAAAGTATTTGCACTAAGAGGGTCTCTGAATGAGCTGCAGTAACAATACCTAAAACTTTAATCTTTGACGAGCTCCAAGATAAACCTACTTGAGAAAAAGGATCTTTAAAACAATATAAATTTAGGGGCAAAACCTCTGATTTGGTTATGTTGAGTTTGTAGTCCGAGATTTGTTAATAAATATTAAACTCATTAAAAAGCCTGGATGAAAAATCTCCCAACTGGAAATTAACAACAGAATGTCATTGACATAGGCAGTAGGTTTAATGTGACAATCTTTGATTGAAAACCCAGAGAAATGTTTAGAAGACGTATGCTGACATAAAATGGTTCCAGTGCAAGAATAAAAGGTAGAGGAGATAGACGGCAACCCTCTCTAGTGAATTGCTGCAAATTAAAGTAAACAAATGTACCATTACCAATTTTAGCAGGTTTGACCTGCTGACATTTTTGGGTACAAAAATTGACTATCAGATTTCACTGACAAACTTATAATTCAGATATCCATTCAGGGTGTGATTTGCACAGGTATCGGGAATTTTACAAGGCACTCTTAAATGAGGCCTCAGTCCAGGGATACTTTTCAAATATTTTAGCAAAGTCCAGAGCCAAAAAATTGAGCTTTCTGACAAAGGTAGATTGTTTTCTATTTTGTCTACCGGTGGCTCCCCAAATTCTGGGTATGATTCGCAAACCAAAGAAAGCAGCCAATCAAAGAAAGCAGTGGCAAAGTCATTAGGTCTGGCTTTACTTTGCCAAAACATGTAAACATAGCCATTCACAAATGCTGTTTAAATGCTAAGCATGCATAAATTCCATGTATTACATTAAGGGCTGCCCTAATGACTTGCCAATGGTGGGTAAAATAGCAAATAAGGATTGCTTTCAGTATACAATGCTATAGCGAATAAATATTTTAAACTGATAATGTGAACATTGATCCTCCATTTCAGATGTAAAATAGCCCTACATGCATTCCAATAGAAGCACATCCTTGAAAGAGGAAGCATACACCTGGGGCCCCGGCGGCGCAACTGGCGTTTGTGCCCACTTTGCGCGCCCTCGGGGCACTTTGGTATTACAGAAGGGGGCACAGACGCTTGTCCGTCCCCTTCTATAATACCGATAGTGCTGGTGCACTAAAGCGCCAGCGTTATCAACGAGGGTGTTTCCGCATTTGCATAGGGGCGTGCCCTATGCAAATGAGGGTGTTCCTTTGACTCTGCAACCGCGCCATATTACAGACGCGGGCGTAGAGTCAAAGAAGCCCTCAGAAGGCGCACTGGCAGTGTGCCATTTAAAAGGTGGCGCACTGTCAGCGCGCCTCCTGACAGCAGCCCTCTGCAGAGGGTAAAGGGGGTGCCATGGACCCCCAGATATCCCGTTGCAGGCGGATACAGTCACTGACTGCACCCGCCTGCAAGGGGCTCTAATCCCCTTAGAATGTGCTGGTGGGTGCCACTTGGAGCAGCTGCTCCGTGTTTTCACATGAATGCGTTGCCCCCAGGGCAGCGAGAGTTCGCGGCTGCCCCCAGGCCGCGCATTCACCATAATGGGGCACTTTGTCATGGTTTGCGCCCAACTCACCTTTTCAAACGTGCGCTGGGTGCAAACAATGCCAATACATAATACAGCCCCAAATAGACAACAGCAGAAGGAGAGAGAGAGCAATAATCCTCAAAGTAGAACCGAAGCCCACTCTAAGAATATTGTAACAAATTGGTAACAATACACCATGAAGACCGCAGCACTGTCACATAAAACCTGAAAATGTCAATATACGTTCCCTGAGCAAAAGTTCAGAATTTAAATTCCAGTGTCAGTGATCCCCATCGCTCACCTGATTAGTAGAGTTGTTTTTGCAGAATATTTAAACAGTGAGGTATGAAAACATTGCTCAGCACGCTATTGCTGCAGGGCAAATTTGATGTTGAGCAATACAGGTACTTTTGTGTTACTGCTCTTATTCTAGTACTACAGAGCACTGGAATGAACTGGTGTCCTGTCCCAAATCTTAAATGGTCTTTAACAAACGTGGCTAAAGAGTGGGAAAATCATAGCTATGGAAATGCTAGCTCCCTCTTTGATTACAGAATACCACTGCAGTCTATAAAATAATTCAACAAGTAGAAATGCTTGCAAACCACCCAGGGCATACTGACAAACCATTTCGTTTTTAGGTTTCGACTGGAGCACGGAGCTTTAGCTCCGCCTCCAGAGAAATCTGTAGTCTTCAGTAAGGGACACTTGAATACGCCCTCTGTTCCTTTGGCTAGCTCCATAAATGGAGGCTAGCCATTGGAACAGAGATCTGTCCGTCATTCACGGACCAGATTCGGGGGCGTTCCCGAGATTTTTTTCCCTGGGCGTTCCCTCTGTGTAGTCATCGGGCGGTGGGCGGGGTTTCTTTTTTTGTCCGCCGTGTTTGTTTTGGCCATTCCGAGGCCGACCGCAGACGAAGGAAGTCCAGGTCCAGGTGTGTGCTGGCCGTTCCCGCAGCCCCCCCCCCTCCCGCTGTCCGTGAGCCCGTTCCCCCTCCCTGAGCCCGTGTGTAAATGCGTCGTAAATGCCCCCCCCCCCCGCTGTCCGTGAGCCCGTCCCCCCTCCCTGAGCCCGTGTGTAAATGCGTCGTAAATGCCCCCCCCCAGCTGTCCGTGAGCCCGTCGCCCCTCCCTGAGCCCGTGTGTAAATGCGTCGTAAATGCCCCCCCCCCCGCCCGCTGTCCGTGAGCCCGTCCCCCCTGTCCTCCTCATGTTTCTTCTCACGAGTATGGGTGCGCGGTGACTCCCTCCAGCTGGAGGTGTTCCTAGTTGCTGGGGAGAAGGAATGACCCCCTGGCGACCACTTTGCTGTTGCTTTTCGCTCCTGCATCTCCTTGGGAGATATGAAGTCACAACCTATGCAGGGGACACAAAACCCTCCCCCCGCACAACACTTCTTCCCACCCACAAAGACCGCACACGTCGAGAAGAGGTGGTCCGCAGACCCCATCACTGCTTGTGAATTGGAAAAGACTGGAGTTTGAAGCTGAAATTTTTTTTTTTTAAAAACACTGTGATCCTGTGCAATTCACTTATTTCCCTGCGCCGCTGCTCGTGTGTTCACCAACATAATCTTTTAAACACAGCCTGTACACCAGGATTAGGCGCTATGCAACACACACCCAGACCCTTCCCAATTACCTCCAGGCAGCAGATATTTCGTAAAAACGCTTTCCTTTTTACCCCCTCCCAAAACTGAAACGTTGCGATGTCCAGCATTTCAACAAATATTTGCTCCACATTTCATTAAAAACAAACATAGTTTATATTTAACTACAAGGTGTGTGCTCCATATCGCCCAGACATTTAATATCAAGTGCCTTCAACGCTGACAACATGCTGCAGTCGGAATCTATGCACTTTAACACCAGTTACCCCTTCCCAAATTCTAACATCATAGATGCAAATAAACCCCCCCCCCCCCCCCCTCGGCTGGAGGGTCCCCCGTTCACCCCACGTGTCCAGTATAAATGTACACCTTTACATACGGGACTCGACACCTACATCAATTATAACAATTTCAAGAGAAAATGAAGTTTAGACCCGACGTCTAATGGGAAGTGAACTTGATCACAGCGGTGAAAAGTTGAAATACGAGCACTTTGGAGGTATGAGCACTTTGTTGCTGTACCCACAGATTAGTTCTCACCTGCAGCCCTCCCCCACCCCCTTGCACACGTGCTTGTACACAGGGTATGCTTGGCACTGCACGTAGCGCAAGAGGCAGCAATAACTTCAAGCTGTCACAAGATCACACAGCGCGAAGAGGGGACGCGGGGACTGGCGGCGCCGTCTCTTACCTGCAGCAGGCACATGGATGGAGGCAACAGAGCGCTTTACAAGAGGACAGGTACCAAACAATTATAGCAGGCACATGGTCAATGGCATCAAAGCACTTTACAGGAGTACAGGTACCAAACAATTATAACAGGCACATGGACAGAAGCATCAGAGCGCTTTACAGGAGTACAGGTACCAAACTATGATAACAGGCACATGGACGGAGGCAACAGAGCGCTTTAGAGGAGTACAGGTGCCAAACTATGATAGCAGGCGCATGGCCCGGAGGCATCAGGGCGCTTTACAGGAGTACAGGTACCAAACTAAGGGGAGAGGAGTTAGCCTAACGGCTAAGGCGCTAGACCTCGGACCTGGGGATCTGGGTTCGAGTCTCGGGAACGACGCCAAAAAAAACCTCCTGTGATTCTGGGCAAATCACTTAATCTCCCCGTGCCTAAAAATGAAAGTGTGTGTCCTCATGTAAAATAAAAAAAATAAAAAAACGTAACTTGTGCTATGTAAAGCGCTCTGATACCCGATTCGGTTCGGGTCTAGTTCGCGCTATATAAAACTCTAAAAAAATAAATAAAAAAAAACTATGCTTGGCAAGTGCAGTGACAAGAAGTTGGGGACCCCGTGGGCGGCACGGCACCTGCAGAAGTGGTGTCCAATTGTATTTGTGTAGCGCTTGCAAGCAGCCAGGATCTTTCACTCATTGGTGCAGGCGCTTGTCTGTGGTTCAGCGTCACGGGACTCGACACCTACATCAATTATAACAATTTCAAGAGAAAATGAAGTTTAGACCCGACGTCTAATGGGAAGTGAACTTGATCACAGCGGTGAAAAGTTGAAATACGAGCACTTTGGAGGTATGAGCACTTTGTTGCTGTACCCACAGATTAGTTCTCACCTGCAGCCCTCCCCCACCCCCTTGCACACGTGCTTGTACACAGGGTATGCTTGGCACTGCACGTAGCGCAAGAGGCAGCAATAACTTCAAGCTGTCACAAGATCGCGCAGAGGGGACGCGGGGACTGGCGGCGCCGTCTCTTACCTGCAGCAGGCACATGGACGGAGGCAACAGAGCGCTTTACATGAGTACAGGTACCAAACTATGATAGCAGGCGCATGGCCCGGAGGCATCAGGGCGCTTTACAGGAGTACAGGTACCAAACTATGATAACAGGCACATGGACGGAGGCAACAGAGCGCTTTACAAGAGGACAGGTACCAAACAATTATAGCAGGCACATGGTCAATGGCATCAAAGCACTTTACAGGAGTACAGGTACCAAACAATTATAACAGGCACATGGACGGAAGCATCAGAGCGCTTTACAGGAGTACAGGTACCAAACTATGATAGCAGGCGCATGGCCCGGAGGCATCAGGGCGCTTTACAGGAGTACAGGTACCAAACTATGATAACAGGCACATGGACGGAGGCAACAGAGCGCTTTACAAGAGGACAGGTACCAAACAATTATAGCAGGCACATGGTCAATGGCATCAAAGCACTTTACAGGAGTACAGGTACCAAACAATTATAACAGGCACATGGACGGAAGCATCAGAGCGCTTTACAGGAGTACAGGTACCAAACTATGATAACAGGCACATGGACGGAGGCAACAGAGCGCTTTACAATAGGACAGGTACCAAACAATTATAGCAGGCACATGGTCAATGGCATCAAAGTACTTTACAGGAGTACAGGTACCAAACAATTATAACAGGCACATGGACGGAAGCATCAGAGCGCTTTACAGGAGTACAGGTACCAAACTATGATAACAGGCACATGGACGGAGGCAACAGAGCGCTTTACAGGAGTACAGGTGCCAAACTATGATAGCAGGCGCATGGACGGAGGCAGCAGAGCGCTTTACAGGAGTACAGGTACCAAACTATGATAGCAGGCGCATGGACGGAGGCAACAGAGCGCTTTACAGGAGTACAGGTACCAAACTATGATAGCAGAGTGACTAGGGAGTGCAGAGTGACTGCAAAGTGACTGCAGAGTGACTAGGGAGTGCAGAGTGACTGCAAAGTGACTGCAGAGTGTCTAGGGAGTGCAGAGTTACTAGGGAGTGCTAGGGAGTGCAGAGTGCTAGGGAGTGCAGAGTGCTAGGGAGTGCAGAGTGACTAGGGAGTGCTAGGGAGTGCAGAGTGCTAGGGAGTGCAGAGTGACTAGGGAGTGCTAGGGAGTGCAGAGTGCTAGGGAGTGCAGAGTGCTAGGGAGTGCAGAGTGCTAGGGAGTGCAGAGTGCTAGGGAGTGCAGAGTGCTAGGGAGTGCAGAGTGCTAGGGAGTGCAGAGTGACTAGGGAGTGCAGAGTGACTAGGGAGTGCAGAGTGACTAGGGAGTGCAGAGTGACTAGGGAGTGCAGAGTACTAGGGAGAGCAGAGTGACTAGGGAGTGCAGAGTGACTAGGGAGTACAGGGAGTGATAGGGAGTGCAGAGTGCTAGGGAGTGCAGAGTGCTAGGGAGTGCAGAGTGACTAGGGAGTAATAGGGAGTGCAGAGTGCTAGGGAGTGCAGAGTGCTAGGGAGTGCTAGGGAGTGCAGAGTGACTAGGGAGTGCAGAGTGCTAGGGAGTGCAGAGTGCTAGGGAGTGCAGAGTGACTAGGGAGGGCTAGGGAGTGCAGAGTGACTAGGGAGTGCTATGGAGTGCTAGGGACTGCAGAGTGACTGCAGAGATTAAGCTAATGGCAATGTAAATGACAATGCCATTATTTATCTGTTTTCAAAACCAACACATAAATACAAATTTTGTAATTTACAATGCCAATAGGTCTAACTTTTCCAAAGGCGAAACCATTGCATTGTAAATGCTTGTTTTTCAAGGTATTAATCAGTTATTTTTTTTGTGGTGCAGTACTGAGGAGATCGTATTTTCAGAGTGGTAAGAGTGTAGCAAGATTTGGTGCACCCAGCCAGCCGCGGCCCGTGGAGGGAGTTGCGGAGGGGCAGTGAGGCAGGGCGGGGGAGGGGCAGTGTGCTGGGTGCTAAAAACCAGAATATGGATAATTGGAGGTAAAGTAAACAATTTAATTAATAAAACTAATTTCGTAGCGCGGGCTGTATCGCATTTTGCTCGCTACGAAATCAGTTTTATTCATTAAATTGTTTAAGAGAAATGATACAAAGGGTCGAGGCAAAATAACTGCACCTATTAATATACGTGGCTTAGCTAGTGTCATGATGGTGCTTTGAAAACCAGGGAGTACACTGTTATCTATGTATATATTAGGTTTATTAATTAGTTTATGTTTTATCTTTAGCCCTGAAGAAGTCTCGATTAAGAGACGAAACGCGTTGGCTAAAAGAAAATCAATTGTGTTTCTGGATTTTAATATTTGTATCAAACAATAAAGAATATATTCCGATCAGTGGAGCCCGGACCTGTTCATTTTACCACTTTTTCTTTGGATTGACTTTATGTGAAAGGGCCGTGGCTGCACCCAGGCGAATCCTTGCTTACAGTTCAATGGTAACCATCCCACGATTTTTGGGACCAAAGGTGCTTGTATTTGATTTGGTCTTCTGTGATTCCAAGAGAGATTATACAGGCCCTCTCCAGCTTACAAGCACCAGTAGAAATCAATGAATCGGAGGCTGTGTGAAAGGAGAATGCTCGGGTGGGATGAAGATACACAGGTAAACTGGTACTTTTCTGTGCAACGCTTACAGGAGAGTTCATTGGAAACTTTCCAGGAGCCAGAAAGAGGACTGCTGTCAAACACCATGTGGATCCATCGGTCAATGGGAGTGGTGGACTCCTGTCCTCTCCTACTTTCCAATAGCGCTATGGCTCACACTTCATTAACACAGGCTACAACTGGAGCAAGGGACTTTCTTGGGCTCTTGAGTCCTGTAGTCCATGCTGTAATCAGCTAACTTAAGGAGCTTGTCCCATTTTCCAAGCATTTTTTCAATGATAATATTGCAATGGCTATGTTTTGCATGTGTATGGTGATTTGTGTCAGGCAGTTTGTTTGTATGAAGCTGCTTCAGGGCTCAGAAATTCATTAACAATAGTTTCACATTTCAGAACAAACACACAATGCATTGACGTGGGAGAGGCATTCAGGTCATTACATTGTTAACCGTGTGCTTGGATACGAAAACAATGAGTTTGCCTGACTGCAAACAGTAAAAACAGTGACAGACGTGTGTGATGTAGGATATCGGTCCTCGTTTTGAGGTCTGGCTGGCGAAATCTTCATTAGTGAGTTTGTATACCAAGCTGTGCAGTCTGTAATTCAGAGTAAAATTGAGGAAACATCCCTTATCCCAAAATAGAATCTACTTTTACAGAATGAAAATAGAGGTGGGTTTCTGCCCCTCCATCCCCAAAACATTTACAGAGCTTTGAAGTAGATCTCCCAAATTAGTCATTTCACTTCTGGTTCACCTGGCCCTCCTTGCTGAATGGCCGTGCTTTCTCAGGCATGACGATGGACGTGGCCTCATGGCAGCAGACACTAGTGCACAGGATAGTAACGCACAGAGGTCAGTGAAGTACACATATCGGACTATCTTACAACAGGCAACAGGAGCAAGAGGTAAGTATAGAGCCTAAGGGGCTTAGCACGTCTTAAAGTACAGAGAGCGGGGTTTGGTTGAGCCTGTAACCTATCAATGGCAGAAACTCTTGCAGTGTGGGATCCTTACCCAAGCAGCAAGATGCTTACTGGGCACACTGCACTAGTATGTGGTTTAATGTGGTGTTTATTTTATTTGCAGGTTTCTGTAAAGCGCAACAAATTGCTTTTCAATTAAATTCGAGTGCTAGGTAGCCCAAAGTCTGTGTTGAGCGGAAGGGTTAGTAAGAAAACCAATTACTGAAGAATGGGTCTCCATCCAACATTCTCCAGACTCTCTCCAGTTCTGGTGAACTTCACTTGTAGGCCTGCTGAACGGCTCCGTTTGCAGCCCTCAGACAAGGGTTCAGTGTAGTCCAAAGCCTGAGGCCTCCCACTCCCAATCATCAACCACCATGTTTGAGCTGTTTGAAGACTCTTTGGCCATGTGGGCTGCCATAGCCTAGCAAAGTGACCTGGAGTGTGTGGAGGGGTAACTTTTTTGCGAATAGCCTGGTCCTTTACGCCAACAAACCTTAAGGAATGTGGCTTCACTTGAGTAGGCTGCCCAACAATGCTGAAGAGTTACATATTTGTTTGTAGTATACCACACAGTATCTCACCGTCCTGAGTATTCATACCACTTTCAGCAACAGATGTAAATGTTCACAGATTCAATCATTCTCATGTGATCAGGTTTTGATGGATGAATGTTTGAGTCCTCTTTCCAAGGACTGGGATCTATGAAAGGCTGACTGCAAACAGTGCCAGGCAAGGGGAATGTAAGACTTATTGACACACACTGCCAGACCATGAAGTGATTTTGTTTGCATAAACAGTGAGGTAGCTTCTATCCAAGGGCAATATCTACATATTTCCGCCATCATCCTGCCTGCCACAAGTAGCAGCTGGGAAATGTGTTCGCAAAAGAGACTGTTAGTATTGTACTATTAGAAAATTATACGTTCAAACGTTAAAATATATATTTTTTTAATTTACATCTTTTTGCACGGTTTATATGCACCTCACATTTTTTCACGAGTGTTATTGTTTACGGGAGATTTAATTTTGGGCAGAGTGATTGGTTGCTGGCTGCCAACCTCAGCGCAGTGTTGTATTTACTCGAGCGAATGCTATGCACACGCGTCGGCAACACACCAAAGGTGCACCTGTCTGATCCCCATCTGGGATAGGAAAGGCACAAGAGGGGGGGAGGACAATGTGCTCAACGTAGTAAGTTATTCCAAAATCAGCTGGGTTCACTTTCTTTAAACCCAACTTACTTTGGATCAGTCCTTGAAAACTTAACTTGTAGTGCAAAATGAGGCCCAACACAAGTAGATATGATACGCTTGCCTTATCTAGTCTGGCTAGAGGTATTGATATCCTGTGACCTAGTAAACACACATGGTGATACTAAACACCGTTTTAAATCTGGATACCAACTGTTTGTCATAACTGTATTCTTTGACAAAAGACGGACTTGATAAAATGCTTCACTCTTATTAATTTAATCCCTGCAGGATACAAGGGTATAATAGAAAAACAGGACTATATATATATATATATATATATATATATCTGCAGGGGGTGGCGTTTCTGGCAAAAGAACACAAAGGACTGACAGAAATTGCCATCTCTCAATCACAGCAAACTCTACAGGCACAAATCACTATTGAGAGAACACATTCTGTTGAAATATAGTTCATCTCATAGACCCAGTATACTAATAGATTCATTTCCAGATATAGTGACTTCTAATCCGTCCAGTGTTCTACAATATATCTCCCACCTAGTTTCTCTATGGCCCTGGATGATAGAGGCGTCAAACCTGCTGTGTTGGAGGCCAAATAGCAGCGTAGTAACCTAAATACTCACCAATCCCAAAAATAGGTTTTGAAACACATGCCATTTTTTTCTGTTTAAATCCACATTGGCTCATGTACACTATAGTCTGGTTATTTTCACTGACTTTCGAGATGATTTTTACTCTAAGAACTCAGCCAAGATGGAAAGTAAATGCAGGTTTGCCTTTTACAGACGTCATCTATGCCCACTGCAAAATGTATCCATATTTTTTCTCTTCTGGTCTATGCTCTTTGGCATAAACGGTCACTAGTGTTACGATGTTCCTGCAAATGAGGGAAAGTGTATGAAACTTTGTAACTTTACTACGTTGCAAAATGTTCCACATAACTCCACAAAAGTTGCAAGAGAATCAAATTACAACTTCACATTCCTCTAGCCAAAAGTACATTTGGATTGCCAATAACGGAAAGGTGATCGTCAAGGGAACTGGTTCTAAAGTTTAATTTCCAGTGTCCAGATAATGGGACCGCACTGTATTTATGAGGAAGCCTGAAGACCTGAGATCATAATAGGTGTCTTGTATTATTAATTGAGTGAAAACATCAATAATTGAGATAATAATCTTGAAGGCGCAAAGAATGAAAATTCTCTTTTTTGCTCCTTCAATCTGAAATAGAGTATCCGTGCTGAAGACTACTGCTGTTAAAACATTCTTAAGGACAATTTAATTTGTTACCTTAATCACCATATGCAACAGTGGGACATCATCCACAAACCAAATGCTAGTAAACAAGCTCTCGCATACCTGACTTTTAAGCAGTCCCTTATGCATATCGATAAGCGTGGGAGGTAGTATTGATTCCAGAGAAACAAAAATGGAGGAGGCAAACGAAACAAGCCATGTTTGATTTAACAAGCCGGGCTCGAATCAGATCACCACTGGGTACCCAATACTCTGCACCCCGGGGATGCCCAGGAGTGGACATTTCACGGGGAAAAGCCAGGATGGGTTCCCTAGCGGTATGAGTACAGCGCAAGGACACTCCTGAGTATCAGTGCGCTCTATAAATACGCCTACATTTACATTTACATATACTCTGCCTCCAGGACAGGAAGGTCAAGGATGGCCTGATCCATCCCAGCTTTTCAAGACAACCAAAAGCTCTATGTAGATTCAAAATGTCAGTTTGTCTAATGTTGACCAACTGAAAATTTGGCAGGGATCCGGCCCTCGTGGATCTACATTGGCCACACCAGCTCTAGGACATGTTTTCCAAAACCTCAGAGCAAACAGTGACAAAATCCATCAAAAGATCAAGTGACGCCAACAAAAAAAATTAAATACAAAAAAAAGGTCCTCCAAGCTTATTATAATAATAATCCACCATTATCCGGAGGTCAGTGCTACACCCGGCCTAGAGAGCCCGATTGGTATAGGCGAAAAATAACTTTTTCCACTGTGGGAATGATTAAACGGCTCATCGAACAGTTTAAAATGGCGCTTCCATGGCAAGAGGTGTGTTAATTGTCTTACTCGATAATCTTACCCCTGCTATGGCCCAGCATCACCATACCAGAGGTATGCAGCTTAATTTATTTTTACTCTCACACAGAACTTATTTGCATTCATACCTTTGATGACACACATCTCCTGGATTCAGTTGTACGATATGCTTTAGCAGGTAAATTATTCACAGATCAGCCTTAATAATCTGCACTGATGTGTTCTTATAATGTCTTAGTCATTAAATAGAAGGGTCAAAATAAACTGCGGAATGACATACCTGAGAGGAACTCATGCTTATTCAGGAGCACTGGGGAGGTGTGCAGTGTGAGAGAATCTTTATTGATTTAACCCTTCTCTTACAAGGGCTGGTAGACAAACACTAGTTCATTAGCAGGTGCAGTGATGGTAGCAAATAACAGAATTTTAAAAAGCTAACAACTGTGTTTGAGGGACAGTTAATGCAAAGGCATTTAGTTGGGCTTCCAGTTCCTATAAAATATAAGAGTATAGGTATAGGCAGCGCTTTAAATGGTCCGGTACTGTCCGGTATGGAGTACTGCACTTTTTTATTTTGGGGTGGAGTACCGGCACTTCTCAAGAGAAATACTATACTTTTAATTGGAGAGTACCAGCACTTCTCAGAAACAAGCAGGTACTCTGCTACAGAGTACCTGCAGTTCTATTTTTCCATTTCAAGCACCGAGTATAGGTAGACAGGTACCTGGTTACCCTCCCGGGAGATTATTGCTCTATACAAATCAATATAATATAACATTGATTGTGCCTGCTGCTCTTTTTCTGCTTTATATTAAAAGAAAATCCTGGGGCAGTTAAATTCACACTGTTTGCTATTCAACCTTCCAACGTAAGCGATATATCTACAAATACCCTTGGAAGCTTGGTCGCCTTCAGCACTTTCCCTACATTTCCGATTTGAAATTTTAAATATGGCACATGGATGATTCAGCAAACACTTCGCTCACCCCTTGAGCTTGAGGAATGTGTGCAGTTTCTCTCGACAGTAAGAACAGAATTAATACATTTTTCCCCGATGAACGACCATGGAGATGCGAAGGCACTGGGTTTTGATTCACAAGAATGCTCTCAAAGATGCATTTCACTGGAGTAAAAACTATATTTAAATATGCAAATTGGATCAGTGTGTGCATGGAACGAACGTTCAACTATTGAGTTGACTGTCATAGCACTTTTATTTTCTTTTTATTTTAAGCCATGTCGCACAGCAGCGCGTGTGCAACATGTAAAACAAACATTGATAAAGCCAACAGATCTCACTTGGCCGAAACCTATTGGCTTTGCGAATGCTTGTTTTTCCTCTGTGGCATGGAGGTGTTTTACTATTTCCTTCCTTCCCCTCAAGCAACTCAACAAATAACAATCACATCCCAAAGACAAAAAAAGAATAGGGTGAAATGTGTCAGTCATTAATAGACATCTTTCAGCTATGTATAATTTTGTTGACAAAGTCACAATTAAAGTGGCACTGCATATAAAATGATTTACATGACCCGAACATTTCGTTAGAGTATACTGACTTGTTTTAATGACCAGCATTGGCAAAGCCAATAGGCCTGAGTAGTGCCCGAGGTAATGGCCTTGTCAATGTGAATGTCTTTTAGCCATGTTGTCAAGCAGCACATCTGCTATTTAGCATGGTTGAAAGTGATTGAAAGCCCAGAATCACAAGATGTTGAGGTGACGCCGAGTCTCTGTGCCCTCCATGTTGAGATTGTCCTGCCTCTCCTATTTTTTTTTAATGTTTTATTGGAGTTTATAAATGACAGCAACATTCATCTCAGAAATAGAAGAGGGGATCGCAAGTATAAACGTAACGTGAGAGACCCCATCAAAAACATATGAGGTTGTGTATTTTGGTCCAATTCATGTGTCCGGAAATGAAAACAGATGCATCTTCAGAAGGGGACCTCCACACCTAGGAGTGGGGGGGGGGGGGTATGGAAGCAGGCAGAAATGGGCTGATGTAGAAGGTGGAGCAATGGGTGGTAATTAGTACCCATAGCGGACGTGTAGCAAGGGGGGGGGGGGATTGTCCTGCCTCGAACATAAAAAAGTGATATGCTGTGGCCTGCGCTGGCCGTATCATAGTGATTTTTTCATGACTTTCAGCATGCTGAACAGCAGATGTGCTGCTCGACAACATGGCTGAATGCATTCACATTGATATGGCCAATAGTGCATGCTTTGCCGAGATTTACTAGCTTTACCAATGCTTGTTCTGTGCTGACGGGGTGTTGCTGAACAAATGTGGAAGTGACAGTGAGAAACAGTTGAGCAGCTTTGAAGTGAAGTGAGGGTGTGGCATAACAGCCAGAGCTGCCAACAGGGGAACTGAGGAACCAGGTTTGAATCTAGGGTCGGCTGAATAGTTTGTGATTCTGGGCAAATCACTTATGCTTCCCTTTGCATGCAACAATGAACGTGTGATTGGGTAATGTAACCAGTGAGCACTTAAAGAGCTCCAATACCATCCGCTGGTGTTAAGACTATGTCAAGATGGAGGACGGAACAAGCAATCCAATACCATATGATCTTGCAAAAAAAAAAAAAAGCAGCAGCGACAAGAGAGGTAGTGGAGGGTGCGGGGGGGAACTGGTCAAGCAGGGAAACAGAAGAGGATGGGGAAAATAACTTAACCCAGCAACAAAAATTATTGTGTAATTGTGGAATGTAACTGGTGACCACTTAAAGCACTCAAATACAATCAGCTCGTGTTCGCGCTAAGGCAAGACTGAGCTACCGATCGAATACAAAAGGATCTTTACAAAGAATTATAAATAAAAGCTGCAGTGACAAGGGAGGTAGTTGGAGTACGGGTAAAGCAGGGAAGCCTAAGGGGACGGGGAGATGGCAAGCAGCGAAGAGAGAGGGCGGGAGGAAGCAACAATAAAGGAGGAAAAAATACCTTAATTAAAGCAGGATCGGCGAGAAGAATGAATGTGACATTGTGGAATGTAACTGGAAAGCCCTTAAAGCACTCCAATATATTTGGCTCGTGTTCGTGCTATGGCAAGACTGAGGACAGAGCGAGCACTCTAATACCATCGAATCATGCAAAAAAAGAAATTAAATAATCATGTACCGTTTGTGTTTAAACAACTTTTAAAAATGCATTCCTTTATGTACACACGCATGCATTTTAGTGGTATGAGTACAAGGAAGATGGCATGAAAACACAAGTACTCCTACGGAGTGCTTGAATACAAATAAACAATAGCTGCGCATACCAGGAGCAGTGTAAGGAGACATGTACTTGGTTCATTCGCTATGGGAGGGCCAAACACAATGACGCTCGCAAGCCATGACAAATGGCATCAGAGAAAATGAAAGACACTGGTAGAAGATTAGTGGCCAGTAAACCCACAGACGGAACACACACATCTCCTCAAGACAGTGCATGCGCTGTCAAGCCGAGACCTAAAACAATAGATTTCACACAGGCGAAACCAACTGGCTTGGCCAATGCTTGTTGTGTTTATAAATGGGGAGATTAAGTGATTTATCCGTAATCACAAAATGAGGAACTGAGGCCAAGGATGCGGAGATGATCTGGTGTCCTTTCAGAGAGAATGTGGCCTAAAGGCCAGAGATGTCGATTATGGGGCTGGTAAACCGGGTTCGAGCTTCGGCTTAACATCCTTGATTTTGAGGAAAATCACGTAATCGAGCTGTGCCTACAAAAAAGAATGCGTCCTTGTGTAAAGTAACTGAGGCAAATATAAAGCGCTCCAATACCTTCGGGTAGTGTGGGCGCTAGATAAAACTGCACAAAAAAAACCAGAAAGAATCATAGTGTTAGGCTGGTTTACAGTAGTGAACATGAGGAAATACATTGCAGCGGCAACCACATTTAAAGGACTACTTTTGCCATGGACACCGAGGCGCAGACAGACCTTGATGACATCAAGACTCAACCTGGCTCCTTTGGACAGAATTTAGGTTAAGCAACAATGGCACATGGAAACACTTCACCGGTGAATGCGGAAAAAGTAAGGAAGTGTTCCGACTGGAGAAATTTAAAGAAATACAGTCCCCACCATATGAAATGAGAAGCAACAAGGTGAAACAGTTCAATCCTTTTGCACAGGAAAAAAATGGCAATGCAATTACAGCAGAAGACACAGGGACTTTAAAAGCTCTGACATGCCCTGTGATAAAGCATACCAGATTAACTTGAGGTCTGATTTTCCAGCTATAAACTCCATTGACAAATGATCACATATGGAGTAAACACGTACACACATCTAGTACCCACACACATGGAAAATAAACAGACTACACATGTGCCAAGTAACAGCGGACGCGCACACATGCTCCAATCAGCATGCCAGCTATACACTAACAGGATATTAAAAGGCAGACAACTACCACTCAGTAGAACGATACAGACTTCAATGAGGGTTTAAAGCCGTGAGGGGGGGGGGGGGGGGGGGGGGTTCTGGATGGGGCAAGCACCAGGCGGTGCAAGGGAGCAAGCAGAGGGAGGAGAAGGTGGGGGAAAAGGAAAGCAGCAACGAAAGGAAAAGCAGTGACTGGGAGTAGAATAGGGCTAATCCAAAATCCCTGTATGTATATATATACACACACACACACACACACACACACACACGCGTATGTATTTCTAGTGTCTTTTTTTGATTACATGAGACTAAAAAAACACTTTAATCTACATCTAGGCGAGACCTAACAAAAAGAGCACATCTCTTGTATTTATCTCCCGGATATGGGTAGTATCACTCTGATGTTCACAAACAGTCCAATAGGCCTGGGCGGAATTTAAATTACACTGCCGTAATTTCTGTAATTTGGGGAATTTCACGTTACCCTTGTTACTCAAAATTCTCTAAATTACGCCACCTTACATATTTACATGCTGTTCGCTATAAAAATGTACCTTAGCAGAGAACACATGAGGCTGGGCCCATCGTAGCTGTACCCAGCTTGAGCCGGTAACTCAGTACCCAGGAATTCCATATACCGGGGATAAGAGATAACGCTGGGGGGGTGCAATTTCTGGATGTTACACAGAAGAACCATGAGGGTTCTCTTATAAATAAAGAATCATTAGAAGAACTGGGCATTCTAGTTCCACACTCTTCATTTTCAACCCAGTATTTCATCCAGAAGATCCATTCTCCATGCAGGAGATAAACCTTCGAGTGAAACAGATCCCCGGTTACAGCAGATCTCCTAATTCCAGTGAAGCAAGAAACTCACATTCTAGCCCCACTGGAACTAAGAGGTCGCGCCTAATGAAGGCAATATTTAATTTTCTGTGGAACAATAGGTTGTTGTGAGAAACACAAAGAAGCAGCTAAGATGTGACCTAAATTTGGAGGGCCGGCACACACAGTGAAGCCCTTCGGTTTCAGGACATGTCATTAGAAGGTTTCAATGTTTTGTTACATTTCTCAGCAAAAAATCCACACAATTGTAATTTACCAGTATTCCCAAATATAAATAATAACTGATATACGGTTCCCAATTGTGATTTTAGTTTGTTCTATATATTCTAAGAAATAATATTTACAAAACAAGCAATAGAAATACCTCCAAGACAAAATTATTAACGAGTATTTTCCGCTCTAAATTCCAAAAAGATCAGAACAAAAAGAAGTGGGAAAGTGCCTCTTTAAAGCTATTTAGGTCCCCAACATACTAAACTACTTTCTGGAGTCCATTTGTTTATATTTAATAGTCCCCATCTGACATCTTCAGCTTGGTCCTTTTTTCACCAGTTAGATCTCATAACTTTTGTTATCTTTTCTCTTTCTTGATTTCTACGGCAAGTCGGCCGGGAAATTAACTGTCCACTTTTCCCTTTTCCTTCACCGCCATCTTCAAAGTGGCCTCTGAGGCCAAATATTTTCTTAGTACTTACAGACTGTGGCGTTCCTTTTCTTATGTGTTCATAAGTTTGTGTTTTGGGGTCTAAACGAGGTGAACAGACTTTTGGTCGAATTTTGTAAGATGATCGTCTTCACTTTGTAGCCATTAGTCTGCCCACCTTGCTCTGCTCTGTGTTCCCAATGTAAGAAGGGATACATTTGCTTACCAGGCTTTCACAGTAGCAGTTGCAAGGATTTGGAATTCACACCCTCCTATGGAGTCTGTGCTGAATCCTCTTTACAGAATTTCCATTAACTCCCACAGTCACAATTAGCGGTGGCACGTGCAAAACAAAGATTGAGGAGAGTTTGTTTAGCAAACACAGGACCCTGAAGCCATGCTAGGGGAGGATGTCACCATCACTTGTACCATGAAAAATATGTGGACGGGTTTCGTGATCGGGTTTGCAGGCCATTCATTCCTCTGATCTGCAGCATTGCTTTCAACGTTGTCATCATATGGCTAAGACGCAAACAGACAATCAGATCTATGAACTCTGAAAGGGCGAAGGATAGCTAAGCGCATTTCTCAATCAAACAACGATAGCTAAGCGCATTTCTCAATCAAACAACTACTAAACAGAAAACATTCTTCGATCACATCAGCCTCATCTTTATCCAACACTGGCTCCATCCCAATCCACAATTCCATTTTAAAAAGGCATTGCTATGTAAAAAATCAAACAAAAAAACGGGCAACCCAAAAAAAAACCTTGTGGGCTTTGGTAATAAAGTAAGAGAGGTAAAGGTGCCTACAAGGGATTCACTTGAAAGATATACTTTTGAATCATGTTATCTTGCATAAAAAGAGACATCTAATGACACTCGTGAAAATAACTCAAAACAACTCTAACAAACTTAAACAATAAACTAAACTAATTACACTCCGGTGTATCAAAAAGGATAATTAAGTTTGTATTTCAAAAAGACTTAAAAGTAGGGGTACAGAAAAACAGTAAAAATAAAACATACAATGACAACAGACAACATAAATTAAACATACAAAAGTATCCTGATTGTCAGTGTATAGCTGTCCATCTTCAATGGGATGAGTCTTCTCTAAACACAGGATTCAGAACTCAAGACAGGACTAATTAACAATAACTACAAACGAAGAATAGGATAAGCGTCGAGGTTTCAGTCTCTGTTATGTCATACCAATGATCTTCAGGACGGATGTTAATCTGGAGTAATTTTTTTACCCCTTGGTTAAAGGATCGAGTGAGAAATTATACCCTCACCGTGGATTTCTTCAGAAGGCAGATTAGGGCAAATCTTTTACAGAAATTGGCCTCATGTGTACCAAAGGAAATGAATTCCTTGTTCTACAACGCGGTGGCGTCTGTCTCACAAACAGACCAGGATCCAAACGAGGTTGAAACCGGTCACTTTTTATGAAAGATACAATTATTCAAAAGTAGATCTTTCATATGAATCCCTTGTCGGCACCTTTACCTCTCTTACTGCAAAAAATAAGTCACCATCACAACCCACGTGCCTGGCAGAAAGGCTCTGCATGTCAAAGAGGACATAGTGATTGAGAGGCGAACAAAAGGAACCTTTGCCTTGAAATGTCCACTAGCCACAAGGCTGGCCTTGGCAGACCGTGGAAAGGTCTTTCATGTGGAATGCGCTAGCGAGCAGGTTTACGACCCTGTCTCCTATCTGTCATTTCTTCAAGACACACAGGACCAACACACAATCCTTGACCACTCTCTGTCCACCTTGTGAACACCTACAATCAAGGAAGCCCCGTGATTGTGACGGAAATTATCATCACCGTCTACACAACTCAAGCACATTTATTATTGTGAAAGAAATGCGAAGTGTCCCACTGCCGCGCAAGGCTTGCTTCAAGGAAGAAGAAACTTTAAGCACATTAAATAAAGCACAACCAACGAGCACTGGCAGAGCTTCAGCACCTGTTGCAAAACCAGAGAAGATTGTAGGACTGGGACATTTAATCATAATCACTCACAGGGTGTGTACAGCACGATATATAAGGAAACTGATATGACACATAAAATTGGCTAAGGAAATAGACACTATAGAGTATCTGGTGAGATGTCAGAGTCCTCGTGACTTTCCTTAGTGGTGGAGACATGCTGCTAATATACCCTGCAGGTAAACGCTGAGGCAATTCACGGTAAAGGTAGTGAAAGACATTGCAGTAAAATGCGCATCACTCAACTGAATAGAGGGAATGGAATTAAAAGAATTATTCATACCGTTGACATATGGACAATGACACCAAGGGAGAAGGGCGCTCAAGGACATCTCTCATCCCAAAGAAACATGGAAACAGGAAAGAAAGCCTCGCCATAAGGGACACGAATCTACGGAAGGAGTCCAGTGTGGTCCTAAGAGGGTTGGTTGGACTCTTAGGGCACACGGGGGGCCACAGCTCGAACATCAACACCCAATAACAGCGCACAAAAATGCAAAGCCCTGGCTTCGGCGAGACCCCACAGTTCTGGGAATGACCATTTCGCTCAAAGCTTCTCAGTCCCTCGGTCTGATTGCATCATTCCCTGCAGCTGGTCTACTTTTTCCTCTCATTCAAGAGTTCTGTGCCAGGGTCTCGCTCTGATTCAGCAGGAGGTCCGTGGTCCCGGTCCACCCTTTACGAGTTTTGTGTTAAAACCTGCATGTAATAGTTATCTGCTGCAGTTTCACCCCAATTCTGTACGAGGTTCTCGGTTCTCTACGCGGTCCGTGGTTCTTTACCCGGTGTTGTGTTCAAGTCGCAACAGCCCCCTCCCCCTCTTGAAATATATCGTGAATGAGAGTCGCGGTTCTGTGTACGATTATGTACCAAACTCCTGGATAAACCTGCCGCTCAACAACTTCCGCGTCCCCTCGGTGTCAACACAGCGCCAGGGCTGGGTGCAAAGTCACAGATAAAGCTGATCTGGTCATGTGGCATCGGTCGTTCCCTGAGCGGACTCCCGTCCCAGAGCCCAGATTTTTACAAATTTAAGATTTTTTAAAAAATTTTTGGGGAATAGCAAGGATTAAAAAAAGCCTCTTTTCGTACTGCTTCCCGAAATGGTTAAAGTACATTTCATGTCCACAAACAGTAGTGGGAGCAACCGCCAATCTAGGTTTCGACTTTTCCACTTTGCCAAACTGCGATCAGCCGCCCCCCACCAGAGCAAACTGTAGAGATTCTTAAACCTTGCACTTGAGAGATGTACTTACGGCAGTTCAGCTGCTGATGAAAGTGGGAGATCGGTCACTCTACACAGCCCCCGCTCCGCAGGCGTGGTGTCCCGATGCCAGCCTCCGAGAAGTGTCAGGCAGAAGGTACCGTCAGCGGGAGCCGCTGACACGTCATGTGATCCCGACACACACCGCCTCTCATTTACTCCACTTCCTGCGGCACGGCCCTCTGCTCCTCCTTTTAACTACTTCGGTCTCTCCAGGCGGAGCAGGCGTGGGGCACAGGACCTGCCTTATACCGAGAGGGAAGTGAAACTGCCGTCTCTGCCTCTCCTTCCGCCCCGAGTCCCGGCGCCCAAGCAGGTTTGTGCAGTCTTATGCAAGTCAATCAAAGGCAGGGTTCCCACGTGACGTCACCGGTCATAGCAACTGCAAACACGGAGTTTGGAGGCACAAAGTTATAAGACGACGCCATCTCAACAGAGGCTCTGTGCTCCAACCGGGCCTCCCATGTCACCACAAAAAAAAAATCATTCTGGGAGTTGTAGTGCTCCCTAACATCAGATTATCTACCGTAATTAATACACTCCATATTCCATAACAATCATTTCTAAAAGAAAACTCCAGGACTGGAAAATTAAGAGCTTGTGACATGGTAACCTTAGCCAGGTATCAAAAGGCTCACCAAGTCTGCCCCTTTTCTGCCTACCCTTCACACACCGTGACAACGCTGGAGACCATGTTGTGGTCTGTGTTCTCTCAACTACTGCCCTCTCAATGGACCACCTTCCTTCAAGAGCTGTTCAAACCTTTAAAGTTTTTCTTCCGAACCTTTGCAAATGGCTCGAAATTTGCAAAAAATGACGATACACATTCTGAAAAGGTGTTTTTTATGACGCACATATCAACTAAAAATGGCTTTTGCTAAAATCATTTTCGTGATAAAACATTTTTTCAGGTTAATTTTGCAAATCTTTTTTTGCGTGAGTTTTCTAACCGCAGGCCACATTTTGCCACGTTTTCAAAACTTCATAACATTCAAAGTATGAAGTGGTCAAAATTTGAAGAAATCTGTAGGGGGGATTTAGATTTCGCCCACTCTTACTTAATACTGTTTGGAATTTGCATTGTGCGACTGACAGGGGCGTCTTGGCGCTATGAAATATAATGGGCCTATATAAGAGGCGAGGTGGCAACACAACCTGCAAGCGCTACAGTGGGAGAGACTGGCCTTGGCGGCTCCCTAAATTTTATCTGATTGCATTCACCCCTGATACGATATGCGAGGACATTTCAGAATATTGCGACTTGAACCCGAAAAAAAAATATCCTGCTATTCCACACCAGCCGGAATTTTTGATTCATGAATTAAGAGTCATCGATGGGACCAACTTTTCAAAACAAAGCTGGGGCCAGAATGGTGAAGGCTCTATGCACGATGACTAAGAGGCAAGGAAGCTTATTTTCTGGTGCAAAGGAAATTACGGGAGTGACGATGTATTTATTGTAGAGTTTTTATGACGAGCTGTGAGTAACCTTCGTTACTCCCGAGTGCAGGAGGAGGTAAGTACACAGCAGAATCTGAAGAAACGCGGCGTGGGGCGGACGGTCTCATTAGATGGGGTGGGTGCCCGCAGCTGATGTTCTGTGATCACGAACCCGGGAGAGTCCGAAAGTTAATTTAAAAAGAACATTCCATTCATCTACATTCCAGGAGGTTCCTGAAGCGTATGTGATTCAATTAGGATCTCAGACGGGGTTGAGGGCATCCCGCAGCGTGGGCCTCGCGCCCAGTGGGATCCACATAAAACACCAGGGCGGGGGCATGTCACACCAAGCCCTAACTTCTGATAATGATTTTTTTTGCGGTTCTGTATAGTGCGAACTTGACCCGAAAGTATCAAAACGCTTTACATGAGCACCGTTTGCTTTACAGATGACGCCTTGATTTTTTTTTTTAGGCACGTGGGGATTACGCGATTTGCCCAGAATCACAGGATGCTTGAGCCTCCCGCCAGACTCGAACCTGGTCCCCCAACTTCAAAGTCGGCCGCTCTAGTCGTTAAGCCACACCCCCATCTTCCTACCAGCCGCATTTGATGGAGACTGTCACATGCATGTAACGTCATGAGCAATGTAGCCGACCTCTCTCCCCCCCACCCCCCCAATGTTACACGGGCGCCTCTCTACAACCCCTCCTCCAGGGTTACTCCTTCAACCTGGCCTGCGCCCATTGCCTTTCGGGGCGGGAATGTACGGGTGACACTTCCCTGATCCGGCGGGCAGATGATCGGACTCTGGCGCCCCTGGTCGTCGGCCTCTAGACTAGGAGACGGTCTCTTGTCAGACTTTACCCATCAGGGGACCTCGCCCACAGACCTGGAAGGAATAATGCAGACAATAGGACTTTTCTTTACCTCGATAATGTCACTTCACTTATTCAATCTATATATGTATTGAGGCTCTGAGGAGCCCCCGAGCGTTGACTCAGACTGGAAGGCTGTCTCTGGTCTGCCTTTATCCATCTGGGGATCTTGGGTAGAGCACTCTATACAAGGCCCATTCATAAGATCGCACGACGTTTGCCTTTACGCCCCCTTTGTACTCTAAACTCATCCCTCTCGGTCGCAGTGTAAGATGGTTTACCACCCACCTTTAGGTCAGAGACGAAGACTCCCTGATTCTTCCACTGGTCTCACATTCAACTCTTAACTGTCACCATATCCATAAAAATGTGCACTGTGTAATCATGAATTTTAGGCACAAACATACTAGACTACCTCTTTTGATATATATATTTTAAACATGCGACCACTATTTCCAAGCAACTCATTCTTTGGACTATCAACCAACCCCTTGGCGGACAGTCATGTATTTCTTTATTTGTGTAGGCAAACCTATTAAGGCGATTCATTAAATACATCTATGCGGCCCTCAGGCTATTTCAGAACACTTTGCTCCCCTGAACGAATAGTCGGACTGCGATTTGGAAAGCATCCATCAATCCCAGCCCAGGGGGGCAGTACTGTATCTCTAAGGGAGCAGCCAGGGGGTGGACCTCGACATTGGCACTGTCACTGTGCCTCTTACGCTTCTTCGTGGAGGGAGGTGCATCGGGTTCATGCAGGTAAGGCAGAGAAACCTTCCCTGCCAGTTCCCACCCTGTAGATCTACTTCCTTAGCCTGCACATATTTCTTTTTTTTTGCAAAGTAATTCTAGTACATTTATCATCCAGGGCTAATGATGGTAGTTTTGTACCACTGTCCCAAACTGGTTTTCGCAAGAGTATTTCTACAATGAACAATGCACCTGGGCACAACAACCTCTTGGCATCAAATGCGTTGATGCCACAGTCTATACTTGTCTCCTCCCACAACTCTTTTGACAATTGTTTCTAGCAAATCGGTTGGTTAAGTCTCCGTAATCTGGTAGTTCCTCTTAGTGATATGTCCAACAAGAGTTCAGCAACAGTGATACCGAGTGCAGGTAGTGTGGCAACAAGAAGTAAACACTAGTCACAGCTAGACTGACAAAATATTTGTGCCGTGGCTTAATGAAACTTGAGGGGGCACCCCTGCAAAGCACATGAAGGCCATCCAACCAAGGGGCCTGCCGCCCATGCACAGCGCCGGAGGGGACCCCCTGGAGCTCAAGGTTACCATCCCCTGCGGGGGCTTATGTAAAGCCACTAGTGAAGACTGGCCAGTAATTGTAGCTTAGCACTGGTGCAATTGATTAGTCCCTTTCAGCGCATCTGTCTTGCAAACATCAATGAAACATTTATTTCTACCCAGCTCCTCAGAAGACTCCAGGCCTTACAGAACTCCTCAGCCAGACTCATATTGGACCTACCCCAAACATACCCACATCACCCCCTACCTGTGATCCCTCCACTGGCTCCCCATTCTGAAGAGATGCCAGCTCAAGATCCTCACGCACGCCTACAAAGCCCTTCACGACCATGGCCCTGCCTACCTCAACCATCAACTGAAATTCCACCATCCCGCTATACACCTGCACTCCTCTATACGATCCGTTCTCATAGGCCAGAATGGGCCGGTTAAGGATTACCTTCTGTCATCCTATCTGGCCCCAGGAACCTGATAGGCACTTTGAGTTTGATAGGTTTATGTTCAGGACATTGAGAGACACCTTTTAGTAAGGACCGTTTATTTATCCCATGTTGGGAAATGCCTCTTCTGAAAACGCGGTAGTTTCTTGTCTAAACTTTACTGGAGGCTTTGAGAGTATGTGTATTGGCAGTCTGGTTTTGGAGCAAAAGGGCTAGCTGTGTCAGACCTGGCTGGAGAGAGAGATCAGTATTCAGAGTACGGGGAGGGGTGACTCTTTGATCCGAGCAGGGCCGTGCCTGGCAAGGTGAATGATAGCTCCACCCCCCTCTGGGCGTCTGAGAGCAGACCCCCTCATTCTGAAGGGGCAGGATGTTGCCTCGTAAAACAAGTGCTCCCCGACACCACCAAACTGGTTCTGACTGGAGTTAGTGATTTGCGACCTAAGAGAACAAAGACTTTTTAGGTATAAAATGCTGCGCTGGAACTTTGTCCAAGTGTGTTCCTTCTGGATGTCAAAACGAAACTCTGTCCGAGTGAACACAGGAAAGGACTTTGAAACTTTCACCAAGCTTGCCTAAGAAACTACCCAAGGGCCTGAATCGAAAGCGCCTCCTGCAGAAGTCTCAGGGACATTAGACTTCACCCAGTCAGCCGTCGGAAATCCTGTGCTAGGAATTCTGCTTGCAGGCGAGGCCTCCGTCAAGGAATCCGGAACCTCTAGTTCTACTGTGAGGGCTGCGGACCGAACCGTTGAAACCTTTGTTGAATCTGCGCGGGCCGCTGCAGCTAAGAGAGCTGCCGCCGCTGAGAGCCCGCCTGGAAGTAAACCTTCGGACCCTTCGCTGAATCCGTGTGGGCCGCTGCAGCTAAGAGAGCTGCCGCCGCCGAGTGCCCACACCTTGGCCAATTTGCCTCATTGTGATTCGGCCTGTGGCCTGCTGCAGCTAAGAGAGAGCTGCCACCGCTGAGTGCCCACACCTTGGCCAACTTTGCAACAACCTTCGTCCTGTGGGCGGCCGCAGCGAAGAGAGCTGCCGCCGCTGAGTGCCCGCACCTTGGCCACTTTGCATCATCGCGATTTGCATCATCGTTATTCGTCCTGTGGGCTGCTGCAGCTAAGAGAGCTGCCGCTGCTGAGTGCCTGCACCTTGGCCACTTTGCATCATCGTGATTCGTCCTGTGGGCCACTGCAGCTAAGAGAGAGCTGCCGCTGCTGATTGCCCGCACCTTAGCCAACTTTACAACACCCTTCATCCTGTGGGCCGCCGCAGCTAAGAGAGCTGCTGCCGCCGAGTGCCCGCACCTTTGCCCCTTTTGCATCATCGTGATTCGTCCTGTGGGCCGCCACAGCTAAGGGAGAGCTGCTGCAGCTGAATACCAGCATCTTGTTCACCACTGTCGAGGATTGTCGCTATCGTCTTGTGGGCCTCCGCAGCTAAGAGAGAGCTGCTGCCGCTGTGAGCCCACCACGGAGCTGCAAAACAAGAGTCATTGCCACCACCAGCCCGGGCCTCCGCAGCTGCGTGCTTCTGCTGAGCGCCCGCCTGTCCCAGAGTGCCCGAATCATTGTGGGTGCACGCTGCGGACCTCTGCAGCCAAGACATGTGGGCACTGGGAGTCCGCCTGTCACCGTCTCCACTTCTTTGATAAGCTACGTGCTGCGTCCCCCTTCAACAACAGGTATCTGGTGCGCAACAGGTCGCGTAGGTCCCGGCCTTGAACTCAGTCAGTGTCACGTTCTGGTGAATACGTTATTGTCTTTTTGAGTCCCTACTGGATGACGTGAATTGTAGTTGTTGAAACGCTTTTTGAGTTTTGAGTTAAACTGTTAGATAAAGATATTATTTTTCCTATACCTACCTGAGTTGTGTCCTTTTGTGGTGTCATTACTGCCTTGTTGTACATGGTCATAAATGCTTCACATACTGCCTCTGAGATAGGCCTAACTGCTCGTGCTACGTTACCACAGGGTTGAGCAGGGGTTGTCAAAGGGGGTAGCCCACTTGCCCTGACTTAAAAGAAGGGTCCCTATTTGGACATTGGCGACAGCCATGGCCAACTAGAGACCCTCATTTCTAACAGGAGCTACTTTTGTCTTTAACAGCACTCAACACAAGCGCTTATGTTTTCACTTGGTCTGACCTCCGTTCCTGAAAGAGGCCTGTGAATGTTGTTCTTATCTCGTCACATTTGCTGTGCATTTAAAGACAAATGTCAGACGCTGTTTTATGAGGGCACCTCTTTACTTTTGTTCATCGGACTTCAAAGTGAGAATGTCCCAGGGTCGCTTGTATGCCCAACTCCCCTCGCATTGCTGCTTGAGTCCTACCCTTACCCCAACGCTACTTGCCCCCTCCTGTCAGGGCAGTATGGCTGCCTGAGTGCTGCACAGTGCAGCCCTAGGCCAATTAGTCATAGCACTTCAGTACGCTGGAAAATGAATTTCTAACATGGCAGACATCAGTTAGCAGTCTAGTGCTGCTCAATATAACCGCACCTCGGCACACATCACGCGCTAGGAGTTCTTGCACACCGGCCGCAGATCAGCTCTGACAATCTCAGAGGAAAAGCATTGCTTCCTGTGAATACAACTCCCACTTGGTTAACTTCGTTTCCATGAGGTAAATGCAAGATCACTGCTTTGTTCTCACATATGCCATTTCAGATTTTTAACCGCTTCTAGCCAAACAATTTTTTCTGCATCTAAGTAAGTTTACATTCCAATTGCTTCCTTTCACCACACGCGGTAGAGTTACATAGATATTCCTGCTACAGAGCAATCTCGCCAGACCAAACATGTGGGCTGCTAATTATACACAACATTCGATTTGTTGGACTTCTTTTTAAATGATGTGCTATGGTCATTGAGCTCATTAATGTAATAGACAGACTGCTCTGCGCACATTATACAGGAGCTCACCAAAGTGTGCATGTTGTTTTATCGCAGAATTCTAGAGGATGCATTGACTTGGACCACTGAATAACTTTACAGCGGAAACACAAGGGGTTCACTGCTGATCAATGAAAACATGCATTTAATCAGCAGATATGCACAGCTGCACTACAGAAGAACCATGCTAAGCCTCACCTGGGGGAGTTATTTAATTCTTCATAGAGTTCCCATCGGCCTCTTTTAAAAAGGCGTGCTATAGTCTACTGACGTTATAGACAATTACTCACTGCACAATACTACGAACTGTCTGTCTATTAACTAACTATTCAATTCAATAATCTTTATTTCGTTGCAGTTGCATCATAAAAGATATGCAGTTATTAACTAACTAATAAACATAGCATGTTAGTTTATCGACAAAGACTCACAGAGTCCAATTTGGTTTACTTTTTTTAAAATTAAGAGCCATAATCATGGAGCACATTAATGTAACGGACAAACTGCTCTGCGCTTGCCATCCTAAAGAATGCATGTTGATTTACCGTAAAACATCATTTTACATAGATGCATACACTCAGGCTACAGAATAATTTTACCACCATAAATACGCCAGTAGCTCACCATTTTTCAATGCAAGCGTATATTTGAGCAATAGAAATACACAGTCGCACTGTAGAGCAACAGTGTTATGCTTTGCTTGTGGGCTGTTAAATAGTCTTCACAGAGTCCAATCGTTTTTCACTTCCCTTACAGAGACGCACTATGGTTGGCTGACATACCAGACAAGTCGCTTAATGCACATTAACGTGGACTGTGTTTAGTAACTAAAGGGTACATGTCAAATTATTGACAAGGATTCATTTTTGCAGTTATTTTGTGTCACCACTGCATCCATTACAACACATTGAGGTAGCTGCCCAATGCATTTGCAGTCTGCCTATTTAGGACTTTGTGAGTGCGAACCATTTATGTGTGATATTTCCAGTTCCGGAGTAAGTGCGATATCTTGTTTATTTTGGTTCCCTCTTTATTGTTGCTTACACCCGCCCTCCCACGTCGTTGCTTGCCCATCTACCCATCCCCTCCTGCTTCACCCATCCCACGCACTACCTCCCTTGTTGCTGCTGCTATTAAAAAATATATATATTTTTGCTTTGCAGTTTTCCATAGCATGAACACGATCCAAAGGTATTTGACCGCTTTACGTGATCACCAGTTACATTACACAATACACATTCATTGTCGTAGGCAGGGGAAAGAGTAAGTGAGTTGCCAAGAATCACAGGATGTAGAGGCGACGCAGAGTCTTTTACCCTCCATGTTCAGTTTATTGTTCAGTCCCTTCTCACAATTTAAAACGTGCTACGATCAGGCCTGCACTGCCCACTTCATAACAATAATTGTAATACATTTTCGCCATGCAGAACAGCGGATGTGCTGCTAGACAACATGGCCCGAAGACATTCACATTGACAAGGACAAAAGCTCAGGACACTGCCAAGACCTATCGGCTTTGCCAAAGCTAGTTTTTTTTGGGTGGCACGAGGGGGGCTGGGATGGTAGAGGATGAGAGAAATTTGTAGCCTTCTTGGTCGGGGCTAAAAAAGTAGTTAGTTTAGTGAACCAATGCACCTGCTGCAGTGAAGTGTATGAGGGGATGTGCACATGTGGATGTATTACTGTGACACCTGCTTCAACACTCTCCGCATCCTCCGCAAGACCTTAGAGTGTATCCCCTCCGAAGCCAAGAAGACCGTCACCCACGGACTCATAACTAGCAGACCGGACTACGGAAATGCCCTCTACACTGCAATCAACAAATCCCTGCTACACAAACTCCAGACCATGCAGAACACAGCGGCCAGACTTGTCCTTGGCATCCCACAACAGGAGCTCATCACCCAACATCAGCGAGACCTCCACTGGCTCCTCGTCGAGAAGACAGTAACCTTCAAGTTACTCACCCACACCTACAAATCCCTCCACAAACACCGCCCCAAATACCTCAACGAAAGACTCTCCTTCCACGTACCCAAAGGAAACCTCCGCTCTGCCACCTCGCCCTAGCAGAAACCCTGAGCAGCCGCTGAACCAGAGCGGGTGGAAGAACCTTCTCCTACATCACAGCCAAAGCCTGGAACGAGCTCCCGGTCAACGACAGACACTCCCCATCTCTGTACACCTTAAGTAACAGCCTCAAGACCGGGTTTTTCAGCTGATTCAGAGCAGCACCCTCCTGCCCACCACCCAGTGCCTTGAGAGCCTCACGCGTGAGTAGCCTATTTTAAACCCCAATTGATTTATTGATCGATCTATCTGTAGGTCACACATTTCAGTCCTGTAGAAATGACTGAATTGGTTATTGATGTGCCTGCCTGCAGTAGAGTAGAGATTTTCTGAGCACAGGTTCCTAACCAAGTAAAATGGCCTATTGTAATGGTGTACTTGGTGCATTGGTTCGCATGTAACTGACAGTCCAAAGGTTGCAATCACACTTTAACATTACAGAGTTGATGTGCCTTCTGCAATGAAGTTTGTCTAAGCTTATGATTACAGTTCGCAATTCCAGTTGGAAAAAAAAAAGGTTCCGTTGTTGTATATGTGTGTAACCCGTGGGCTACAGGTTGGAATCAAAGTATGACAGCTCTGTGGTTTAATGTGACCATTGTAGAGACACGTTTCCAACTTGCACAGAATAGGATCAGATGCCAGCAAGCTTTCCCAAATGCACCTTCTCAAAAGGCATGTTGCAAGCTGCAGTTCGAGGGATCACAGCAAGAACGATACAACGCCAGTAAGATATCTCCGTGAGTTGATGAGACTGTTGCAACTTGTTTTAAATTGGACCACTCGTGTGGCAACTATATTCAGTTTACCTCGACTCAAATACAATATAGGTCTCAAACTCCCTAAAATGTCACATGTATGAAATGTCTGGATTGCCAAGTAGAATCATAGGGGCAAGGACAGCTGTGGGTGTGCCTGGACTCAGTGAACAGGAGGCACACCTTTTTGTAGTCAAGATGTAGATTAGCCAGTGTGTCCTGGGCCCTAGAGGAATGAAGGACATAGGCCACCTGCCACTGACTGAATGATCAAATAGAGCAATCACCAGAGTTCAGTGAGCCCCTCACGCCTCTGGGCCTCTGGGCCAATGCACCTGCTACACCAATGGAAGCTACCAAGGGCGGCTCCTCCGCTAAGGCAGAGGCACGTCGCCCCACAAGAAAAATAAAACAATAATAATCAGGGCACAAGTCGTAAAGAAAAGAAGTGGGGGGACGCGGTCACCAGAAGTAACGTCACGACAGGAAGTAACGTCACGACAGGAAGTAACGTCACGACAGGAAGTAACGTCATGACAGGAAGTAACGTCACGACAGGAAGTAACGTCACTAAAGGTGCCGAGCTCCTCGTCCCAGAGAGGCCAAAGAGTTAAGTCCAGCTGTTTGGCAGGGGGGGATGGCGTCCCCCCGGTAAAATAAGTGGGGGGACACCGTCCACCCGCCTGGTACCCCAACTCGTGCCCTGATATTAATGCCATGTTATTATCATTTTCCGTTTTCGTAGTAGCTCTGTAGATGCGGGCGGGGCTGTCACACAGCAGGGGAGGAGTGGTAGGCACTCTCCAAGTGCGCATGACGGTTTGGCCGGCCGTGAAAAAAAAAAAAAAAATAAGAGCATGCTTTTGCACCAACTTTTTTTTAGTTCTACCTCTGAGGGGGCAGGAGGGAAATGTGGGTATTTAATACTTGGCTATGTGTGTGCTCACATGCGCACACGCAAGCATATGCAACATACCCGTGCACTTTTGTTAAGTGAATCGTTCCCATACCGGTGCAGCTGTACTGTTCCCAGAGCCAGGCTCCTCATCTGCCCAAGCCCGACGTCTACTGTGGTGCCGCTACCTGTGTGCCGCAAGATGTCCTTCGTACCGGGCATGGGAACCAGTTGAGCTGAGATAAACTGCCTCATTACAAGAGTAGGACTGGCGGGCGACCGGCACATATCTATTAGCTAAATGAACAAACACATTAAGCAAACATAAAGCGGGTCGGGGTGGCAGTAACACAATGGCAAACAATCTTTCTGCGTAGCAGAGAACCCGTTTGACGTAGTTGACTCACAACAATTCCAAATGCGCTATTTACAACCTTTTCGTTCAGTAGGTTTACTTCTGTAATTCTTTGTTTTACTCTTATGTTTTATATATGAATAGACTTTCACACTAGCAGTTGCATTATCCTCTGACTGCAGTAGTGTCTTACTGCCCTATTGAACCCCTGTACTTGATCACTGAGCCACCCGGATTAGCTGCCGGTGCCCACATTGTGATAATCACTCCAAATGTCCCAGAAGAGCGAAAACATTTCCAACAAGATGGGCTTGAGGACACCAACATAGGCGACGCCACTGCAATGTGTGCGCATGTGCAGATGTGTTCATCCTTCCGATGGAATGTGCGCTTGTAAATATTGATTTGTGTTCGGCAAACCTGACTTGGTGTTTAAACAGTGTATGAGCAGATACAAAAGACTGTATTTTGGATACACAGAACTGGTTTGGGATGGCTTCCTTTTTCAAGTGCCACTCTAGGTCACGAGTCCTAAAAAAAGAAGTGGGGGGACGCGGTCACTGGAAGTGACGTCACGACAGGAAGTGACGTCACGACAGGAAGTGACGTCACGACAGGAAGTGACTTCACGAAAGGTGCGCTCCGATCTCGTCCCAGAGAGGCCAAAGAGTGAAGTCCAGCTGTTGACAGGGGGGACGGCATCCACCCAGTAAAATAAGTGGGGGGATGCCGTCCACCCGCGTGGTACTCCGACTCGAGCCCTGTGCCACTCTATGCTATGCTATAGCGGCTATTGTATAGATTGCACTGAGGTCAGATGTGGACTAGGACATCCAACTCTATGCGCCTTTTCTTCAGGGAGGGAGGTTGGCTCTTATGAAGTTTAAAGCTGTGCTGCTGAAGTTGGCGTGCCTTCGAAATTGCCTTTACCAGATCACTCCATTATTTGTACCTCTAAGACCACCCTAGCTCACCAGCAGTGCAGCACAACCAGTTTGTACCCCTAAAACAGTTCACACCGGAGCCCATGTAGACTGGTTTAGTTTCTTGTAGTCCTTTATTTTGGTATAATTTAGATCATATACAGACATACATTTCATACTTAGTTTACACAACTTAACAAGCTTAAAATTAAACCACCGTAATAAAATGAGAACCGTAAGTCTTGGCAGTCAGATGGCACATTTGCACCTAATCAGCTTCTGATGTATTTCAGAAGAGACATTACTGTAGAGTGTAGTAATGGCTTATACCTTTAAATAGAACTTTGTACATGACATGTGGAATGTTTTCATATGAACGTAGTGAGTTGATCTGTTATCTGTTACTGGAGAGACTCTGCATTCTTATTCTGACCTAGCCTCCAGCTGCATGTATAAATCTTTACTTGTAATTAAATACTTCAACTACCAGATCTACTTGAGGATTCTTTTCTTCATAAGAGGGTTTTCCTGCATCTATTCTGACAGATAATGGTGTCCAGTTTAGATCAGATTTGATAAAAAGCTTTGTCACAAGTACAGGCATTGAGCAAAAATGTACTGCATTGTATCATCCCAAGTCAAGTCAGCACTTGTATAGCGCACTACATACCCAGAGGGTCTCAAGGCGCTTGAGGAAAAGGGGGTTATTTACTTATCGAAAATCCAAGTTTTTAGTTGTTTTCTGAAGGAGAGGTGGTTCTGTGTAAGGCGGAGGTGGATGGGGAGAGAATTCCAGGTTTTGGCCGCTAAGGAGAAGGATTCCCCCCCCCCCCCCCACATGGTGGCTCTGTGGATGCGCGGGACAGCGGCTAGGGCTTGATTGGACAATTGCGGGTGGGGGTGTAGAAGGATAGGCACGTGTTAAGATATTCAGGTCCTAGGTCGTAGAGGGCTTTGTGTGTGTGGGTGAGGAGACGGAATGTTATCCTCTTGTTGACAGGGAGCCAGTGGAGGTCTTTCAGGTGACTGGTAATGTGATCTTTGCGGGGAATGTCTAGTATGAGTCTGGCTGAGGCGTTTTGGATGCGTTGGAGTTTTTTCTGTAGTTTGGCTGTGGTTCCGGCGTACAGGGTGTTTCCATAGTCCTGTCGGCTTGTGACCAGTGCGTGGGTGACTGTTTTTCTTGTTTCGGTGGGGATCCAACGGAATGTTTTTTGAGCATGCGTAGGATGTTGAAGCATGATGTGATGGCGTTGACTTGTCTGGTCATCGAGAGTGAGGAGTCCAGGATCCCAGAGGCAATTCTGTGGTAGAAAGAGTGAATAGAATGCTCAAAGGTGTATTACAACTAGCCAAAAAGTAACGAGAACTGGGATGATGAGTTGTATAAATTAGTGTGGTCTTACAGAATTACAGAACACGACACTGTTGGTCAAAGCCCTTTTTGTTTGATGCGTGGGAGATTTCCTCGTTGCAAAATCAATCCGGGGTGGATTGGTAGAAGTAGGAAGGTGGATTGGAACTCTGATAAAATAAGACAATCCATTTTGAAATCCGTGTAAGAATAAAAAGTATTTTGATAAAGCATGGTACTAGTGAGTTGAATATTGAAGTTGGACAGTTGGTACGTGTTAAATCAGCCAGGAAAATTGCATTCTAAGTTCTCTGTACCCAGGACAATAACTAAAGTTATGAGAAATACTGTTGATTTGGATGATGGCACGATGCACCATATGAGTCGAATTGCTTTGGCAAGAAACATCTGTATGGAAGGATCACAGTGGTAGTTTAGAAAGATTATTGGTGGCTAGATGTGTTTTCTCAATTTGAAAAGGAGGATGGTGAGGTGTTAGAAGATCCTGTATTAGAAATTGCTTTTCAGACAAACACACAGGAAGGGTCAGTAAGGCGTGGTTCAGAAACTCCTGTTGGTGTACACAATGGTTTGATTGGTGAAACTCCACATTCACACAGTGATTTTGTTTGCACTCCTGACACTCTTACTATGCATGACTCATCACAGCGTGAGTTGTCCGATCAGACACTTGCAGAAGGTTCTAATCCACAGGAGATGGTCAGTGTAGATAGAGGTGAAAACCATCCTTCTGGCCAAGATCTCCTGAACCTTACTGGTGCTGGATCAGAGATTCTGCATTGCTTTGTATCACTGTTCACCTTGTCCTCTGGCACTATACTTGTAACTTGATGTTGCCACTACCAATATATGATACACGTTGGTTTACTGATTCACTCTCCCGATGCCCCCACTCAGTGTTCTCGGTACACTAAGACTTTGGTACAAGCCATCCACACACCCAAGGTGCACATGAACACCTCTGTAGTGGGATCAATGACTTGTACCGTCTTATATTACTTGTTTACCTGATTGTATATTGATATGTTTTATGTATGTTTACTATTATCCTACCATGTTAGTGACTACTATACTGCTCCCATTATCTCTGTTCACTCCTACTGCCCCTACCCTGTCTTTGTGAAGCGCTCTGATATCTGTAAGGATCTTGTTCGCGCAATATAAAACTTTGAATAAATGCTGTTCTGCAGACACAGCCTGCATGCAGAGTGACGTTCCTCACAGCAGGGTTGGCTGCACCTGGAGCACCCACAGAGAGGCACAAAGAGGTGTGCACTATCTGCACGGCCATGAACAGCCACAAGGACCGTGATCAGGAAAAAGAGACAACAGACTGGCCTACCTGAAGCACACTTCTAACTCCGCACAACAGAGACTGCAGCCCACCATCTACTAAGGTGCTAGTGCTACAGGAAGAATGAGGACCAACCAACCCCTCTCAACAAAAGGATCTGATGGAATTTCTATAGGAGCTATGTCTTCTTTGGCCCCACTTTAGTGTCTGCCTTTCCTCCCCCATCTTCAGGAATGTCAGCAATACACTGCCACCTCATACACAGGAAAAGGCGGGGGAGGGAGAGGAGGAGGCCACAGGCACCACCACCACCACCACCACCACCACCACCACCCCCACCACCCCCCCCCCATCAAGCTCCATGTTAATTATTGTAGGATGCCTCAGCTGATGGTAAATTAGTAAATCATCAAGCAGTCATGATACTTAGGTCACTACCATAAAATCGACAACAGTCATATACAATTGTAATATTACATCGTAAAATAGTGATACATTTCAGCAGTTCCCTGTTAAACTAAGAGTCAAGTGGGTTACATGCCGTAGGATAAAAAACATCTAGACCACTAAGAGAAGTGATGGTTTATAAAGCGCCATGCTGCTGATGAACCTATAGATCATCTAAACCTTAAAGTAGGATTCGTTTGAGTACCCCAGGTAAAATAGTTTCAAGTAATCGGATGCTTCATTTAAATAATTTTTTGTATAAAACCAGGAATTTAATCAATTTACAATTAATCTGAGGGTCAGATGGATTAAGGCCTTTTATTATGGCCATCCTACAAGTTATGATGTCTCGGTTACTAAAAATGTTTTTTAGTACTAAAATATAAGCGTTTATAACTTCTCCCAATGGTTTGTTGCAGAAGTCTAAATTCCGAGCAAACTTGTGCTGGTGAGGCATTCTGCGGCAGACAAAAAACTTGCGTAAAAATGCTCATTTGCAATGAGTCAAGGCATCTTTACAATGCATGACGGCACTTGTGTGTGCCACCACTGGTAGTAGTTTAGCAGAGATAACTGCCATTACAGATTTGAAAGAGGGACCGTCTAGCTTCTTGGCGAGAGCACAGAAAGCTTGAATCAGTGCATTTCCTTTCTTCACTAGGTACTGCTTGTGTACTTAGGTTAGCTTCCTGTCTATGTACAGTCCCAGATATTTATAACTGCTGACTTCCTCTAGGATCTCGTCTCTCAGCTGGATTCCTCTCCTTTCTCTCTTTAGACTGACTCTCTTACATTCTATCCTCTGCATGCTTTTTTATTTCCGAGTATAGTCTCCTCTCAATCTAATTTTTTACGTCATTTTTATTGCCAATTTAACATTTACATAGACATGTATAGGGTACAAAGCATAGTGTTCATCATAATTAGTGTGGTTATGTGGCACACTACTACTCAATGTGACAGATTAAACACTTTAGTATTATAAAGAAGTACAATAATTATAACCAGCTGACAAAAGTTGGGGGTACATAAATGAATGCGCATAGGCACAGTGTAGGACGCTCACTGGCTCTCTATATACTGTACTAAAACGAAGTACATTGTGCAAAGAGACCAGTAGGTCCTCTATTGGTATACAGAGGTTAAAGTAGCTAATACTAATGCTCTATATGTGGTAGTGTGGGCGAGCAGTTAGGCTTATCAGAGGGTAGTGCCAAGTATTTGTTGTACTCACAGAGGTAATAAATGAGACACACTCTTCTTGTTTGGGTGCTGCGTCAGTCGCTGGGGACCAGCAGATCAGTAAACCGGATTTTGCGGTTCAGTGCAGGCGAGTAGCTCCTCTACTCCAAGGGAGCTTCTCAGCAATTTGTCGAAGGCTGGAGGTGCCCATGGGTTTTTGGAGGCCTCACAGTTGCAGGAAGAGACAGCAGGCCATGATTGTTGAGTCCTGGAAGCAGCCAGCAGGATTTGGCATCAATTTTCTGCAGCAGGTCTTCAGTTCTCGGGTAAACTGCTCTTCTTTGTTTGTTGCTCTTCTAGGTTCAGGGTCCAGGGCTGCCACCTAAATACTACATTTACTGGCATTAAAGGGGGAGACAGGTAGTGGTCAACTGATTACCTACCTTTAGTATTTCTACACCCTATATGGGACCACTTCCTGTGGTAAGGGGCACTACCCTAGCTCGGGTAGGTGGTGTTCCTACCATCTCAATATTGAGGATTTGCAAAAGTAGTGTCTACATCGCCAGCCACACCTTAGGGGTGGTGCTGGCTGAATGTGGGCAACAAATGTTCCCGACTTCCCTCCCACCAAAAGTAGAGAAGGATCCCACTATCTGGAGATGCCTGGGTTGTATTTCAAAGCTGGCTCCCCCTTTGAAGTGTACCGCCTCGGAAGGCAATCTTGTCCTGGGAGAGGTGAAGAGCACCTGCCCCCAGAGCAGGCTTTGTTTCCAGCCTCAGAGCGCTGGCCCTCACCTTATGAGGTCAGAAACATGTATAAGGTGGCAGGCTGGCTGAGAATAGTCAGAGACCACACCAGTGCTTGGTAGGATTTCAGGGACCCTCTAAAGGGTCTCCTGTGTGCATTTATTAATAAATTAATCACTGGCATCAGTGAGCATTTTTGAAGCCAAGATGTGTGGTACCAAACATCTTAGGAAACAGTGAATCCATCATGGAGGTAGGAAACTTGCAATGACAAGTATCCAGCCAATGTACTCTCTATGGCTTCCCTGTGCACTTACAATATTCAAGAATGGACTTGATATTGTAGGGTCATATCTGATCATGCAGATATGTCCGGACATAGTGCACAGTGCCTTAGGGCTGTAAGGCCTGCAGTAGGGGTGACTTACCTATACCTCATGCAGTATAAGAGGGCATGGCATACACAGCTGTGTGCCATGTCGACTTTCAGTTTTCTCTACACCAAGACACGCAGCATGCAATGTCAGTTTGTCTGGTCTTGGGTGAGGGGTGCCTAAGGTGGCACAATCCGTGCTGCAGCCCTAGAAAACCTTCTTCAGTGCCCATGCCCTAGGTACAAGGGGTACCATTTACTAAGGACTTATAGAGGGCTGAAGTGGTGCCAATCATTGTACAGTTTTATTAACGAGATCTGGTACTGGGAACCTGGTTGGCATGGACCCAGTACACTCTGAGGGGCCGATTATGATGGCGGACGGACCCGAGTCCGTCCGCCACCATAGAGCAGGAGGGAACCTCCGCATTGCCTGCGGAGTTCCCTCCTGTGCAATTAGGATGTGACCGCCACCCTGGCGGTCACATCCTCTATTTTTACCATTGCGGCGGGTGCGGCTTCAAGCTGCATCCGCCGCAATGGTAAAAATGCATACATTGCATTTGTATGCAGAAAGCGGCAGGCACTGTGCGGTGCCTGCTGATTTCTGCATACAAATGCAGGGGGGTACCATAGGTACCCCCCATGTGCACCCCCCACCCCTCCTTCACCTAGGGGGCCCGCAACGGGCCCCCGCAGTGAAGTTACACATGCTTTTCCACGGCGGAAAACCCACAGCGGAAAAGCATTTTTTAAAGCCCTTCCTAATATGGCGGACGGTGTCTGAGAGACACCGCCACCATATTAGAGCTTTTCCGCCGCGGTTGTAAGCCACTCGCGGCGGAAAAGCTGCGGACGGAAACCAGGACCCACCAGCCATCCTAATGTGGTGGTGGGTCTTTGGTGGGTCCGCTGCGGTTTTTCCGCATCTTCCGGGCCGGCGGTGGCTTCCGCCGGCCCGGAGCATGCGGAAAAACCGCAATCATAATAGGCCCCTTAGTTCGAAATTACATCAGGCAAAAAGTGGGGACCAACCATGTCAAAAGAGGCACTTTCCTACACACAGACAAAGTTAACTGATGCCAAAAATATTATACAACAGAAACTGCTTACAACAGTAATGAACTGAAAGACACTGTACTCACTAGATGTGACAGAGGTAGTGATGCGACAACTGTGAATCCACAAGGGTTTACCCAGGGTTACATATGGAAAACCTTGGATTCAGACAGGGGTCTTACCACTGACAGAGGGACATTGTGTAATAGGGGAGTATCCCACAGGAAGTGCTACGCGAGTTGTTCTTCAGTTTGCAGACTTTCCTGGAGCTTCTACAGGGATGTGTCCCAGTTATCAGAGAAGGGGTATTTGCGAAGACCGCTTACTTTCCCCTCTATGCAAAGCTTTACTCTCTGGCTGCACCCAGGTTGCCATGGAGAGTGGCCAGGCAGAGAAGGTGGGGAGTTTGCCACCTTCCATTCACGAGGTGAGCAGGGGTTTTGCGAGGATAAGTCCAGGTTCATAAAGCGAGTCATTGCTCCATTTGTCTTGGTGGGGCATATTAAACCAAGCAAACCCAGTTCCTAGGTATGTACTATGACGGGGCCCGTGCATAGTGTCAGATGTGTGGTAACATCAAGCCAATGACGGACATGACCAAAGTATATGTAGGACATCCACATCTGGGGTAAGACAACGGGGACCGGTGGCCATTGTGCGGTTAAAATACCAAATGATTTTGCGGGGAGTTAAACAGGCTCTGTTTAATATATAAAATTGAAGTAATTTAAAAGGGCATTCTCGGTCTGCACAGTTGCGTTACAAGTCTGTGCCCCAGTGTTGGCACACTGCTGTCAGGGAAATGGCTGTGTAGGTGCGCAGGGAGCTGGCCAGCAATCAAGTCAGGCGATGATCAGTCTCCATTACGTGCAAGTATTGTATTGTATTGTAAGATGTTGCAGACGTTCCTGCTGTATGTCTCCAAGTCTACAAGGATCTCCTCTTTACGCAACAGAATCCCATCCAGACATAAGTCACCTACACTGTGTAGACGCAGCATGTGCCAGGGGACCAGTTCCCTGTGGGAGGGAGTCGTGGATCCCTGCAGCACGGCAAGTAGTGGAATTGTGGGGCGTACAATGTCACCGATCGGGTAAAAACAGGGTGCTGTGGAAGCATTGGCATGTGACCCGAAGCAGGAGTGCACCGTAGTCAGAGGGTGAAAAATATAAAGCAAGAGTTCAAAGGACCCACTGGGAAACAACTGTTGTGGTGTCTTCTAATTGGCATCCAGCAAACCGGCGCGCCACCAATTGCAATTGCGAGGCCAGGGTATAGTGTTTAAAATGGGTCCACTGAGCCCACAACATTCTGCTGGGAGGTAGAGCTTAGGAAGGGCCACTCTACAATGTGTATTGTGCCATACACAATCGTCCATTACTCGTTCTAAGGAGAAAAAGGAGGCCATGTGGATATAGAAGGGCAGATTGTGAAAGTAATACAGGAGTCTTGGTTGCATAGCCATCTTTGTGAGGGCCACTCAGCCCTTAACTGATAGTGGCAGGGTTTGCAGGGATGTTATTTGCACACATAAGGCGGACACACCGCCTCCTCCAAGTCTCATGCCAGTCTCCCTCTCTCATTGTAATCCTGCACTTAGCTGACATCTCATTTTATAGCTGCTAACCTCACTTCTTTCTCTGCAACACTGTCTAATCTAACACTGTATAATCTAACCCAGCCAATCTCACCAACCATTCATTTGAAACCACCCAGCCCTCACCAATGACCACGCTTAAGTGGTACTATTATAACTTCTCAGAGTAACTGGAGTAAATGCTAAGAATGTTTTGCAGTTGAGTGCACATGACTAATCAAAATAATTATCCATATAAACAAAAGAAGAGTGTCCAAGGAGAAAGGACTATGCCGTTCACGGGAGCACCAAAACAGCCACACTGGGATGTTAAGGAAGGCCCTCACTCACCACCTAGTGATGACATGCTTCATCATCGGGCCCCACCAAAGAGACCGAGTGTCTCTTTGGTGTGCTGCAACGCCAGAATTACTGCGGAGCGGGATGGTGAGTAGAGGGCGTGTTGCGTGCAAATGTAAATTAGTGGGTGATGGAGGTTTAAAAATGTCAGTAGTGTATCTGAGATAACACTTTATTAAATGATCACTAAAGACAATGGATTTAAAAAATGTGAGGGACCAGTCCACTTTAATTGAGTGGTGGGTTCCTACAGAGTAGTCGACATGTTTCTTGCCATTGAAACGGTGTTAATTTACCCGGCAATTCATCAGGACTGGGTGTGAAAAACCCCGGCGGTATGGGCACGCTAAGGCCCACCCTTACCTAGGGACGTGAGTGTGAAAAATTAAAAAGAGGTGTAAAAAGTGCAAAAAAATTAGGAATAGAAACTTATTCCTAATTACTCCTGGTTTAGGAGGCTTCTACTGATCGTTTCTGCACCTGGAAAGAAGAGGACAGAGACATACAAGTAGAACAAGACAAACATTTAGAATTATTCCAGGTTGTCATAGGTTCTGTAGTGAATAACGTGCTCCAAAGGTAAAAGGCAATCTAGGTGTGGTAGAATAGCGCTATGGTTAACACCACCTATTAGCCCCGGGTTCGCATGAGCTAAGAGAGGTGTAGTGTACTATTCGTGGTACAAACTAGAAGTGATAGGGGGATAAAAACAGTGAAAATCTTCATAGACGATCGTCAGCTTTGCGATCAATATAAAAATATGTAAAGATCGCCATCAAATTAAAATTGTCTCACTTTTGGGGTGTTATGAATAAACACCATGGGTCTCAGGAGGGGGGTGGAAGCGTATTCGGCACACCCTGTAGTATGGCAGAACAAAGGAAAACAAAAACGATGTCATAATAGTGTAAAGCCCCTTGGAAAACGGAGCGCGATCTGTACTTAGCTCTATTCACAGCAGAGGACTCCCACTTACGCCCTCGACGCTCGGCACCCGTAGTCCACCTACGTCACCCTCGAACTGGACCCCGACGATGTTGACGCGGGCTCGGTTCTGTGTTTAAAAGCAAAGCGGCGAGGCGGCAATTGCTTCCGGGTGGGCGTGGCCAGATGACGTGTTGCTGAACAGTGTGTTTGGTTGGCTCAGACTAGTGGTCACAAGGTAACGCGTTACTAGGTGCCCCGTGTATACACGGAAGAGGTTTTCAGGGGGCGTGAACGGTCACATGATTGTGCGTTGCTTGGTGACCCAGTTAAACAGAAAGGTGTGTGATTCTGATTGGCGCATACACGCCGTGCTGACTCTGACTCTCGGTTGCGAGTTACGAACCGGCACTTGACAGATACTATCCTTCGCAAAGCTAAGCCCTGTGCGTCAGATATATGCAGTGTTCCCTAGAGGGAAGTATATCCAGACAGTTAGTGGCAAACAGTTAGACACAAGGAAGATCGTCAATATTGTAACCAGTTACCGTCAGAATCGATTGAAGGGGGTTAGGTTTATACATTAAGAGCCCGTTGTGCAGTTTCGCTTAGTCTGAAATCCACTGACTCTAATCTCGTTCACTTCATTACTGTATTCAGAGGTGAACTTCAGGTTTGCGTCTAGTGTATTGATCCAGCCTAGAAAAGCCTGAAGTTCACCTCTGAACTGAGCAAAACAGAAGTTACATTTCTGGATGTAAGGATCCAGGTCTGTGGCACAAAGCTTACAACCAAAACCTACCAAAAACCAACAGCTCGCAATAACCTACTACAATTCACAAGCTTTCACCCCAGACCTTTAAAAGAAAACCTACCTTATGGGCAATATTTGCGAATCAGACGCAACTGCTCTGAGCTCCAAGACTTCAAGATCCAATCCGCTGATTTAACAGAGAAACTGAAGTCTCGAGGCTACCCCACCCAGATACTGAGCAAGGGTTACAAGAGGGCTCGTAACCAACCACGTGAGTCTCTCCTCGAAGACAGGTCTACCAATAATCAAACCATACCATTGACCTGTGTAACCACATTCAACACAATGTCCAACTACTTGAAAAAATCAATCAACAAAAATTGGCGCATTGTGTCCAGTATCAAAACAGATTGAGAAAAACCTTTGTTCTCCTTCAAGAAAGGGCGCATATATCTGACGCACAGGGCTTAGCTTTGCGAAGGATAGTATCTGTCAAGTGCCGGTTCGTAACTCGCAACCGAGAGTCAGAGTCAGCACGGCGTGTATGCGCCAATCAGAATCACACACCTTTCTGTTTAACTGGGTCACCAAGCAACGCACAATCATGTGACCGTTCACGCCCCCTGAAAACCTCTTCCGTGTATACACGGGGCACCTAGTAACGCGTTACCTTGTGACCACTAGTCTGAGCCAACCAAACACACTGTTCGGCAACACGTCATCTGGCCACGCCCACCCGGAAGCAATTGCCGCCTCGCCGCTTTGCTTTTAAACACAGAACCGAGCCCGCGTCAACATAGTCGGGGTCCAGTTCGAGGGTGACGTAGGTGGACTACGGGTGCCGAGCGTCGAGGGCGTAAGTGGGAGTCCTCTGCTGTGAATAGAGCTAAGTACAGATCGCGCTCCGTTTTCCAAGGGGCTTTACACTATTATGACATCGTTTTTGTTTTCCTTTGTTCTGCCATACTACAGGGTGTGCCGAATACGCTTCCACCCCCCTCCTGAGACCCATGGTGTTTATTCATAACACCCCAAAAGTGAGACAATTTTAATTTGATGGCGATCTTTACATATTTTTATATTGATCGCAAAGCTGACGATCTTCTATGAAGATTTTCACTGTTTTTATCCCCCTATCACTTCTAGTTTGTACCACGAATAGTACACTACACCTCTCTTAGCTCATGCGAACCCGGGGCTAATAGGTGGTGTTAACCATAGCGCTATTCTACCACAGCTAGATTGCCTTTCACCTTTGGAGCACGTTATTCACTACAGAACCTATGACAACCTGGAATAATTCTAAATGTTTGTCTTGTTCTACTTGTATGTCTCTGTCCTCTTCTTTCCAGGTGCAGAAACGATCAGTAGAAGTCTCCTAAACCAGGAGTAGTTAGGAATAAGTTTCTATTCCTAATTTTTTTTGCACTTTTTACACCTCTTTTTAATTTTTCACACTCACGTCCCTAGGTAAGGGTGGGCCTTAGCGTGCCCATACCGCCGGGGTTTTTCACACCCAGTCCTGATGAATTGCCGGGTAAATTAACACCGTTTCAATGGCAAGAAACATGTCGACTACTCTGTAGGAACCCACCACTCAATTAAAGTGGACTGGTCCCTCACATTTTTTAAATCCATTGTCTTTAGTGATCATTTAATAAAGTGTTATCTCAGATACACTACTGACATTTTTAAACCTCCATCACCCACTAATTTACATTTGCACGCAACACGCCCTCTACTCACCATCCCGCTCCGCAGTAATTCTGGCGTTGCAGCACACCAAAGAGACACTCTGTCTCTTTGGTGGGGCCCGATGATGAAGCATGTCATCACTAGGTGGTGAGTGAGGGCCTTCCTTAACATCCCAGTGTGGCCGTTTTGGTGCTCCCGTGAACGGCATAGTCCTTTCTCCTTGGACACTCTTCTTTTGTTTATATGAATACTGACCGGGGAAGAGTGTCAGAGTACTCTCCCTACCTCTCTCCTTGTCATACATAATCAAAATAATTAACAATAACTACTGGGTTAACCACAAACCTTGGGTTCCGGAGTAGCGTGCTACTGGACGTACAGTGCTTCAACACTTCAGCTCCCCTCCATGAGCCCCTGTAAGGTCCAGAGGACACCATCCTGGAGGTGAATTTTCAAATAAGGAGATAGGGGCGCATGCCACTCCTCCCTGAGCCGCTTAAGGCCCAGGGATTCCATTTCCTGGGGCCGATGAATATATTAACTGGTGCGGGGGGCACGTGGCCCCTACCCTTTTAAGTCCCCGGGGACCCTGTTACTTGGGCTGGCTCACTTGTGTCCAGAAGAGCCCACTCCTGGGATACTGTTTCGCTGCCCACAAGCGCACAGGCAGGGAACTCTTGTCTGCTCCCACCTGGCAGAAGCTGCAAAAATGGTCCAATCGGGTGAGAACAGCAATTTGTTTTCCTGCCCGCGTCCTTCCATGTAAGAAAACACAGATTATTCCCACCTAGAGGGTGTATGGAAAAATACCTGCTCCCGCCAAGTGTGAGCAATGCCGGCTCCCGCTCCAACCAGGAGTGGTGCATGGGGAGAGCAGGAAGGGCCTAGGGCTCCCTCTGCTGCCCCCAACACGGTGTCTTGTGGATGCGCCAGGTTAGCACCAGGGCACCCACAGTAGGCCTTGGGGGGTGGGGTCCCTAAGGCCTGTAAAGGTTTAGGGAAAGGCTGTGCACCCTCCTTTCCTTAATAAATTAATAATGCCCCAGGAGATGGCGTCAGTGGCGCTTCTAAAGGCTTGTGTGGCGGCTGCACACCCTTGCCCAAATATTTATTATAAAAAAACAAAAATGAATTGCCAACTACCACCAGTACCTGTGATGGGGGCTGGCAGGGAGGCTGTGGGGGCCCTGGGGCTCCCCCAGCAGCAACCAGCAAAAGAAAAAGGATCTGTGTGTTACGGGTGGACATGGGACGCCCAAAATACATTTTTCAAAAAGAAATAATAAATAAGCACCAAAAGCCACTCGTTTATCATTTACTGCTCCTTGATGGAGAGCCCCATAATACACTCTTTAAACTCTTTTTTTGGGGCTTGGTGATGTGCCTAAACAGGGAAAGGGCACTACCAAGCATTTTCTTTAATGTTGTGCGGGACTACTGGGAGTGTAGCAGCCCCCAACAACATTAAAAAAATAGTAATTCTCCTGGGTCATTAAATCTGTGACTAAAAAAAAAAGTATGCAAGTTCTCCTGTAAACACTCCTAATGAAGCGCTCTGCTTTTCAGCTGAAGTGCAGGGACCTCTTGTGATTGTTTTTATGGTTGCATATTTTGGGCTGATAAAACTTAAAAGTAAGACTAAGCGATAAGCTGGTCTTATTCTTTATTTTTTTGTAAACAATATGTCTAAGTCTTTATTTTAACATATTTCAGACCTTCAGATCACAAACTGCAATAGCAAAAGCTTTGGTAACAAAGACTACAGACATGTGGATTTTTAGAATCGCCGTTATTAAACATTGAATTGTGTGAATTACAGAAATATACATCTTATTAAAAATATTGGGGAGTTCTCCCTTTCTGGGAGGTGGTGGACCTAGGCTCGGATTTGTTCTCCACTTCTGATGGGGGGGGAGGGGGTTAGGGAGGAAAGAAGGGGCGGGTAAGAGGGAGGAAGACTTGGAGGGTGTAGGAAGGGCCGAAGGATGGGGTCGGGCTATAGGACGCACTAGATTTGAGGTAGACCATCACTATACCCACTAATAACTGCTATGATGTGATGTTTCGCTAATGTAAGCACTACTGCACTTTCACTGCTCTATGATGTGTCTTATGATGGAACTGTTTTTCAATAAAAAGATGTTTAAAAAAAAAATATTGGTGAGTTTTTGGGAAAAAGATGATGGATCAGCTTTATATATATTGAATGAATGAATGAATGAATGAATGAAGAGAGTCTTATATCGCGCAACTTAGCCCAAGGGCATCAAGGCGCCTAAGCTGGTCATGTAATGTATGAACACCAATTAGAGCATTTACAGATATACCTCAGAAAAAAGCCAGGTTTTCAATGCTTTACGGAATAAAGCGGGAGAACTTTCCCCTCGAAGTTCAGGGGAGAGGGAGTTCCATAACCTGGGTACCACCGTACAGAATGCTCTACCTTCCCACTTGGCTCTTACAAACCTAGGGACTTCAAGAAGATTTTTATTAGAGGAGCGGAGGGATCGACTAGGAGAATAGAGATGGATAAGTGACCTAAGACCCTCAGCACCTGTACCGTGGAGAGCCCCATGGGCAAGACACAAAATCTTAAAAGAGATCCTGGGCTCAATGGGAAGAAGTAGGCTTCTCTGGGCTGCTGTAGCTGAGGCCAGTCTAGGTAGATTTAGGACCATCTTTGCAGCCGCGTTCTTGACCATCTGGAGACTGTGTATAAGGCTTTTGTTAATGCCCACATAAAGAGCATTGTAGTAGTCCAGCCTTGAGGAAACTAATGCCACGGTGGCCTGTTTCCGGGCGTCAGGGGAGAGATAATGGGCAATTTTTCTAAGAACCCTAATAATACCACAGCAGATGGAGACAGTCCTACTGACCTGACGGTCGAAGGAAAGGGTGGTGTCTATCAACACCCCCAGGTTCTTAGCAAACTGACGGGGATGGGGGAAAGTCTCCAAGAGAGGCAGGCCACCAGTCATTTGACCAGGTATCCGGACTACCCCCAAATATCAACACCTCCGTTTTCTCCCCATTTAGCTTCAGGAAGTTCTGTACCATCCACTGCGACACAGCCTCCATGCAGTTCCTGAAGTTCAGAGCGGATTCCTTCACGGGCTGCGTAAGGGAAAACATTATTTGGGTGTCGTCAGCGTACGACAGAACTTCCAGCCCAAATGATCCAACTACCCTGGCAAGTGGTGTCACATAGATGTTGAATAATAGAGGACTCAGTGAAGAGCCCTGAGGGACCCCACAATGCACAGGCTTGGGGGCGGGAAGGAACTGGCCCAGCTTTACTCTCTGCTCCCTCTCATTAAGAAAAGAAGCCAGGAGACTCAGTGCAGGCCCTCCGACCCCTATATCCCTAAGGCGAGTAACCAAAATAGATGGGGATAGGGTGTCAAAAGCCGCCGTCAGGTCTAAGAGGACCAAAAGAGTGGTATGGCCCTTATCGACCTCGGAGCTGATGTTATTAACAACTGCCATGAGGGCGGTCTCAGTGCTATGGGAGCTCCTAAAGCCATGCTGGGAAATATCCAGGAGGGCAGAATCCCGGAGGAAGGAGCTAAGGTGCCGATTGAGGTGAGATTCCAGCATCTTTGCAGGAGCAGAAAGGAGTGAAATAGGGCGGAAGTTTTTTAAAACCCCTGGGTCTAGTGTAGATTTTTTTAGAAGGAGTTTAACAACCGCCATCTTCCATGGAGATGGAAACTCTCCCTCCGAAATTGCGCGATTCATAACATTCATGAGAGAGGGGATGACTGCCTCTGGACAGGCCTTCAAAACTTTAAGCGGGCAAGAGTCTAAAGCAAAGCCTGATTTAATGTTATCCAAGAGCTGATTCGTCAGCTCAGGAGTAAGAAAGGGGAAGGACAGGAAACTCGAGGGGTGTACACCGGACAAGCTCCGGCCTCTGATAGGGGCAGCATTAGTGGAAGGGGTCATACCTAGATTAAGGGATTCAAGGGAGCTGTAGATGTCCACGATCTTAGATATTGATATGCTCACCCCTTGATATAGCAAATAGGCTCACTTTTTATATTTTGGTGATGTCACTCTGACTCAGTAAATCTGCCAAAGAGCATCTAGGGCCGGTGAAACCAACCACACGTTGTGCATGTTAGAAAGGGGTGCATAGTGTGGGGTTGGCTTTATGGAGGATAATAAAATATTAAAATATTCCCTTACAACAAACCTAGAAATTCACTGATAAAAACAAACGTTAAACTGATATTATAGTTAGAAATTGTAATCATATCCCCATCTTAAAAAAAAAGAAAACCTTTAGAAATTCACTGAAAAACAAAGGTTAAAGTAACGTTATAGTTAGGTGAAATATTTAGTGACAACGTAATATTTTAAAGCACAAATAAACACTAAAATTCACCAGTTATAGTGATCAGTGCCAACTATAACTTGCGCCCCGCGATGCACTGCTTATGATCACACATCACTCATGGCTTGGTCTATGACATCACTAATAACATCATCCAATGAGTGCTTTATAAATTACATAGTGGTAAGTAAGCGTCATCCTAATTCTCCATCTACATTTTTACAGCCTCTTTCCTGCTACTGGGTGTAACTGTTCATAACACAGGTGTGTTCCTAATCGGACTAAAATGTGTAGCGATAGGGAGCTAATTTCTAGTGTTTATTTACAGGGCTAAAACTGTGCAGCTTTGAGTATTTTAATGGACTCGTCTCAGCATGACAATTTCTACACAGGACATAAGACTATGTGCATCAGGTACTTACCCATGTACATGAGCTGGATTAGTCACAAAAGGAGGGATATCTGAAAGTTTTTAGCAGAGCGTGAAAGCTGTGGGCAGCACAACCGTGACCTCCTTCAGGCCTTGTGTATGTAGAGTGCGTACTCTATCTTTGGAGAGGTTTTGCATAGAGTGAACATTGATTTTAGTAGCAACTTTTTTTTTAGCAATGTGTGTTGCATTCCTCACTACTGGGCCTTATTTGAACACAAAAACGGATATGAGGCCTTCCCCCCATACTCTGCTGCAGAAGGGGTTTCCACATTTGCTAAAATCCCTGGTATCAACACCAAGAGTTTGAGAAGCATTGTGATTTTAGTGAACAGATGCCACAGACCAGAAACCCACTCTGAAAAGTGGTGCAGCTCCAGTGCAGTTCACCATCTGCCACTTTTATGGGTAGATCCATATTTTGCTCACAATCAATAAAGACATATCAAAGGGCGTGGTTAAGGTGGTCTCATTCCCAAACAATTGCTGTATGAGGGGAACGCAAAAAACTGTAAAGAGTGTTTTATTTAGGTAATTGACAGCATTTAGAAAGCATGTCTACTATTACAATAAAAATAATCACCCTTGCCTTATATTTGTTAAAGCTAGGCGGGCTGCAAGCGTTTGTCACCCTAAGAATTGGCTTGTGTGTCTAAAAAGTTTGGGAAGCAATGACCTAGATTGCAGATTTCCCACCAACATTCGAGGATCCCAACAGTGAATCAGCTTAGAGCTGGGACAAACCATGTAGACTGTGAATGATTGAGAGAAAGTGTCCTGGAGTGATGGAAGGGAGGGGTTAGGTGTTGATGTAGTGTGACTGTAGGAGTAAACTCTGCCTTCAAGTGCACGTCTAGTTCACTTGGGCCTTTCGTTATGTACAAGACGTGCTCCCGGTCCTGTAAACTACCTGCCACTTGTTGAGTAATGCAGGAAAACCAGTTCACATTCATGTGTGTTGTATGAGCTGCATCGCCCTCTAACAGGGCACGGTCTGTCACTTCACTTGGCACTTCTATAATAGGAATAATTCTTTCCTGACTAACCGGGCTAATTTTATTCACCTGGGTATGATGAAAGGCTGAGCCACATTTGCTGTGTTTAGAGATCTGACTTTCAGATCACACAGACATCTAGGCAGCAAGCGCCCAAACAAATGAGCTAGCTTGTCAGTCAAGAGCATGGAAGTTACTTTTATGTTTTTAAGTAGGTGCTATGACAAAATATTTTTTTAGTCCATAGTTATGTTTGTTGGTGAGCAATTTGGCCACGAAATAACATTTTGAGAATCTGAAGGCATCTGGAAAGCCACAACAAGCCAACTGCCTGTTTTTTTCTCTTTGTATAGGAAGTATTTTCTGCAGTGTCACACAAAAGTACAAAAAATAGACTGCATCTTGCAAATCGGGAAGTGACAGGAAGGAATAGTCATTTTCCCAGCCATGCAAAGATAAGTACCCTAACCTTCCCGCATACTCAGCAACATGAGTGAAAGAGGTTGTATGTTTTTTCAACGAACTCCGTTGTAAGGCATGCCTTGACCACGCATGCGTTACTACGGAATACTATTTACACGCCTATCTTTCTCCACGTATTTTTGCGTGGTGACGTCAAGCGTAGGAGAAAAAAAAACGGCCGTTTCCTTCCTCTGCGATGCCGGTTTCCCTGCCCATCTCGTCTAATGGTGAGTGTTGTATTTTTTGGGGGGGAAGCCCCCCCCAACCCCCCTTTTTTATATGTACCCTTTACCACACATGCCTTTACTACGTACCTCGTAGTAAAAGTATGCGTGGTAAAGGCAGTCGTTGTAACCACGCATGCGTTGTAATGCATGCGTGGTTAAGGTTTTCGTTGAAACGGCCTCGTTGTAGTGGCCGTTTCCCAGTGAAAGATGCATCAGGGTGAACTGCAGCTAGAGTCCCAGGTGAAATAGGTCCCAGCCTTTATATGGTCCCTTGGGTCCATCAGCGGTAGGATCTGTAGATGCAGCTAATGGTTGAGGGACCATCCCAAGGTAGACTTCACAAAAGAAGCAGATGGGCCACAGTCCTGTGGTCTACATTAACACACAGAGCCCAATTATGACCGTGTACGCATTCCATCCGGTTCCTGAATTTCACTGACTGGTTGTGTTTGGTAAGAATGTCTTGGTATTCCGAGGTATTATTTCAAGGTGGTTCGGACTGGGTAATGTGATCCCTTTGGGTATCTTTGTAGTGTTCTATACGGATGTATGACGGTACGACACGTACCGTCACAACGCAAGTCGTTACAACGACTTGCATTGGGGGCGCAGATTTAGAATAGTATAATTTACTATTCTAACACCAGTCCCCGTGGACACTAGGGAACGTGTTGGAATAGTAAATATACTATTCTTAATCCTGTAGCGCCCACCAGCGCAAGTCGTGGTTACGACTTGCGTCGTGACGGACGCGTTCTAAAAGCCACGCGGAGTAAAATCCGCGTGGTAAAGGATGTTTCCCGTTCTATACGCATGGTTTCATTTGGTGATGGACCGACATTTATTTTAGCTTCACTAGGGTGAAAGATCAACAAATGCTGGTCTGAGCAGCCTGTTGTACAGAGTGACATCTTATCTGTTTATGTAGATTTGATGGAAAGATGGAGATCTGGATGGAAGGGAAAGACTGCTTAATTTGTAAAAGAATGAGTGCCGTTGTCAAAAGCTGTGCTCAGAAACCCTTGGTGCTAGTAAAAATCAGCGCGCCGAATGGCAGTCTTGAATCCACTTCGCGCCAAATGGTAGTCTTGAATCCATTCCAGGCCTCTTTAATCCACTGCCAGACACTTCCTGGCCCTTTATCGCACTCTTGCAGGTTCCTACTTTTCTCCCCTTGTGAGGGTTTTTTCATTTTGCTCATCCTCTTCTCCCCTTTGTTTTTCCCCTCTTGTTCTCGGCTAAATTTCGAATGAGTAAAGATAAGTGCCAGTCCCAAAAAAAGGTCCCAGTTGGCCCCACCAGCTCAAATTAAGCACCAGGGAAAGGGCAAGACCAAAAATCCTTCTAGAAAGTTAAAATGTGTGTTCCAAGCGTTAAGGCTCGGGTTTCATGGATTGATTGATTTATAAGTTTATTTTACTCATGCTTATCCGAAAATGTCTTGCTACTTTACCCCGAGATCAACAAGGTACGGTCCTACAACTGTCGTCATGCTTAAAATATATATTTTTGTGATGTTGAGGTTTCAATTTCAAATCACAAAATGATCCGAAATTGCTTAATAGCCAATAAATCAATAATATCAAAACTCACAGACCAAAATCAAACACCGCCAGTAGCAAATACCAGAATCGACACGACAAACAAACCCTGCTGGCATCAAGCCACAAACCTTCAACAGCAAAGATTAGCTTTGGGACAAATCCGAATACTAGATTTTGTTTAGATCTGCTTTTGTGTGGTTAAGGATTAAAGATTAACTGCTCTAGTTGGGCTCCAAATGGAAGTCAGCGGATGCAGCGAATGATCACTCTCACTGGGGGTGAAGACTCCACCAACAAAGACAGACCAACCAAACACTTTACCCAGACAGGACCCTGCTGTTATTCAGTTTCCAGCAATTCCACTGGGTTTAAAGTACTCCTAAACCCTGCTCACTTCCTGTCATACAGTTGCTTGGACTCTACACTGACTCTCGTTGACTCATTATGAGCGGCTTCTCAATTCCTATTGCAAAAGTCCGTAGGAATCAGGGGATCTACAGGAACGGCATGGACCTGTTAAGTTTCACCTTTAGATTTCAGCTGCTCCCTCCAATGCTAGTAACTCTGGGGCTGTAGGATGGTGAGAGTATCAGTTAATGAAGACAAATTCAGGGCACTCATAAGGAGGTCCTCAGTGTTGTCAACTGGCGATGAAGACGTGTCAGAAACCAGATAGGAGAGATTACTTTCCCAGCAACCTCTTTCCAAGATCCAGCACCTAGTTATTTTCCTGCTTGCACGTCCCTATAGCAGTGTTCCTGTAGAGGAGTGTGGAAGATCATGGGAAGAAGAAAACAGAACTCGGGAAGGCCAATGGAGATGGGCAGCTCAGTGTGGAAGGGCTGTAGGGCCAACTAAGCTTTAGTTCTTGGGTCCCACTATCCCGACATGGCAGCATGACCAGGGTCAGCTTCCCTTCCAAGAATTCACAGCATCAGCAACCCAGAGAAGAGAACAGAAAAAAGGGTGCCAAAAAACACAGTACACAGAGATCAGGGGTGAGAGGGATTACCGGAAAGCCACACATGCTGGGAATACATTGCACAGAAGTTACCGGCACCCTTTGTCTGGTGATGACCTTCCTGCAATGTACCGACTGTTCAGTAAACATTGAGGGGGCGGAGAGGATACTTATTTTGACAAAGTCCCACAAGCTTACGTACAAGATATCCCTTCATTTATTAAGGTATGATTTGAGGAAACAACCAAGTTATTCTCCTTGCTCCTAATTTCAAAACAGTTCGATGAAGTTTACACCATCTGCGTAGATCTCTGAGGTCGTTGAGGCCACCAAAGGACAAACATTTTGTGCACTCCACCACACAAAACAGACCTGCCAAGTATGAAACATTTCATGTCACATTATTCTGGTCTTTCTCAACTTTCCAGAAGGTAGGGAACAAGTAGAACTTGTAAAAGTTTTTAACCATGTTTCTCAGCATCATGGCTGAGTAGGTTTGCCTCAGAAAGCCAAGATGAAATCTTAGGCAGGGACTGTAGAGTGAACTGTACCATCAAATACTCGTCCTCCGTTTCATTGCAGTGTTGAGCGTTAGACTCGAATCTCTTAATTTTCACACAAGGGAGCAGCTGGGCAGAGCTAGTTGTCCTTTACTTGTCAGCGTCTATTCTGGTCTTAGATAACACTTTACGACCAGCTCTATATTTGCCCTTTTTTCTGTCCATGACAGCCTTTTATTGAATTTATATTCATGGGACCTGCTCTTTCTGTTTTCGGTTAATACTGCTGCTGTGGGTTGGAGGAATGATGGAATGCTAGTCATGGATACGACATGAAGGAAGTGGACAAAAATCATCTAGAGGTTGATAATAAACCCTGCTCTCTTGGCAGCCTGTACCGTTTCTGAGAGGGGTTGGTTGGTTGGTTGGTTGGCTCTCGCCCAAGGCACGGAACAGAATAGGCTTTGCAGAGAACTGTTTGCCAGGTTGTATGGGTTTTTGGTTGCTTTTTGTCATGGAAAGTAGGTAGAATGGAGGGCTGATGGTCCCATCATTGTTTGGGGCTCACTTCTCCCTCTTATATATTTATTCAGTCACAGGTATAACATTTTATTCAGAAATTGTGTAGAAAAGCTCACCAGCTAGGATATATGCGGAATGGGTTGTTAACATGCACCAACACTGAGCAAAAAAAATGCTGGCCAAGGACTTTGAATCTGAAAATGTAACTACCTGATCAGATGTGTAACTAGCGGAGTGTGATACACAAGCATAAATATGCGGAACTGGCTCAAAAGTAGGTCACAGTCCTTTGCGGATAGGAATCAGCGACAGGAGTACGTGACAGAGTAGATTGTTAATTGGGAGTGCAAGTCGCCGTGGGTGAGGCGAGGGCGCAGTGAGGTGATAAGGCTTTGGAAGTATGCTGATTTGGCGTTTTCTCAGGGCGAGGAGAGGTTGTCCACAGCTTGTCCGCATGCCGTGCGATTTTCTGTGATCTTGCTTTTGTACAGTTTATGAAGGGGTGCTTGCATATCTGTCTTCAAAGATCCGATATTCTTCCAGGCACAGTGCTGTGTGTGTTAGAGGTAGAGTGAGAAGGTATTCAGGAGAGAACAGAGATTAAAACAACATAAGTTTCCGGGCTCAAGTGAACTAGTCATTGACAGATATTTGCAAAGCACTACCATCAGTGTGGAATGGTCCAGGAATGCTTGGGGAGGGGAGTCATCGGTTGTGGATTTCTTTAAGAGTGGCAGTAGTGAAAAGAAGGGAATTGATCAGAATATGAAAAGATGAAATGGCAGTACAGGGGTCAGTGGTAGGAGGAGGGTCAGTGAGTGTGTTGGGTAGTATTAGATTATATGTTGAAGGCATTAAGGAAAGAAGATACTGATAATAGACTTTTCACCTACTAAAGATGGCATATAAGACTGTGCAACCAGCTGGGCTATGCGGAGGGATACGGAAGACTTAAAGCCAATAATCAACAACAGAGGCCATCACAAACAAGGCTGATCTCTGGCCCGCTCCTTAAATAGTTATTTAATATAATTTCAAACTAATAAGAGATATCTATCCTTCTGAACTGCAGAATACCCTTTAGAACCCTTTATTCTGGTATGAAATGCATCCTTCTGAATGTGTGTAAGATTGAAACTTAGACCTGATAACCGAGTTATCTTTGTCATATTCAATGCAGTTTTGTTAAATAATAAAATCATCATGGAAATGTGCATGGGATCTCAAACTTTAAAAAGGTGATTCGGGGCTACCTATGGATTACTGTTGGATTGGGCTGGTGGATACCAAGGTCATATAGTTTTGTCTGATAATGTTGAAACGTATCAAGCGAATGATGAAAGTATTCTTTCCCCACCCAGGGGTGAGATTTAGGCCATGGACAGGGACACAGGAGCACTGATTTAGGGTCTTGTGATTCGTCAGATGTTCCTTCCTGGAAAGAGTGTTTATTGTGGATCTGCAGTCTTCGTCAGAGTGCATAGACAATCTCCTGAGGGCTGCACTAATATTGAATAGAAGGGATATTACCATGGTGAACCTCATTAAAATCCTGCACCAGGGAAATTTTGCTAGGGTGCTCCTTACGCCGCCAAGAGAAATGACGCAGCTTATTCCAGTAACCAAGGGAGATAGGCAGGGGTGTGCTTTGACTTAGATTTTAGTGCGTTAATGATCTCCTTGAAGCATTAGACAATGTCAAACCGTATGCCCCACAAATACATTAGCAGCTGACATTTCCCCAATGGGCTACAGTAGGAGGTGCTTTCAGAGCTGGTTGGGCCGCCACCACCCAACCAACCAATCAAAAAAGCGCCCAGCCACTTTCTAGTTGTGGACTCCTACAGCGTGGGGCTGGTGTGAACGTTTTTGCAAGGGCTGATTTTGGGTTCCAGTCTGGACGTGTGGATTATGCCTCATACTGCCCATTATACTGGCCTATTAAATAAAAGGTAATGTTCCTCCTTCTTTCAGGTCACTGAAGAATAAGGTGTCAAAAGAAACTTAGGGTCCAAATAAAAGTCATGTCGGAAACTGTTGGTGGTGCTGATCTGAAAATACTTTTTTACTGTGATTACTTAGGGATTGGGTTTGTTTCAGCTGGCATGCATGGCCGCAGGCAAATAAAAGAGCATTGGCCAAAATAGCAGGTGCGGCAGTCCTTTTATTCCAAGTATATTTCAGTGGCAGCATCCTTGGAGGTGTACTGAGACAAGGCACTGCAGATGCATTATAAGGGCCTGACATTTGAGGCTCTGCAAAATGAAAACCTGTACACATTGCTGAAAAACCTATTCTGCATAAGCTGTTGATACTGGTTCCAGGTACCCTACTGTGATGAGAAGGAATGAATTGTCTCTCAAACCCATAGAACTCTTGGTAGCATTAAAACCTCTTGTGTTTGGGATTCGTTTTCAGAAATCCATGCAGAGTTTGTATTCCCAGTTTGAGAGCTATTTAATCCCTTGATCAGTCTTTGGAATTCTTTTGGTTGGCTCATGTCAGTGTTGTGTTAGAGGGCAAGATTTATATTATACGTGGGACGTGCCCAAGTGCCGAACTGGGACCAAGTGATGGTGGAGTAGGCATGCTGAGGATGTGTTATGTTAGGGGTGTTTGTCCGGTGCACAATCTGCCACTGCTACAGCCTTGCAGTGCCAAAAGGAGTAGCAATGCTTTCTACATTACAGGGGAGTGTCTAATGCAAATGAGAACTCCACCTCTGGGGAGATGGTTCTGGGAGTTATAAGGCCTACTCTGTTTTTTTTTGGTAGGACACAAGGAGCCTATAGGAATAAGACAGGGGAGCACCATTAAACTTTAGCTCCCAGACACAGCCTCAAATGGTTTTTAGTGCTTGCATGCGAGGGTGCTACAATTCCAGTAGCAAAGACATCAATGCACTATGGTGTCCTGTGGGAAAAGGGGGGCGAGTTCTCAGCAAGGCTCGGAAATATTTAGGTCTCAGTTGTCTTAATAGGACTGTTATAGTCGCCTGTCAATTGAACGAAGGGGCCAGACAGAATGGTGTAATGTATCACGTGTGCGATGACAGATCTGCCTCCTGTAATCATTTCTTAGAAAAGCTGGTTGCAGTGAAGGACAGCGACTGTAGTTCAGAGGTTTGGAGGCCTGGATTCTGTAAACTGGCAAAAGCAGCACAAAGCCCAAAAATATTTAAAAACTCAGAGCCCCACTAACTAAAATGAACTGGGTTTCCTCACCCATAAAAAATAAAGCGATTATGGTGATGTCTGTACAGCTTTTTTCAAAAGTGAAATGTCAAATTACGCCCTAATTAGGAGTTGGCCATTGCCAGAATGCAGAAATGACCAGGTCTGGAGTGACAGATTGCCTACAATAATGGGACCCTTTCAGCCATGTAATTACAAGATTTTGTCTCTGGAATGGGGAATACCATGTAGACCAAGAATTTCAAGACAGCCAATAAGGAGCATTTGGACAGTTACCTAGCCACCAAAGCGTTTTCCAGTCCAGTTGCAATCTTTACAGCACGACTGCCATAGACGTTAATGAGTGGGCCAGGGGCTGTGGATGCAGGAGATAGAAGCTGTTCAAGAATGATCAGAGTGCTGTGCAGTCGACGAGGATGCTTTGTGGTTCTTCCTAAATCCACGGGTCAGGTAGGGCGACTTTGGCCACAGAAGTTGGGGTCACTCAAAGTCCTCTTTGAGACAGTAGAAGGTCAGCAATGGCTGGGCTACCGGTCTCGGTCCACAGCGGTCCCAGCGATGTCCCTTGGCGGAGGCTGGTCTCTCTCCTGGGTGCCCAGTGGTGCTCAGACAACACTATCGGGTCCAGGTGACTCAGGTCCAACTTTTGGCCATCCAGTGGCAGTCAGCGGTGATTCTTCCGAAGTGACTACTGATTTGCTGAGTTGGGCAACTTCAGCTTGGATGGCCTTGGTGCTGGTTCCAGGGGGTCAGCCGACTGACCCTTGGAGTCACTTCTTTGGTCTGGGAGCAACATTCGTCAAAAACAGGAGCCACAGGCACAGTCCTCTCTTTGCTAGCCCAAGATGTGGTAGGTCCAGTCCAGCAGGTGGTGCAGCCTCTCTTTGCCAAATATAGGGGTAATCAGGGCAGTCCTTCTAGGGTACTTTCTCCAGTTCTGGCGTGATCTGAAGTTTAGGGTGCTACGGGTGCCACATTTATCCCTAGAAAGTGTCCTGGGGGATGATGCTGTCACTAGCCAGTGGGCTACCAAGTATCCTCCCTGACAACTGTCTGGCTGTGTGTGGAATCTAGCAATTCCAGAGTGCACTATTCTGCCTACTCTCAATATGTCTGAACTCTTCCTCGGATGTCAGGAGCTTGGTAGCCAACCCTAGAGGTGTGGCTACCTGTGGGCTACACGCCCATGGGAAAACCGGGCTGGGCACATTTTCTCGATCTACCTGAACAAACGGCAGCCGCTCAAGAGTGCGATTGCCATTTGCCCACAAAAGGCAGCTTTGCTTTGAAGCTTGCTTTTTTGGCCAACGTCCTGAGTGGCTTCCCGCAAAGGGGAGGTAACACCTCGCCCTGTAGAAGGCTGCTATTTTTCCTAAGCTGGAGAGTCGTTCACACCACTACCCAGGAGGGCAGAACGCTGTCTGATGGCCAGTGACTGTGTGAAGCCATTGGAGAAACTGGGTCAGAGAGTGGCAACTTTCTTAAAGTTGCATTTCTTTAACAGTGACATTAAATTCCATTTGGGCAGCAAGTCTTACTTAATGCCATGATCAATTCGATACCTTACAGTAACCATCTTAGTTCTGTCATCCAGAAGTTAGCCGGGCTGAGTGGTCAGCAGGTAACCCTGTGTTACCCAATGGGGCTACTAAACCTCCCACAGCAAAACAACAATTTGGAAGTGTTGCGGTCAGGACATATATAAAAAAATACATGTCCTACTTAATATACAGCTCCCTGCCTTATGACTAGATAGACCTTCCTTACATACATTGTTATGTTATGGTAAGTGGAGGCTCTACCATTGGTATGAATAACAAATCAAACTAGCAGCGTTACCACTGCCCTTTCAGTCTACAGCGGCAGACTGGGAGCCATTTTGTACTCTGTCACACATAGGGTGGCACAAACAGTGCTGCCGTCCTGGGTGAAGACTCTGCCTTACATGCACTGGGTCCCATATACTAGGGACTTATAAGTAAGTCAGTCTTTGCCCATTAGGGGTAGCCAATTCGACATACATTTTGTAAGGAGTTAGAACACTGGCACTGAGGTCTGGTTAGCAGGCCTCTGAACTCAGAGTCAAAAAACCAGCGACATCAGTCCAAAAATGTTGGGGTGAACATGCTAAAAGAAGCAATTCCTTACACCCACTGAGACACGGAAATAGAATGGTGGTGGAGTCCTAATACTTTATTGTGCCAATGAAAAGGGGTAATATGTACTGTGCAGTGTTGAGAGCAGCTGGAGCCCTGTCAAGGAGAACAAAAGCAAGGTCCACTGGACTGAAACCTGCTTGCCATCATATCATGGAAGTGAGCAAGTCTGGAGCCTCGAGGACCTTGGTGCCGAGCTTTACCAACGCAAAGGCATCTGCTTTACAAGCGGGTTGAAGAGCTGCAGGTGACATCCCAGCACGGAGTGATAATCCTGCATCGCCTGACCCATCCCCCAGCATCCAGCATTAAGGATGCTGTGGATGGCCTAATCATCCCATTCCTAGCCAGAGATCGACACAGGGAACTTATTTCCCCTCCACCCTTGGTCGTTTGGCTTTATCCAGATGGCAGAGCCCCTATTACACAACTATTAACCATCTAGTTACCCCCAAAAAGCTCCAGAGATATTCTCGTTTAAAGGTGCAACCGGTCACTCAACCTAAATCCCAGTTCCTCAAATGCTAGTGCAATCGGTAGGTTCAGTGAGCGGCTCCTACCACCTGGAAGCGGACCATGAAACCCTTTTGCAGAAGTAGCTGGTCTGCTCCTGAACTGTGCCCTAACACCATCACCAACCACAGAGTCCTGGTGTGGACTTGGGCCTTTTACAGCCACTCCTGTGGCACTCGGATATTACTTTGGGGTTGGAGGGAGTTCATGAACAGAAGAAACACTGATATCCCAGGGTTTATTGCTTCGGGGTCACTTGCCTGGAGTTCCAACCTACAATCCTCAATATGCCGCAGAAATCGGATTCATCCGGGGACGGCTAGCCAAATAGGTGCTAAAAGGGAAATAACGTAAATCATATCAGGGCGAGTGTCCGCATTAATTTATATACTAAATTATTTTTTTTTACTATTTTTTTTGCCGATTATAGAATGCAAACGCAGCAGGCTCGCCTTAGCCAGCGGCCCTGGTACAGAGAACATTGGCTACGGAAGCCGAAGCGACAGCAGGAGGTCAAAGCTTTATATAGTAAACTCAAAGTACAAGAATGTATGCAAGATGCTACAGTGTCACAGAGATAACTGAAGGAGTGCTGGAATTCAACTGGCCTTAATGGCCAGGGCTCGCTTGGACGCAGTCCTCGTGGCAGCCCATAATGCAAGGAGGTCACTCATACTCGCCAACACTCACTGACCAAAAAGACGTAGGGTTTTCAAGTCTTAACCGTTAACTATCATAATGGCGGCAGCACTGGAAACCGCATCACTCGACCTCTGACACGATGATGACATCACAGGGAATCAAACTGCTGCTGTTGTGGGACCTGGATCAGAGGAAAGAACTATATGGCCTCTGAACCGGAGGGTAACATGAGAAATCCACGAGGGGACATTTGAGCTCTCTGGACAGTTTTACCCTCTAGTCTAACGCATCTATTAAGAAGAAGTTACATTACCTAGGCGGCGCAGAGGTGGTAGTTAGTAATGACACCGGTTTCAGAGGCCTACTGATAATGGTTTTCCTGCTTAGGAAGCCGGGTCTCACCTCTTAAGAAGTGAAATCACAGCTTTCCTACAAGCCGAGGAATCACCAGGCTGTACTTCGTCAAAAAAGCGGTCGCCTTGATTCCAAGAGTAAAGTAGGCACATTCCTGTCGAGGCACATCCTGTTCCAAGGGCACGGCCACGGAACATAGTGGCAGTCACTGTGGACACTCCAAAACTCTGTCAAAGATCATATCGAGGTTAAAGGAAACACTCTAGTGGCGTAGAAATCCGCCATGCACTGATTCTACCCTGTTTTCACTGGCTGCTCGAAGGGTCGGAGAAGCCTACTTTGGGAATACCGCGGGACAATGTCCGACTTTCGGCGATGGTTTCTGTAAATTCAGCTTAGTTCCATTTTGCTGCCACTTACAGTGCCAACACTGCCACGCATGCTGTACCTCATGCTGTGCCAAACAGCCAATAAAAGGCTGTTTGGCACAGCATGGGGTACAACATGCGTGGCAGTGTGGGCACTAAGTGGCAGCAATACAGAATTTCAACTGAACTCAATTTATCAGTCACGCACGGATGAAAGACTGAGTCACGCCTGCTGCGAGTGCAAGCTACAGCTTGCAGGCTACACAAAGATCTCAGCTGCAGGTGCTTTACTCACGGAGCAAGTTTAGTGGCATATTACATGTCCAATGCAACAATATAAGCAGAGCCAATGGCTGATGATCTTTCATAATACACTACTCAAACACTTTTTAGGCAAGCAGTACAACAAGTGCACTCTAGTAATGCAGGTCATTATAATCCACACAGTGGGCTCAGTTATCTCTTAATTTACAACCACAAACCACTATTCCAGAGTACCAGAAACTAGAATAGTCTGAACGTGCATTCGGAAATGGGAATTTATGTACCATAAAGAACGTCAGTGTGAATGAATCTAATCAGAGGAAGGGGAACATGGAGGAACATAACCATAGCTTTTTGTTGAAAAGAGGAATTCAATGAAACCCTGGTCTCCTTATGGCTCCGAGCACAGCGTTGACCCAGACTGGCATGAAGACAATGGTACAGTCACTTGCCAGGGTCTGTGGATCTGGACCTGTCGTAAAGAACAAGACTTACTCCTGGGTCAAAGGTCCTGCCCTCCTCCAGCAGCAGAAGCGCCTCCCACTGCACGCAGGCTCCATCAGCTACCCAAGGCCCCTACAGTCCCATCATTCCAACCCCAGGACCCACGCCAGTATCCGGGTAAAGGAAGCCACTCTGGCACCTTGATTGTCTCACCTCAGCAAAAACAGAAACCAGAAAAGCAAGCAACACAATGGGTTTCTGCAGGACCTTTATTTACCCAACATATAAGCCAGGTTAACACAAGCACAGTATTCTCAGGACCACAAAGAGTGGCAATGAAATGTGACAAGTGGTTGCCAATCCTTTTATAAAAGCTGTTGGATAAGACGGAGAGTCTCAATGGTCTTCACAGGCATGCACCTTGCAGGACCAGATCACATGTGGCGTCCTAGAACTCAATTCTGCAGAGAGGTTTAGTCAGTTGTGTTTACTGCCATGATCGTGCCCTCGCTCCAGTGCCAGATCGCATGCAGTCTTGGCCGAAAATATTATTGACATGGGCAGAAAGAACAGGCCAGGAGGAGTGGCACAGCCAGGAATTATTCCACTTTAATTTCACTTCTCCATCTTTGGCTCTAAAGAAAGAGACCGGGTGCTCAATATACCCTTCCTGGGTGGCAAAGTAGGTGCTTTTCTTGAACAGAGACCTGTTTACAAGTCAAGAATGGATTTACGCTGTGGTGGATGTAGTAATCCATCAGAACACAAAATGATCATACGGCAGGGTCAGCCCTGCCAAGTAGGATTGATCAGACATTGGACTAACTTATTTCAGTACGGGGGACAAAATCACCGCACTGAAATGCAAAGTCATGCATTATAACAACTCCTCAGCTGTCAAGCCAGATCGCTGCTATAATTTGCACTGACCAAAAGTCGCGTGCTGAGCGGTCCGCTGCTGTTTGCAACCTGGGGACTGGCTCGGCAGCGCTCCTAGCTGGCTCCATTCACCCATACAGCTGCATGATTCAGTTCACCATGTGACACCATGTGATAGTGTCACCCCTCCCTGAAAAAAAAAAAAATTTTTTTTAAAATTGCCCTCACCCACTAGATAGTCGCATGCTTCATCATAGGGCTGCTACAATAGCCCTGCGCACGCCAATGCCTGGGATGGAGCAAGGGAAGGGGGAAGACAAAACAAACATATGTAGGGATCGACGTAGTAAACTACATGTAAATAGACAATGACAGTGAAAATGTAAAACTAGCTCAGGAATACCCTTTAAAATCTTTAATCCGCCATGCTCTTGATAGGATTAAAAATTGAAACAAGCATTTGCAATGCAATAGGTCTCGCATTAGGAAAGTGTGAGCTATTGGTATTGTAAATGAAATTTTTTTAATATGTGTTGGCTTTGAAAATATATGAATTATTAGCATTGTTATTCACAAAGCCAATAGCTTACACTTTCCTTATGCGAGTCCGTGGTGTCCCAGAGTGATGTAGTGGTGCCCCCGAGTGATGTAGTGGTGCCCCCGAGTGATGTAGTGGTGCCCCCGAGTGATGTGGTGGTGCCCCAGAGTGATGTGGTGGTGCCCCAGAGTGATGTGGTGGTGCCCCAGAATGATGTGGTGGTGCCCCAGAATGATGTGGTGGTGCCCCAGAGTGATGTGGTGGTGCCCCAGAGTGATGTAGTGGTGCCCCTAAGTGATGTAGTGGTGCCCCTGAGTGGTGCCCCTGAGTGATGTGGTGGTGTCCCCGAGTGATGTGGTGGTGTCCCAGAGTGATGTGGTGGTGTCCCCGAGTGATGTGGTGGTGTCCCCAAGTGATGTGGTGGTGTCCCCAAGTGATGTGGTGGTGTCCCCAAGTGATGTGGTGGTGTCCCCAAGTGATGTGGTGGTGTCCCCAAGTGATGTGGTGGTGTGTGAGGGGTGCGAGGGGTGCGAAGGTTAGTGAGTAAGGGTAAGTGAGTAAGGGTGTGTGAGGGTGACGGGGTGAAGGTGACGGCGTGAAGGTGACGGCGTGAAGGAGACGGCGTGAAGGTACAGGGGTGAAGGTGACGGGGGTGAGGGTGACGGGGGTGAGGGTGACGGGGGTGAGGGTGACGGGGGTGAGGGTGACGGGGGTAGGGGTGAGGGTCCGAAGTAAATGGTGGCAGGGCAGACATAAGACAGAGAAGAGACTGGGTGGTGACTGCGTTGGTCAGTTTCAGAATCAGGAGGGGCAGAGTCAGCACAGTCTGCGAGGGATCAACGTGTCTAGAGGCAAAGCATAGCGGATGTAGCATGCCAGCTAGCAAGTCGAGTGTTTTCAAGCTGAGTGTCCCTAGAGAGATGGCAACACAGCAACAGCATTTGAGGAGCAAGGCTACTGTAAACAAGCACGGTAGGCTTTCACTTTCTTCCCAAAACAAGCTCTCGGCATTGCTGTGGTGGGGGGCCGGAGCGCATTCCTTTGTAGTCGGCAGCCTTTGAAGTCTGATGCCGGGGCACAGACAAATTGTGGTGCGCGATGTGCACGCAGAGGGGGTGCAGCCTTTGAAGTCTGATGCCGAGGCACAGACAAATGGTGGTGTGTTATGTGGCTGGCTCTGTGCACGCGCATAGATCACATGAACTGTATGCGATCCGCAGCCGTTTTGGTAGACTTTTCTTTTCCGCTTACTATAATCTCGCCGGAGCAATGCGCAAACGCATTGGCTCAGGCGAGACCTAAAAATGGAGATGGTCTAGGGGATAATTAGGACCCCTGTGGCTCTCCTTACTGTTTTTATGTCAACATGTTTCGGCCACTTTTACCGCCCACTGAGGGCAGTCTGGCCTTCCTCAAGATTAACGATCCCGCTGTCATAAATCCCTTTTCCAAGTAATATCCTGGTTTTCAAAGAGAAATATGTTTAAATAAACTATTTTGTTTTATATAATGACCTTACTTGTCACTTTCTGTGTAGACACTCTTGAATATTCAAGTTTCATAGTTAAACTCTCTGAAACTGGAGTGCAAGTGGGAGCATCCCCTGTTGTGGCAAGGGCTGGATGCCACTTAGTTGTGCCTCTAGTCACTCCGTTTAGGTCCAGCTTGCACTCCAGTTTGAGTGATTTTAACAACGAAACTTGAATATCCGAGAGTGTCTACACAAAGTGACAAATAAGGTCATTATATAAAATACAATAAAAAAAAAAGTTTCTTTAAAAATATATCTCTTTGAAAAACAGGATATTACTTGGAAAAGGGATTTATGACAATGGGATTGCTAGTCCTGAGGAAGGCCAGATGATCCTCAGAGTGCAGTAAAAGTAGCCGAAAAATGTTGACATAAAAGCAGTAAGGAGAGACACAGGGGTCCTAATTATCCCCTAGACCATCTACATTTTTTCAATTGTTAATCATATCCAGGGAACACAGAATTCAAGATTTTGAAATGTATTCCTGAGATAATTTACATTTTCACTGTCATTGTCGGTTTACATGTAAATTACTGAATGGATCCCTACATATATGTGTGTGTTGTTGTTCCCCTTCCCATGCTCCATTCCAGTCATTGGTCTGTGCAGAGATGTTGTAGTAGCCCTATTATGAAGCAGGCCACTACCTAGCGGTGAGGGCATTTTTAAAAAACCTTTTTCCAGAGAGGGGTGTTTCTATTACACCAGCTTCTCCCACCGTTTCCTCTTTTTGTGGGTAATTTAGTTTATGATAGGGAGGATGGAAAAGGAGTAGTACCTCTCTTCCCTTCTTTGATGTGTGATGACAGAGAGCCTGTAGCAAAGAAACTGAATGATTCCTGGCAAGCCAAGAGACAGACTTATTGGCGGACAGTCCACGGTGCCAGCGGGCGGAGTTAGGTTTTCTTATAGTTCGGCAGCCACAAGAGCTGCTCGCACTGCTAGTGTTGTGCTGCACCAGTTCGTTCCTCAGCCTCCTCCAAGTGATGTGCAATGCCGCGCGAGTCTAGACCTCACCCAGCCGACTGGATGGACTGCAGGCACTGGACTCAGAGAGTTTGTTGCCTGTACTGCAGCTGGCGCTCATTAATGCTGCCCGTGTGAGTCCCTGGACCGGACCGAAGCTCTTTCGGAGTGACTGTCCCTCACTGACTCTTAGGTATATATCATTAGTGGAGAAGTGTGGCTCACTGGTTAGAGGAGGCAGACCTGGAAGCAGAGATCAGCCCGGGACCAGGGTTCAATTCCCGGCTCGGCGGGGTCTTGAGTCCTAAAATGTCCATGGACTCGACAATTCTCGCTCCGGTGCCTACTCGATTCACGGGTTCACACTCTGCGACTCTGGGCAATAGCTTGCTTAATCTCCACAACGGCCCCTCGCGGCGGGATGCCTGGCTTTCACCTTGCGGATACCCTGCCGGGGTTATCTCACAGGGGAATACCAGGACGGGTTCCCTAAGCAAGCGCTTAGAAACCGCTTGGTGATTTGCGCTATATAAATTCCTGTACATTTACATTCTTCTAAGCTAATCTATTTAATTTGGAGCATCACCACACTGGCTGCTGAGCCTGCTACAGCACAGTTCGCGCTCTGCGACACAGGCTGTGCTGGATGGTGCCGCAGACGGGCTGGTCGCACTACTCTTGACTAGTTAATGGGGTCCTACTAACGACCGGCCACGACACACAAAAGGACAGGCTAGAGGTGCATCTGCAAGCGAGGCGAGCAGCAATCAAGCAAGCAATGCAGAAATTAAAAGCCTCTCTGAGCACCCTCAATGAAACGGCCTCTTGCAGGAGGTACAAGGCAAAGAAAATCACCAGCAGGCCTGCTCAGGCCTGCTCTTCAGACACATATCACCACACTGCTCCAGCCTAGTCACTGTGGCCCCTATCCCAGTTTGGCCAAAAATTGCTCTACTCGGTCTCAACCTGGCTGCAGTGATTTGGGAAGTACTTTTGTGGCACAATCACAAGTGAGTCCAGCACAGCTAGCCCTGAAATCCAGTGCATTTGGGGCAATGTCTGCCAGGCTGTGTGTCTAAAGGGGTAAAAGACAGGGTATTTAAAAACAGAAAAGATTATGTAAGTATTTTGATGTTCATTCATCTTGGTAACTTACATTGACATACAAAAACACAATTTAAAGAAATAGAGGATAAATGCACTCAAGTTATGAAACCTCCATTGGTTATTGGAATCATGAAATAAGTTTTGAATTGTGGAACTTCTGCGGCAGGCTGCACCTGGCGCTCACCAGAGGGGTGGAGGGTGCTTTGTTTAAATAACATGGGTTTATAACCAACTGGCAGTGGTGCTGGATTCTTTGTGTGTCGAGGTGTTTTCATGAAACAATAAAAATGTCAAGATACCTGGTGAATAATGAAGTGCTCGAGCAAGATCAGCTTTTGTCTAGTGACACTTTTCACATAAGAACATGAATCAAGCATATTAACAAAACTGTATTTTATGAGGAATAACTGAGTTTCTGCTTTTTACTATGTTAGTGCCCTTCCATTTCTGGTGCTTTGCAGCAGTTTTAAGATCTTCTTAGAGTTTCTCATTGCCTAAATGGGTGTAATGTCTGATACTTATTTTTCCCTCGTCTTTATTACTTGATTTTGCTAGCGCGAAAGTGTCAATCATTGTCGTTGAATGTCACTAATAATTACACTGAAATTATCAAAATGTCACACATACGCAACCTGAAACCTTGGCAGCTATGCAGAGTTCCAGAATCCTGCCCCACTGAAATTAATAAGGCAGGATTCCATTAGCAACTCCTAAGAGGGCTTTGACTGAAGCAACACATGGCTTCGAAAGTGACACTACATTCACATTAGAAGGATGCTAAGGATAGTCCCTTAAAAAAAGTTGGGGGCTGCAATCAAAAAATACAATTAGCATTTTGTGAGACAGCTGCATGCACTCTCCAATGTCCACAGCCCGTAGTCAGAGAATAGACACTGTCCCTCACAGTGAGCTTACACTGTGAACTGATACCACGTCGTGGAGTTGTTGGTTTCCGAATCAGTGGTTTACAACCACAACTAAGGTTGCAAATCATGGATATACCCACTGTGAAGCGCTAGTGTGGAAGCCCATTACACACTCAGTCTGCAACTCATTAGGAATGGTTATGAAATGTGTGCATTGTAGGTCGTAAAGGCATGCACGACTCGCAATGTACCTTTAGTACACTGCATCTTGCATGATTTGCAACCGAGAAACCATTTAGCACATCAGGCGCCAGATGTGTGCCATTCGTATGTATGGACACTCTCCCAGTGTAACCCTGTGGAAACGCATAGACTCCAAGATGAAGCTTAAGCAAAGTGAAGATCATGGATGAAGGATAGCTTTTCAGTATGGGCCTCGGTATGAGTTCTGATACAAGACACTGGGAAAAAAACACAAATATTCCTGTAGCAGCCCAGAAGGAGTAGACACACGCACACAAACACAAGTATTCCCATGTCACGCATGTTACAGCAAGAGCTTAGTCTATACTGGACGCTTACCTCCTTTTTTATGATAAAAAAGAGAAACATGAAAACGTAAGAAAATAGCTTAGTGCGAATTGGGATACATCCACCCATGAAAAAATACTGTTCTCACTGGTCAATAACATACTGCCCCAGGCGCCATTCCACTCGCTCCCTATATCATGAATCACTATATATTGAGACACTTACTGCTCCAGGGTTTCTGGAATGCAACTTATGCAATTATAAGAAACATTAGGGAACAAAACCTCAATGAAGTATTAGTGTGCAGGTTAACTAGTTACCTGGTAACCTAAGACCTTTATATTTAACTAGCGGTCTGTCTAAAGAGGGACAGGGATATGCGCACTCGCCAATACAATGCTCAGACCTTTCCACTCCTGGTTTCCTGGCTTCAGCAGCAGAGCCAAGAGTTCTGCATTGATTATATACCCTTCTTCCCTAAACACTAAAAACTCAGATTGGATTATGTGAGGAAAATGTTGAAAGAATTTGATGGCTATGGAAGCGCACCAACCAGGAAGCTGGATGTAAAATAGTCCCTGTGTGTGAGTCGCGTCCTGTGCCAGCTTTACTTACATACTACAGAACAGAAGCGGGTGTCGAAACGGAGGCATTGTGAAAGATCCCTTTGTAGTTCGGAGCTCAAGTGTTGGATTCAAATCAACCTTCCACAAGAGTTTGATAAAAAAGCAATTAAAAAGCTTTGGCATTATATGGATTAAATGTCCCAGAGACAAGCAAAAGAATGGAGTCCAAGAAAACGGGACAAAACGATCTCTCCAACCCTTTATCTGCCAATTTATATGGCTTCCTGGTTGTTGTACACAAATACCTTCTGTTCACCTATATATTTATGGAAAAAGACACGGTCCCACAGCTGATTTCCAGGAGCAAGCATGATCAACTGTTATGCCCCCCCCACATTATGGCCTGACAGGAGGTTATAGTAAAGCAATAATGCTCCCACCAGGAGGTAGATAGTATCCTGTTTTCTGGTCTTTCACATTCACGTGGTCTCTCCGATATCTCGGCATCCCTCCCCTGCCACACACTGGGTCTCACCCAGATCTTTCTCTGCACCTTACACGGTTTGCCTGACTCCGATTCGACTAATCCATTTCCCTACCTCGCCCCAATCCCTGCTAGCAACATTCTTGCAATCGCCAAAGTATTATTTGCCATCTGTCATTCAGTCCGATACAATACACTGCCCACCGTCTCGACATTGGCCCGGTCTCTGGCCTTGAAGCCCCTTTACGTTCTACCTCAGGTAAATAATAGCAGTTCTTGCAAAGGGTTTTGATTATCAATAATAAATAAATAAATAAACTTTTATTGTATGATTAATAAAAATCTTTACAATATATATGTAGACCCTCTTGTAGGCTTTAAGGATATTAAGGGTTTTGTTTCAGAGCTGATGTATTGTTCAATTTTATATACTAAGAGTTGTTAATTATAAATTGAAATATGTTTCTATGGAAATTCGACACCAATAATAAGTTTTAGGGTGCAAAGTTTAAAAAAAACAAAGAATTGCAACACATAAAAAAAGGATGGCGCTTTCTACAAGGCAGAGACACGAGTGATGCACCCAAAGACGAACATGCAGCTGGGGGACTGCTTCTCTCAGAATTTGTTTTGAAAAACCAAGTAAAACAGCAAATCTTCATATAAACTGTGCGCAAAAACAGTCTCCTGCTATGTCCAAAAGCAATAAAACAACAAACTGGAATGGGTCAGAATGGGAAGGATCTAGCCGCGTGAATATCTAACACGTCCTAAATTTGCTCCCTCCTTGGAAATTGTGGTTACATGAATCAATAACTTGTTAAAATGTAAACGTTTTCTATTATCTACCAATATAAAGATCCCGCCAGCTTTATCAGTTGTTCACAACCTGATAAAATGGCACAAAACACAACCACTGCAAGAATTCCTGCTTTTATAGTAGAGTGAGGCCAATATAAGCAGAGAATTCACTGTCCACAGCTGTAAAACACTATCTTTATCAGGGCCGAGAGCACATTGATGAGTCGACTACTAGCCCAATCGTGAAACACTAGTGAGGAGATAAACTCAAAGAATAACGGAACCTACAAATTCTTCAAGACAATGGGGAACTCTTGCCAGAATCCGAAAAATAAAGGGAACCAGGGAAATAACAGAATAACATTTAAAATAACGGACTCTATACACCATAACACAATTTACAAATGCTCTCTGTATATCAAAATATGTGATAGACAAAAAATAAGACCTGGGGTAAAATAAGAAATTAGGATTAAACAGACTTGACACTGGCACAGGGGCCTATTAGTTTGAGATAAAAGATCTGCAAGATCAGACAAGCAAATTGGTAGCCTATATGGTGGTCTTAGCCAGTATAACTTCTCTATCAACATCACTACATCCACTTTTACATCTAAACCTGAGACAGACCAAATTAATGTCAAAATTTTATTTGTTTTACGCCTTATTGAAAACTTTACAACCTTTTCTTTTCACACAAAATAACACATACATACTATGAACTATCTTTACACTTTACAACAAGAATATATTCAGATTAATTCCACAGAATGCAACACTTTAAATAATGAAACTGCATTCTACTGTAACCCTGTTTGTCTAAGAACTGCCCAACTTCTCAAAAAATAGAAACTGAGTGGAGACACTTAATATAGGCTTGAAAAATGTGCAGGGGATATCAATAAAATACATACGAGATCGTCTTTGCATCCCAACTAGCAGTCACAGATGACCTGCTGGCTTCCTGGCATCTACCCTTTTTTCTAAGACTGATAACTACCAGATTTAGATATATATCAATACAACAATGATTTTTAGTGCATTTCACATCTATTAGATAGCGTTCCAGAATAAAGGAGGTTTAGATCTTTCTAAAAAACGCAAGACATAGTCTTGGAAGAGTTAGCAATTTCTAGAAGAAAGTGGGTTTCGAAATAAAGCCCTGGTAAACCTAAATCTAGGTTAATTTAAGCTTTAACTTCCAACAGTGTGGAGCCACAGATATTCCATTTATAGGGAGATCTTCTCTAAAAAGAAAATGTTTTGGGATTGAAAGACTAGTTTACCTTCTTTAACTTTAACCATAAATAGTTCTGTCTTTGTAAATAGTTTGTGATGTCGAATAACGTTGTTTCCTGCTGATGGACAATAATATTAATAGAAAAGATGTTTAAAGCTCTCAAAGCTATTTATCAAACTAAAAGTTTAGAGGAGTGTGAACCAAGCAAATTATGATTTTTCACAACATCAGTGGACCTCAATTTAAGCATCACTGGACCAGGCAAGTATTCAACCGACATGGATACCTGTGCATGGGGGGGCGTGGCATGGACGCCGATCGGGATGGCGGCGTGAGCCAGAAGCTCCGAGCCTGATCCCACCGAACATCCTGATAACGACGCGCCCGGGCTGCTTACAACGCGAGGGCCCTGCACGGAGCACCAGGGGCACAGGAGATCGCTGTCGCGGGCCGGCGCGAACCTGCCGGCGGTGCCCGGACCCGATCTTGGACTGTGGGAGAGCTGCGTGCCGGATTTAAAATGGCGGCTGCCCGGGCCGGAGGGAGCTGCCCTCTGCGGTGATCGGCGCCGCAGCTGTGGCACGACACTGATCGCGGTGAAGTGGGGTGCGCGGAGGGTGGCCCCTGCCGGTGGAGGCTCGCTGGACGACGGAGCAGTGGAGAGCAGTCCCCGCCGTACCGGTGATCTAGGACGGAGGCGCCCCTCCCCCAGCGCCTAGCGAGCAGGCCTTATACGGGGGTCATAGCTACCTGGCTGAAACCTCTGGAGCCGGCGGTGGCTGAGTGCCGAGCTTCTGATTGGGACTTCGAGGTGCTATACGGAGGTGGCCCTACACAGACGACCGCGAAGGAGGTGGTACTGGCGGACGGGGGATCGGGCGCAGTACTCGGCCTTGCGAAGGACGGCTGGCGCCGCGCCGGAGCCTCTGAGAGGTGTTTGCTGGAAGACGAGAGGAGTGAACCCGAGGAGAAGCCGCGGAATCAGGAACCCGTCGACTGACGGCAGGACTCAGAGGCCGCGCGGTTGAGGTGGGGACGGTGAGTCGGGGGCCTGAGCTGACTGGGGGATCGGCGAGTCGGCCTGCTGTGAGAAGTCGCCCCGGAACTAGCCGCGTCTCCAGTTCGGAGTGGAGCTGCTCTGGGGGGCCGAGCGCGGGCTGCTGGACACTTTGTGCCCCTGACTGGAACACTGCACATCTCTAGCCCGGGATTGAGGAGTACCGGCGCGGGGATCAACGGTGGGCGGTGTGGAGTGGAGCGCTGGGACCACATAGTGTACAAGACAGGACGGTCTGAAGCGATCGCGGCCTCCCAGCGTGCAGAGTGTCGGACAGTGGGCGGCCATCTTTGCCAACCAGTAAGGGCCTGAACGTTACGGAGGGACTGATTCTTGGGGGTGAGTGCCACCTCTGCGGGGGTCACTGGCCAACAGTGTGGGCGGAGAGTTCGAGGGGCCTCCTCCGCTGATTAGATGGATGTTGGGGCCGGAATAGTCCCCGGAGACGGCCTTGGGACGATTTCCGTGGAGAGCAAGATGGCCGCCGAAGACAGCGGACTGATGGTGCACCAGAGACGAGACCAGGCGAAGATGCCGGACGTGGGTGGTGGAGATCGAGACGACCCGGCCAGCTCGGCGCAGGAAAGGAGGCTGACGGCAAGGCTGGATGGGATACTGGAGGCGATAACCGCGACCAAGGAGACCCTGCATCACGATATCGCGCACCATGCTAAACTCAAGGATAGGGTGAAGGAAAGTGAACTACTGCTGCAGGAACTGAAGCCAGCGGTGGTGACCGCAGAACATAAACTGTCTGACATCCTCAGTCGCTTGGCGACGCTTGAGAAGCGAGCAGAGGACTCCGAAGGCCGCAATAGGAGGAATAACGTGCGGGTGGTGGGCCTGCCGGAGAAAGTGGAGGGGGATGACGCAGTAGCGTACATGGAGACCTGGTTTAAAACTGTCGTGGTCCCGGAGGGACTCTCCCCCTTCTTCTCTCTGGAGCGAGCACACAGGGTCCCGGCCCGTCCACCTATGCAGGGACGCCCTCCCAGACCGATGGTGGTCCGCCTGTTGCACTTCAAGGATCGTGACCTACTGATACAAAGAGCACGCTCTGTGGGCCCATTCCAAGTGGACAACAGTCCGGTCACGGTCTTCCCTGATTACACGCAGGAGGTCCAAAGAAGCAGGGCCTCTTATCTGGCCGTGAAGAAGGAACTGAGAGAGGAGGGTATACAGTACTCCTTGCTCTTCCCAGCGAAGTTGCGAGTGATCCTAGATGGTACGACCCAGTTCTTTCAAACCCCTGACGAAGTGTGGTCATGGCTCGAGTTGTATCGTGCTGGCACGGACCGTAAAGGTAAAGGAGGTAAAGAGAAACAGCCACTGGTCAGGGTGAGAAAATCACAGCGCCTCCGCAAAAAGGATAAACTCAAGCGAGCACAGCAGGCGGACCTGATGGCGGCGGACAGGAGGGGGGCGTTGGCCGCGACGGCGATCATCACGGGCTCGCAACAAGAGAGAATATCGCTGGAATCGGACTCCGGCGAGGATGATGGCAAATCTAAAGGGGATGTTTCGGACGTTGATAGCTCCGGGGGGCCAGCGGTCACCCCACAGACGGCGGATGGTCTATTTAATGAATGATTCTGCCTATGGAACCTGTGTTCTCGACTCCTGCTGGAACGAGCTGCCCTGGTGCTCTGCAGATTGGCAGGTACTGTGTTGAAACGCTGGCGGGGGTCGGGGGCTCGGGGCTCGGGCCTCGCCTGGCCCAGGTCGGCTCTGACTGCCCCTCTCGTGGCCCTTAAGGCCTCCTGTGGTGAAGACTACAGAGTAGCAGACTGTGTGTTGTGTTACAGGTTTGGATGGGGACTGATACAGCGTTGTTAGGTCCTGTTCTTGGGTATGGGGTTGAGGGAGGTTTTTTTTGGGGTGTTTTGTATGGGGGGTTTAACTGCATTGATGTGGGTAGCGGGTTGCTTACAAGAAAATGGTTGAGTGATGGCGGCAATGGGGACGTTACCTAGGTTGAAATGCCTCACATGGAATGTTCGCGGACTCCGAACTATGTCTAGACGCTATAAGGTGCACGCCCATCTGGTGAGGAGAGGCGTCCAGATTGCACTGTTGCAGGAGACTCACCTGACCAAGCAGGAATGTACTGCATTACAGAGGAGGTGGCATGGCCAGGTGTTTGGCACCGTGTATTCGGCGTTCGCCAGGGGGGTACTGATATGGGTGAGGGCAGGGATCTCATTCCAGGCTACGAAGCAATTGGTCGACCCAGAGGGCCGTTTTGTGGTGGTAGAAGGGAGATTGTATGGTCGCGATGTAGTGCTGTGTAGTGTGTACGCACCCAATTCTGACCAGGCCCGGTTCTTTGACAGCCTGTCCGGATCGCTAGCGCACTTTCTGGCAGGCCCCATCATCCTTGGAGGGGACTTCAATTCAATTACTGATGTTACACTAGATAGGTCGCATCCCCCACTGTCTGACTCTCCAGTACGTAGGCTAGCCGCCCATAGGAAAGATTGGCAGGTGAGGTGGGGTCTTGTAGATGTGTGGAGGGAACAACATTCTGAAGTCAGGGATTATTCCTTCTTCTCAGCACTACATGCGTTACACGTTAGGATAGACTCCATTTTGTGTAGTGGCCCTTTGGCTGCCATGGCAACACATACGGAATACCTGACTAGAACCCTTTCGGACCATAACCCCCTACTGATGATGGTGCAGTGGCAGCAGGCGAGATCGGCGATTCCATCATGGAGGCTGCTGCCTGCTGCTTTGGAGGATCCAGTGTTTAGTGACATGGTCCTCCAGGGCATCGAGTGTTACTTTGACGAGAATGAAGGTACTGCCACCACGAGATCGGTTGAATGGGATGCACTGAAAGTGGTGGTGAGGGGTGTATGTATGGGCAGGTTTCCGAGTGAAAGGGCGACGGTTGTGGCTGATCTGGAGAAGGCGGAAGGAGTGTTGAGGGATCTAGAGCAGCGTAGGCCGGAACGACCGGAGTTGCAGGGTCAACTGCTGGAGGCGAAAGAATTGGTTGCAACAGCAACGGAGCGCTTGCGATGTTTTGACTATAAGTTGTACACCACCAAGATACATGCGGAAGGGGATAAGTGGGCACGCTACTTGCTAAACTCGCCAATCCGGACCCTAGGGGCACCCCGATCATGAACATTACAACGGAGACAGGGGAGGTGGTTTACTCACAGGCTGCAGTTGTGCTGCGCTTCCAATCGTACTACATGCAACTTTATAAGAGTCGGCTGGAGGTGGAAACCCCTGAAATAGGGGAATACCTAGAGGCGGTTTATCTACCGGTATTGAAGGCCGAGATCGCGAAGGAGCTGGGGGCCCTATCTCACTATCTTAAATCCGGGTGGCCATCAAACAGATGGCTAGGAATAAGACGCCGGGGGTAGACGGCCAACCGATTGAATTTTATGCGAAATATATTGATGTCCTCGCGCCTAGGCTATTAACGGTGTATTCTGAGGCACTGACGCTGGGACACCTGCCCCAATCTATGAGGGAGGCTTTGGTGGTGCCGCTACTAAAACCTGGCAAGGAGGCCTCTGATGTGACGTCGTATAGACCCTTGTCTATGCGGACAGTGGATTATAACATTTTGAGTCGCATTCTCGCCAGTAGGTTACTCCCGCATATGACTACGCTGGTGCACCGGGATCAAGCCGGGTTTATTCCGACTAGAAACACCTCTATAAATATTCGCCGCCTGGTCCGCATACTGGACGAAGTTTCGGAGTCGGACCAGTTACCGGCAGTCTTGTCGGTGGATATAGAAAAAGCTTTTGATAGCCTTGAATGGGTGTACCTAGATGGGGTGCTGGCGAAGTTCGGCCTGGGAGATAGTTTTGGGCGGTGGACGAGGGTCCTCTACTCGTCCGCTACGGCCAGGGTGCGATTGGGATCCGTCATATCCTCGGACTATCCGGTGTGTAGAGGAACGAGGCAGGGGTGTTCGCTTTCCCCTCTGCTGTTTGCTCTGGCAGTAGAACCGCTGGCAGCACGGGCGAGGTCAGGATCATGGTACAAGGGGATTGTCTGCAGAGTGGAGACCCACCACATCTCGCTATATGCGGACGATTTGCTGCTGTACCTAGAGGACACAGAGGGGGCACTGGAGGGAGCTGTAGGGATGCTGTCTGACTTTGGCACACACTCGGGCCTTAAGGTCAACTGGAATAAAACGTGCGTTTTCCCATTGCGGGCGAATAAGCGGTATCCCCCTCCCACCGTGGAGGTGGTTTGGGAAGATACATGCTTCACATACTTAGGTGTCCGCATTTACCACGACGCCACTAATCTGCTAGAGGGGAATGTTGGATGTTGCGTAAGGGCTCTGAGAGGATGTATGGCCTTCTGGTCTTCCCTCCCTTTGTCGGTAAGGGTCGGGTGGCACTGCTAAAGATGGTGGCTCTCCCGAGGTTGCTCTATTACTTCCGCACCCTACCGATATGGATCCCGCAGCGGATCTTCAAAGATCTTAGGACGATGACTATTGACTTCATCTGGGGGGAGCGGTAGGCGTAGGGTAGCATTGAACACTCTGCTGAGACCCAAACTTGAGGGAGGGTTAGCGGTTCCCGACTTTGAATTGTATTTCCTAGCCGCCCAGCTACAGGTGTTGACACAAAATGTAGCTAGAGAATTTAGAGGCCCAGAACGAGAACGAGGGACCGGTATACAGCGACATGTCCTCGCATACATAATTATGCAGCAGAAATTGGACTTGAAAGGTTTGTCCGTGGAAGAGAGGACTCTACGGCTGAGCTGGAACAGGAGTCTACGGAGGGCGAAAGCAACTCGCCCGTATGCGCCGGAGATCCCGTTGGGGATGTTGACTGCGCTTCCACATGGGGGCGATTGGTCCCCGTTGCAGGACTGGGAGGAGCTGGGTTTGCGGATGGTGGGGGACTTATTTATTGACGGGGTGTTGGCCCCCTTCAGGGTGCTGCGGGATCAGTATGGCCTCCAGGATGGACACTACCTGCTACATGCGGCGGTGGTGGCAGCGATGCAAAAGTATTGGAAGGGGGGGTCTAACGGAGCCGAACACGACCATGGCTTGCCAATATGTGGTTATGGCGGCTGGAACGATTAAGGCGGTTACCTGCCTTCACTCTAGAATGCAACGTGAAGGATTGGAGCCGCTGACAGCCCTCAAAGACAAATGGGAAGAAAGCTTGGGCAAACAGATACCGGACACGGTCTGGAGCCAAATATTGGAGAGGACATGGAAGGGTAGCAGGAATGCCCGCATCCAGCAGGTGCATTTTTTTGTACTGCATAGGGCTTATCTAACCCCGGGGAAGATTAGACGATACTTTCGGGTGCAGGATGCAGCATGCCCGAGGTGCTCAGCACCGGAGGTGGAGCTGGATCACCTGTTGTGGGATTGCCCAAAATTAGGAACATATTGGACTGAGGTGGGAGAGCTTCTGAACACGGTAACTGACAGGGAGGTGGAATTCGACATGGCGACTTGCCTTCTGCTTTGGTTCCCTCATACCAAACGAACAAATATTACGAGTAAATTTATAGACCTGGGACTGGTATTGGCTCAAAGAGAAATTACCTGGCATTGGAAATCCAAGGAGGGCCCGTCAATCAGGAGATGGTTGCATGAGTTACAGAAATGGTCCAGATGTGAGAGCGTGGTTAGAATGCGGCATGCCACCAAGACGGGTAATGAGAAGGGCTTGGAAACAGCGAGAGCTTGGGAGACGGTTGTGCAGGCGCTGTGTGATTACCTTACGTTGGGTGAAGAGCGAGACCGTCCAGAGAATGAGGTGGTGTGAAGTCTGGAAGTACGACAAGCTGATCAAGATGGGTGATGAGCCCTAGAGTCCAAGCCCGTGCATGCTACCCGCATCAACAGCAGTTAGAGGGAGGGGCGGGAGGAGGGTAGGTATTAGAGTCCCGCTGTAGTACTAGGAGGGGAACCTGCAGTGGGGATCCGTAACAAGTATCAGCCTAGACAGACCCGGTGGGTGTAGAGGCTAGGGTGTAGGTGTAGTGGTCCTTGATAGGCTTCAAAGGCAGCCACTATGGAGGGACTGATGGGGGATCTGTTACGGCGGGCATTGTTGATACTGTTGCTGCCTACATAGGCTGGCTGACTACAATAGGCGGGGCTTAGTAGGGGGGGGGGTTTGTTGGTTGGAAAATGCAGGTACTAAATTTTGTTGTTGACCAGGTATCTCTATGAGATGATCACCGTGGCACTATGCCGGAATACTGATACGCCACCCAGCCTCCGGGATGTGGGCGAAATGGCTGTGTATAATTCTGTTGATGCTACGGGGCATAATGGTGTCATGGGTGTACTGGTTGATTTGATTGGATGCTTTGCTTCCAACTCTGCAATAAAATCATATTTAAAAAAAAAAATGGATACCTATGCATCAAGTGTATTGTGTATAGCATTCATGTGATGCCGAGGAACAGTGCAGAGGTATTTGTTAAAAGAGGAACATAAACAGTTTATCCTATCACTGCAGCAGAACAAGAGGAACTATCACTCCAATATTAACTTGGTTAAGAAATCGTCAGACTCCCTACAAAGGCAAATATGTTAATTCATGTAACGCGATTAAGTAAGGTGATGTGCCACAGGCAACTGTTCACTAGAGGAGTTTATGGGCATGGCAGAAGGTGGGCGGACGATTTTGTTTCTACACTTTGTAATTTCCACACAACGTGGGATCTTATCGCAAAGCATGCCTAGGACAGGATTTCTTTTAATAAGGTATTTCTAGGTGATTTTATAGGTCATGCAGAACGTGCCTTGCAGGTTGAGGCACAAGAGAGGAGTTTCTTTATCTAGTCCGTAGAAATAGTAAAAAGGGATATCGGTCCCAACTAGAGCCTGCCAGTAATCAATCAATCAATCAGGGAATTGTAAGCGCGCTACTCACCAGTTAGGGTCACAAGGCATTGGTGGGGGTGGGGGGGTGGGGGGGGGGGTCCACAGATCTGTTTAGCCGAAGAGCCAGGTCTTGAGGGTCTTCCTGAAGGTGTTCAGGGAGCGGGCGCGTCTGATGTCTGCCGCTAGCTCGTTCCAGGTCTTGGCTGCAATGTGAGAGAAGGATCTTCCGCCTGCTCTGGCTCTGTGGATGCACGGGGTTTTGGCCAGAGTGAGGTTGGAAGATCGGAGGTTTCTTTTGGGTACGTGGAAGTCGATTCTGTTGTTGAGGTATTTGGTTCCGTTGTTGTGTAGGCATTTGTAGGCATGAGTGAGAATTTTGAAAGGGACTCTTTTCTCCACGGGGAGCCTGTGGAGACTACATAGGTGTTGGCTGATGTGTTCATGTCGGGGGATGCCGAGGACGAGTCTGGCGGCGGTGTTCTGTATTGTCTGGAGTAGGGACTTGTTGATGGCGGCGTAGAGTGCATTTCCATAGTCCAGTCTGCTGGTGATGAGTGCGTGGGTGACTATCTTCCTGGATCCATGGATGCTGGGCAAGATGGTACCAAGAGAAGGGCTTTATTGTTTTTATAATGTTTGATCGTTTGCCTTACGAAACTTGAATAGAAGTCATTTTGCTTTCAGTTTCAAAGTTTTTCTTGCTTTTATAAGGCTTAAATTCAATGCCCCACATTATGTGTTACCTGGAATTCCTTGTAGAGATTCTGGGAGGTGAGACCGGAATTACCGACATCACCTGGTTCCTCCACATGAAATTCCGCTTATTACGAGTAAGACCCCTCTGAATTGGGAATAACTGAGTGTACATGTAATGACAGTGTGGAATTCCGCATGGCATATGAGCGTGTGTAATGCTCTTTACCACCTGTTCTGAGCACTTGGTAATGAAAGAAGTGGTTTCCCTGAGGAGTGGGGGTGGAGGGAAAGGGACTGGAAAGGCATGTAAGGGAAAGAGAAGATTTGTTTTTTAAATGGGCTGTTGGTGCCACTGCAGGCTTCCCCTTGCCAAAAAAAGATTGGCAGGGACTAAGGGATATGGCTTGGCTGCTTTTGCAGCGAAAGCGTCATGTGATTTTACCAGCCCGAACTACCAGACCTGTGATTCCAGCGCCATGCAACAAAGGGTACAGTAACACCGGGTCATTGTACTCTGGCAGAGTGGTATCCCATCCAGGGAGAACGCTCTGCCTGACTTGCAATCAGGCCTTATAGGGTTGTAACCACCGGCTTCAGCAGTGACATGCTCCTATTGTTTTGCAGTTAGTCTCTCGTCTAGCTTACAGTATCCCATCAATTTTCCAAAACAGGCAACTTTAAGCGCATTTTCTACAATGCAGCCGAAGCTGCAACTCTGGACACAGTTTTGGATCTGTTACAACATGAAAAAGCCATGCTTGGATGAACACATCTTTTTTATCTCCACTTCTGCACATGGTAGGGAAACTAGAACTACATCTGTGACCTACGTATGATTGAAGGAATACCGTTTTTTTGGTTTGTTTTTTAGGACTATGTTATTTGTTTAGATGCATTAAACCTATTTTGAGAAATCAAAGCCTCAAAAATGAAGAATTAGAATTCAAAAGGGATGACTTCCTTTGTGACCGCGCAAGATTATCATCCGATTACAATACTTTCACTGGAAAATGAAAGGAAATTAACAGCAGCATTGTGGGGCTTGCGGACCAAACATACTGGGTTATTAATTCTCGAGGGCTCAAATTCTGGAGACATGGGAAGATGTGGAAGGAGGTCCTTACTGCCTAATACCTGCAATGGATGACCCCAACATGTCCAGTGATGTTCTTTTTGCCATCTAAGGCACCTCCAAGGGTGCCCACTCGGTTAGAACCTTTGAGAAGTATCTGGTTGAAAAGGCTAGTAAATTGTAACTATGCTCCACACCTGCATGTTTACAGCCTTACTACCGATTGAGTAAAGCACACGGATATGTACTCGATGGTAACAAGAAATATTAGGCATTGGTATCAGAGCTCGTCTGGATGTTCTACCAACAGATAACTAGTACGCTTTTCCACTGGGCCAACCTGTCCTATCGAAACTTCGATTCCTCACTTTGCACAAAACTGGCTGCAAAGAGCTTCCCCAGCACAGCCTCCTTCCCCAGTACAGCCTCCTTCCCTGCCTGAACAAGTGGCTGAAAGATGGAAAATGACAGTACCTCAAACTTCGTCAGCAGCAGAGAGTCAGTGCCAACATTTCCCCCTGACTGTTTTCTAATGCATGTTTAACTCTGTGATTCTCTTTCATGTGTATTTGCTTACAGTTCTCGAATGACTCCACGACAGGCAGAAAGTAGCCCATGTATTACTTGCTTTCTAGATACCAGCCTCATGTGTTGGCCAATAGTTCCTTACATTTGGAATGAATGCGGGTTCACTTAGTCTGTTTTGAAGTGGGTATTCTTTTGATCAAGATAAACTGCTAATATTCCGTTTTCTGTCACTTTCAACTTTGTAAGCTCTTCTAAGCCTAGTTTGGGGTAGTAAGTACTGTATGAACCCAATTACAATGATGAGACTTGAATAAAAACTCAAATGGAGCTTGAATAAAGACAACAGAGTATGTCCAAGTTGTTTAGAAAGTCACAACCCAAGACCAGATCTTATTGGTGCACAAATGCTGTCCATGGTATGCACACCGTAGCCACAGCTGCCGTTTGAGGAGCAGCATGTGCCACGGTCCCAGTAACCCTACAGCCCTGCCTCTCCCAGCCTCTTCTGGTGGATCCTGCAGATCTGCTGGTCAAGCACTCTGCTCTCCAGCCCAGGGCACAGCAATGCTGCTGGAGCCCTTTCTCCAGCTTCAACAACACTGCTTGGAGGCTTCCATTTCCATTCTGGGCTACTTTCCTTTAAATCTCCTTCACATGCAAGCTTAAAGCAAAAACTAACATTCATACCATTAGATTTATTAATGAATTCTTACTTAGTGCTATTATCAGTTAGTAATTAGTGTTGTTGCACTTTAAGGCATGAAATGTTAGAATGCAAAATGCAAGAGTTAACCTTTTGTATATTGCACCCTGTGAGCTGGGTCTCTTCTATGCGATAAGGCGTTAGTGCTTATGAAAGGTTAAGTGTGTTGGATTTCATCTTCACAGGGCACAGCAATGCTGCTGGAGCCATTTCTCCAGCTGCAACACTGCTTGGAGGCTTCCATTTCCATTCTGGGCTACTTTCCTTTAAATCTCCTTCACATGCAAGCTTAAAGCAAAAACTAACATTCATACCATTAGATTTATTAATGAATTCTTACTTAGTGCTATTATCAGTTAGTAATTAGTGTTGTTGCACTTTAAGGCATGAAATGTTAGAATGCAAAATGCAAGAGTTAACCTTTTGTATATTGCACCCTGTGAGCTGGGTCTCCTCTATGCGATAAGGTGTTAGTGCTTATGAAAGGTTAAGTGTGTTGGATTTCATCTTCACATTTTAACGCTATGAGAAGCAAGAAACATGTGAGGTACAACACAAGTGGGAAATAATTTAAAGTGAGATTTCGTGAAAAATACAAGGAAAGTTGCATGTTGGTGGAGATGGAAGCAGGACTAAGAGTATCCTCAAGGGCCAAATCCAAACTGCTACTCAGAATGAAGGGATTCTACAGCACCAAAATGGCCTAAACAACTCTTGGTACTGTTTAGATAAACCACTGGACAAACAATCTAGAACAGCAGAGCGGTCAGCATGGAAAGAAGTCAGAGAGCGAGTTCAGAGAACTGAAGGAGGAAGACTGCTCCAGATGGAGGGGATTGGACGGCAAAGCACTACTTTATTCTGAAGATCATTCTGTACCTGGGTACAATCAGCGGATCTAGGTTGACGAAGAGTACATTTCCCCTTCAAATAAAAGGGAAGACCATATCCTGAATCCAACCACAATTAATAGTCATGAGACAAATGTACATACACTGGTTCCAGCTGGAGAGTCAGATGCACAATAAACAGATAAACTCAAAACGTAAACGTGTACTGTCATTAAGGAATGTTAGCAGATCCCCATATTTTACACTAGCCATGTTTTTCGCAAGACAATTACCAGCATGGGTGATTGCCATGAGCAATGAAATCTCTTGAATTACCGATAGCGACATAGGAAAACCGGTTTCCAAGGAAGGACTAAACGTCTCTGCAAGCTCTTCCTCCATTTGGTGCCTTTCATTGATTTAGTGAAAGGTCCACAGGTGCATTAACCCATCTGAGTGACTGCTACACATCATCTAAGTACCCTTTCAATCGAAGATCATTAAAGACCAACACAGGGCAGACTTATAGGCAGGGTTCAAGTCAGCGTCCTGGGTGGAAGAACACAATTGTTGACCTTTCCCTATTATAGGTCATCTGTAAAAAAGTATAAACCTTCCTCGGATGAATCGTTAATGATTGGTTATGATCAGATGTGCAGAAAGGTTTGTTTGTCCTAGACTAAGCATTTTATAAAAATTAAAGTAGTCCTCTCATTTCTCTAAAGAACACTCTTCTGTGCCCTGGCAGAACAATGGAAGCGACATCATCAAGCGAACATGCGAATCATTTCTCTTGTTCATTTGGCATGAAATAGGGAGCGTAAATTTGATCCATATGCTCCTGCTGGACCCTCACTATGAACCCCTCTTTCCAGTGCCACCACAGCATAAAATCTAAGAACTTGGATGTCTCTTTTTAAACATTCAGAAATTGACAAATATAGTGCCCTTAAGCCAAACTAATCACGGTTCAGAAACAGAACAGTGGCAATACACTGCATGAGAATCTCAACCAAATCACGCTTTGTTAAATACAAAAATAAAAAAAGTTCTTTTGGCCATTTTATAATACGATCAACATTTTGTTGCAGCTCTGCACGTTGTTCCTTGGAAACTGCTACTGTTTCAGTAGGAGGTCCTGACTGGTTACATAAAGAGTGTTCCTCATCATCCATCTTATCTCGGGACTTACTGGAAGTTCTCCTCAGATACGCTTTCTGCTCAAATGAATCAAGGCGACTCACTGGATACAGAAACGGCCGTAAACAACAACACAAGTTCAAGGAGACCCGTCCTCTGTAGGCTCGTTATATGCGTTTGTGTGTGGTTTAGGGAAAAATATAGAAGCAAGACCAGCCCTAATTAAAGTTTTTAGTGGCTCTCTTGATTTAATCTCGATTTCCGATTAATATATTGCTGTCACTGCACATATGCTGCCTTTGTTACCAACTGGGGTGCTTGCTGCAGAGCAAAGTAAGCTGTTAGGAGTGGCATCTGTGCCCCCAGCATTCCAGGGACTGTGGCCAATAACTCTTTACTTCAATGCACAAATAACTATTTGCAGCAAGGAAGCCTCATGTCAATCTTGGAACAGATATTTCTGTTGCTGTGCCCTAAACATTTGTCCGCATGGCAGAGCTTTAAAGTGGCAGTGGTTGTAGTTACTCTTGATATCCACTTATATAGCGCATAGTGAGACTTTACTGTGGCATTGCAGCAACCTTCTGTAGTTTGGGATATTCCATTCCAATCCTTTCCAGCACAGATTGACATAAGATGTGCTTTTGTCGAGGTGCAGTCAGTACGGTAAGAATGCCAGTTTTAATGTATTCTGCATTTCTTTTTTTGGGTGGTGGGTCCAGAGGCCTGGATACACATTCTGGAATAGCAGTTCTTTTCCAAGGGGTTTATGGGGGACCTTGCAATCTGCCTTTGCAGTTATTGCTCATGCCTGTTAAAGTCTAACTCTCTGCCTAGCAGGAGGTCAAGCTAGGCAGAGTCTGACACCAATCATTTTGCAGCTTTCGAAAGTGGTGAATTGAACCCTCATCCTCAGCTGACTGGACTACAGCAACGCACTCTATGCTGGCACCACCGCCGAACTCATGAGAAGACTCCAGACTATCCAGAACGCAGCAGCCAAAGTGATCCTCAACCTGCCCAAGAGAACCCACATCACCCAGCTCCCCACCCAGAAAAGCTTCTGACCCACGCCCACAAAGCCCTCCCTGACCAAGGACCCAGCTGCATGAGCCAACGCCTGAATTTCCACCTACCTCCCAGGAATATCTGCTCCACTCACCTCACCCTCACACAGATAACAAGCATCCGCCGCAGCCACACTGGAGGATGCTCCTACTCCCACCTCGCCACAAAGTCCTGAAAAACCATTACCCTTCCCCTACACCTCCATACTTCACCCTCATTCAGAGGTGTAATGAAACTTAAGGGGGGCGCCCTGCAGGGTATATGGAGGGGGCCCCCTCCGGACTCAATCTGGAGCTCTCCGCCGAAGTACAGTGCAGAGGGATTCCCCTAGAGGTTGAGGCCCCCACTGCACCGCGGGGGCCTGTGTTACGCCCCTGCCCTCATTGACTAACTTCAGGAAGGGGCTCAAGACCTGGCTCTTCGACTGACACTGCAGCACAGCACCTGGGTGATAGGTCATGCTATATAAGTACCGCTTGATTGAACCACAAAATGCACTTTCTACCCGAATAGCTCATGATAAAGTTCTTTCATTTCTCATGTTTCAGCCTACTGGAGCTTCCACAGATCTCTTCTGGGCAGACCAAAAGGAAAACAGGATAGCTGTATATGGAAGATCCCAATGGAACAGAATTGATTAGGAGGAGCAATATAGGATCGAAACAGCACAGCAGACGAATACTGTAGTTCCCTCGACTCTTCTATCACTTCACTCGTGTTCCAAGCACATGGAATCTGTGGCCCCTACAAAGTAGCATTCATTATTAAAAGTGATTTGCCTTTTTCTAGAAAATCTTGTGACTTCTTGAGATTGACAGTGTAAAGTATGTAGCTCTCGGTGGCAGGATTATAAAGAGGCCTCGTGAAATGTGCACCTTCCCCCTGGTATTTCTTAGACGTACCGCAGAGGCGATGGGAGCCAATCAGTATCGGTTAGGGTTAGCCAACCAACACTCGAGCAGAATAATTCCTGAGCAAATCTAAGGTAGGTCATTTATTAGTGGATTGGCTGAATGGCTTATGCGCACCTTTAGCCTTTGATGTGTGGTGTTCCAGATTCAATCGGTTTTCTTGCCTTGAGGATACCTAAATCTTTTCAAATATTTAACTGCGGACAACAAACTTTTTAACTGCGGACAACAAACTTTGTACTTCATAAGATTTTCACGGAATATAAATGCAGTACATTCAGTACAACCCTACAGCACTTCACGAACCCTGAATGGAACAAGAATGCCGGGCAAAAACAAGATTTGCTCAAATTTGATAAGTGACACTCAAGGGAGGGGCCTACATGAAAAAGGAATTCTATATTTATTTCACAAACTAAGCATAGTTCAAAAGGGCACACTTTATTAGTTTTCCTCGGTCTGCTTCTGGCTAGCAGGGGCAACCGGTGTTACAGAATTGGCTCTATACTAAGCTATCAAATATAGTGGTCATCGAAAATTGGTATGGTCCTAGGAAGTTATGGTATCTAGGACTTAGTCAGGATTCGCTCAAGTGCGGGTGTGAGCAGTGTTCCTGTACTGGGCTACAACAAAAAACAGAGGAAGATACCCCTGTGTTTTAGGTCAGGGAAGGGGTTATCAAACCAAAGAGCTAAAAACCCTGTTATGAGGTGACCCTAAATACACCTCTTTTCATTGGAGTGCTGCCACTCCCTAACTCTCTATCAATATGTCTTGACAATGTTAGCAATCTCACAGTGCACTACAAATCACGTCTAGAATAAAGCTTAAAACACATTTATTTAGATCAAAAAAGACCTCCCAATGGGTTACAATCTAAAACAATTTCATTTCTATAGTCATATAAAAACTTGAATTTATAAAAAGCAGTCCCAAAGAATAAATAAAATAACATTTTAGATACCTGGTGCAATCTGTTAGCCTGAACTGGGCTAAACACATTTATGGGCAAAAGTGTTATTCTAAGAAAAAACTGATTTCTTGGGGCCAAAAAGTATTAGGGGTAAGGATGTGGTGTACATTTGTTTTGGATCTCACACATAAGTCTATTCTGTGAGACTAAAGAGTATTTACATGAATAGCTCCTTCAAACAACTGCAAAAATATAGATAATCCTGCTTGCACAGCCCGCTACAGGCAAATGCAGGAATCTACTACCTTTTGATTGAAAAGTATGTCATGGGCATAAATTAAGTCTATAGACAGTGGGTGCATCTGAGAGGAAAGTAACCTGGTTATCTGTTCTCCCATTGTTGTAGTAAATTGGCACTATGTTAATTTTCTCATCAGCCATACACTGAAGTCCAATCACCAAAACACCAGGCTGTAAGAATATAGGCAAACTAAGTGAACATATGAGTGGCCAGTCATCTTCATACATTAGGGCATAGAAATATAACCTTATCTGCTAATAGCTTTTTACCTCAATGACACATCTCTGGGAACCATTAACTTTAAGCCATGAAGCAGAACAGCAATCCAAATTCTATATAGGACCCAAACTATTGTTTTCGTCTCCTGGATATGTCAGAACTGATCTAAATCTTTGGTGCAATCCAATACTGACACTTTCACACGCTTCTTTCCATCAAACCAGAATCCGCAGTCTGGAACCAGATGTCACTTTTTTTTTTTTTTTTTTTTTTTTAACTATACAGAGGTTATGCTTCAACTAAATTATCCCTATTAACCTAATTTATGAAGGGCACTTGTTAGAACACAGTATATTTTACTTCCTTTATGTCACTAGCCGATATTTAAGTGCTTCTGCTCTCTGCTGTTAAGTGACATGGCACAATTAGGCACTTACAAAATATGTAATAAGGAGAAGCATTATTATTAGGCTTGACTTGTAAGCAACATGTGGGAACTAAGGCTATTAGCACCAGAACTATAACATCACACACAGACATTCACTCCCACTGTCATTATCTGCTTGATGTGCCTGTTCTGTACTTTCACTCAACTCAGTAAGGTTTAAGATGGAGGAAATGTTTCTTATGGGGCTTCTAATTGGTAGAACGAATCCCATTTTTCCATAGAGGGGGTTATATAATCATTTATCTCACATTTCTATATGCTTACAAGCAGCACAGTGAACATGTGGTTATTTCTCCAAGGAACATAGCCACTGGCTCACTGAGCTTTCAGAAGACCCAATGGGGGTTCTCCTTCATGGAATTTAACACCAAGATATACGTGTGGGGGAGCACAACCAGAGGCAGGAATCAGCAGAACAAGACATTATTTATGATAGCGTTTCCAAGGAGACAATGCCCTTTAGAAAAAACTATTGCAGGTGGTCCCTCATCGCGGTTTGGTAAGGCAGAATAAGTAGATGCTCTGCTTCACTCGGAGGCTTGAGACCATCCCTTCCCCATATAGAAGCCTCTACCAACCATTGGATCAATTCTGCTGACCCCGTTAAGAAATAGTAGGGCTCGGTCCAAGATGAAGACAACAAAACCTATCTAGGACTACGATGACTGAAATCAGCCCAAGAACCACCAATGTATAGCAGGGTATTGAGACACAAGCTCTTACTGTACTCGGGCCTACTAAAATGTATTTTCAAATTTTAAGTGTATATGAAGCAAGCACAAGTGTGTGAGGCAAGGTGCTGCTCATAGTACAAACACAGCTACATCTAGGAAGGGGTGTGGCAGTCGCTGTATTGATGTGGACAAGAAGGGAGCCATACTTTGGTCAGGTAAGTAGGAACAGACCACCGAGTGCAGCATCCCCAATTAAAAAGATCACTTAAAAATGAAGAAATATCTAAGAAATTAACTCTTTGAAACAAAGGAGGACCAAACAAGAGTTCTGACAATTCAATGTGTGCACGAGTGATGGTTTGCAAGGAATGAATAGAGACAGTGTTGAGTATGGCACCCAGACTAAAACGAAAACATATCTACAGTTCAGGAGTACTGTGGACGTCTTTAAGGGACATCAACAAGTGAAAAAGGCAAAGTAAAAAGAAGAAGGAAAACTGTCAAAGAAAAGAAAGGCTACTTAAGTTTCTTCAACTCAGAGAAGGGTCAACCAGAGGGTATCAAATGCTGACTTGATAGTTTGAGATAAATCAGGAATAAAGATTATCAAATAGATTTTTTTTTTAAATATTTCATATTTTTTCCAATCTGTGATATAGCAAGTTTAACAACATATTTGACACGTTCAACAAACCGCCAAGATGCTGCAGAGGACAGCTATTATGACCTTAACCATGGCAGCGATTGAGAGAGCAAATTAATGATATAAAAGCAACTTTCAGCCAAATTGTATAAGAAAAAACTGCAAATAAATAGATATAACATCGAACATGTTGAACCTACGAGTGCGCTCATAATGAAAAGATGAAAAGAAATGTCATTCAAAAGTGTACAAGCACTTCCATCTTGAACTTGAAAAGCGCACACTACAAGCCTCACAAAGATATTGATGAGTCAAAGTGGTCCAGATATTTCACCTGCAGTGCTACAGAGAAATACAAGAGATGAGTGCATTCAGGGTCACACAGAAAACTATAAACTAAGAGGTGACTTTTATAATATTTTCCTGGAATGAAGCAAAGACACACATTTAAGAACTAAGGACATCAATGGCATCAAGTATACATTTATGTGTCTCAACTTCAAGGATGGAATGCTATTTAAAGTTAGCCTCAAAGTATACAGAGGGTAAAGCAGAACATATTGTCAGAGACACTAAGTAAAACAAAATACATTGCAGTCTGAATGAGCCGTTGATGCATTAAAAAATTAAATATAAAACGCAGTGTCTGCAGAGACGTTTTAAGGCATGGGCAAAGTGGGCTCTGACCCAGGGCCCCGGCCGTTCAGGGGACCCCCTGATAGAGCCAGCTCTGTTCTGCAGAAAGTCTTGCCCTGATGACCTTGAAGAAGTCTTAAACAGATCGTTTTAAATACTTTTGCCCTTTAATTACTTTAGGAGTGACGTGGGTGAGAGTCAAATACAGACATTTTGAAAAGAAATGTTGTGTTTCTTTTGCATGCAACATCCATAAAAAAGTTTCCTTTCGATCAAAAGAGGACCTCACATATGAGAAATGGGTGGGTGTCAGATTATTTACAGTATTATTTGTGAGCTGCTGCTGTGTACAATATTGAAACACAAGTCACTGTCCCTGAATATTAGAGGTAACAACTTTAGAATGTGGATGAATGAGCCTGTGCAGGGTCACTGATCTTGCCAAAGAGGGCATGATAGAGCTGAAATTGGATCATAAATTCCTTACAGGGGCCTATAATACATTTGGCGCCGGGCCCCCAAAATCCTTAAGATGTTCCTCAATGTCTGACTTGCCCAACACCCAGGATCCTTTGCCACCTGTTGGCCCAGTACTAGGTCTTGACCATGCATGTACAGATCTGCAAGCTACCCTCCTTAGAAGGTGGGGACTGATCATTGGCCCAGACATCTACTTACAACTTAGGGTAAACATGGAGTCTTACAGAGGAGAATAAGCGGACAGGGGAAACAGAGATGAGACGTTTTACTGCCAGGGAGTCCCGGGAAAGAGCTTCAATGACAGGAAATCTTGAAGGGCGGGGGAAGAAAACAGGGAACCTTGAGTATAGAGAATCTTTGAGACAACTTAGCCTTCTGTTCTTCTGAGGTCAATTAAGTGATAGTAACAAATGTTATTGACAGAGCTTGGAAACAGAAGGGTGGTTGGAAGGGATATATAAAAACGAATTATTATTATTATATAACTACACATTATTACATAAATATTTATTTAAACAAATAGGTTGAATTAGATTTTCAGAATAACCATCCTTGTTAAGTTAATGACAAACTCATTGCATATCAGAGGTTAGATTTTAACCAGCGCCAAATTCTGTTGTCTGTGCTATGCAAGACAATACCATTTTTAAAGACCACACCCTTTAAAACTGTGGGCTCTTTTTGGTACATTTTTCTTACACAGTTCCAATCCTTGCTCAATATTATCAGGGACTCTGAAATGTAGAACAGCACAGTTGTATTTTGTGTGGCACTGGCATTGTACAGAACAAACGGACTACAAAGTAAGTGAAATTTGAATAACTTTAGATGATTTTACTGGAAAGTCCAGAATCCTTTGATAATCAACGAAGGTCATCGGCCCCCATATTTTCTCAGTTCTTTGAATGAAAGACATTATATAGCTGTATTTATGTTTCAGGAGGGGGAAAAGGACGATGCAGAAAGCATGGCTCAAAAGTACATAATATAAACTATATTGTAGCTACGTGTCTTAAACTATTGCAGTGCCCTTCGTCCTCCTGCCTCGTCTATAGATGTGGTTTTTAATTCCTTTTAGTTCTCTCTAACCAGGCAACTAAGCTGGAAATATTTCTATAGCCTCCAAAGTGCAACTCCACAGAGTGCTGACTTGCAAATGATCTTATCTGTTCCAGGGAGCAATCATTAACAGCAGGATGTTTCATGAAACTCAACCAAGGCATAGCTTGTATCTTTCACTTCAACTACCAGTAAAGCCCCCAATCAAATATGAATGTAGCAGGAGCTGGGGAGAACTTACTGGTCCACTGTTGATAAGACTCTGAGACCAAGGTGGAGGCCTCACCATAATATCACCGCCAATGTTGGCGCACTGGCCTCATGTGCCCACTGGCACCATATTTTCTACAAATGTCTACAGCACAGAATAAAAGTGGCAGAGACAACAAGAGTCATGAGCTCACATTTTTCTGAGCATGTGTGTTGCGTGGTATAGCCTAGCGTGTGCTGAAATGAACTACTACCCCTACCTAGGTACCTTACCTCTCCGTAGTATCATTCTTAAACCCTGCCCCTGAACTTGAACTCCTCAAAAGTACAATCATGGTGACATCTAGCCTTGATGTCCTTCAGCAGACGTGATCCGCATTTGAGAGTTGTCAAGGAACGAGGTTTAGTACCACCACCTCGGGGAATGTCTAAATGTCCAGCCTATTTGCGAACTTTTTTAAGTGTTATCAATGTTTTCACATGCGTTAACACAGGTGTAGAGAGGGAGTGATTTGTCCATCTCCTCGCGTTTTGGTCAAGTTAGGAATTCAGGAACATCAGATTTCCTGATGGCAATTTACTCGCAAAACTAGAATTTATCTTGCAAAAAAGATCTCAGGCAGAACAATGATGTGAAAGGCTGACATTTTACTGCAATTATTGTTTCGAGCTGTACTACTCTTAAATTAATAACAGCGTAAAGTTATGGGGTCTGGTGACATCATAAACCATAGGGCTGGAATCCGAGTGGTTTCTAAATGTCCCCAGGACTCAGAGATGGCAATTCTGGACCTTATAACAAGCTGTTCTGCATTTTTCAAATTACATGTTTATTTTGGGGTAGCTAAGTGGAAAAGTTGTTTTCTTCATAGTGCAGGTCAAAATGGGCTGTGAATCGAATTACTATGTTTAGCTTTTTTTTATACATTTCTTGAATATATTTTTAATAAAAGAATGGAAAATACAGTTTTGGCACTTGGATTTATGCAATACATTGGCTACATCGTTGACTTACCTCTTTTGCCACAGAAATTGCAGATTTAATAAAAACTGGTTCTAGCTCAAATGGATGAGCATGCACTACTCAAGTGACATGTTTTGCCACACCATTTTGATAGCCTTGCTGCATAATTTAGTTTCTAATGGGCATAATCTTACCAGCTCGACAATGGTAAAGCTCTGTAGAGTGGTTTGGGGGCTGTCTATAACTTTGAAAGTGATATTTCACAAGGAACGTCCTGTAAAACATGAATGTATGACGTTACAACGAATTCCGTTGCAACGCATGCCTTTACCACGCATGCGTTACAACGGAATTCGTTTACCACGCATAACATTTACCTCGATTGCTTGCGTGGTGACGTCATACGTCGTTAAGAGAAAGCGGAAGTTTATTTTCCGATTTCTCTTTATCGACGCTGATTAAATACATAACCCGACGTGACATCAGGTGAGGTTTTTTTTTGGGGGGGGGGGGGGGGGCCCAAGCCCCCCCTTTTTTTCTTTTTACCTTTACCACATATACCTTTACTACAAACCTCGTAGTAAAGGTATGCGTGGTAAAGGTTTTCGTGGTAACCACGCATGCGTTGTACTGCATGCGTGGTTAACGATTTCGTGGAAACGGCTTCGTTGTAATGGCCGTTTCCCGTAAAACATGGGGTTTTAGACTACCGCACTTTGTGCAGTGACAGCACCCAAACATGTAAGAGTGTAATATGCAATTTATTCCATTGGTAAGTATGGAAGGAGCCATAATTTACAAGAACCAAAGCCTTGAAAGGGTCATGGTGCCCATCGTTAACAATGTTAAAATGTAGCATATTAAACTCAGACCATCTGCGTGTATGGTTTATGGCAGGTTGTTTTCCAAAGTGCAGTAGTAATAAACAAAGGTATTTCGGCACAACTAGAGCACAAAGGTGTAAATCGCTGCAGTGCTTGTGAGCATGGCCTCAGTAAAGTGATTCTAAAGTGGAATCTGTGAGATATCGATCAGTGGTCCATCAAGTGCGTTAACCTCTAAGGGGGAAATAACACTTTAAGACAGTAGGAATACATTTGTGAATCTGTGTTTATTATGACACTTATTCCAAATAACAAATGCTAAATGGTAAACATTTATCTTTACTGATTTGAAAAACCGTAGTTAAAACGGAGTAATGGTTCTGGCTCAAACGTGCAAAACCACTGAAATTCGCCTGTTGAGGTTAGAAAAGTACACCAGAACTCATTTCATCCACCATGAATTTTTCTGAATCATCTGTCTTTTTGTTCCACTGCATTTTGCAAAGTGATAGATCCAGCATAGCAGATCGCGCAAGTCATGAAGCGTGTTTTGCTAACCATAACTGGCGAATCAGTGGTTTCACACATTTGAGCCACAACTCTATATTTTTTTTTTAATAACGGCCTTTGTGCGTAGCCTTCGGTCATGTGCAGCGGTTGCTGGCCACAGGGCCTGGCCTATGGTCAGATCTTGCACCTGACCTGGAGAAAGGCTACAAGCCCCTGCTGCACATGGCCTTTTGCTTTCATGCACCACGCATTAGCTGCAGGAACCAAACAATGGTCAGATCAGCGACCAACCAGGCATGAGCTGCCAACATTTGCTGCAAAAAGCTGAAGGCTGTGCGTAGCAGGGAATGATAACTGCCAACTTGCCACAGATAGATAACCACTCCAAACAGTGTGCTGTAGAAGTTCCGAATAACAATGAGAAACAAGAAAAAAAAAACAACGAGAACGTGGACATTGGATGCCCACAGTCTCCAGCCACCCCCAATGTTTGTGAACATTAGGAGAGGAAAAATACACAATGGAAGTGACAATGGTGCATGATGCATTCTACTTCTGCACCTCTTCTCTGCCAGTCATACAAAAAGAGGTCTTCATTCACACCGCACCATAGCCTGGCCAGCTGTAGACCAGACCTATGGGGCATTGGGAGGTAACAAATATACCCCAAACTTCCCCGGAGGGCTTATCAAAAAGTAAACCCTCACATGTTTTGCCAAGTGGTTCCGAAGGAAGCGATGACCTGTCCCATACCCATATCCCACCTTGCCATGGGGTAATTCGGCCAATTTGTAAGGCGTCAGTGTAGAGTTCCGAAGAGAGCAAAGCCTTGATTATAGGACCAGGCTTGATCGAAAAGCTAGGCTGTTTTGATGGTGTTGGCACTTAAAATGCATAGAAAACAACTGGTGGGTTTGAGGTGTTTTGGTCCTCTTGTAAAATAATCATTGCTGACGATGCTGTAAGAATACTAGGTGGTTACTTTTGATTACAAGCAATACATCTCATTAGCATTACCCTAGATTTTGTCCCACAAGGAGTCACTTTTGCGGGAAATGTGCGATAGGAGCTCTCTATATCTGGAGAGTGACCCAAGGCTCTGAAGTAGTGAGAGAAGGGGTGAAATTGACATGGATGTGCTGGGATAAGATTATGGGAGGGTTGGAAGAAATGACAATTTGTTCCTGAATTTAGTTGCAGGTCCCTGAATGTGCCAAGGCGGAACATAGCATAGCAAAGAAAAACCTATAGCCATCAAACGCAGCAAACTACAGACACATATTGAATGGCCCCCTTCTTAGTAAACTCAATTGAAAGAATAGTGTTTAGGCAACTTCCTATAGTAATTAATTTAATCCTAGCCTCGCAGTGGCATAGCAGAATTAAAGTTGATTTCACCCTACAACTAAGAGGGCACAGCTGTCTTGTTGTTGAATAAACGTCAGTCTTACTGTGGCACAGCAGACCAATTTACTTTAACTTTCAATCAATCAATCAATCAGTGGCACTTATAGAGCACGCTACATACCCGTAGGGTCTCAAGGCGCTGGGGGGGGGGGGGGGGGGGGGTGGGTGCCGCTACTGCTACTGCTCGAACAGCCAGGTCTTCAGCTTCTTCCTGAAGGAGAGGTGGTCTTGGGTCAGGCGCAGGGAGGGAGGGAGGGAGTTCCAGGTCTTGGCGGCCAGGTAGGAGAAGGACCTTCCTCCCGTAGTCGCTCTTCGGATGCGGGGGACGGCGGCGAGGGCGTGGTTGGCTGATCGGAGGTGGCGTTTGGGAGCGTAGAAGTTGACTCGGCTGTTGAGGTAGCTCGGGCCTTGGTCGTGTAGGGCTTTGTGTGCGTGGGTGAGGAGGCGGAAGGTGATTCTTTTGTTGACGGGGAGCCAGTGAAGGTCTCTCAGATGTCCGGAGATGTGGCTGGTTCGTGGGATGTCGAGGATGAGTCTGGCTGAGGCGTTCTGGATCCGCTGGAGTCTCTTCTGGAGCTTGGCGGTGGTACCGGCGTAGAGGGCGTTGCCGTAGTCCAGTCGGCTGGTGACGAGGGCCTGGGTGACGGTCTTCCTGGTCTCGGTGGGGATCCACCAGAAGATCTTCCGTAGCATGCGTAGGATGTTGAAGCACGACGAGGAGACGGCGTTGACTTGCCTGGTCATGGAGAGGGAGGAGTCCAGGATGAAGCCCAGGTTTCGTGCATGGTCTGTCGGTTTGGGTGCGGTGCCCAGGGCGGGAGGCCACCAGGAGTCGTCCCAGGCGGAGGGTGAGGAGCCCAGGATGAGAACCTCCGTCTTGTCCGAGTTCAGCTTCAGGCGGCTGGTCGTCATCCACTCGGCTACCTCTTTCATCCCTTCGTGCAGGTTGGCTCTGGCGGCGGCGGGGTCGTGGGTCAGGGAGAGGATCAGCTGGGTGTCGTCGGCGTAGGAGATTATGCTGAGGTTGTGTTTGTGTACGATGGCCGCGAGGGGACTCATGTAGACTTTGTAAATGTTGATTGAGTTCCATACACTAGTACACAAATTAGCCTTTTAAATCCCAGCTCCAAATACCCTCAATTCTTGATAAACATTCAAGAGAGCAGCCAGTATTCTATGATCTGCAGTGCTTGAACAACCTTACACGCCCACACCAAGAGCTCGAGGTGAAAAGAAAGCAATGAAGGAACTGCAGTGATGCCATGTCTGACTTCAAATTCTTTGTAAGTACAAGGAGTACGTGGAGTGCTCAGAGAAAATGCATTCATCAAGTACCAGGGAAAGTAAATATTGATAGTGGAAAGAAGCCAGAACCTATTTAAAGGTTTCACAACTTCCTTCATTCAAATTCATGGGTTTTCTTGGGAAATGACCGTTGCCCGTGATTATTTAACTTGCTGCTGGAATCACTTCTTCCACCCTGGGCTCATTCAATCATACAAAGCTCAGCATGAATCCACAATTGGGGAGGCACCTTCCAACAATCAGCTGTGGACACAACTATATATAAAGACTGTACATGTTCAATGACAACACACGTTATGATGCAACTATTCAGCTAAAGATGAAATGAAAAACAAGCATTTACAATGCAATGGTTTTGCCTTTGTTAAAGTTAGAGCTATTGGCATTGCTCTTGACATTATTTTTATTTATGTTTTTTTTAACATAAATAAATGGCATTGTCATTTACAATGCCGCTAGCTTTATCTCTCGCCAATGACACACACAAACACCCACAGAGAGCCCCCCGAAACACACAGAGCCCCCCCACACACACACCCACACAGAGCCCCCCACACACACAGCCACACAAAGCCCCCCACACACACCCACACAGAGCCCTCCACACACACCCACACAGAGCCCCACCACACACCTTCTGGCCCATTATCTTTTCTCCTCATCAAAATAACGGCCACGCCCCTTTCTTTGTTCTGAAAATGGTAGGTAGCAAGCCATTTCAAATCTAGGGGCCTGTGGCCTAAAGAGAACTTTCTGAGGGCATGGAAAGAACAGCAGCCTCCTTTTTCATGGATGAGCATCCCCTAGCTCGGTTCTTATGCTCCACCTGTCTTTCTTTGATACTTCCTCCATTCTTTCCATATGCTTTGTCCTTTCTTTCCATAGCATCATGGCCGCTGTTGGATTCGATACCAAGTCCCCTCTTTCCATTGCTATCATAAACAGTCTGTCTCGATTCCTCCTCTTTTCGTTCAATAGCTTTCAAAGACTGTCTGGGAAAACGCGTGCTCTAAATGTAAGACTGGAGGCAAATAATATCTAGAGGCAAATAATATCTGGAGGCACTCGCATCATGCACACTCCCAGACTTGCTTGTGCATGGTTTTTTTGTAAAACAGATAAACAAATGGCTTTGTCGTTGACTAGTAAATAGCTTTATAGTTACGAAATGTGAGACCTATTGCATTTGCACTTATACACACATATAGGTATATGTACACAGAGCTATACACACACACACAGAGCTCCTCCTCTACACACATTGACAGGCTTTGTATACACAGCTACATACACACACAGCTACAGACATGCACAGTTATACAGACAGACACAGTTATACAGACAGACACAGTTATACAGACAGACACAGTTCCACACACACACACACAGTATTGTACATACATAGCATCACACACACATAGCATTACACACAGACAGCATCGCTCAGCTCCTGGACACATATCTGCACACATACACAGCTACAGACACACACAGCCACACATTGCTACACACATACACATAGCATAATACACACATAGCATCACACACACATACACAGCATCACTTAGCTCTTGTGCACATAGCTGCACACATACACAGGTACAGAGGTGCACAGTTTGAACTTGTTATAGACACATACAGCATCACACACATAGTATCACACACACATAGCTCTACACATACACAGCCACACTCTGGACTCGCACTCTGGACTCGCACTCTCAAGCAGGCAACAGGGTCACAAGCAGGCAACAGGGTCACGAAAACGGAGGCACAAGCAGGCAACAGGGTCACGAAAACGGAGGCGCAACAGGGTCACGAAAACGGAGGCACAAGCAGGCAACAGGGTCACGAAAACGGAGGCAAGCAGGGTCACGAAAACGGAGGCAAAAGCAGGCAACAGGGGCACGAAAACGGAGGCACAAGCAGGCAACAGGGTCACGAAAACGGAGGCACAAGCAGGCAACAGGGTCACGAAAACGGAGGCACAAGCAGGCGACAGGGTCACGAAAACGGAGGCACAAGCAGGCGACAGGGTCACGAAAACGGAGGCACAAGCAGGCGACAGGGTCACGAAAACGGAGGCACAAGCAGGCGACAGGGTCACGAAAACGGAGGCACAAGCAGGCGACAGGGTCACGAAAACGGAGGCACAAGCAGGCGACAGGGGCACGAAAATGGAGGCACAAGCAGGCGACAGGGGCACGAAAACGGAGGCACAAGCAGGCGACAACAAGTTATTGTGGGCACAAACAGTGGACCAGTCCCACCCACTAGCCAAATTGACTGGTCAGGATTTTAGTTAACATGGTTTTCAGCCATACTGTAAAATTACATAGGCCAGGTCTCCTGTACAAGATTCCTACCATAAACACAATTTTCGTACAATAAAAGAGGTGGTTGAAAAACAAAAACACACGTGTAACTGGTAGCTGAATTTCGCACTAAAGGAGGGGTCAGTAGGGGTCATTGAAACAAACCAGCAAGTGAAACTGTGGGAGGACCCCTGCCAGCCGGAACAGGGAGGACAAGGGTACCCCGTGAGGAGGGGGCGTCGAAAACAAAGAGGAGGGAGGGGGCAGCGAGGACAAAGGGTAGCACTAGACATGAAACAGAAGAGATAGGCCGAGGCACAGAGGTGTTTGAAGCCCTTTCGCCGCTACAACCTAGAGTACCTGTTTTCAAATGCCTAGCACCCCCTCTAGGACCAGTGCTCCTAATGAAGGCGGGGCGGGGGGCTTCCTGTCATTGTGATGCGAGGCACATAAACATCATTCAAGGGCAAATGGAGGGAGGGGGGCTATGTCTGATAGCAGTTTAGGGTCATGAAAAGAGATTTAACCCACAAAAACATCCCTTGTGCCCAAGTAGACAATAGAACTATCACAGCACTAATACAATTGATCAAGTACACCGTCCTCAACAAAGTGCTACAAATAAAGGTACGTTTTGTCTCGCCTACGTTAAGCATCAAGCCTTTGTTGACCCCACAAGTCCGGGCAGCAGATAGATGGTTTAAATGTGAAGGGGGCTCTCCCGGTAACACAGAGTGTATGCACGACGATATGTCACCGTTAAAAACAATTAAAACTTCCAAAACCACACCAGCGGTGTATTGAAACGAGTCACTACACAACGTTCAGCGTGGAAATAAAATACAAATTACAAGCAAATAAAAGTGAAAATCATGAATATACAAGAAACGTCTGTGTTTACTGGGGAGGAGGACCACGCAATCCCAGTGCCCCCCCAGCCTCTTTCTATTGCAAGTCGTGACCTACTGGTCACACTGGCAGCTGGGGACTTTTTTTTTTATCATGAATGTAATTTTTAAATGTTATGCGTTTTTATATAGCGCGGACTTTACCCGAAGGTGTCAGAGCGCTTCACCAAAGGGACAGTACAGCCACTCTGAGAAGCAACCCCAGAGAATGTAAGGCTCCAACACGCCGCCCAGTGCCACTCTTACATCGCGACTGCTTCCCCCATGAGCCACACCAATGCCCTCAGAGTCACCGAAGCAAAACCAACGCCAGACCGCAGGCCCGAACTCCACTCTGGCTGGAAAATCTTCGGTGCTGAACCAGCTTCTGTGAACTCTGCAGCGCATGGTTAAGTATGGCCGTGACAGGTACTGTGAGGAGAGACGCTGACGATGGGCACACGGACAGTGGGGGGGGGGGGGGGGGGCGGGAAAGGAACGGCCAGCGGGGGGGGGGGGAGCAGGAAAGGAACGGCCAGCGGGAGGGGGGGTGGGAAAGGAACGGCCAGGGGGAGGGGGCGGGAAAGGAACGGCCAGCGGGAGGGGGGGGGGCGGGAAAGGAACCGACAGCAGGAGGGGGGACAGGAAAGGAAAGGAACCACTCACCTGGACTTCCTCGGCCGGCGGTCGGCCGCCAAATGGCCCAAACAAACCTCGACGAGCCCAAAAAAAAAGCCCCCGCCCACCGCTGCATGACGTGGCCAAAAGAGAAAAATTCTCGGGAACGCCCCCGAATCGCGGCCGGGATTGACGGACAGAGCCTTCTCCCAAGGCTAGCCTCCATTTATGGAGCTAGCTAATGGGAGGAGGGGGCGGATACCCGACCCCACAGAGAAACATAAGATTTTGCTAGCGCATGCGTACTTCGTACGCATTGGCTAGGCAAAACCTAAAAACACAGCTCACGCTGTTCGATGGAGAGGCTTGGCACAGGTGGGGGGCCTCGTTGTCTTTAGCAGGTGAGTAGGGTCCGTTTTTCTACCAGCACCGCTGGTATTTTGATGTCCAAGCCAGTGCAAAAATAGGCAAAATCACCAAAAAACGTAATATTTTACCCATACCTGTCCATATTTCAAACATCAAATACAAACAGAAATCACTGTGTTCGAGCGCTGAGCTAACGATTCCTAACTAACAAAGTACACAAAGGCAGAAAAGTAATTAGACAAATATATTCCTACGATTTTACTTAGAAATCCTGTGTACTATCATGTCCAGGCCTTTCCAGGCTTAAAGCATCAAATGGCCGGTATTTTTCTCTCGAAAGGTGGCAGGCAACCTTGCGGGTGACTGGTTAGAATGTGATACGAATGGACTATTCTGATTGGCTGATAGGGCTTTGTGTTTTTTTACCCTAAACAAAACTGGGAAAAAAACGGGCGGGGCCTGCGCACCAGGGGGAAGTTTGGTCTTGATCTCAATAAAAAGCGCTCTGTCGTTTTCCGTTATGTTATCAGGTTAGCTGCGAGTAGTTTTTTCGGCGCTCTACGGTTTTGTTGGTTTTTTTTTTGTTTTTTGTACCTAGCCTTGGAATCCCGTATTTCTAATGCGAAAGTATTACAACTGCATGTATCATACATATTGCAATGAATAAACACCGGACTGGGTTAACTACCCACACCTGAGGTGGTACAACTTTCCCTCTCTGGCGTTTGTGAAGGGCCCGTGGCCCCCTCCCTGCCGCTGCTGACCCGCCGCCGTGCACCTCTCGCGGTTTAATAAGGTTAAAGGAAGGGGGCGAGAGACACAGCGGGCTCCGAATAATGGCGTTACTTCACCGGGCAGGGGGCAGGGCAGAGTTTAAGTCTGTGATGTGAAAAGCACACAGAACATACTTAATTAGTTCCAATGCCTGGGGCAGGCGGGCCCCTGCGCCGGAGTTAGAGGGGGCTCGGTGACTTTGGGCAAACTCCTCCGAGGCCCCGCTGCAGTGACTCACAGGCAGGAAAGAGCCCGCAGCCACGGTTTTAAGAGCAGTCTGGAGCAGGGGCCGCAGAGACGGGACAGGAGGCAGAGAGCAGCGCCGGTCCGCACAGAGAACCCAGGAGACCAACCATGGCAGCCCTCCCCGCCCTCGCGGCTCTCCTCGCCCTGTGCCTCCGCCCGGGGGCCCTTGGATTTAACCTGGATGTTGGGAACCCCGCAGTTTACACCGGACCAGAGGGCAGTTATTTTGGATTTTCTGTGGATTTTTTCCTCCCGGACCTGCAGAGGTGAGCCTGAATAATGGAAAAAAGTTGAGCCTGAGGGGGAGTTTATGCTACCCGGTCAAAAAATGCACCACCCCCCCCCCCCCGACCCCCTCGACGGTCTTAAGGGGGCTGGGTGCGGTGGTCAATGTTTCCTGTTCTTATACGTTGCAGGAAGTCCCAACAGCTTTGTTTCAAAATATTCTGAAAATCTGATTACCTCGGGGCTCTGTGAAAAAAAGCAACGCCCCGCACACAGCCTGTGTGCCTGTTCTGTGTTGGAATCTCTTGATGGAGGGGAGTGGTATGTTCAAATGTTGCACGTCAGAGAACTGCTCCGGGCTGTTTCACGTTGAGGTGGTACTTTTTTATTGTATTTATTTAATGTGATTTTATATAGCGCGAACATTACCCGAAGGTGTCAGAACGCTTTACATCTCACAGAAGGGTAATTGCAGGCAACTAACTGGGTGTGGATCAACGTTTAGCCTCTGCAGTTCGCCTGCCACAGGTTGGCAGGGAAACAAACTTTCCTCGTGCAAGTGGCGTTATCGCAGGTCACGTCTCTTGTTCATTCTGGCGAATCCTTCATTTATTATCACGTGTTTGTGGTGGGGCAGAAGGGAGAGTCTCTAAAAATGCTTTTCCAAGGGTAATCGTAACCAGCATGAATTCTATCGTGAACCCCTTGAAAAGGGATGTATATCTGGTTATAGGGAGGGGGGGGGAGCGGGAAAGGAATGGCCAGCGGGAGGGGGGGGTGGGAAAGGAACGGCCAGCGGGAGGGGGGGGAGCGGGAAAGGAACGGCCAGCGGGAGGGGGGGGGAGCGGGAAAGGAACGGCCAGCAGGAGGGGGGGAGCGGGAAAGGAACGGCCAGCGGGAGGGGGGGGCGGGAAAGGAACCGACAGCGGGAGGGGGGACAGGAAAGGAAAGGAACCACTCACCTGGACTTCCTCGGCCGGCGGTCGGCCGCCAAATGGCCCAAACAAACCTCGACGAGCCCAAAAAAAAGCCCCCGCCCACCGCTGCATGACGTGGCCAAAAGAGAAAAATTCTCGGGAACGCCTCCGAATCGTGTCCGGGATTGACGGACAGAGCCTTCTCCCAATGGCTAGCCTCCATTTATGGAGCTAGCCAATGGGAGGAGGGGGCGAGGAGGGGGCGGATACCCGACCCCACAGAGAAACATAAGATTTTGCTAGCGCATGCGTACTTCGTACGCATTGGCTAGGCAAAACCTAAAAACGGCTATAATCGACGGTTGTTGTTTTGGTGTGACTAAAGCTGAATGTTGTAAGGTGCCTCCCTAATTCTGCTTTTGTGATGAATACATTTTGCATTGGTGGGTAGTTAGTATAGGAAAATCCATCCCCTTCTCAGCTACGCCAAGCATCATTGCCCACCACCCATAATGTAGATGTGTATAAAGCTCAGCATGTTTCCCCCACATGGACAAGCTCCAAAAACGAACCAAAGCCCCAGCTCCCCAAGCTAAATATAGGAACTTTAAAGGTATGAGAATTGCAGGAAGTGTTCCATATTTAACAATGAGATGTACTGATTTTAAACATGTGAATGATAGGGGGTCTTGGATTACTTGGGAAAAAGTCATTTCCTTTTTTGAATCCTTACATATATTATAAGTGAACCATAATGAAACCCATGAAACAAAGCTTTCAGAAGTACAATCTGAAAAATCAGAACCGTGAAACTGGTGGAGTGTCTGGTATGATAGTCAAAGTTTTCCAATTACCACACTAAATATGAACTGAAAGACACACAAACCGTAAAATAGGAACAGCCACTTTCATGCAATTTATCTTAATCCACAGTAACAAGACCTGGACAACAAACAAAAGTGACCAATTTGTCCTCAAAAAGTATACTCTGGCTCACTCAAAATAGTCGAAACATGTCAACATCTTACCCAGTAAACTAACAGTGATGAAAACTGCCAGGCATAATTATAATACATTTATAATCCACACAAAACCTTTTGATGACAAAATATGTTCACTTAGGTCTGGTCTTTGGAAATGTTGTGGTGCAGATGTGACAAAGGGGTCTACAGTGTGGTCTCAAAAGGTGCATTTTCCAGTGGCAAACCAATTGGGAATTACTGAGGACCATGTACAGATGCACTAAAGGTGGGGCCCTTTCTGTAAGGTGAGGTCGAAGATCATAATTTGGAAAGAAGGGGACCCCTACTACTAATGCATTCACTACTTGTAGGGAATAATTTGAACTCATTTTTGTAAAGTAGACAGTAGTGAGCTAAATTAATAAGCCTACAAACCCAAGGAAATCACACAAATAATGAAATCAGTATTATGACATGTAGTTAGAACTGATCAAAACAAGACTTGCTGTTTGTATATAAATTGATTTTTTTGCTTTATTTAAATTATTTTCTTCATTTTTGTTGAACATTTCTTATATATAAATATACATATATTGCAAAAAAAAATCAAAGACAAACATTATATAATTCAAAAAATATGTGAAGACATACTAAACCACAAGTAGAAAAGGAAAAAATTAACAACACAAATGACAATGATGTTAAGTGGGGCTAGTGGAGTAAGCAAAGCGGTGGATGGAAACTCTACGCGCGTTTCGGCATTTGCCTTCTTCAGGAGTCCGTCATTTGCAATAGGACATTAAACAAAACACTGAAAAACATGTAAAAACCATGTCACAAACTAGTAATCTGATGAAATCATATAATTATTATACATACAGTATAGCACCCTTGGGCATAGGTCTAGTTTATATTGAAACACACAAACACCACATTCAATGTACTTTTGATATTTACATGTAATACACAGAGGAGCAGCTATATATGCAGGAAAGAATATCACTTAAAATGCATAGAGTGGTCTCATATATTATACATTGGTGCTCTAAACATACTTTGCTTTAATCAACTTCATTTTTGGATTGCTTGTGCGTATCCCTTCATAACGGCTAATATCTTTGGATCTTGTTAGTGCTACGAAGTAGAAAGAGGCATATCGATAGATATATTAAAAAAATATATAATAAATAGAACTCAAGATTTCTAAAACAAAGGAATTACAAGAAAAAGGAATTACAAGAAAAAGGAAGGGGGGATAGCAGAAAAGGAAGAAACAAGGTTGGTACGCCAAGAGTACTACAACGAAGTTGCTGTGTTTGGTTATACTTTTATTGCCCCATGTTGGATAAATAAGGGCATTTGGAGTTTGACATAAAAAGGTGGTTGGAATTACCTATGTAATAGCTACTTACATAAGAATGTGGTGGCACACTGTTTGAGCTTTTATTCAGGATAGATAGTTCAGCTAGAGGGTAGCGCTCTCATTACCTTGTTGATTAAAGAAGACGCATTGTATAATACACTGTAACAAAGAGGAAGTAGACAATTTAACAAAAATAGTCCTTATATCAGTGTGATATTTCACTTCTAGGTTTTAAAGTTAGCACCATATATAGAACATGCAGTTACCTATTTCTCTCATCTTTTTAATCAGTGTACTGCACTAGCCTGTTTATGCAATGAGTGTTCATTTAGTGCAATGCTATTTTTTAAAACTCACTTCATAAACCTATTATTTTAACCTAGAATAAGAGCTGGTTGTAGCTATAAGTGTCTATTATGGAGCAATTTAATGTTTACAAACCGGACTAATATCGAAGGACATAATATTGTAAGTCATATTTTTTATACCTTGTTATCATGGTCCGAATTCTTGTTTATGCGCTTCTTGGGAGGCTTGCAGGCGAGTTGAAGTAGATTAAAAGGAAGACGCTACAATGAATGAAAAGTGTGTATATAGTAATTGCAATAAAGAGAGAGCAAGGATGTCAGTGTACCAGCATTCTCAATGTAAATAAACAGTTACCTCATAATAATTACCTTAATATTAGGTAGCTGTGACTCGATATAATAAGATATTTGTGAAGAGTCAAACTGGCGGTTTGATAGAACGTGCGACGACTGTTATATCCGATAAAAAATATTCGTAACAGCTGAGGAGACGGATATACCTACTATTAGTAAAAGGTCGAACTGTATGTTGTCTGTTACATTTAGACTCGCTATGGGTCACATAGGTCGTAATTCAGTTAGAGTACGAATTTTTTTTTTTTAACTGTAGCAAATTCAGATATTTCTTATTAGGTAATTAATGGACTCGAAGCGCTGACAAACCTTCAAGATTAAAATAAATACGGGAAGGGACAAGAAAAAGAGAATACGTTTTATTAAGACTTAACTTCTATTTAAATATAGCAATGTTGTTAGTATTAGTCTAGGTAGCGAAGCATACCTTGTCAGCATAAGACGCCGTGATGTAGTTGGGGTACTAGATGTCGATAATACGGGGACAGGATGCGCTGGCAGTCCTTAAAGATTGAAGTAAATGCGAGAAGGGAAAAGAAGAAAAGTGTAAGTTTTATTTCTATTTAGATGTAGCAATGCTATTGCTAGACCGGATCACGAAACATACCTTTGTCGGCAGCAAACGCCGTGATGTAGCTGGGGTTCTGGATAACGTTCGTCGTCGTGGCCAAACCGAAGGAAAGGATACCAATTTTTATGCTACTTATATATCCCCTCTGATTTTAAGTTAAAACAGGTGTGTCAGATGAAAAGGGGGGCGTCTAGCCTGACGGGTGTTAATTCCGTCCTCAAAGGTACGTCACGAATTGCCTCCAAGGGCCAATAAGCACACGCAAGTAGTTCAATGGTAGAACTACATGGAAACGAGATATATTAATTATCGCGAGACAATTCCCACCACAATGATACGTCACATTATAGTCTTATAGGCCAATCGGCGCACAAGAGTAGTTCCAATGTCGAACTACAATAATGGAGTGGAGTGATTGGCTAGCGGACGCATGGGGAATAATTATATACTCTTAAAAAGATGAAAAGTATTGCTAAATGTACTCTTGCATATCGATGGTAATTTTATTTAAATCGACAACGGTGTGTAAATTTAGGCAAAACATATTAGGGGGTACACAGTAGTTATGGCCATAATTTTACAGTAATTATTGGGCGATTTAGGCCAGCCTGAAACAGCAAGAGTAGTTAAAATTGCGATACTACAGAGCTGAAAAAGCAAGGGGTGTCATCTATCTCACAGATCACTAAGCTTACCTCGTAACCAGTATGATAGCTCCTGTACTGTGAGTTATCATACATGATAATATTTAGATTATTGCTTGCTCCCATGGAATCTCACAATTGAGACCCGTAATGGTTGTATCCAAAGAGAAAATCCAGTACACCTCTTTCTTCTTTCGAATCTTATCTGGGCATAGACCTGCTCTAGGTTGCACATTTTCTAGAATATACCACCTTACATCCTCCGGAGAGTGACCATATTCCAAGAAATGCTCCACCAGAGGGGCATTGATCTTCTTTGTGCGAACTGCAGATTTGTGTTCTGGTATTCTTTTGTTGATTGCTCTGGAGGTTTCGCCTACATATCCTTTCTGACATGGACATAGTATTAAATATACTACGTTTTGTGTTTTACAGTTTGTCATTGTTTTGCTGGAAATTGTTATGTTATTGAATCTAAGGTCTTTCCCTTCAATAGCTTGTGGGCAAATCTTGCAGTTACCGCATTTGAAGTTGCCTGTAACTGGGTTGTCACTGGTTATACTTCTTTGTACGAATTTCATTTTCTCTGGCAGCCTTGATCTTACAACTAAGTCTTTTATATTCTTATTCCTTTTGTAGGCAAAAACTGGTTTCGGTATGTGATCTTGTTTGGACTTATTCACATTCAGAAGATGCCAGTTGGAACAGATAATTTGTCCTAACTTGTCATTCAGTAAGGAGTGTCTGGTGACAAACACTAATTTGTCGTTTTGTTTCTTGTCCTTGTCTTGTAGGATGGACTGACGATCAGAAAATCGTGCTCTTTTAAATGATTCCCGGACAAGCCTGTGCGGGTAGCCACGATCTTCAAATTTCTTTTTCATTACTATAGAGCGTTCATCGTAATCTTGTAGTTTAGTGCAATTGCGCCGTAATCTTAAAAATTGGCTAAAAGGGATACTATTTTTTTGTGATGCAGGCTGGAAACTTTTATAGTGGAGCAAGGTGTTGCGGGCAGTGGGCTTTACAAATAGATCAACAAAAAGTTGGCCTTGGTCATGCTTGACGGTAATGTCCAAAAATTCCATATCGATGTTACTAGCATGGGATGTAAATCTGAGGTTGCTGTCACATGCATTGAGCCATGATATAAATTCATTAAGAATATCCTCATTGTCATCCCATATGAATATCACGTCGTCGATATATCTCGACCAGTAAAGGATTGTTTAAAAAAATGGAGAGATTTCATTGAAAATATGAATATTTTCGAATTGTGCCATGTAGATATTTGCTATAGTAGGGGCGCAAGATGCGCCCATACTAACTCCTTTGTTTTTTTTATATAAATTCCCACGGAATTCGAAAACATTCTCCTCTAAAACAATCTTGAGGCAGTCTAAGATAAAAGTCATATTGCAATCAACTTCGTATGTGTTGATAAACCATTCTGTTGCTAAAATGGCACCATCGATGGGAATATTAGAATATAAACTTTCCACATCTAACGTCACTAGCCATTGTCTTTTTTCATTGAATGCTGTGCCTTCTAGCAAATTGATAATGTGGCCGGTGTCCTTAACATATCCAGGTATTTTGGATATGTATGGTCTCAGGATGGCATCCAGGTACTTTGACAGAGGTTCAGTAATACTTCCTATGGTATTAACAATAGGGCGAAAAGGTGGATCTACTTCATTCTTGTGGACCTTCGGTGTTCCGTACAAGCAAGCCATTCTAGGCGTTGACACATTTAGATAATCATATTCTTTTTGGCATATATCGCCATTGTTTAGAGCCTTAGATGTCAATTTCTGTATTTTATGTTTAGTTTTGGCAGAAGGGTCTTTTGATATTGTGTTATAAAACGCATTATCATTAAGCATATTTTCTATTTTTGCTGTGTAATTAGAAGTGTCCAAAATAGCAATACCTCCTCCTTTGTCACATCCCTTCACGGTGATGGAAGTGGATTCTTTCAAAGACTTAAGCGCACCGTACTCTTCCAATGTGAAGTTGTAAGGAGTGTTAGTTATGTATTTAGTAGCTGCTATTAATTTTTTCATGACGATTTGCTAAAAAATATGAATTTCTGGGGTCACTTGTTCTAGAGTAGGGGTAAAAATTGACTTAGGTGCTAAGCCTGATTTGTTGGTTTCCCTTGTACTGAATTCAGTATTAGAAAAGAAATCCATAAGGGGGATTTTTCTGAAAAAAGTCATCATATCACTAAACAGTTCAAATTTGTTAAGGCCAGATGTGGTACATAGCTAAGTCCTTTAGATAGTAATGAGTATACTCCCTGATCCGGTGCTTGGCTACTTAGATTGAAAATAGGGATAGTTGTCATTCTCTCCATTTGCTAGAAGGCACAGCATTCAATGAAAAAAGACAATGGCTAGTGACGTTAGATGTGGAAAGTTTATATTCTAATATTCCCATTGATGGTGCCATTTTAGCAACAGAATGGTTTATCAACACATACGAAGTTGATTGCAATATGACTTTTATCTTAGACTGCCTCAAGATTGTTTTAGAGGAGAATGTTTTCGAATTCCGTGGGAATCTATATAAACAAACCAAAGGAGTTAGTATGGGCGCATCTTGCGCCCCTACTATAGCAAATATCTACATGGCACAATTCGAAAATATTCATATTTTCAATGAAATCTCTCCATTTTTTTTTTTTTTTTTTTTTTTTGGGTGTAAGATGTTTATTGCACTTTCCATAGTAAAACAGTTACAAACAAGGCGCCTACAACCGCAGTGGGCCGGCTTCAATTATACTCAGCAGATAAAAGATGACATTAAAGTTACACAGCCCATCAGCCGACATCCAACGGACCGGCGGCGTCCCGGTTGCAGATCTTAGATATTTCTATCAGTGCTGTTATCGTTTACACGCATGTGTCCGTTCTTACTTTTGTATATTTTAAAACTCAATTAACATAACATTACATTACTCAACCAGCAATTAACCTTTAACTACTAGAGCTCTGTATCATAGCATCCTCCCTCCTCAGTGCCATCTTTACATTTTAATCCCAATCATATGTCTGTATTCGCAGTTTGTACATTTCAGCCCTCATCCACTTCCGATTCTGACGTACTGTGTGCAAGCAGATAGGCACGCAAGAACCCCCAATAATCTTTGGGTCTAGCCCCATTCGGCAATTCTTCCTCATACGTATTGAGTGTGTCTCGACAGTACGTCATATCCTCCAGCCACTGCTTCACCTGTGGACCCCGTTTGCTATTCCAGTGGAGGGACACCCTTCTTTTGGCCAACAAGAGTGCCACCGCACAGAACTTACGCTTCAAGGCCCTCAGCTGCGGAACAATACCCAACAGGCAGATCTTCACCTCGCACGCCATTGATATTCCAAGCATTTCATTCATAACTTGTATAACTTGTTCCCAGTATCCCGCCACTTTACGACAATGCCATGCCAGATGTATGAAATCAGCATCTTCTTGACCACAACGGTAACATTTGGAGTCCTCTCTTAGGCCGTATCTGTGCAATCGCTGCGGTGTGTAATACACCTGGTGCAAGTATTTATAGTGAATGATTCTCAAATTGCCGTTAGGCGTCAACATGTTAGTGAGCATACAACAGGCACTCCACTCGTCATCAGTTAGCGGCATCTCCAACCCAGCACTCCACCTATCCTTAGCTTTGTCCGTATTACCACCCACCGCGTTCTGTAAGCTTGCGTATAGTTTGGACACCAAGTGTGAAGCTGCAGGCGTAGTGAGGAGCAATTGTAGTGGATCCAGTGTTTTAGGTTCTTCCGGGTGTGTAGGATAGTGCTCCTGCAGTGCCCTTTGCAGTCTATAGTAATTAAAGCTGAACAACAGGGATGGGTTGCTTATGTATTGTAATTGGGCCAAGCTCTGAAATTGACCCCCTTCATACACGTCACCCAGTGTGTCTATACCAGCCCGTTTCAAGAGGTCCATACCTACTCGCTCCTGCGTCACCGAAATGGCCGGGTGATGTGCTAGTGGAAGAGTTGGTGCGTATAGCGGTAGGCTGCTCGCCACCTTTCCCATCAGTCTCCAAGCCTCAGTGGTAGTGTTTACCGTATTAATATCCCGGTCGTGCAACCTGGGGCGTCTATGTGGCAATATATTAGCTAGTGGTATTGGGGCGGTGTCGCCCGCTTCCACCGCCACATGGGTCAGAAAGGGTATTTCGTGGTACCAGTAGTGCGCGAATTGCGCTTGTGCGCATAAATAGTAAAGATAGAAGTCTGGAACCTTGAACCCTCCCTTAGCATATGGTAGTGTCATGGTGTGCAGCTCCATCCTTGCTTGCTTCCCCGCCCAAAGCAAACTCAGTACCAGTGTTTTTATATTACGGAACACTGCTGCTGGCGGCCTTATCGGGACATTATTAAACAAGTAGAGGAACTTGGGTAACAATACCATTTTAACGATCGCGGCCCTGTCAGCCAGTGACAGAGGAAGTCTATTCCATCTTTTAACTTTGTCTTCAAGGGATGCTATGGCTCTGCCGTAATTCGTCCTGATGACCAATTCAGGGTCCCTATGGAACCAAAACAAATGCCTAGGTATTTCGTCGGCTCGTCTTGCCATTCTAATGGGTAGTCTAATCGCGTGGGGCGCGTACTATCTGTTAATGAAAGGATCAGAGATTTATCCCAATTGATTTGCAACCCTGATTGCTGACCGAATTTTATGTATTCCCTTAACAGTGGATTTAAGTGCTGTTCAGGGTTCTTCACATATAACACCATGTCATCTGCATATAGCGAGATGTGAATGGGGCGTGTAGGCATTTGTAGTGCAGAATAATGGTGGTGTTGCCGTATTTTACAAGCCAGCGGCTCTAATATTAACGCGAATAACATCGGTGAGAGCGGGCAACCTTGTCTGGTGCCCCTACTGATTGGTATTGGTTCCGAAACATACCTGTTTACTCTAATGCGAGCCGTTAAATTGGTGTACAGCATCGTTATCCACCCCAGAAAGATAGGGGGAAACCCCATCCTCTCCAGTACTGCATGAATGAAAGGCCACCCAATAGTATCGAACGCCTTTGCTGCGTCCAACAGCACCGCCACTGCCTTCGTCTCGGGGGCTAGATAGTGCGCCAACGCGAACAATGTCCGGGTGTTATGTGTGGTGGCCCTATCTGGGATAAAGCCGGACTGATCAGGTCTTATTAATAGGGGCATTAGTGGTTTCAGCCTATCCGCCAGCAGACTTGCTATTATTTTCGTATCTACGTTCAATAGAGACAGGGGGCGATAAGAATCACACTTGTTTATCTCCTTGCCCCGCTTCAGAAGTGTAACTAGTAACGCTTCCCTCAGAGAAGCCGGCATTGTCTGGGCTTCGTGCGCTGCGCCGTAGAGCCTCACTAGGTGTGGAGCGAGCAAATCTGCATAGTGTTTATAAAATTCTGTCACATAGCCATCAGGTCCCGGTGCCTTGTTATTGGGCAATCGCCTAATGGTGTCCGTGACCTCTTCCACCGTGACAGGGCGTGCTAAGTACTCCCTATGACCATTTGCTAGCCATGCTAACTCCACATCTTCCATGTATTTGAACAAGTCAGCGCGCGAGGGCGATGGGCGCGCCTCGTAGAGTGTGCCATACGTTGTCATAAATTCCCGCATTATCCCTTTTACATCAGTAATCTCCTCTCCGGTCGGTGTGCATATGGATGAGATATGTTGAGTTGTCTTACCGGAACATATTTTCTCAGCCAGCGCTCTACCCGGCCTACCTCCCTCACCATAACGTCGAGCAGTCGCTCGCTTCGTAACATACCGAAGTTCATCTAGTGCGAATCCCCTATGTTCCGTTAACAGAACTTGGATGTCCCCAAGTACTTTAGTGTCCCTCGTTTGCGCGTATTGTTGTTCTAATACCTGTATTGCTTTTTCTCGTGTGTGCAGTTGGTGTCGGATATCCTTTAGTATGCCTGAAGTTGTACTGATGCACACCCCCCTGATTGTGGCCTTAAAGGCTTCCCAAAGTAATCCTGGATCGTCAGTCGTCGGGCCATTCAGATCAAAATACTCTACAATAGCCTCATGTATTGTGGTGACATATAAGGGGTCTCTCAAGGCTGTTGCATTGAAGCGCCATGTGAAGGGCGGTGGTTCGTAATGTGGGATATTAACTTCTAGGAGCACTGGATTGTGGTCTGATAGTGTTCGTGGTAAATGTTTGATACACGCTACCCAATTCAGCACTTCTTGCGTACCCAACCAATAATCCAGTCTAGCCCAACTATTGTTAGCTGCGTTAATGTGTGTTGCGGTTATCTCCCCAGGGTTACCAACTCTCCACAAATCTACCAGTCTCAAGTCCACCATTGCATCATGCAGCATGTTTCTGGCATTCCCATGTTGTTCCGACGTGTGTGCCGCCCTGTCTAGCGTGTCGTGCAGCGTTACATTAAAATCGCCTCCCCATATCACATGTGTCATCTTGAAGTCATCAACAGTATGCCAGACCTCTCTGAAAAATCCCGGATCATCAACGTTAGGGCCATACGTATTTACCAACAGGAGCTTCTGTCCTCTTACCCTACCCGCCACCATCACGCTCCTCCCCTCCGAATCCGTGTGCACCTGCATGATCTCAAAATTCGTACCCTTCTTTATTAATATGCTCACTCCCCTGGAGTAAGTCGAGTAGGTCGAGCTGGACACAGATTCAGCCCATTTAGTTCCCAGTGTGGTCGGGCCGTCTCGTGCCAAGTGCGTTTCCTGTAAGAAGACTATATCAACATGCATACGGTTCAAATAAGCGAACAACTGCCTGATTTTTTTCGGGTTACCCAGGCCCCGGACATTCCACGTTAAGAATTTCAGTGCACTACTACATGACATTTGTACGTTGGTGGATTGCATTCAAATAGGATAAGCGTTTCGTATGCAGTGGGTGGCACAAGTGAAAATCACCAAACAGCATAAATATCAAAAGTATCAAAGACATATATTCGAATAAGTTCGCTGAGCATTTCGCAACCAAGGAGTTCGCCATGCCTCTCAGACACAGAGATTGTAGTTGAGTATAACTAGAACATTTTCCCCTCCCCCCGCCCACTTTAGCGCCCAAACTGTGCCAAAGCCATTCCCAATTAACTTGTAACTTCAAAGAAAAACATGTCTTGGGGTGCACCCTCATGGGGGTGTCACTAGGTACGCACGACTCCATCCACATAGTGGATGTGGACGGACGCTTACACATACGATAATATATTGCATACATGTGTCCTTCTTACTCCCTCCAATCCCTCAAATAGAAGCGAATGGTATTGCATTTCGTAGCTCTATCCACCTAGATCCCTCACGCCACCGTGACTTACATTTACAGCGACTTAGAGCCGCATTCGTCCCATATCTTGCATAGTAGGCAAGCAGTACCAGCCACAGTTCAATCAGTACGTGTATTAGAGGTCTACAGTGTACTCCTGGCGTCATTCAGTACCCATCACATCCTCCTGTTCTCGCTCTCTCTTTCCAGACACTCACTTCGCAACAATACCTGCAGTGTGATTCCGTTGATGCCGGCCATAGTTTCAACACTTAGGGAACTGCAGCGTCATACCATTCCCCAGTTCATTTGCGGCCGCCACGTGTCTCAATAGTTCCCATTGTATGTATGAGCGAGTGCAGGCCACAGTCCGTGTCTGAAACCCTGCTGTGATGTCCAGAAGTGATACAAGCAGAATATCACTCAACATCGCTCGTAGGTTCGTGTCGCTCTTGATCTTTACGTCGTTTTACGTGTCTCTTGATATATTCATGTGCCGCCTGCACGGTCAGAAATATAACCGGCTTCCCTACATTCGTGAGCTTGAGCTTTGCCGGGTACAACATGGCGTATTCTAGACCAAGGTCTCGTAATTTCTTCTTCACCGGAGCAAATTCCTTCCTTGCCAGTTGAACTGCCATGGTGTAATCAGGGTAGAACTCCAGAGTGTTCCCCTGATGAGTTATCTTGCCCATTTCCCTGGCCAGCCGTAAGATCGTGTCCCTATCCCTGTAATTGAGCATGCGGGCTATGATCATGCGCGGGGCCGCTCCAGACTTTGGTACAGGAGCCAGGGACCTGTGAGCTCGTTCCACCAGGAACACTGAGGATAGTTTTTCGGAGCCAAAGAGGTCTCTCATCAGTGTCTCAATGTAAGTTTCCATATTCCCTGTATTGGTGGATTCCGGCAGGCCAGAAATGCGGACGTTGTTGCGTCTGGACCTGGCTTCCTGGTCCTCCACCTTGGCACGCAGGCTCTCCACTGTTCTCTCCAATCCACTGCAGGCCTTTGACGTGACTTTGTGGTCGTCTTCCACCCTGGAAATACGCTGTTCTGCTTCCACGATACGGCCATCGTGTTTTTCAATCTTCGCTGCCATACTGTCCACTCTTTGCACCACATTATCCAATTTGCCGTTCATGTCTTGCAAGCTCTGTTGGATTGCGCGCAGCACTGACTCCATGCCCGTTCCCTCTGCCATCTCTCGATCACCCTCTGCCGCAGGGTCTGTTGGGGGAAGCTTGTCTTGGCGTCTCGCTTCAAACGGGAGCCTGGTTTGCTGCTTGTCTGGTTTCCCCATTTCCCCCCGTGGTTGTGATAGGTCGATACCGGCTGACAGCCCACGGAAGACCCTAACAGTGGACGTAGCTGGAATGGTCGCTGTCGCTGTCCTCCACCGCGACGTGCGTGTAGACATCTACTGAGTTACTGGTTGAGAAGCTGTTATGTTGGGTTTTTCCTTTAAGGCTCGTGGCCAGTAGCGCCGAGGAAGGGAGTGTGCGCTGCAAAATTCAGTGTTATTCGCTGCCCAGGCGGCACATGTGGCCCTCGCAATATTGGGCGTGTTTCACTCGTTCCCCCCCGCCGCCTTGATGTTATTCTGGTCTGTGGCCCGGGGTCATTCCAGACGGGGAGGGCCCTCTGGGCAATGCTTCTTTCTCAGGAGTTTACCACTGCTGATGCTCCTCATTACCTGCGGGGTTTGCTACCGCCTTCACTCCCACCACGTACATCGCCTTAATCACGCTGTGTGTTGGAGACAGCCACACCCCCCACAGCCACAGTCGCTCCACACGTGCGTCTCCCTTTTACCTCCGGAGCTCACGTCCACTGACAGTTAACTATGCGGGGGCCCATAACCGCCGTCTTGATCAGCCGCCGTTTCGCTGGTTATGCGTTTCAGCGGCTCCGCCATTTTGTGCGCGCTGGAACGCACGGCAAAACACAGCGACAACGCTCGCCGCCGCTGTTCACCTTCGCTTTCGTGCTTCGCAGGGTGCCTTTGATCCTCCACCCAGGCGATGCCAGCATTTCAGGTCGCCAGTACCTCAGCTGTTGTCGCTTATTGGTGAGTGCATCAATCCTCCCGGGCGGCCATTTTGGAGTGCTCCCGCGTCCGCTGCACCATTCGCCCTGATATCTTCTCTCATGTCCATCGCCTGGTCACCTGCTGGACATATTCGTGCGCAGGCCGGGTTCCGACGCCAGATTTGTATTTTTTCGGGACGGTCTGCGGGGATTAGAGGGGTCAAAGGCCTCAAATGTCGCACCCGTCCGGCGGAGCTGACGGGTCAGTCAGCCATTCCGCAGTGCGCCCTCTAGCGCCCCCGTCAATCTCTCCATTTTTTGAAACAATCCTTCACTGGTCGAGATATATCGACGACGTGATATTCATATGGGATGACAATGAGGATATTCTTAATGAATTTATATCATGGCGCAATGCATGTGACAGCAACCTCAGATTTACATCCCATGCTAGTAACATCGATATGGAATTTTTGGACATAACCGTCAAGCATGACCAAGGCCAACTTTTTGTGGATCTATTTGTAAAGCCCACTGCCCGCAACACCTTGCTCCACTATAAAAGTTTCCACCCTGCATCACAAAAAAATAGTATCCCTTTTACCCAATTTTTAAGATTACGGCGCAATTGCACTAAACTACAAGTTTACGATGAACGCTCTATAGTAATGAACAAGAAATTTGAAGATCGTGGCTACCCGCACAGGCTTGTCAGGGAATCATTTAAAAGAGCACGATTTTTTGATCGTCAGTCCATCCTACAAGACAAGGACAGGAAACAAAACGACAAATTAGTGTTTGTCACCAGACACTCCTTACTGAATGACAAGTTAGGACAAATTATCTGTTCCAACTGGCATCTTCTGAATGTGAATAAGTCCAAACAAGATCACATACCGAAACCAGTTTTTGCCTACAAAAGGAATAAGAATATAAAAGACTTAGTTGTAAGATCAAGGCTGCCAGAGAAAATGAAATTCGTACAAAGAAGTATAACCAGTGACAACCCAGTTACAGGCAACTTCAAATGCGGTAACTGCAAGATTTGCCCACAAGCTATTGAAGGGAAAGACCTTAGATTCAATAACATAACAATTTCCAGCAAAACAATGACAAACTGTAAAACACAAAACGTAGTATATTTAATACTATGTCCATGTCAGAAAGGATATGTAGGCGAAACCTCCAGAGCAATCAACAAAAGAATAACAGAACACAAATCTGCAGTACGCACAAAGAAGATCAATGCCCCTCTGGTGGAGCATTTCTTAGAATATGGTCACTCTCCGGAGGATGTAAGGTGGTATATTCTAGAAAATGTGCAACCTAGAGCAGGTCTATGCCCAGATAAGATTCGAAAGAAGAAAGAGGTGTACTGGATTTTCTCTTTGGATACAACCATTACGGGTCTCAATTGTGAGATTCCATGGGAGCAAGCAATAATCTAAATATTATCATGTATGATAACTCACAGTACAGGAGCTATCATACTGGTTACGAGGTAAGCTTAGTGATCTGTGAGATAGATGACACCCCTTGCTTTTTCAGCTCTGTAGTATCGCAATTTTAACTACTCTTGCTGTTTCAGGCTGGCCTAAATCGCCCAATAATTACTGTAAAATTATGGCCATAACTACTGCGTACCCCCTAATATGTTTTGCCTAAATTTACACACCGTTGTCGATTTAAATACAATTACCATCGATATGCAAGGGTACATTTAGCAATACTTTTCATCTTTTTAAGAGTATATAATTATTCCCCATGCGTCCGCTAGTCAATTACTCCACTCCATTATTGTAGTTCGACATTAGAACTACTCTTGTGCGCCGATTGGCCTATAAGACTATAATGTGACGTATCATCGTGGTGGGAATTGTCTCGCGATAATTAATAGATCTCGTTTCCATGTAGTTCTACCATTGAACTACTTGCGTGTGCTTATTGGCCCTTGGAGGAAATTCGTGACGTACCTTTGAGAACGGAATTAACACCTGTCAGGCTAGACGCCCCACTTTTCATCTGACACACCTGTTTTAACTTAAAATCAGAGGGGATATATAAGTAGCATAAAAATTGGGTATCCTTTCCTTCGGTTTGGCCAAGACGACGAACGTTATCCAGAACCCCAGATACATCACGGCGTTTGCTGCCGACAAAGGTATGTTTCGTGATCCGGTCTAGCAATAGCATTGCTACATCTAAATAGAAGTAAAACTTACACTTTTCTTCTTTTCCCTTCTCGCATTTACTTCAATCTTTAAGGACTGCCAGCGCATCCAGTCCCCGTATTATCGACATCTAGTACCCCAACTACATCACGGCGTCTTATGCCGACAAGGTATGCTTCGCTACCTAGACTAATACTAACAACATTGCTATATTTAAATAGAAGTTAAGTCTTAATAAAACGTATTCTCTTTTTCTTGTCCCTTCCCGTATTTATTTTAATCTTGAAGGTTTGTCAGCGCTTCGAGTCCATTAATTACCTAATAAGAAATATCTGAATTTGCTACAGGTAAAAAAAAATTTTTTCGTACTCTAACTGAATTAAGACCTATGTGACCCATAGCGAGTCTAAATGTAACAGACAACATACAGTTCGACCTTTTACTAATAGTAGATATATCCATCTCCACAGCTGTTACGAATATTTTTTATCGGATATAACAGTAGTCGCACGTTCTATCAAACCGCCAATTTGACTCTTCACAAATATCTTATTATATCGAGTCACAGCTACCTAATATTAAGGTAATTATTATGAGGTAACTATTTATTTACATTGAGAATGCTGGTACACTGACATCCTTGCTCTCTCTTTATTGCAATTACTATATACACACTTTTCATTCATTGTAGCGTCTTCCTTTTAATCTACTTCAACTCGCCTGCAAGCCTCCCAAGAAGCGCATAAACAAGAATTCGGACCATGATAACAAGGTATAAAAAATATGACTTACAATATTATGTCCTTCGATATTAGTCCGGTTTGTAAACATTAAATTGCTCCATAATAGACACTTTTAGCTACAACCAGCTCTTATTCTAGGTTAAAATAATAGGTTTATGAAGTGAGTTTTAAAAAATAGCAGTGCACTAAATGGACACTCATTGCATAAACAGGCTAGTGCAGTACACTGATTAAAAAGATGAGAAATAGGTAACTGCATGTTCTATATATGGTGCTAACTTTAAAACATAGAAGTGAAATATCACACTGATATAAGGACTATTTTTGTTAAATTGTCTACTTCCTCTTTGTTACAGTGTATTATACAATGCGTCTTCTTTAATCAACAAGGTAATGAGAGCGCTACCCTCTAGCTGAACTATCTATCCTGAATAAAAGCTCGAAAACAGTGTGCCACCACATTCTTATGTAAGTAGCTATTAAATAGGTAATTCCAACCACCTTTTTATGTCAAACTCCAAATGCCCTTATTTATCCAACATGGGGCAATAAAAGTATAACCAAACATAGCAATTTCGTTGTAGTACTCTTGGCGTACCAACCTTGTTTCTTCCTTTTCTGCTATCCCCCCTTCCTTTTTGTTGTAATTCCTTTGTTTTAGAAATCTTGAGTTCTATTTATTATATATTTTTTTAATATATCTATCGATTTGCCTCTTTCTACTTCGTAGCACTAACAAGATCCAAAGATATTAGCCGTTATGAAGGGATACGCACAAGCAATCCAAAAATGAAGTTGATTAAAGCAAAGTATGTTTAGAGCACCAATGTATAATATATGAGACCACTCTATGCATTTTAAGTGATATTCTTTCCTACATATATAGCTGCTCCTCTGTGTATTACATGTAAATATCAAAAGTACATTGAATGTGGTAACTTGTGGTTTGTGTGTTTCAATATAAACTAGACCTATGCCCAAGGGTGCTATACTGTATGTATAATAATTGTATGATTTCATCAGATTACTAGTTTGTGACATGTTTTTTACATGTTTTTCAGTGTTGTGTTTAATGTCCTATTGCAAATGACGGACTCCTGAAGAAGGCAAATGCCGAAACGCGTAGAGTTTCCATCCACCGCTTTGCTTACTCCACTAGCCCCACTTAACATCATTGTCATTTGTGTTGTTAATTTTTTCCTTTTCTACTTGTGGTTTAGTATGTCTTCACATATTTTTTGAATTATATAATGTTTGTCTTTGATCTTTTAATGCAATATATGTATATTTATATATAAGAAATGTTAAACAAAAATGAGGTCGAAGATCATAGCATTTTGCCAGTGCCACCTGGGACCAGCCAAAAGCAGCGAGTAGCAGGAACACGGAGCCAATAAATTACATGTAGCCAACAAGCAAAGGCCGCTCTCTTGATGCAGAGAGGTTGCGGGCATTATCTGTGACCTTACATGTCATGGGGGTGGGAAAGCTGCACACAGCGTGTGATCAAGTGTACAGTCTGCACTGGGAAGGGCAAAGTCCAGCAGAGGAGACATTCAGGGCATGGCCAAATATCACATCGTGAGGCCAGTTACCACTGGGATAGGGTATGGTATCACACCCTGTACCCAGAGCCACCTGGGAAGTGAGAAGATAAGCAGTTAATTTGGGAGGGCATGCTGTAGCCAAAAGACATGCTCCAAATCTAGTGGGAATAAGTATGCCCTCCAGGTGCTGTAGGTGGAGAGCTTGCTAGTCATTCACTGTGTTACGAGATAGGAGATCTAGTTTAGTGTTTTGCATAAAGCCAAACCCATAGCTCACTGGGATGGCCATGTCCAAGCCCAGGGGGCTACTGAGTGCTAGAAATGGTCACACTGCATTCATACATCTCCCAGAATGCACTAGACATAGACTTGGCAGCAGTTCAAGGCATTTGTAGATTAAACTCAACGCCAAAGCTCAAATCTAACAAGGAAAGTGGAAATCAAGTTACAATATAACAAAATAATTCTACAGGAAGGTAACAGAGCCTACAGAAGAGCCATCAGAAGCACTAAAAGACCACATTATTCCAGATGAATAGCCAAAGCTGGCTCTAATTATAAGGCACACCACAATATTCTATCAGAATTCTGCAAATCAGATTGTCAAAACACACAAACTCCACAACTGCAAGCCACCTCTGACAAAACCTACTTAGTGAAAACTCCGATAAAACTGTCCCAACCACCACAGAAAGAGACAAAAATAGTTGGCGACACAGAAATACTTTCAAAACCCTCAACAAAAAAGGCTTCCTCAACATTATTATTGCATGGAAACCATGAGGATCAAGCTTCAGACCCAGCACCTCCAAATTTCTTGTAAGAAACTGTGCAGGGGAGGTAGCCAGCAGTTTACTGCACTAGTCCTCCAAACTAGATTTATTACCATCCACGCTGGAAAAACTCCTATATTGGACCGCTCGTCAAAAAGAAAAACGTACATCCATCAAACGCAGCAAACTACAGACACATATTGAATGGCCCCTTCCTAGTAAAATTATTTGAAAGAATAATGTTTATGCATTAGGAGTGTGGCTCACTGATTAGAGCGGCTGAGGAGGAGTGTGGCTCACTGATTAGAGCGGCTGACTCTGATGCAGATGTCTGGCCTGGGACCAGGGTTCAATTCCCGACGCGGCAGGGTCCTGAGCCCAAAATGTCCACGGACTCGATAATTCTCGCCTCGGTGCCTATTCTAATCATGGGGTCCCACACTGCAACTCTGGGCAATAGTTGCTTAATCTCCACCTCGGCAGCCCACCCCGCTGCGGGATGCCTGGCTTACACCCTGGGGATACCAAGTAGGGGTTATCTCACAGGGAAAAAGCCAGCACGGGTTCCCAAGGCAAGCGCCTTGATGCCTTCGGGTGATACGTGCGCTATATAAGTCGCAATACATACATACATGCAACTTCCTAAATTTACGGGGGTATATTACTTAATGTGAAACCAAGAATCCAGCTTCAGACCAGGCATTTCAACAAGGTCTTCAACAGCACATTCTACACAATGAAAACAATGCCTCTCATCTTCCCATGCCTTGGATACCAACAAAGCTATCCTCAAACTTGCACTCGCCAGGTTTGATTATGTTAACAGCCTATACCTTGGCACCCCCAGTTCGATTATTCACAAAATGTAACTCATCCAAAATGCTGCTGCAAGACTCCTTCTCCACCTTCAACCAAGAGAATGCATGACTCCAGTCCTATAACCACTACACTCTCTACTTATATGCAGTAATGTTTAATGCACTTTGCGTTGTCCAAAGGAAAAGGACTACTATACTTAGGAGTTAAAACCAAACCATGCAAAAAAATATAACCCTGTACTGCAAGTTTGCATCACAGATCATCTTGCCATCTTACTTTAAGGAATTCACAGATGTCACTGCTTTCTTGGTACCAGCCCCAAACTCTGCAAACTCACTACCAGCCAAGACTGATGAATTCACGCCCATATACATTTCAGAAGAGGAGATAAAAACATTGCTATTTCCAAGATAACTGCAACATCCACAACCCTGGGATAGAACCCAGAATAATCATTCAACAAACAGTACAGTATAGAGTTCACAGATATGGAAATGCCTAACCAGTACAGCACTTCCTATGTCCAGGTAAACTATGAAGGGCTAACTTATGTCTAGCTTGTATAGCATATAGTAACGTAAATGTATATGTAATCCTCAAGACCCACACTAGTAATAATACTATACCACTCAGTGGTCGGGAAGCCAACGTTAGTTCATACAGGCTGCATAATACTACTCTTATACTACTTGGCAGGCTTACATCCACATAAGAAAAACCGGATACAGGTAAAGTCCATCACCCAGTACTCTACCAGTTCACAACAATAAACCACCCATCACCAATTGAACAGGCATGAAGAAACTGATCTGATCTGCTACAAACTGCTGGCCAATGGAAGACTTTAATTTAGCCCACCACTCCGTCTCCCAACAAGCTACACACTATGAGCACTTCTGGACATCTGACAATGACAAAAATATATGAGATGACAGTAACAAAGTCCATCCCATCAGATCTCTCCACCATTTCACCCACCAAACAATGCCTGCTTAACACCATGAACTTAAAAAAAATAATATGTCAGAATGAGCAACTCAGCGCAGTAACCAGCTAAGTGTACTATGATTATAATTAACATGATAAAAGGGACTTGCAGAGCTATACCTTAGAGAAGAATATTAAGGTTAAGGTTTTGCTAGCAAATGCTACCCTGGTGGCAAAGCACTTAGTCCCCAGGTCCTTGAGAATGCTGAAGTGGTAGTTCATTGGAGAATGAACATTGACTGAGTTTTGCATCGGGGAATGGAAACGGGAACCTTTCACAACTCTGGATACATGGATTAAAATAAGACAAACAAGCTGATTCACAAAAGGCAGATAAGTGCTGTAAGTGAGCCCACAGCCTTCTTTCACAATGTCTCTCCACCCTTCCTCTGCAATATTTGTTAACGCCTTCCTGGAAACGTTTGCAAAAAAAACGTGAGGAGGCCAAGAACCTCAAGGTTTACTAGCAAGCTTCCTCAAACAAAATTCTTCAAGGATGCTAGAATTGTATTGTTTTCATTTTTTCTGTTTATATGGGCCTTTGGGTAACTTATTACATTATTACTACAAAAAAGCAGATGTTCTATTTCAATTATATAAAACTGGCTGAGTAGCCTTCTGTAACCACGAGTAACTCAAACTGCTGCTTAAATTTAACAGCGTTGACATGGAAATCAGAGCGCACAGTCCTAAGCCTTGAATGATATTGCGCCATTCTTTCCCAGAATTGTTTTGGGAGTTCTGGTCTAAAGTGTCAAAAGCTCAATACTGATACATGAAGGTCAAAACTACTCATGACTACTCGCCCACCATCTGCAAGTGAAGCACTCTCAGCTATAGCAGGGCAGGTTTAGTGCCATGGGCTGGTCTAAAACAAGATCCGTGCTAACCATGAAGCTCATCCGCCTCAATGTGATACCACAAGTCACGGCCCCTTCAATATTTTACCCTGGAAAGAGATGACCGGAAGTGGGAAACTGTCGGTCTGTGGGGATATTGCATTTAGGATGTGAGCAAATGTAATAAAGAAAAACAACCATATGACAGACATAAGAGAACAAAGACACAAATAAAAATAAAGACATATCGTCATACAATCAGGGACAGCAGTAATGAGTAAGGGTGAAACATTGTCTGTGGGATTATGAGTAGTAGATGGACTAGGCCAACAGCCTTTGTATGCTCTCCAAACAGAAAACACTGACTTAATGATAACTCCATTTCTTAGCCCTTGAACTCTTCTTTGATCACACTGTCCAGTTTTAGCATATCTTGATTCAAGAAATAAATTGATGAAGCCTAGAATTTTGAGAGATACAGCCTTAGATAACACTCCACATGAGCAAATGTATGTAGTAAGCTGGATGCAGTTGTGCATGCTTCAACAATGGAGCTCAGAGTCCAGGTCACGCAAAGCTTCGAAAGACATACTCCGCAAACCAACTGTACTTACAAGGATCACTGCACTGTCAGGTCACTTACTAACACTACCTGCACTTGCCATAGGGCATAGAGGAAATAGAGGGACCGTTGGGACAGCAAAGAGGCATGTCATAAGAAGGAATTACCAACAAATAAGCATGTGGCGTCACAAAGGAGACGATGATGAATCTGGATAATGTTTAAACATGACACTTGGCAAAAAATATAGCACATGTACTGGCGGAAAACATGAGCTTACCAGATGCAAAGTCGTCTGGCTCAAGGTTTTTTCTGGAGTTGGAGACTATGGCCTCTTTCCAAGATAACAGGGTTGGGTGGCAATCCTATGCAGCTGGTGCTGCCTTTGCTCCTGTAGAAGACAGTTACATATTCAGTATTGTCGAAAGAAAGCGCACAGGTCATCAAGTTCACTTTATTCCAATAAGAATGACAGTCCTGGGATTATCAAGAGTTGATAAACTGGAAGCGTATAAAAAAATAGTCAAGAACAAACATTTTCTGTAGAACATTTGTTTAAAGTTCCTTTGGGACACACCTGAATAAAGACATTCCTTAACTAAACCTGCAACACAATTATTTTCTATTATGGTTTCACATACACTTGCAATACAAGAGAAGACCATTCTGCCTTGAAGTAGAGGGGGGTATGATGATGAAGTAGCAGTTAACACATTTCTGAATCGTGTCTGTCCAACTAATGCCCTGCATGACTATCCATTAAACAATAGGATGATAAACTATAGAAAGAACCCCCAAGCAACAGCTTTGCTTATATCGTATCTGCCTCTGACTACGAAGAGCCTTGTAGCAGTTTCATACAGAGTGACTGTGCCCTCTGCTTGCAAGAGAGGCTCTGGTTGCTAGTGTGCAATTAATCTGAGTGAAGCAACCAATGCCATTCAACGTAACAGGGTTAGCTTGTACTTCTGACCAAAAGATGGTTAATTCTTCCTTAACGTTCAGGACTGATTGAGGAAGTTCATTGATACTCACCAAATGAATATTGCAAGTAAAGATCTCACAGGGACTGAAAGTTGCGAAGAAAGAGGTCCTTTAATTGTTTGCATTAAATGAAAAACTGTTTGACAGAAACCTACAGTGTGAACCGGGAACAATCCTGTCCTTGCCAAGGTAACATGCCAAGGTTATTCCTTTGCTAAAAAAAAAATCACAACTAATGATGTATCTATGCCAGAAAACTTCCGCCCCATCTCTCTCCTACCCTTTGTGGCTAAAAGTACTGAATCCCATTTCAACTCTATTTTAACCAAATTTGTGGAGTCCAATGAAATTCTGGACTCTTCGCAGAATGGTTTCAGATCTCATTACAGCACCGAATCTGCCCTGTTGGCCGTTACCGAATATTTGAAGGGCTGCCTGGATGAGTGCAACAACTCAGCTTTGATCCTACTCAAGCGCCGCGTTTGACGCAGTATCGCATGAGATCCTGCTGCAACACCTACAGGAGATAGGTAGTGGAGGTGCCGCTCTAACTTGGTTTACATAGTTTCTGTCTGAGAGATCATTCCAAGTGGTTCCTTCCCCATACTGCACACAGGTGCACACCGTACGTCCTGGAGTGCCACAGGGATCAGCTTGGAGCCCTAAGCTATTCAATATATATATATATATATATATTAGCAGCCCGTCCCGACGTTGTCCGGGAGCAATTAGGCTTCAGGGCACCCCCCCCCCCGCCCCAATGTTGTCCGTGGGTCCCCCGGAGCCTTCCTACATATATTGCAGTATTATACCTCTATGTTTACTTTGTACGCTTTTGTAACCTGCACACGTAACTTTTTCCTCCTGTAACGCACCGTTTGGCTCACTTTTGTAATGCTCCGTTTGCTTCCTCTTGCTCACGATTGTCATTTTTGCTTCATTTTTCCGCCGCTCACCGCTCCTAACTAAATAAATAAATACATAACCTACCTTATCCGCCGCTCACCGCTCCTCCCCGCCTGTCCGCCGCTCCTCACCGCCTGTCCGCCGCTCTTTACCGCCTGTCCGCCGCTCCTCCCCGCGCCATGTCCGCTGGTCCCCCTCGCGCTCCTGGACGCCGCTCCTCCCCGCGCTCCTCACGTCAGCACGCACGTTGCGGCCGGCGCTTCTTCCAAGGGAGTACTTTTATTTTTTTGGGTAAATTTTTTAAATAACGTATATTTATTAAGTTTATATAGCCTATGTCCATCTGCACACCCTGACGAATACAACGATGTATCGGGTGTGTGGACTGGCGCTGTGGTTCCCGAGTTTACCCGCCTCAAAAGGTACAAAGTTCTTCCTTTATAATAGTAGTATATATATATATATATGTATATAAAAAATGCTTGTGGTGGTAGCTAAATAGAAGGGGCTCTTTTTAGTTTCCTATGCTGATGACACTCAGCTCTTGATCTCCCTCTCCAGCAACTCTGACCGAGCCTGGTCAAGGTCCGGGATGATATGGTTGCCATCGCGGATTGGATGGCGGCCAACTGGCTGCAGCTAAATGCTAACAAATCAGAGATCCTTCTTCAAGGAAGAGACACCTATATATGGAGCGAACTTTGGTGGCCCGTCTCGCTGGAGGTACCTCCTCTGCCCAAGGAGGCCGCAAAAAATCTAGGTGTCTGGGAAGATAGTGAGTGCATTAACTGTTCAGGCACAGATGAAATCAGTGGTTGGTGTCTGATTTCGGCTTCTACGAGGTCTTAAGCCTTTGCTTGGGTTCTTTGACTCACATACATGCCAGATTATCATCCAGTCCACCATACTCTCTAGACTGGATAATTGTAACTCTCTGTACGTGGGCACCAATAAAGCAGGGATCAAACGTCTACAGAGGGCGCAATACGCCGCAGTGAGAACTCTATTAGCTCTTCCTAAATCCTGCCCAGTCTCCAATTTTATTTGCAAGTTGCATTGGCTTCTGGCGGGGAAGAGCATCCACTTTAATACGCTGTGCATTTGACACAGAATCCTTAATTCCCAAGCGCCCCTATTCTATCCAATTTACTAATTCCTTACATCCCTCGCAGCGTGCTGCGCTCCGCAGATCAATACCAGGCATGTGTTCCACGATTTAGAAGAGCACGTGCGGGAGGTCGTTCGTTCTGTGCCTTGGCATCGGTCCGCTGGAACGCCCTCCCGGAAACCATCAGGAGCATCCAGAATCACTTGCCATTTAGAAAGGCAGTACAGACATGGCTATTTCCGGCCTAATCCTTCAGCCCCAGTCTCCTCTCTTGTTGTGCAATCTGGAACCAGTGCGGAGATGCCCCGTTGCTGGGGCAGCCATGCACTTTATACATTTGTTAACATAACATAACTTGTGTATTTGCATAAAAGGTTATTCAATTGTGAATTCACTTGGTTTCCAAATTATCAACATTAAGGCAATCATTACAAGATTTGGGGATGCTGGACATCTGAAGTAAATCAGTTTATGTCTCGCACATCCAATTTTGTGGTTTCATGGTCTAATTAGGAGGTAGAGGAATTACTGTTTCCAACAGCAGAGCCTCAGACGATTCTGTCGCAGGAAACCCTCTGTGAGCAATCAATCATCCAAAGGGCTGCCAGTCCATCAGCTTTGAAAGGCCCATCTGCTTCGGGAAGGCCTTCTAATGCAGTACTTCTTCCTGGGCATGCGAGTCCCAGACAAGAAATAGCAGAAATGTAGAACATGCAGGGAGAAAACGAATTGAAAAGACCAAAAACACAGTAGGATTAGTTTCTGGATTTTGGGAGTGTTAACCATCAGGTTGAGGCTTCCAACATGTCTCTCCTTTAGTGTCCTGCATAGAATTTATCACACTGGATCCAAGATATGGTCATGTGGGGTAGTAGAGGTTTTCTGATGGTGCACAATTACAAACATGTGAAACATGGTACAACTGGATATCAGATAGAGTCCTAGGACTGCACCAATGTCTAGGACAAAAAGACGCACACTGAATGACTGCACCAGGTCGACTGTGGGCGAAAATACATATAGCTATATGTTCAATGCAGGAGTGGGGTCATGCGTTTACCCTACTTTGCAGTGAAGTTAGGAAGTGGTCACTGGCTGAAGAACTACAGATGTCAATGGTCCACTTAGGCAATAGAGTGGAAGAGGTTTTGCAATACTGGAGGGAATGTGTAGAAAGGTTAGTAGTGACACCAGTGTGAATGACTCTTCTTGACAAGAACTTGTGTCCTCCACCCGAAGTAGAAGGGATCTCAGATGTCAAGTAAAGTGTAGACTCATATTTCCAAAGCGGCACTATATACATAGAGATGTTCTACACGGTCTCTCTACACTGCACTAGGTTTCTGTACTTCCTTTATGCTAATTTGCAATGAAAAACTAACAACGAAATGTTATCTTCAAGTTGAGGTTTACAAAAACCTGGTCCATAACAAACAATGAGTTTGTGAGCCATCCCTTCATAAAGCTATGCTGATGCGGAGTACTCTGACTGACGAAGAACTGACACCCCGGGCTGATTTAATCAGGCTAAATAAAAATATATAGGGCGATTGGTTCCCGCTTTTCTCTGGAATTGATTTCCAAATCCATCCAGCATCCCAGCAACACTACACCACAACTGTGATGCGGACTACCAGTCTTCGGGAGCTGGGACCAGGGCCATTGAACTACAGGCACCTGCAATAGGTTGTCTCTGTTTTCCCCTGTCCTGAGGAAGACCTGCAAGCGGAGGCTTTAAAGCTCCATCTACGCTACTAGTCGGGTCGAAACGTCAACATTTATCCCCCATAAGGGGCCTGTACCATTTGTCACTACCACCCCGTCCAAAGAACAGTTGATATTTCGCTGCAACATTTCTTATTTAAGGGTCTTGAATAATGACAAAGTAATATATTATGGACAGGCCACAATCAACTGGTGTTGATGTCACTTGCATCCAGTTGAAACTGTAAAGGTATTGTAATTATCTCCTTTTAACTATCCTCACTCTGTGACTTCTCTACTTTGATCTATTGCACACACGAGCACTTCTTCACCCCCTACCCCTTTTTGGAGTAACCTCTTGATTACTATACATTTGGTAATGTTGTTTGCCTTCGTAATTATTTCTGTGAATAAAATGGATATTTCTCTTTAAATACAGTGGGTGCCTTCTATTTTTAAGGTGCATAATTTGAAATTCTTACATGTATTAATTACTCTGTCCTGGCCTTATGCATGCAACAAATTATACCTAAATTGTATAAGTCTTTTTTTGATTTAATGCACAATATAGGATTCCAGGACCAATTGTTTTCTATATCATATGATACCAGGTCTGCGGACAGTGATTGGGTTACCCCATTAGTCTATAATGGATGCCTAAGATGGAGCACCTTTAATTACCCAATGCCTCATCGACAAAACAATGCACTACACATCTAGCACAGACATACTTCCACTGTCTGCATGTGAAGCACTCTGAACTAAGTGAATACATATTTCTAGCTACAGCTACTGTCCCAAAGGACTTGTGGTGTGGTGAAGCAGCATTTTTTTAGGTCTCGTCTAGTGACGCAGCGCATGCGCTGCTCGCCTTGGCGAGATCTATTGTTGTGGGTTTTGCGTCCAAATTGGGACATGAGATGAGCACTTGCCCGGATAGCCGATGTGCACGCTCATGGCATCTCACGCGCTCAAACAATGCCCCTGCTGCACTCGTGAAGTTCCAACTGTAACGCAGTGGCGGGGCTCGTGTGCACTAATCAAACGTTATCACTACCCACGGGAACCTTTTTGTAGCAATAAACGAGGGGAAAAAACCCCAAAAGTGTTCTAAACCCACGCCTACAAGTGTGCACGAGGCTTTTTGGCGCTGCTGCTCCTCACTTTGCTTTATTAGAAGGACTGCAGATTAGTAGATGCATGGCTGCCAAGGTATCAGATTGCGAACCCATCTGAGCAATGAGACACACTTAAATTAGCTGCTGCAAAGCACCAGAAATGGAAGGGCAATAAGGCCCCAACAAACTCCTACCCCGAAGCAAGTGGCCCACGGCCTAATTGGCGCGCTGCTATACGCTGCTATGGGCCCAGCACCAGTGTAACCAGTGGCCCAGATGAGTTGCCGTAATGAGCAATACACTTGAAAGTCACGGACTAACAGCCGCGGTGGAAGAGCGCACCGGTCCGGCGCGCGATCATTTGGGGTAAGTGGCCGAAAGGCGCGCAAGCACATACACAGTGCGGAAGCTGTGAGCCAGTGGGCGGTAGGATTAAAATGTGTTGCAGCAAGCCGCACTATAACAAAGCAAATTTTACCTGCACCGACAGAAACAAACTTCCATGCACTGGGAGGCGGGAAGCGCCCGAGAAATGCGGTTTAAGGACGGGCCACCCATCTTCTCAGAGTTCGTCCTCTAGGTCACAACAAACTACTTATTGAACTCCCTCGGCCTGGCTGCATTCAAGGCTCAGCTGCAGTACTGTAGCATGTGCTTGAGTTCTAGCGGCGGTCGCAGGGATTAAATTACCGCTCAGCTCAAAGAGCATTGCCAATTGCCCAGCCAGGGTTCCAAACCTTTAGTCACCGGGTCTCGCTGCCGCAGAAGGCGGAAGCCGGGCGTAACGTCACTCACAGCGGAAATTGCAATTGGCATGCAAGGCCTCTCCTGAAACAGATCACTTTCACAAAATAATGCGCACCCAGTAACACTTGATAAATTGTAGGCAAGCGCTCCGCTTCAGCCAGCCTGCTGTGTGGAAAAGGAAGGGCAATGGTTCCCCAGCTGCCGCGCAGCCGAGAGGCTGCGACTGACTTCGGGAAGGGCCTGACAGCACAGGTTCGGTGAAAGTCTGCAGAATTTCCAGCAATGAAATCCCAAAGCAGGTTTCTTCAGCCCCCTCACTCCACTGCAGCCATCTCTGCCTGTGCCCAACTATAAAGTACAGGGTGTAGTGATCATGATTCATCACGGTCATTCACTCAGCCCCAGCCTTCGTTCGTGCATTCATTCATTCGTGCATTCATTCATTCATTCTTTCGTTCATTCAGTAGTTTGTTCCTTCATTCATTAATTCATTAATCCATCCATCCATCTAATCACAAACTCCTTTCCCCAAGCTCTCAACTGGTGATGTAACAAACTCAAAGCGAGCTGAACACGGCAGACATACTCAAGGGGGCAATCCTTGCAGCCAATAAGGTCTAGTTTCCGTTTAAAGTCCGGGGTAAAAACATTTGAAAAATGCTCCTGAACAGTAAAAACAACAAGCATTTGCTTTGCAATAGGTCTCGCATTTGCAAAACTTTGAGCTACTGGCATTGTAAATAACAAACCTTTTATTTATGTGTTGGTTTTGAAAACATATAAAAAGGCATTGCAATTAACAATGCCAATCGCTTAAAATTTCGCAAATGTGAGACCTATTGCATTGCAAATGCTTGTTTAATACTTTGCTGAATTTAAACGGGAGGTAGCTGTTGGAGCATTGGGAGCAGCATTAATGTTTAGATGTTTCAACCACTTGCAACTCCAACCAACTCCTCTTACTCCAAAAGCTTCGAAGTATGGTACTGTTGCAATGGAATAAACTCCATTCTGTCTCGCCTGCAGCAGGCAATGGCATCACCACTCTTTAATGCTCGCAGTCACTGGTCTACATAGCATAAAGATACATTTTAAGTGTATGCTGTAATATCCTCATCAATGGTAAAAATTACATTTAAAAGTGATGAAATATTATGCAAACTTTGTACATAGAGTGATTGTTGGATTACATTTTAGATAGTTGTTAGAAATCCACTAAGTCAGAAATGTGAATCATAAGCATGTACAGCTTCTAGTGGAATAGGAGGGGACTGTTCCCTCACAATGACGACACTTCCAAGTCAACTTGGGTCTAAAGGTCGACTCAAATCAAACTGAGCCAGAAAGTCAGTGAATCTGACCAGTTAATTGATTATATCCCACACTGATTTTGTGAATGTCATCTCTTAGGTTTGCCAGAACAATTAATGGCCAAACTATAGCAAGTCCGGAAGGTTGCCAAAGCCTTCTGGGCAGGTTGAAGAAAATAGAATGCATCAGCCATGAAATCAAAACATTGTTTTTTTTAGTTTACCTACAGGTACAATTCAAGCTGTTTTGTATGGTTCATTGTTCCTTTTACTAAACGGACTCCTCTACTTTGAGAAAGGTATTAAAACTTAGTGGTACCCGTAATAACCTGCCAGCCACCAGGCAAAGACAGTACGGCTTCACCACACCCCAACCTCCCTCTCTATGGTCCCTTGAAACCTCTGTGAGGTAGTGTGCTTAATAAATGATCTTATATGTACAGACCTGTAGCTCCTGCAACCGAAAACCACCCCTTGTAGCTCTTGAAGCTGTATCCTCAGAGAACCTCCATCTCCCGCGTCACTTTTGTCTCAGCTCCTGGCTCTCCAGCACTTTTGCTCTCCACGTACTCCCTCTGGTTCTGCTTGCAATTTGCGACTCACTCCGGCTAGAAACCATCACTTAGATGGTGGATGGCTATAGTTGGCAGACCATGTTTGTGAATGCTTAATAGTAAAGATTTTTTATTTATTTATTTTTAAATGGAGCCAGTTTTCCTTAAAAGTACTGCATTAGAAAAAGTTTACTTTCTTTTTTTAAGTTTTTTGGAGGGCTGGTAGTGGTTTCCTGGACCATTGGCTATGTCCCAACAAACATTTTATTTTTAAACATGCAAGTAGCGGAAATGGTTCCAAAGGGACTACTTAACTGTTGTAAATGGGTTACCACTTCATTTTGAAAAATCAGTTACTTTTCAATATTTTAAGCCTGGAATTTATGCACAAAACGGATATACTGGATTCTGAAATCGGTATTTGGAAGGTACCCCTACATCACACCACTTCCATTCACCGATCAGTATAGGGTTGCAAGCCTATTTTAGGAGTCGGTAAATGTTTTTCGTGATTTCTAAAATAGGATTAGCAGATTTAGAATGCATGATTGCAGTCGCAAATTCAGGATTGGAGTGTTTGTGATTACAAGATTCTTTGTACATTTGGCACCTAGTGTCCATTTCCAAACTCAACCCTGGACTTCCTTTGTACTCTCTTCAATGGATGAGTGTTATAAGATAATTTGTTGTCCCTTTCTGCAAGTGCAGAAAGTAAGTCTACATTTAATTTTAATCTCAGTAAAATACATTTAAAGAAACAGTCATTTTACTATCATAAACAGGATAAAGGCACCTGCTTTACTAGCACCCAAGTTAAGCAACTAGCGTTCCTGCTTTTTGGACCGCCTCCATGTGCTCAGTTGATAAAGACTGACATTTTGCAAGCCTACGTGTGTACTCTTGATCTGTCCTTTGTTGGTACTTGTCATCCTGTGTCGACACCACTGATGAAAATCCATGTTACTGTGGAACTAGAAATCTGTGTGCATTGTAGAATTTCAAAAGAAAAAGCCACCTTTGATGGAGCCTGGAATACAAACAGGTCTACCTCGAATGCCTGCTTGGTCACAAAGGAGAAAAGCGGTGTTTTGGGTGAATCTGAGACAAGAGCTAGAGTTCTGAAAATCAACACCTCATTGAAGTAGTGAGAGATCAGCACTTACGATGAAAGGAGGATCCACCCTCCTACTTTAAATGCGCTAATTCACAACGCAAACCCTTTCCTCATACACGGATGTAATGAAGAAATCCTCCTCTTTAACACATCTTTGCATGCATAGAATACAGGTTTGATATGCAAATACAGGATTTCCAGGCTGTTCAGACAGTAGACACCAGGTATAATCAGGTGGACTAATTACTGGTTGATCTATAATAGAAACATTCCGTTTGTGCACACCAATTACATAACAAGCACCACACCAATTACATAACAAGCACCTAGTATAACTGGCAAATTCCCCACTAGGGAACTAGAGTTCATACATGTCCATTATCAAGAACCCTTTGCAGATAATGGTTAAACTATTGGCAAGTTTTATTCGAAAACTTATCTTCAGGAAGTGGATTTACATGTGACAGCCAGAACATATTTATCAATACTCCTCCTCTCTCAGAATTGATATGGCACACATTATATGAGATGCTGAGCCAAAAAGTTGCAAAAGAAGAGTCCAAGATTGCAACAAATGCATAGTTAAATCAGGAAATAAAATGGGTTTGGATATTTCAAACGGGCAAGCATGCACAACTCCTGACATCCTGGGTGACAATAGTGCTGATTTTCAAGATTCATTTTCTTTCAGTTTTTTAACCGAGATACTTCCTTAACATATATACATGAACAAAATTATAATATAAAACTACGTAAACGTGGCATTTGGAGTTTCAGTTCTCCTGAGCATCTGGTCAAACATTCTCCTCAGAAAAAATGGTGGATATAGAAAAACACCCAAATAATTAACTTTCCCTCCCAAAATATGCATGTTACTATGCATTTGAGAGAAACGGAGATCATAACATGCACACAAACGAGGATGAAACGGGTCACATATTCTAATATTCAGCTGAGCACTATATTTCAATTGCAAATTAGTAGAGTTCTGCTTACAGCCTTTTGTTAAACGTTGATCCAACCAATGAGAAACCAAAACGGTTAACCACTTGTAATTTTGCTGGCTGCAGCACTGCCTACCAAGCAAACTCTAGTCTGTTGCCGTGGAACTTTACTTTTCTAGTGGGATTCTGGGTTATAGCCCGGAAAGCAAAAAATGTTTACCTCTTCCAATGTCCTTTCTTTACAGCTACATTCTTCAATAGAGTTAGTCTTCAATACAGTCACTTTCAACCACGAATTTCAAAGAAAGTTAAACAAAGTGGATTCTAAAGACTCTCTTTTACATCAATAGGAATGTCCTATCTTGATCTTAGATCTAAACAACCCCGACACTATGCTCCATAGACCATTGCAGACATTCACCTTCAATTTCTTCCAGTATTCTGTGAATTCGTAAATGAGGTGCATTTCTACCGCCTCTATTCTGGAGGTCCGGAATTTAAATTCCCTTTGCTGCACCAGCTTATAATACAATCTTATCAAATTGTTAAGAGGCCCTCTAAAGAAGCAGGAGTACAAAATGTTTGCCTTTCCTAAACACTTCATTTAAAAGAAAATTATTGACTCCTACCCTTCAATCGCCCACTAAAGTGCTGACAGAATGTTAAAAACTCTGTTGCTAATAAATCTGAGCTGCCTCTAAACATCACATTCATAATCCTTACTGCTTTATATCCCTTATGCAATCGAGATTAAGGAGATGTGATCCTACAGAATTGTTTCAAATGTCTGAATTGTGGTCTTTTTTCTGATGGCTATCAGGACCCTTAACAACTATGTTATTACTATAAAAAAAGATACACAATAGACGGCTAATGAACTGCTATATCACCTACAGAAGTAGAACAGTTCCCATGGCAACCATACGTTCAGTAGTAACCAACTCTTTAACCCGTGACAAACCGAATATCTACAGTAAATGCCACCAACTTTAAGCTGACTTTTTATCATTCAATCCTCTGTGACTTGGAATGAAGGCAGTGGGTTTGGCACCAAGAAGATTCTCTTCCCAAACCAGAAGAAGGACACTAGGGTTCCAACTTTTGCAGTGGTTGTTGATCCTTCATTCTAATCCCTGGGTATTCAAACGCTTACATGGGAAGGAGCAGCTTTGTGAAGTCATGACAAGGTCCTCTAAGTCTCTTCTGCAGCCGGGAAGCAAGTCAGCAGAGATAATGGAAATAGTTGGAGTTACTGAGCTAACTGCGAACCCGGCACCAGACCTGTGTAAGTGAAGCCCAAAAGTGAAGTCCGTAAGGATTCTGGGCTTTGTCCTGACTTAGAATAGGGAAGCCAGACAATGAAAGGGCCCAAGAGACGATCAGAACGTATGTATGTATTTTATGTATGCACACTGGCAGAGGTATTACCTCTTTGTCTTGCTGGCTGCTTACAGAGGGTGCTGATAGGTTAAGGCTATTATGCAGGATTGAGTTGGACTGAGGCAGAATACTCTGCAGAGGAAACTTTAGACTTCTGGCACTGAAATAACCAAATGTTTGCCACAGTCTCTACCCAATAGAGGACTATTTCTTGCCCGATACAACGAACACAGACAAAGTAAAGTTCTTATATTAGGTCAGATACACCGCATCTCAGTCATGAAAGAAGTTAGAAAAAAAAATACTTCTTAGCCAAGGGGACAAGCATTTGCAATACAATAGGTCTAGCATTTACTGGAGTTTGAGCTATTGGCATTGTAAATGAGAATGCCTTTTATTTAGGATTTGGTTTTTAAAGAATAAATAGAAAGGCACTGTCATTTACAATGCCAATAGCTTAAACTCGCGTATAGGCGAGACATATTGCATTGCAAATGCTTGTTCAGGGAGAGGGGAGAGTGTGGTTGAATTCAAAGTGTGGCTAGAAGGGATGGAGATGAGAAGAAAACGCTATAGTAAGGGAGAGGTAAGAATGTCATGGAAGAAGTAAAGTTGGAGACCCAGGACAGGGATGGACTGAGGGAAGGAAGGGGTCTGGGAGAGGCAGAAAAGAGGACGTCACACAACAGGAAGATACCAATGGAGGTGGCGGCGGGGTGAAGAGGGCAAAGAATGAAAGTAGAAAAGAATTAAAGGCAACGTTGGATGAGGCAGAATAATTAAGGAGAGAAAGGTGGGCTACTAGAAGGGGGAGGGGGTGCACGAGAAGCTCAGAAGACAGATGGCCAAAAGCAAGTGCGATGGGAGTTAGAGAGAGAGAGAGAGAGAGACGAGTAGGGTGGGAGGAAGTCTACAAGCGGAGGGTAACGGAGAAGGGTGGGAAAAAGGCAGGGAGAAGTAGGTAGCGCAGTAGTCTGAGCAGAAAGCAGCAGTAGATGGTGAAAAGCACGAGAGGTTAGCGGGGTAAGAGGGGCGACCACAGGAAAGAGGTCCTGGAGGTGAGAGGCAAGGGTGGGAGGGAAGAAGATAAGGCTGAGTGAGTGAAGGGCTTAGGCGGGAAACCTGGGGCGGGAGGGGAGAGGGTCAGAGATGGACAGTGGGGCATGGGATGTAGATACGCTTTAATAACTTAGTAATTCCTCAGAGGGAACGTATTCTTCATTCTGCAACATTGGAGCACAAGGGCGGTGGAGCCGAAGAGGCCAGGGTCAAACTGTGCATCTGAATTAAAAGCAGTGTCACGCTCGTGGGGGTGCAGGGCACAGAGCGAGGCAATGAGAGGGTGGGTTAGTGGCACAGAGGAAGGTGGCACAGAGAAAATGGGACGGAGAGACTCTGGACCCTTAACGTCAACTGACTGGGACTTATGATTTTTTTTAAAAAGCATTACGGCTGGCGGGACCCTTCCATAGAGGAAAACACCACCATGCGCCCTAACAAGACGTGTTTATACGCAGCGCATGTTTACACGTATGCGCGTCGCCCCGTGTCTGTTTATACCGTGCCCTGCCGCAGCGGCCCGGTTTATGGCTGGTCAGAGTAGCCGAGCCTATTTACAGCAGCTTTGCAGGCATGTAGCAAGGTCCGCTAGAAGACCCTACAGGCAGTGCCATAAGTGAAGCATCCCCCAGCTCTGCCCCTCAAAGTGAGGTGAGGTAGCCCTGAAGTGCCCACCCCCCACGAGTGAGGTGAGGGTGCCCCAAAGAACCCTTCAGAGTGAGGTGGTGTGGGATCAGTAGGGATGATTCCTCAGACAGGCAGGTAGACCTAGGGCTGTACCAGGCTTCTGCCCCCAAAAGGCCTGTAGAATCTGTCGCTTGTCAGGCGAGAGCTACAGATCCTTGCAGGGCCATGGATTACAGCCTCTATGACATATAGCGCCCTGCTGACCCTCACCACAGGCGTCAGAGCGCTTCACCTATTGAGAACAATATTTGACAGAGTTGTAAAATGTGCAGAAACTCAAAGATTTATAATGCAAAGCAGGTAGTGAGAGCTCTCATTTGGTGACCCCCACTTAAGAAGCCAGGCTGGTTTAGACCGGAAGTGACACAGCTACATGATTGTTAAACAGGAGGCAGCCAGTGCATATATTTGTTTGGATGGAGTTCCACATGTTTGGTACAATGCCCGAAAAGCATACTTTATGGTGGATCTTTTTAACATTGGCAAGCAGAGGCACAGTGCAGCCATCTTTCTCCGATTCTGGTTTCTTCCCAACAGGATTGGTTTTTTCGCAGGGGATTTTTGGAGCATCCACATGAAACACCCTAGGGGTGATACAGGCAGTGTGTCAGGGCTTCGTGTCTCTACGAGCAGGCAAACAGCGTGCGCGCACAGAGGGAGCGAGCGGCTGAGCCTTAATAAATCAAGGGCGCGGACGCCATGCGCATGCACATCGCCTGTCCAGGCGCGCACATGGCTTGTCTCCCTTCGCGAACGAAAGCGACGACAATAGAGTCTTGCCAAGGCGAGACCTAAAAATGATCACACAGTAGTGGTACAAGACCTGGTACAAATACCTGGTAAATTCTGCTGCCTTGCACATTTAAAACTCGACCCCTCCTGCGGCGGAACCCGGGAGGTAGACTATTGTTTTTAACCTTGTGAATTTGCGCTGATTACTAGCAAAGCCAACAATTAGTTACCGTGTGTAGCGCTGATTTCTAGCGTGACGCGTACCTTGAAATCGCCGTATTTTAATAATTTTATTTTCACTCCCCCCCTCATTCACTTGTCTCCCTGTGCACCCCTCTGCCGTTTTCGCCCCCCTTCCTCCGCACCCTGGTCGTTTTCAGCCGATTTCCGGGCTGACTACCGAGACCTGGGCGGAGTGCAACCTCAGCGGACATCTTGAGTGGGAGGCACTCTCCTAGCCCTAAAACCCCCCTGGAAGCCCTGCCATCACAGGTCTACCCCTCTAATACTATGCAACGCTCTCAATTGCTGAACCACCGAGGGTCCAATCAATCATATTCCATCTGTGCGCTCCGTTAAAAATGCTCCAAAACCATCCCTGCCTCTGCATAAGGAATCTGGCTTTCTTATTTACGCCCGTTCATTGGTTAAAAATAACATCACTTTTAACGATTTTGTCTCGGAAAGAAGGCCCTCATGGGTTTTTATAACCGAAACCTGAGCCACTGACTCCTCGGGGCCTGAACTAGTAAATGCCGTCCCTGATGGCTACACCCTTGTGAGACTGGATAGAGAAAGGCGGAAAGGAGGAGGTATTGCCATCTTACATGAATGCTCTACAATCTGCAGGATTGAGCCCCTCTCCTCCCCGCTGGACCCCTTCAGGCTCTGCATTTTATGCTAAAATTCACCTCCTCTGCCTCCTTTGCCGGCATCCTTCTTTATAGACCACCTGGTCCCAGAGCTACCTTTACTCTCGATCTCCTGGAATTAATGGAGCCTTATATCGGTAAAACTAACCTTACCATTCTAGGTGATTTTAATTTTCACCTAGAAAACCTTAATTCTGCTGAATCCACCCCTCTGCTCGATTCTCTGGCATCCTATGGCTTTCTGCAGAAAGTAAGGGGCTCCACTCACTCCGCAGGGCATACGTTGGATGGAGTCTTCACGAACGACTCCAGGTTATTCATAGGTCCCCCCCCTTCCCACTATCTTGGACTGACCACATGGCAGTCCCTCTTGAGCTCACCCTCTGTTCCTCAACCTCTTCCGATAGGCCCACCTGTCATCAGGTCTCCAAAAGGAACTACAAGGGCCTCAATAATGAAGCCCTAGCCCCGTTTATCGCCAGTCTTAACATCTCATCTAGGTCAGATATAGATACGGCCTCCCTTGAGCTCTCCAACTCCATTGCAAAGGCCATCGACACTCCGGTTAAATCTTACTACTCTGCCAGAAAGTGCCCCTCGGCCCCCTGGTACACCGATGCCCTCAGACTGCTTAGACAGGACTGTAGGAAGCAAGAAAGGCTTTGGAGGTCCCATTTAGATCCTCATGAAAGAACAAAACATAAGGACATGCTCAAAAGTTATAAGGCCGCAGTTCTAGCCGAAAAAATGTTATACTTCTCCAATCTTACGACACCCTCACTCACCCAGGTCACCCAGAGAGATATTTAAAATCGTGGATAATCTATCCATGGTCCTCCTCCCTGACCCTATTGTACCATCCCAAGAGCTGTGTAACCAGATTTCCACATTTTTCCACACTAAATTCAAGGATATATACACAGCTCTAGAAGACTGCAATCTTAATACCAATATTGCTCTCCTTCCGATAACTCCCACCCCTCAAGACTCGATGGCCTCACCTCGCAGCAGTATGACAAATTTTCCCCCTCTGACCCTGGAGCTTCTCTACCAACTCCTTGATAAACTCAAGTCTGGCTGTTCCCTTGACCCCTGTCCCTTAAAAATCCTGAAGGAGTGCAAAGAGGTTCTGCTGCCCCCTCTTCTTGAAATCATGAACCAAGCCATCTCCAAGGGCGTTTTCCCTGCATCCTGGAAAATGGCCACTGTCAAACCACTACTCAAAAAAGCCTCCCTAGACCCCACCATCTTAAAGAACATCCGGCCGATATCCCTGCTACCTGCCCCAGCCAAGCTATTAGAGGCCCACCTCAACTCTCACCTCAGCGCCTTCCTGGATAAATCCTGCCTGCTAGATCCTTCTCTGCACGGCTTCCGGAAGGCGCACAGCACGGAGTCAGCTCTCACAGTGGTAGTAAACAACATCCGCACTAAGGTCGACAGTGGTCAGACTACCCTGCTGATCCTGCTCGACCTTACAGCTGCATTCGACACCTTGTCCCCCGATTGCCCGCCTCAGCGAGATGGGAGTGGATGGTCTTGCTCTGAGTCTTTTGGCCTCGTTTCTCAACCAACGCATGCAGAGGGTTAAACTGGGTGACTTCCTCTCCCCAGCCAAGCCTGTGCAATGTGGGGTCCCGCAGGGCTCTTCCTTGAGCCCCACCCTTTTTAACATTTATGGGGCCCCCCTTGCCAGGCTTGTAAGATCATTTGGCTTGGAAGTATTATCGTACGCCGACGACACCCAGATTATGGTCTCCCTCAATCAATCTGTGGAGACCGAGGCATCCAATTTCAAGAACTGTATGGAAGCTGTAGCAGGTTGGATGACCAAAACTTTTTTTAAACTAAATGGGGAAAAGACGGAGGTTCAGGTCTTCGGAGGAAAACATGAGATCTGGTCGGCTGACTGGTGGCCATCGGCCCTCGGAGTATGTCCCACGCCCACCCTCGCAGCGCGTAATTTAGGAGTTATACTTGACACCACACTTTCCCTTGATAGACAAGTTAATAGAACTGTCTCCACCTGCTGCGGGCTGCTAAGGATCCATGGTAAACTCTCAGACTATCTTTCCTTGGACTCCAGGAAACAACTTGCGGTGGCCCTTATCTCTTCACGCTTAGATTATTGTAATGCACTTTATCTGGGCATAAACAAGAGTCTGACTCAACTCCTGCAAGTTGTGCAGAATGCCGCTGCAAGGTTTGTTGTCAACGCCCCTAGACGCTCTTCCGGCTCGGCCACAAGAAAACATCTCCATTGGCTTCCGATGTTGTCCAGGATAGATTTCAAGGTTTTATGTCTAACTCACGGTGCCCTTCATGAATCCGGTGCAGAGGACATTAGGTCCCTTGTATCTCTCTATACCCCTGGCAGGGTCTTGCGCTCTGCCAACAGGAACCTTCTGTCCACTCCCCAGACTTAGAAGGCCAGATGGGGAGGGAAGGCCTTCTCTGCTCTTGCCCCGAAGCTCTGGAACCTCCTCCCGGATAAGCTCAAGGGCCTCGCATCACTTGATCAATTTCGCAAAGCCTTAAAGACCTGGCTCTTCATCAAAGCTTACCAGTAGTTTCCTCTTCCGTCTTGTGCATTGCTTCCAGCTCTTCCATCCTATGCGCCTTGTTGCCCTTGGGCAAAGTTCTGCGCAATACAAATCTATTTTCATTCATTCATTCATAAAGCACCAGGTAAAACAATTTGAAACTGAATCAGAGGGACAATTTAAAACAAGCATTTGCAATGCAATAGGTCTCACATTATTAAAGCTTGAGCTATTGATGTTGCATTACTTATCAATGCCAATAGCTCAAACTTTAATAATGCGAGACCTACTGCATTGCAAGTGCTTGTTGGTATTGGTGAAAGGATTGCAAACTACTCACACTGCCCCTGGCCACACTTGTCCGCAGAGCACAAAACACGCAAAGAGATGAACTTCAGCACTCTGAAGGCCCATTCAAACCTTGGCCTCTATGCAAATGCAACCACCACTCGTCATGGGGGTAGGGGAGGTGGTGGTTGGAAATTATAAGGACCTTGGTGACCATTAAAAGGTCTGCAGGAGAAAAGAGAATAGAACGGACGAGTAGACGGACTCTCTGCATGAAAAGGGGCGCATAGGAGCGACCAGCAATGGAGGTAGCCATGCAGGATGCCATGGACTACTATCATTAAACTACAACAGAATTAAGCCGGTATGGAGTCTGTCACATAATACTGACTCTGTAGCAGCCCTACTGACCCTTCAGGGTTTTTAGTCTGTCGTGAAACCTACCTTTTTGTCTACAGATTACTGAGGAATGTATGCCGACCTTATGGCCACAGGTTCGAATCCCAAAGCCTAGCCTTTCATCCTTCCAAAGTCGATAAAATGTGTGTTTTTAAATCGGGTAGCAATTGGTAAATGCCCAAATGAGTGATGGCGTGCTTCCAAATACAAGCCAAGTTAATAGTTCGAAATTAATTCTGTGTGCAGAAAGTCTTTGCAAAATGCCGGACATGAAATTTTAAGTAGAGAGAAAAGATAATATAGTACCTTCCTATGCTCCTCTTGAGAAGCGACGTATGTGGCATTCACAGCTCTTGCGCAGTTTAAACCTCTGGAAAAAGCGCTGCTTTTAGTCAGACAGCAAGTACCCATTACCACCAATTAACTCCGCCTTCAAGTTCAACTAACAATAGCGGGGCTTTTTAAAATCAGCCTTACTTCCCTTTCCGTCACTTAAGGGAGTAGCATTCCAGGAAAGGAAACAGGGGCAGGAAAAACAAGGACAAGCCATAATTTGTTATGTACATTTGGAAAGGATGACAAAGTTCAAGCTGCAGCACTGTACAAAGTAAATGTTCCTATCATGCAAGGTAATGTCAATATCAACCTCAGAAGGATGAGAGGATAAATAGGCTCCAGCAAGAATCCACCCCGTGACTCAATTACAGCACAAACGTTGTGCAGCGGATGCATTTGACTTACCAGCTAGACTGAAACGAAGGAGCCTGCGGTGTCTAAAGGTGCTTAGATGCAGAGATTTGGGCACATGGAGTGCTAGGTTAGGAACACCTAGCACACCACTATCATCCTCCCTGGCTGATAAATCACAATACAGAGGATTTCCTACCCTGCCTTTACTCCCCTCCCTTTCCCAGGGACAATCTCAAACCTTGTGACAATCTCAAACCTTAAGTTGCAAAAGAGGTACTTCATCCTCTAGAATCACTCCCAGCTGAGGTAATGTTTTTTCCCAGATGAAGTTTAAAAACAAATTCCCTGGACATACGGTTCTGATTTACGTGGCGAGAAAGGAATCACTTACACTTCGAGCATATTACTGGGTTTTTCTGTCTCACAGCAGAGTTTGGAGTGGGAGACGGGGGGGGGGGGGGAGGGAAGAGAGTCGAGTGGAGGGAGACCCACTGGGTTACATCGTTTTAACAACATGAGTTTCCGGTCTTCGAAACTCTGGACGAAACAGTCAGTGCACAGTAGCATTTACGTCATTGCTGTTGCAGCATTTTGTGATACTGTTAGCTGCCACACTCAGATGATGGAGTTCATTATTACAATGTTATTGGTTTGGGCCATTATTACAGCACAGACTGAGCTTTCCCTTAAAAACAATGCTAAACCAGCCACATCGCTGCAGTTTTGCAGACATCTACAGTACTTTTCTTGGGATGATGCCTTAGGCTGCGCCAGAAGTGCATTGTTGTGGAGCATTTAGAGTGCAGTTATTTGCTGCAATACTACATCACACACAGACAAGTGACTCCTTTTATTATGATATAGTCTGTTAAGGACATTATTACACTGCAGGCTGAGCTTGCTGCATTGCTAGGTTGTAACCAGGGTAAGGCAGACAGATTGCTGCTTATCAGAATTCGCATTAAGTATCTGATGTGGAAGGCGCCTTGTGATGCGTTCAGGCTGCATTATTATGATGGCATCATTCGCGGGTGCATTGGGGCTCTGCCGCGGGAGGGGAGGTGATCGGCAGGGATAGTGGCTGGGGTCAGTCCAGTTAGGTGCGCAACTTTTCTGGTCCTCTGCGTGCAAGCAGGGGTGGGGGCGCGTTGGGGTAGGGGGTGCACATGAAACGCTTTCTGCTGGCAGCTGTGGTGTTTCCCAGTGGATGGTGTGGCGCTGCGGTTCAATTGGTGCTGGGCAGTGTTTGTTGCCCCAGCCGGTGATTTGCAGCGTCTGGGGGCACCGTGTTGCCCGTGGCGGATGCACAGTGGGATGAGGGGGAGCGTAGTGCCGTCAGATGGGCAGGGTGATGGGGCAGGGTTGTCAGTTCTCCGCCCTCGGGTCGACTTTTGGGCTGTCACCGACTGGCATGCGGAGTGGATTCGGGGAGCTGCTGGTTTCCTGGGTGGCGGGTTCCCCAATGGCCTGTGCCGATAAGCCTCTTCCTTGCCCGCTCTGCCGAAGCCCCAGGAACTCGATGTAAGGCAGGGAAAAGGCAGCCTAACCCCGGAAGCGATTGGAATGCGCAGATCCAGCAGGCGCAGGGGTTGCGCCTGTCTGCGGAGATCCCACTCCGGGAGACGTGGCGCTACATCAAAACCAATCCCACGTCGGGGCTACACTGGAGTGGAGCAGTGAGGAGTACCGTGGCCACCCTATGCAAAGCAAATGCCACTTTGTGTGTTATAGCGCTGTGCTTGTGTTGATAGGGTTCAGAGATTGTATAGCGATGAGATGCCATGCCTAACAAAAGCCGCAAAGCGCTCCCTACGGTAGCACATGCACATCCCTCTTCAGAAGATGATTGGCAGCAGTGAGAGTCAGTATTCTCCCGCACCGCTGGCTCCATGCTGCTACAGAACCCAAGCTTGTGCAGCTGCATACCTCTCGGTTAAAACCTTTTGTTCAGAAATCTGTTCACACGTGCCGCTCTTAAGCCCTGAAAACCCTAACTAATAAAACTTACATCAATTGTTTACATACTGAGGCGCAGAAGCATGCAAAACCAGTGGCGCGCGTGCACCACAGAGGAGCGCCGGGGGAGCCTGTCATCTGTGACGCGCGCTGATGCGCGTTCTAGACACGGACGGGAATGGGCGGACCAAAGGCGGAACATTGTCCCGCCTTTGCCCAATTGCGTGCTGTATTTATTTTAAAAAAGCACGGGAAAGCCAATTACAGTAGGCGAAAGCAAAACCACACGCATGAGCGTGTGGTTAGCTTTCTAATGCCCTTTCAAAAGGGTCGTGCTGCGCGAGCAGTGCTGCGCACTGCAACGCTAGGCGGGAGACCTAAAAACGGCATTGAAGCAAGATAAGGGATGAAAATAATTCAGTCACAAGACTAAACATGGACTGAGGACTGATGAATTAACAAGTGCTTGGCTGCGCTTCAGCCTCTTGTGAAAGAGGCACTGCAACCCAGTGAAAAATAAAGATAAGAGATAAAATGCATGAGACTCCTCCTTTGCTCTTAAGGATACAAAAAAAACAGACTTGCCTTGACTAAGCACAATCAACAAACTAGGTGAGACTGAGATACATCTCTTATCCCGATGCATTATGGAGTATTTCTTTTTTTTTTTTTTAAACCTTTATTTGAAAAACGAAGACAGATACAGACCTACAACCACCAAGGCCGGTCATTCACACCAAATAGCAAGAACAAATCAGTACACAGTTCATCAGCCGACAACCCCAGGGCCCGGCAGCGTAAAAGCATGATGTAAGTCGGAGCATATGGCAGATGAGGATAAATAAAAGGTTTTATGTTTTACTTATATATAGACAACAAGAAAAAAAAACACAAGAAAAATAATCGAGGCAAAATTTCAGTATAAGGACTGCTACGTGTGATGGGGGGGAGACAAACGAGAAGCAAGCATCAGAAAATCATGGGGGTGGGTAGCGGGGACCAAGAGTGAGCAGTACTGCACAAAGAACAGAAAATCAAAGTACTGGAAATTACAGTCAAGGAGATCTTGGAGTGGCAGGGGGCTCAGCAATGGGAGGGTCACAAATCTCTCCACGATACGAGTTCCACTGACCCCAAATCCTTCCCCACTTCTTGGGCCTACCTCGGGAGATGTATACAATTTTTTCTCTAAACATGCACTAGTCCATGTTCTCCTCCCAGGTCGAGACCAACGGTGCCCTATGAGACCCCCAGATTTGAGCGATATCTCTCTTTGCAATCATGTTACCCAGCGTGACCCATTGAGTCTGAGCAACGGTACAGTCATTCGGTTCCCAAATATTCAACAAACAGCGTCTGGCCTCAGGGAGTAGCTCGACACCCGTCACCTCTCCCATCACCGCATGCACTCGATTCCAGAAAACCACTACCGCCGGGCATTCCCATATAATGTGGAGGAAGGTAGCAAGCAAACCACATCCACGCCGACATAACCCATCCACAGAGTAACCCATATGTATCAGTCGTGGACCCGTGACATAGACACGATGTAGAATCTTCAGCTGCACTAGTCGGAGACGCGCCGGAATAGCGACTTCTTTTGGGGAGGATATCGCAGCCTGCCAATCCTCATCGTCCAATTCCAGACCGTCACCAGTCCATGCCTCCCATAGCTGTACAAGAAGGTCCGAACGGGCATTAATACGTTTTTTTAAATATGAGGGAGATAGTGCTGTCAGGGACATGTCCATCCAGCACTCTATCCTCCAGGGGAGAAGACTCAGGGATCGAAGTACCAGAAGGGAAGACCGAATCGAGTGCATGGCGAACCTGAAGATATCGGAAATATTCCCGATCACTCAGCTTATATTCCCGCTGTAGCTCGGCAAAAGTTTTGACTCTGTTAGTGGCCCAAAGATCACCCACTTTGCTTATACCGATGAGGTCCCATCTATCGAATCCCTTCGAGGACCACAGACCACCCAATCTCTCAGCTGCATATAGGGGAGTCGCCCTAGTGAGTTTATCAGTCCAGCCCATGGCCGACGTTGCACTATCCCATACACGTATTGCCACCGCCGTGGGGCCCGTCAGACTCTTCCTGTCGGTCCTGGAGTAAAGCGCTCTATTATAATCGCCCCCCGGTAGTTGCCACCTATCCATATCATAGGCGGGATTAGGAATAGGACCATACATGGCGTGGTTAATAGCACTCAACTGAGTCGCCCAATAATAGCGTTTAACATCCGGCAACGCTATACCACCATCATACCAGGGCAAAGTCAATTTCGCCAACGCTATGCGCGGCCGCCCGCCCCAAACCAATTTCCTCTGGAGGCCCTCAACTTCACGGAAATAGCCAGCTGGAACCAGATCGAGCGTGTTCTGGATGGCATATAGAAATCGGGGAAGAGACATCATTTTAAACAAGGCCGCCCTCCCCAAAGGGGACAGAGGCAATCCACACCACGCCGCCACGTCCGACCGAAGTCGAGCGAGCGGACGCAGTAGATTCCGCTCAAATCGTACCTTGGGGTCGATAGAAATGTAGATCCCCAAGTACTTGAAACCAACACTGGAGACAGGTAAAGGGCAGAAACGGGGCAAAGAAGGTTGCCCGCCTGTAAGTGGGTAAATGCAGGATTTAGCCCAGTTGATAACCAAACCAGAGTTCTTCCCGAAAGAGCTCAGGACGTCAAACAGGACACCTAATGACTTACAGGGAGAAGTAAGGTACAACAGTATATCATCGGCATACAACGACACCCGATCCTCGAAGGTAGGGGACCATCGTATGCCCCTGAGCGAGGGCTCCCAGCGGAGCCACGCGGCAAGGGGTTCAAGAGCAAGCGCAAAAAGGAGAGGCGATAGAGGGCAGCCCTGTCTCGTGCCACGCCCGAGGACAAACGGAACCGAGGCCCTTCTGTTAACCACCACCTGTGCAAGCGGTTGCTCGTATAAAAGTCTAACTCATCCAATAAACTTAGGACCAAAGCCAAACTTGGCAAGGGCAGCCCACAAATAAGGCCATTCCACCGTGTCGAAGGCCGTCGAGGGAGACCAAAATGACCGGTTCCTCAAGAGACCCCGCCCTCGCCAAGACACCGTGAAGACGTCGAAGATTGAGTGCGGTATTACAGTGGGGGATAAACCCGGACTGATCAGGGTGGACCAAATCGCCAATCACCGTGACCATACGGCTCGCCAAGATCTTAGCAAGAACCTTAGGCTCCACGTTCAAAAGCGAGATCGGCCGATATGACGAACAGTGTTCCCGAGGCTTTCCATCCTTGTGGATGACCACAATGGATGCCAGTCTCTGATCCCGGGGAAGGAGCCCGAGATCTCGCTACGCCAAGAACGTCTAACGAAGGTAAGGCGCCATTTTGTAGGGGCACAACTTGTACAGCTCGACTGGCAAACCGTTCGGGCCCGAAGCCCTACCCGAGCGAAGTGCACAGATAGCAAGCGCTACTTCATCAATAGAGAAATCCGCCTCCATAAGCTCCCTATCCGAGTCCGACAGACAAGGCAACGTTATATCGCGGAGCAACAGGCGCGAGTCCTCCTCAGGCCTGTCCGAGACCGGCGCGTAAACTTTCCGAAAGTGCTGGGCAAAGACCTCCACTATCTCGACCGGGTCCACAACTCGCACACCATCCACTCGCTCAATAACCGGCACCACCCGATTCAATCTATCCCTTCTGTCAAGCCAAGCAATCAATTTCCCCGCCTTGTCACCCACATTATATAGGCGCCCCTGCTGTTCACGATTCACCGCCTTAGCCGCATCAGTCACCAAAGCTCTGTATTCAGACTGTTTAAGCTCGAAGGAGTGCAAGCTAACAGGCGTAATTCCAGACTCCATCCGCTCCTCCAACTCAGAGATATCATTTTCCAGACGTACCACTTCCAGATTTCTGCGCCTCCTCTCGCTAGCAATCAGAGAGAGAGAGTCTGACCCCGGATCACAGTCTTATATGCCTCCCATAAAGAAACAGGGGAGGATACCGACCCCTCATTCTCAGCAAAGTAGAAATCCATACACTTAACCACTTCCGTTCCAATGTAGGGGTTACGAAGATGCCACAGATTAATAGGGGCGACCCGGCCCCCGGACTCCAGCCGCACGTCAATAGTAAGCCATAGTAGGGAGTGGTCCGAGATCCCCCTTGCCAAATGCCTAATTTCCCTCACGGAGACCATCTGTGCCACTGGTAGAAGGATGTAATCGAGTCTCGAGAGACTACCATGAGCCGCTGAATAAAAGGTGTACTGGAGCGGTCCAGGATGGAGTGGTCTCCAACAATCCGCTAACCCCAATGTGTCCAAGAAATTCCCCAGCCATAACTGCGACGTAGGGAGGGTTCTACGAGGACTACGATCCTCCTCTCCACTGACCACCGAATTAAAATCGCCACCCACTATCAGCAAGCCATCGGGGAGTCCCAGGACCACCCCACCCAAATCATAAAACGTGGTGGACTGCAGACCAGGGGGAACATACACAGACAAAATGGAGATCGCCTTCCCCTCCCATCGACCCACGACAGCAGCATAACGACCCCTATCATCTAACACCTTGTCATCTACTTCGAGGAGGAGGGAGTTTCTAACCAGGATACCCGTCCCCCTCGATCCAGTGGTGAATCCAGAGTGGGCCACCAAGCGGTAACCTCGTCTATTCAGTGCGTGGCACGTATTTCCTACAAGATGCGTCTCCTGTAATAAAACGATATCCGGGGAGTGACGCTTCAAATACTGTAAAACTATCCCCCGTTTTATCCTATCCCCGAGACCATTAACGTTCCAGCTCAGCACCCTCAGCCCCCTACCCCCCATCCCAGACAAGAACAAACAGTCCCCCCACCACAAAACAGACACAGAGGATAAAATAGCGACCAAATCGGAGCCTCGAAACAAACAAGGAAAGACCCCCCCCCCCCCAAGGAACCCTCAACACACAACCCTGCACCCCTGCGGTAGACCAAAAAGCCACCCCAACTTGCAGTGTGCCTGTCGCCCCATTAAACTAACCTACAAGAAGAGAGCGAAAAACGTCCCCTGAGGAGGAAGAGTCCCGAATCCCCCAACCCCCGGGCATCTACAACGTACAACATCGCTATCACAGAGCCACTGCAAAACGTCCAAGAATTGGCTCGTCGGCACCGACTCACTACTCCTGTTCTTCCAAGCCGCCTTCGGCGCCCCTCGAACTCTCCGGGCTGGTGTGCTGTCGGTAGGTTATCCAGCCAGTCACTGGCCACCTCAGGGCGATCAAAGAAAAATGCACGGTCATTATGTTCAACCCTCAGGGGAGCCGGAAAAAGCATAGCATATTTCAGTTCCATGTCCCTGAGACGCCTCTTCACCCCCGTAAAGCCCATACGTTGCTTCTGCACCGCCTGCGTGAAGTCCGGATAGAAACTGATCGACACATTTTCAAACTTAGTGGGACCGCTAGTACGGGAGGCCTGCAGGATAGCGTCTCTGTCTCGGAAATTAAAAATCCTGGCTATTATAGGCCTCGGAGCGGCACCAAGCTTGGGCTTCCCACCCGGAATTCTATGAGCACGCTCCACCGCAAAAAGATTACTAAGGCCCTTCGACGCCAAGTGGTTCCGGATAAGGTCCTCCACCAAAAGGTCCGTAGGGACATCTGTAGAGTTCTCCGGAACACCTACGATGCGGACATTATTGCGTCTGGCCCGGCTCTCAAAATCATCCAGCCGACGGGCGAACGAGTCTCTGGCCATGCGAAGATCGCAGGCCTCGGTCTGAAGATCCGAGACATCCGTAGTCAGACTCGCTGTCTTAATGTCCAGGGACTTGACCCGTTCATTGGTTTTGCCCAGGTCCGTCCTGATAAGGTTGACCTCGATTGCCACAGTGTCCAACTTAGTGGCTAGAGTTTCATACTGTTGACCCATCGCAGTCTGGATACTGGCGATGGCGCCCATAACATCCTTTAGAGTCGGCTCTTCAATCGCAGGAGTGTCGTCACCAGTCTCCCCGAGGGCCTTGCTCGGTCCACCCGGGGATCCCTTCGGGCGAGTAAAGCGATCTATAGTCTGGGCCTGAACAGCCCCTCCTCGATTCGGGCCTCTGGTGGTGCGCCTCTCAGCGTCCGTTCTGCCCGTCATGTTGGGCGACGAGCTCCGACGGGACCTCTGGGATCTGGTCAAAATGATTCTCTCAATGGCAAGCGAGTTGAGTCGTGAGGTCGTGAAACGACAGCCAGAGTAGAAATGACGACTAGACCAGGGCAGCAGCATCAATCAGCAATGAGCAAGCGTCAACAATGACCAAAATCGAAACCGAAAGTACCACAGGGGCAGCGGGAGCATCTCTCCAGTCGTTGTTGTTCAATTGCCACCTGGGTACCTCGGGAACTCAAGCCCCTGGAGGGCCTCTGCCATAGGCCTCAAAGGTCGTAGTGGAGCAAGTCCAGTTCCCGGCGGCCAAATCGAGTTGTAGAAAAAGTTTTTAATATCAGCAGGGCATCAGCAAAAAATACCCGTCGTCCAAATCAGGATTTGTTTCAGGATAGATGAGGGTGGCGGAAGGGGTCTCGGGAGCCCTTTGCTCACGCGTCCATCTTGGATCCGCGGGTAGCTCCTCCCTATGGAGTATTCATCATCTTAGCTGCAATGAAAATTATATTAAGTTCTTCATCATTTTACAATAACATAAAATACAAGAAGCAGTAAATCGCAGTGCACCAAATTAAATGAGAATAGGAAAAATTGAGAAACGGATATAAGCCTTATTGACTGAATAGGACACTAGCCTATAGAAATTGGTAATATTGGAAGTGGTGGTATCGTGCTAAACCAGTTATGACTCTTGGGTTCTCTCCTCCCACACTCATAAGAACAGATATTTATATCTAAAACATGGTATAGTTACAGTGATCATCTAAATTACAAATTTCATCATCAAGGAGGATCCTCATATGACAGATGTTAAAGAATTAGAGGGCAGATGTATCAAGGGAATTTTTTGTCGCAAACGCTGCGATTCGCAAAAAAGCAGCGTTTGCGACTAAAAATTTGCAAAATGGTATGTATGATGCAAAAATTAAGGAATCGCAAAATTTGCGATTCCTTAATTTTGTGTTAGCATTTAAGGAATCACAAATTGCGATACCTTAAATGCTATGCATCAAGCATTCTATTTTTGCGATTTCTCATTAAGAAATCACAAATTACCACCAACTTGAAGGTGGTGGTAATTTGAGATTTCTTTCACAAATGAACTTCTTTGCATTTGTGAAGGTGCCATGTGGCACACATACATGCCCTTTGGGCATGTATGTGCGCCATATGCGCACACATGTGAATTTCAGGGGTCCAGCAGGGTGTCCTTATGACACCCTTGCACCCTTGAAATTATTCTCAATTTGTGATTTTCAAATTGCGAATCGCAAATTGAGAATAACTTCCCATTCATCCCTATGGGTCTCCTGGCCCATAGAAATGAATGGGAAGTTATTTCTTAATTGTGAATTCGCAATTTGCTATTCGCAAATAAGGAATAATAAGAAAATCGCTAAAAAATTGCAATTTTTTAGATACATACCATTTTGCAATTCTCAAATAGCGATTCTCAAAAATAAAAAAAATCGCTATTTGAGAATCGCAAATAGGTATTTTGATACATCTGCCCCATAGGCATTAAACAAATAACTGAACAAATAACTGGAGACCTATAGGTAGGCTTCACGCTTATTCTCAGATCTCTCATATCCTGAGTGTATCTCTCACACCCTAAGTGGATCATTGTCTCTGGAGTGACGCGAGACCCTGATTTTTCCACACTGAGGCATGAAACAATGAAAAATCAATAATTCATTGCTAAGCGGGCACAAGTTAGGTTACTCAAACAGCAGAGCGAAGGGTATTACCTCTGCTCCAGACTGAACAAAGAGCAGAGCTGACCAGCCATTGAGAATTAAGCAGTGTGATCTATAAGGGACAACAAAAACAAACATCATGCAGTCTACAGCAAATTTAGAATCCGGAAGCAATTAAGTTTTCAACTGGAAGGATCAGTCTCACATCAAACAGCAATAACAAGCTCTCCATCTGCTGGCAGTGAAAGTCATGAACAGATTAAAAGTTCACTGCAGCGCACGCAAAACATTTTGGCATAAAGATCAAAGAAACATGCAGAAGTGACTCATATATATATATATATATATATATATTCACTGAAAAAACCATAGGTTATAGACCATATATAGTTAGGAATTTGCATTTACAAAACCTTGAAAATTCACTGAAAAAAACATAGGTTAGAGACCATATATAGTTAGCTGGACATTTTATTGACATAAAACCAATGAAATTCCATATATAGTTAGTTGCACTAACTATATATCGCGCACCCGCAATCCACTGCTGATGATGTCACATATTACATCATTCATGACATGGTCAGTGACATCACTGATGACATCACTGATGACATCTCAAATGACATCACTGATGACATCACTGATGACATCTCAAATGACATCACTGAGGACATCATCTAGTGTCTGTGTGTTTTTGTAAAGTTTAAATATGTTTTACATATTGAAGAATGAGTGGATGTATGGAAGACTGAGTGTGTGTGTGGCTGGCTGGGAGGTGTGTGACTCTGTGCATATCAATGTGTACTTGTATCAGTGATTGTATAAGAGAGTAAGTATGTGTTAGTATATGTGTGAAAAGTATGGTGTTCTGTGTTTAACTGTATAGATGAGGAAATCGAAGTGTGATTGATTCTTCACAGGACTGACTAGGTGTATGAGTGCATATGATAGTGTTGTAATAATGAGTGACTGTATGTATGAGTGATTGTATGGGTGAATGAGTGAATGTGTGTGTAGATGTAGGAATCAGTGAGTGCGTATGTAGTAACTGGTATTGGTGTGTCATGATGTCATCAGTGATGTCATTTGAGATGTCATCAGTGATGTCATTTGAGATGTCATCAGTGATGTCATCAGTGATGTCACTGAAGTATGGTGTTCTGTGTTTAACTGTATAGATGAGGAAATGGAAGTGTGATTGATTCTTTACAGGACTGACTAGGTGTGTGAGTAACTCCATGGATGAGTGGCAGTGTGTGAGTGTCTGCATAGGTGTATGAGTGCATATGATAGTGTTGTAATAATGAGTGACTGTATGTATGAGTGATTGTATGGGTGAATGAGTGAATGTGTGTGTAGACGTAGGAATCAGTGAGTGCGTATGTAGTAACTGGTATTGGTGTGTCATGATGTCATCAGTGATGTCATTTGAGATGTCATCAGTGATGTCATCAGTGATGTCATTTGAGATTTCATCAGTGATGTCATCAGTGATGTCACTGACCATGTCATGAATGATGTAATATGTGACATCATCAGCAGTGGATTGCGGGTGCGCGATATATAGTTAGTGCAACTAACTATATATGGAATTTCATTGGTTTTATGTCAATAAAATGTCCAGCTAACTATATATGGTCTCTAACCTATGTTTTTTTCAGTGAATTTTCAAGGTTTTGTAAATGCAAATTCCTAACTATATATGGTCTATAACCTATGGTTTTTTCAGTGAATTTCATTGGTTTTTTTAAAAGCTAATATCTATAGCTGTAAAATATATTCTTTATTACGTGACGTATCACGTAGCCACGTGAGACGCCTCATGACGCGTCGCATAACCGTGACGTATCGGCTCTGCAGCGCAAACAAAACCCGTAACGTAAGCGTGCCGGAGCACGCTTACAGATATATATATATTTTTTTACCTTAATTAGACAAAATCCACACGTGCACATATCTTGAGGCCTTGCAAAGGCACATCAAACAAACAGTCCCTACAATTTTGCCAAGTTTGCTGGAAATCTATTCCCTTCATTTTTTTTTACTGTTTCTCTTGGTTTTCCCCTTGTTACGATTACCAGGACGCTACCCGGTACGCGAACCGGACGCTCCAAAAACACAAGATGGCGGACTCCCGTTACGCTGCCGGTTAGCTGCCCGGTTCGCGTACCGGGAAGCGCCTCTACCGCGAAAAATCGCGGGGGACTTTAATATCCCCCTCATTAATCCTAGGGGGTCAGGAGGGGTTTACCTTGCCCCCTTTCCTTCATTTCCCCCTTCTTTTTTCACCACATCTTGTCTCTCGAACCTACCGAGAGACAAGATGGCGGCCGCTCCGGACTGTTTACAATGTTGACAGCTACGCTGCCGGTTAGCTGCCCGGTTAGCTGCCCGGTGAGCTGCCCGGTGAGCTGCCCGGTTCGCGTACCGGGACGCGCCTCTACGGCGTAAAATCTACCTTGCCCCCTTTCCATCATTTCCCCCTTTGTTTTTCACCACATCTTGTCTCTCGATCGTACCGAAAGACAAGATGGCGGCCGCTCCGGACTGTTTAGAATGTTGACAGACACCGGAGAGCCAATCAGCTTCGCTTCGCGAAGTTCCGTTACGCGTCAGGTACGAAAACCGGGGCGCTAACCGGAGCGCTGTCACAGATATATATATTTTTTTAAACATTAATTTCTCAAAATCCACTGGAGCACATATATTGAGACATAGCAAAGGCACGTCGGGCAAACCATATCTACAATTTTGCCAAGTTTCATGTAAATCTATTCAGCCGTTCGAGCTAAAAGTGAGTCCAACCACCCCATGGAAAAATGAATGGGAAAAACGCATTTTGGGACCCCCCTTTTTTCTCGGCCCCCCCTTGACGAAACCCCCCCCAAATTTTCAGGGGCTGCTCAGAAACAAAATGTACCATTTTCCTGAAAATGTCAGCCAATTCTGTCCACAAACGCCAAAGTTATTAGACATAGAATTTTCAGAAATCCAGAGAAAAAATCCTAACTATATATACCCACTGGCTATCGCCAGTAGGTAATATACATATATAAACATATATAATCTGCATATCTATATAAATATAAATGCATGCATACATATACATATATGCATACATATGCATGTTATTTACATGAAAGTTTTAAAAACACTAATAAAAGCAAAGCTAAAAAGCCACCTCATTACAAACAGAATGGCTTTAACTTAAACGAGGGCGAGATCTATTGCATTTTCAATGCTTGTTTACTTTGGTTCTATCAAGAAGGCATTCAGATGTGTCACACATTTGCCATAAATTCTGAATGTTAGCACTCTAGTTGCTCATTAGATCACTGTAGTAAAGCTAGTGCTCACCAGGGAAGTCTGCTGCTAATCATGGTTTGCAGCCATTTTCCCGCATTTTTTATCCTGCAGACTTTCAGCCCGCATACCATTATCCCGCAAGGTCATTGACCTCGCATACCATTATCCCGCATTTTTTCAAAACGCATGTGCATTTATCGCGCATGCCTTTACAAAGAATTACGTTTTAAAGGCATGTATGGTAAATGCATTTGCGTTGTGAAAACCACGATGACGAGAGAGGTAAGTGGGTTTGTGTTAATTTTTTCGTGGGTTAGTGATTGTGTAGTGTAGTGTAGTGTTGTGTAGTGTAGTGTTGTGTTAGTGTAGTGTAGAGTTGTGGTGGTTGTTTAGTGTAGGGTCATGCTGGGGGTAGTGTTTTAGGGTTTAGGGTTGTGTTGTAGTGTTTGCGTAGTGTAGGGTCATGCTGGGGGTAGTGTTTTAGGGTTTAGGGTAGTGTTGTAGTGTTTGCGTAGTGTAGGGTCATGCTGGGGGTAGTGTTTTAGGGTTTAGGGTTGTGTTGTAGTGTTTGCGTAGTGTAGGGTCATGCTGGGGCTAGTGTTTTAGGGTTTAGGGTAGTGTTGTAGTGTTTGCGTAGTGTAGGGTCATGCTGGGCGTAGTGTTTTAGGGTTTAGGATAGTGTAGTAGTGTTTGCGTAGTGTAGGGTCATGCTGGGGGTAGTGTTTTAGGGTTTTGGGTAGTGTTGTAGTGTTTGCGTAGTGTAGGGTCATGCTGGGGTGTAGTGTTTTAGGGTTTAGGGTAGTGTTGTAGTGTTTGCGTAGTGTAGGGTCATGCTGGGGGTAGTGTTTTAGGGTTTTGGGTAGTGTTTGCGTAGTGTAGGGTCATGCTGGGGGTAGTGTTTTAGGGTTTTGGGTAGTGTTGTAGTGTTTGCGTAGTGTAGGGTCATGCTGGGGTGTAGTGTTTTAGGGTTTTGGGTAGTGTTGTAGTGTTTGCGTAGTGTAGGGTCATGCTGGGGTGTAGTGTTTTAGGGTTTTGGGTAGTGTTGTAGTGTTTGCGTAGTGTAGGGTCATGCTGGGGGTAGTGTTTTAGGGTTTTGGGTAGTGTTGTAGTGTTTGCGTAGTGTAGGGTCATGCTGGGGGTAGTGTTTTAGGGTTTTGGGTAGTGTTGTAGTGTTTGCGTAGTGTAGGGTCATGCTGGGGGGTAGTGTTTTAGGGTTTTGGGTAGTGTTTGCGTAGTGTAGGGTCATGCTGGGGGTAGTGTTTTAGGGTTTTGGGTAGTGTTGTAGTGTTTGCGTAGTGTAGGGTCATGCTGGGGGTAGTGTTTTAGGGTTTAGGGTAGTGTTGTAGTGTTTGTGTAGTGTAGGGTCATGCTGGGGGTATTGTTTTAAGGTTTAGGGTAGTGTTGTACCGTTTGTGTAGTGTAGGGTCATGCTGGGGGTAGTGTTTTAGGGTTTAGGGTAGTGTATGCTAAAGGCATATTCGTTCTAAAAGTTTTCGTTATTTTAATTTGCGGCCTAATAGTACATGCGGGATTTTTTTTGCGGACTGATGGTATGCGGGATTTCGTCATATATTCGCTAATCATACTTTCTATGGCAAAATGAACCCCCTCATTTTGTTCCTTTTTAAATTAAATGTTTTAAGAGTTACCACTTTATTCCAATCAAGATGGCTTCAGGTGTGCCATACCTTTGTAATAAGTAGGACTGTTAGCACTCTAGTTGTTCTTTAGAACACTTTGGGACATTCTGTCATTGGGCTATAGTTGGGCTACATCTGGCTGATATTTGGGCTACATTTGTTTTTTTTTGTCTCTGGTGGCCATCTTTGGGCTACATTGGGCTACATTGGGCTACATTGGGCTACATTTGGGCTCCAACATATATATAGCCCAATGTAGCCCAATATATATTTTTCAAAGTTAATTTTCGTAAAAACCACTGGAGCCTATATCTTCAGACATAGCAAAGGCACATCAGGCTACCAGTCCCTACAATTTTGCCAAGTTTGGTGTAAATCCATTCAGCCATTCAGGCTAAAAGTGAGGCCAACCGCCCTATGGAAAATTGCATGGGAAAAACACGTTTTGGGACCCCCCTTTTTTCTCGGCCCCCCCTTGACGAAACCCCCCCAAAGTTTCAGGGGCTGCTCAGAAACAAAATGTTCAATTTTCCTGAAAATTTCAGCCAATTCTGTCCTCAAACGCAAAAGTTATTCGACATAGGATTTTTTTCCTATGGGATTTTTGAAAATTCTAACTATATATACCTACTGGCTATCGCCAGTAGGTAATATATATATATATATATAGTAACAACTAGGAGTCTGCATTCAATTAACTCTTGTTCCACCTGCCAATCAGAATTCAAAAGACTGAAATACAAAGGCAGATCCCTAAAAGCTTAAGAGCACAACAAAACGTACCTACTCTTTGGCAAGAATCTGACAATAGAACTGTTAAACCAATGGTATGACTAAACCACCAACTTGTAAAGCTAAAATGCCAGACTCCTGCTGTATGTGGTTGAAAAAAGCTACTACACAGCCTGTCCCTCAACATCACCTAGCCATCATCTACTAACAAACTTCCATCCAGAATATTAACACAAAGTAAAATGAACTGTCAGCAGAACACCACGAAAGCATGGACAAGCCACTTGGCCTCCTACTTCCATGAAAAGATAAAAAAATATTCAAGACACTTTCCCTGTGATCCAGGGTGAATGTCTGGAGCTTCTATCCCCTTACACTCACATAAGGGGACCGTCTTTTAAGCAATTCCCTTCTATCACCATGGATAAATCTTTGCAAATCATGAAAGCCCTGCAATCTGCTCCCCCTCTGATCCGTGTCCGCCAAAGTTTTGGCGTCAATAGCGGAGACAATTAATCCTGCGGTGAACGTGATTCTTAATGCTTCACTACAGAATGGGCAGGTCCCGGACAGGTGGAAGAAGGCAAAAACTCTCCCCCTATTAAAAAAGCCTCTATCTGATCCCAAATTAGTTTCAAAATATAGGCCAATATCCCTGCTCCCCTTCTTTTCCAAAGCTCTGGAAAAATATGTGAATCTTGCTACTTCAACTTATGTGGAAACTAATCAAGCACTTCACCAGAGCCAGTCTGGCTTCAGGACAAACGTTAGCACAGAAACAGACTTTTTAGAAGTCTGAGGTCATTAAGGAGACCTTGCACAAAGGTGGTACGGCTGTGTTGATACTATTGGACCTATCAGCGGCCTTTGATACCGTGCTCCACGACTGGCTTCTGCAGAGACTCCAGGAGTGTGTTTCGGGGGCACGGTACTCAAGTGGTTTTGATCCAACCATCAGCAAACGGTTTGGTCTCCGCCTTTTGCAGCCCCCATTTTCCCCATGAAGGTGGGAGTCCAGCAGGACTCGATCTTGAGCCTGACACTTAACGTATATGTGACCTTTCCTTGGCAAATTTGGCCGAGGCACATGATGCAAAAATAGTGTTGTATGAGGAGGACACGCAGTTGCTCTTAACCTGCGATAAGGAGGCTGATTTCAGAGGAGACACGATCAACAACTGCTTGTCAGAGGTATTTGCCCGGCTACAATTGAATAACTGAAGTGCACCTCTGAGAAATCAGAAATCATCCTCTTTGGTCTCCCCCCCAAGCGATGTATGGTGCAATTGGTGGCATACAGATATGTCCCCCCAACATCCTCGGTATAGACAGTTAAAATCTAGGGGTCAAGCTAGAGGATAATTTGTCTATGAAGGCTCAGATACAAGCAGTCGTCGGATCCTGTTTTGGCATGCTTAAAATGCTAAGACAGTTTCTGCCCCAACTTCCTCTTGTACACAGAAAAACAGTGGTCCGGGCTTTAATAATACCTAGGCTGAACTACGTAAACGTACTGTACCTGGGCATACCGGATTACCTACTAACACGGATGCAGGTTGTCCAGAATGCAGCTGCAAGGGCAATTCTCATGCTCGGCCCTAGAAAACAGATGTGCCCTCATCTGAAATCCCTGCACTGGCTGCCGATCAGCAAGAGAATCCGCTTTAAGGCGGTGGTTCTGGTCTTTACAAAGGTCTCCATCTAACAGGTGCTTCTTCCATCAGGAAAAGAGTCCAGCCTTACTGTCCGCTCCGAAATCTGAGGTCATCATCACTGCAGGAGGTGATTACTCCCAAGTTTTCCCATACTCTAATAGGCGGATGCTCCTTTCAGGTGCAAGCCGCTCAACTCTGGAACAGTCTGGCTCTGGCACTTAGACAGACTCAGGACCTTCTCACTTTTAGAAAGTCACTGAAAACTGGGTTATTCCAGCAATAACATGCATACCAAACTCTTGCCAGCACATCATCAGCCCCGCCAGGTGGTCTTTCAGCGCCGGGACACTATCGAGTAGCTGTGGCTTTATACGTACCTAATTAACATAACATAATAGAACACCAACCATAGCAAATCATCTGGTTGGACAATGTCAATTAGCAAAATGCAACCAAAATCTAACAATGTCTTTGTAGGAAATCAGGTTTCTGGTTGGCTAGGGCAGGATTCTCCAATGTCGGTCCTGTAGGCCAGATCCATCCCAGATTTCTTTAGCATATTCTTATTTTTATAAATGTAGACATCTTAAAAATCTGACATGGATTCGGCCCTCCAGGCAAAACCCACCCCTCTAGTCAGGGCAAGTAAGTTACACACCAAAGATAACCTGTGCTCACCCTCAGGTAGCTTGCAACAGAGCAGTCTAGCTTATCATCAGAGGCAATGTGAAAAGCATTTGTGCAACACACTCACACAAAGACACAATGTATACACTACAAATGAGACTCCATGCAGGATTATATACAAATACAGTACATAACAGACAAACACGACATGAATCACAAATACTGTGCATGCTATGCAAATCCTGAGATAGTGACAGGGCAAGAATCAAAACAACATTTTGACATCAGTGAGTGCTTTTCAAGTTATGCATATCAACAGACATTACTTGCTAATCTGTAGCCAACAAGGCAAAAATGATAACCTTCTCCTGCATATTGTTTTAGATTAGGTAGGCCTCCATTTAAGCAAATAATTGTAACATCGTGAGAGCTCTTGTGCTCCTCTTAGGGCTATTACGGTAATCAGCGGTTTCCATAAACAAGGTAGTTCCGAACGGCTGTTCAACGCAGCTCTTGGGGTCCTCCTTCAAGGTATTTTCTCCGCAATGCTAGAGCCACACAAGTGCCTCCAAATCCTACATGCTGTAACCACATAGGAGGCATGCAAGAGACTTTGCTTGATCCCCAACATCTATTTTCTCAACAACCAACAGCCCACGATTGCATGTTGCAGTTGCAAAGAGCCCAATACCTCGCTTGCTGCAGGAGGGTCCCATCTCACTGGGGGCCTCCCACTGTAAGGCGATGGGGTGATGGACCCCCCTCGGGCAGGTTTTGAGGAATCAGGGCAGTATGCCTGTTCCTGGAGTATTCTGTGGGCACAATCCTTGTCGCAGGCTGTAGCGGCCTTCCCCACCTACAAGGGGTAATTGGGACCCAGCGTTACCGAGCAATGGGACCCATTACTCACTTAACCAGCTTTTGCCACCTCTCTGGTTTCTGTAGCAACACAGGGCGGGGCATGGAAGCCACCATGCTGAACAGGGATTCCTCCAGAGGCTGCGCCTCACTTGCAGCAACCCGCAGACAATGAGATACAGAGAGCCTGGGCACAAACGGATGCGCTCGACACTCGCTTGGCAGATAACTCCTTCTTAAAAGGTGAAAAGCCATCAGTACAAGCTTGACATACAGCTCCTTCTGAAAAAGTGAAAACAGTTGACACTAGTTGTCGGAGGCTTCTCCCAGAAAGTGTCCACTGTCAAGGTTCTGAAGGTGGGCAAAGCGCGGTCCTGAAATCCACAGAGTTCGATGTAAGCTTTAGTTTGGTGCAATCCTTAAAGATCCCAACTGAACATAAGCACAGAGAAATACCCACTTTCTAAAAGTGGCATTTCTATGATAATAATGAAAAATCCAACAACAGAAAGCAGGATTTATCACTACTGTTCTAAACAAATCAAACATGGCAATATCACTCCTTTCAAATCAGTAATTACCACTTAAAAATATATAAGGGAATTCCCAATGCTAGCCTGTGAGAGGAGTAGGCCTGACAGCAGTGAGAAGCAAAATAGGCTGTTTGTCACTACCAGCACATGCCACACATATAGGCACAATTCTTACCTTTTACTTACACAGCACATTGTCATTAGGGCTATCTAGGACCTACCTTCGGGGTGTCCTAGGTGAAATAAAATAGAAGTTTAAGGCTTGGCGAGTAGTTTTAAATGACAAGTTAAAGTGGCAGTAAACTGTGCACGCAGGCCCTTCAGTGGCAGGCCTGAGACTGGTTTGAAAGGATAGGTCTGTGGGTGGTATAAGCAGTGTGGCAAGCCCACTAGTAGCATTTAATTTGCAGGCCCTGGGTATATGGGATACTACTTTACAAGGGACTTCCATGTAAATTAAATATGCCTAAACAGTATGAACTAATCGTACTATGTTTACACATGCACTATAGTACTGATTAGCAGGGTTAAAGTGCCCAGGGTCCTAAAGCCAACAAAAAGGTGGTCAGAAAAATTGGCGGAGGAAGGCAAATAGTTTGGGCATAACTCTGCAAAAATGGCCAAGTCCAACACTGCTCGTTATCAACTTTTTCAGGTAAAGAGCCCTGAAGTTGGCAAAAGGCTGCTTGTTAGTGCTAGATTAAATATATACGGGAACAAGGTAGTAATGCTGTTGAATATGCTTTATTTTGTACTGTGAACACCAAGTATATTTAATTGAATTATATAAGCTTGTTTGCACAAAAACACTAATATGAACATGCAATTTCATTAAAGCAATAGTTTGTTAGCAGTATTATGCACATTAATGCAAATACAAATGTTAAGAGTTAGATTCATCAGTTATGGGACACGCCGAATATAAAATATAGAAACAAACCGACATATAAAAAAAAAAAAAATAAGGGGCATACTTTTTAAAGTGGTACATATAGAGCCATCACCCTGTTGATCCAAGTGGTGGCACTTGGATGTGCTCGTTATCTGCAAAGAAAGATAGAACTGTAGCCAGTCAGATGCTATAGCCCAAGTTGCCAGATAGCTCACTGAATTAAGCATTCACTGTGGACAACACTAGGATTAGCTCATGAATTTGAAGCCATGCTGGATCGTCTCACCTTTTAAATTTCTGAGGTCGATAAAGAACCATTAAATTGGGTAACAGCACTTGGTCTTTACAACACTATGGAACGCCAACAATCGTGTTAGCAAGCGCAATATAAATGGCTATTTCTGCTACTCTTGCTATTTATGAAAGAAGCTTCTCTTACTAAAGTTCACATGATGTGGTGGAAGCCTGCCTGCTTCTACAAATGTGACATTTGTAGGAGGTTTGGCCTACTGATTCCCATGTGGGATGTGAATTACGTTTTCTCTACAGCAGCTTGAATTTTTTAGGGGAGCTTCCCCTACCGATACATGCATTGTGTGAGGAGGATCTTTCGCCTTCTGCTTTTTAGCCTTGTTTCAACAAATCACACCTAGCACGGATTATGAGGTGCCTTGAGAAAGCTTGCTCTACTGTTACCATTCTACGTGTGGCTAACACGCGATATTCTGTTGGTCATACTCCATGAGGAACAGCATTCCATAGACCTCTTCTTCAATTAGGTACTAAAGTGTCTATGATGCAAGTAGTCTGCTCAAAACAATACTGCGGGGAAACAGGGTTGGTCTAAAATAGAACGTGATCATGTTCCAAAGCCAATATTATCTTTGTCAATGAAAATATCAGCAAGGTCCGAAGTCCAACCGAATGCAAGCAGCACAGAGATAAACAGCCAATAATATTTGGGCCTGCCTTAAAAAATGCTGCACGGAAGTGCTTGGACTAGAAAAGAGGATTACCTATTAATGTGGACCACCAGAGAATCACATTAGTAGGAAATAATTCAACAACTAATCACAAGTAATGTGAAGGCCACAACAAAATGCGAGACTCACAAATCCTTGATCATAAACGGTGAACAATCTGTAACATTATGTATAAGAACTAATGTACCACAAGAACCCCCCCTCCTCCCAACAGCAGGTAATGTTAAAGGGGGAGGGAAGGCCCGCTATATGCACCACTATAAAACAATTCAGCAACTAAAAAGGTAGACCAAGTCATATAATGCACTTCTAAGAAAAACTTTAAAATGCAATCGTGAATAGACAGAAATATGGAAACACTCAGTGAAACTTCTCTACACAACACCAACATGCAACCACGAACAGTCACTGATGTGGGGGCCGCAAGTAAAATTAAATTGCACAACGTCTTGGTCATCAAACAAACAGTAACCTGGAAGGTCCTGCAGTGAAATCGACCACTTTGAAATGCCTCATTAATAATTAATTTACAGAGTGGGAGTTAGAGGGTTCAACACAATTTGCAACCAAGAAACGCTTAAGCAAATAACTGCGGATACGACAGACCAGTAAGGTGGTTCACAGAGCGAAGCTCTTGTTGCGGAAATCTGTATGCAACCTCAAGGACAAATAAATGGATCTAAACAAGACCAACACAGCCCTTCATATTTATGAGGTAGAGTCAGTGAATATCATTAAGTTGGTTAACAGCTGTACTTTATTTCTTATTTACAGTACTATGAAAGACAAACCTACGGTAGCTAGAGCAGTACACACAAAGGAGAGATTGGGCTATGCATTCTGCTTGATCTCTCAGTGTCCTTCCAGCTAGTGTCCTGTCCTCATAACCAAGCAGAAAACAGCTTATGTATTAAAAACATCTGCTTCAAAATTGATCGCCCTCGCTTCAGTAGTGTATGCCAATGGTGGGATCTGAAAGTTCAACATCACTGCCTGTGCCTATGCCATAGGGAGTATCTGGCCTTTCCATAATACCCTCTCTCAATTAAATCTCTACATTGAGCTGTTAAATAATCAAATCAAGAATGTAGGGGAGGAGCCAAGCTCGCGACCGTGATGGCCGCGTTGTAGCTCGGCTCCGTCAAACCTTCCTGCCTGAACTGTCTATCCTGCACCTTATCCTGCCCCGAGAAGTCTTATTTGCTGGACTATGGACTTATGACGTTTTGCTGGCACTCACCGTCTGCTCCGGATGTTCTTAAGTGCAGCGGATCCTGAACTGCGCCCTTGTTCGCTTCGTGGCCTCCGGGGCGGGCAGGCCTGGTACTCGTCTGCGGCGCCCAGGCGGGGCGGAGCGCCGGGGCCGACCCCTTGGTGAAGGAGCGGGGTCGGCAGGAGCGGCCATTGTGCGGTTGGACCGGTGGCGACTGACCGGGCCTGGTCTGGCTGTCTGGAGACCTGGTGGTGGAGTGCTGCCTTTCACGGACGGGGGTTGACCGAATGGGCGACTCGTCTCCCCTTTGTTCTCCTGTCCGGCCATCTTGAAACCCTCCGCCCGGTCTCGGCGGGCGGTGCCCGTGGGTCGGTGGCGCCGGCTGCCTCAATATTCTGGTGGCCTGCCTTTTTGTCCTGAGGGTTCCATTGCTTGTCGCCGGCTGGTTCCCATCGAGCTCTGTTGGTGGCCGGATTGGGGTCGGAGATTGCCGCGGCCGCACCGGGCTGCAAAGATGGCGGCCCACACCCTGCATCTACGCCCATTTGGGGACGGCGACATTGGCTCGCCGCACGGCACGTTTGCTGAATACCGTAAAGGTGAGCCTACAGTTGGCGACGTTTTCGCCGCCTTGTGTTCCTGGCGTGCTTCCATGACTGTGCCTGTCGATGGGCTGGATGGTGGCCTTTGTTCCCGGCTCGTTGGGCCGTCCCCTGCGTGTATGGCTTCGCCGCTTCAGGGTGCTGCGGTGCCTTTCCTGGAAATTGAAAATACTAAGGCCACCGCTTGTTTGGACGTTCAGATGCCTGCTGCCTGGTATTGTCAAGAGTTCTTCCCAGTGGTGGATGCATTGGAGAGCCTCCAGCCGAGATCCGTCCGGATCGGTCTCGCCGGGTCCCCCGGTGATTTTTTGCCTCGGCCTGCCGAGCGGAGATCCTGTAACTGTTTCACCGGGACAATTTTTTCCCCTTGGTCTGCGGAGCTGCGCTTGAGTTGCCTGCTGCTGTTGCTGTCCTTTTTTACTCATCCGGTCCGAAGCCGTTATAACTTGTGTAGTAGCTCGACGTTTGGAATCCCTTTTTTTCACCTCTGCCCCCTCATGTTCTGGTTCTTTGTGCACTCTGTGCCTATGGCACCGGACAGACGAGGACAGGGTTGAGATGACCTTGCACCGCCGGACTATTACTTTGTGGCGTGACCGGATGACCGCCTTGCGGCTCTACATGTATGATTGCTTCCTCTTCATATTCCTGGTACCTGTTTATTGTTTTGCAATGACTTTCTCTTCTCGTGGGCTTTGAATGTGCTCGGACGGGGGAGGTGGGGGCTGATAGTTTTTTCCTTCCTTTCCCTTTCCTCTCTTTTTGTCTATATGGTTTCTTCCTTACTTTTTGACTCTTCTATATTTCGGGTTTCCGGTTAGGGCGACAGGCACGCTGCTGGGGGGGTAGGCCGTAGCCTTCCGCAGGGGTGCAGGGTGGGGTGGGTGGGGGGGGGGGGGGGGGGGGGGGTCTGTCTTTTTGTTTTTCTTTTGTTCTTGGTTCTATGGCTCTTGTGTATTCTTTTTCTGGGCACTGCGTCTGCATGTAGGCCTCCTGGGGTGTATTTTGCTAGCGTGGGCACACGGCCTCCCTGATACCGATGTTCATTGCGCATCCATTACTCCTGTTTCCTTTGGCTCCGTGGGCTGTCCCTTTTTCGTGTGCTTTATTTGCCATGGGGCATATACTGTGGGGCCGCATCCTCTTTCCCTGTTTTTTCAACCCTTTTTTCTGATGCTCTTTTCCCCTTTTTCCCCTTCCTTCTCTCTTTCCCTGGGTCGATGTAGCGGATGGCTCCGTATTGCAATCCTGACTTCCTTTCTATGTATTGATGCGTATTCTTGTGGTAACGGGTGGGCGTTGGGCAATGGATGGTATTGTTTGCTGATGTGGGACTCATGTTTTGCCCTTGCTATGATGTAGCTGTTCTTTTTTTGAAACTCGCTGTGTTTTGTTCCACTGCCTGTTGACGACCCGCCACGGAATTTTGGACTTTAATAACTGCAATGTTCCTGATCCTCACCCTATTATATTATAAAATTAACCTTCACTTTTCCTTCTCACTGTGGTTTCCTTGTAGCTATTTGCTTTGCTTTGTTGCATCTGTTATATCGGAGACCTGCCGGAGTTTCTTTCCTGGCTTATGTGCTACTACAGTGTGGTGGCCGGCCCGATGGGTTGTAGGCCCGTATTTGTTAGCTATATCTGCACAATAAAGGTTTTTTTAAAAAAAAAAAAAAAAAAAAAAAGAATGTAGGTGACAGACATAAGAGGTATAGAACAAAGGGGCTATTTAGGGGTTCTGAAAGGGGGGGCTACCTAAAATAGGCTTGATTCAAACAACAACAGGAATAAAGGTTATGCAAGGTGCAACTTAGACAATGGGGTAGGAAGATAAGATGACCCAGGAAATGCCATAATGGGAGTTGAAAATATTAAAGGACCCAGTTAAGTCAGAGGGATTTAAAAAATCCATGGGACATTATTAGGGTTCTCTAAGATAGGGAAGATATGTAGAGCAAATGGTTTCAAGACATTTGTGCACCTAAATAGAAATTGGAACAAACACCGAACAATACAAGTATATCTTCGAATCAAAGATGCACAAGCAAAGTATGTTGACTTACATGTAGCTATACACGGCAAATCACCACTTGAATACAAGGTGAGAGCATCCCTCTTTCTTGAACATGCCAAACTGCGAGTATAAAAAATGCTAATTAGAAACCGTCAAGGGCCCCTACATAAGCTTAAAAACAAATGGGAATGCAATATTGGGAAACTGGAGGAAGACCTGGGGGGGGGGGGGGTTTGGGGAGACCTGCAGAGACACAATGTAGGTCGCAAATAGATTTGGGCTCAGAGTGATACAGCTGAAGCTATCACATTGAATCTACTATCCTAGGCGCTTGTTAATGAAACCAGGATGCGCAAAAAACTGATAAAGGACTTCAGGGGTGCAAGTGAGTTTTACATTGATCCACACTTTATGAGACGGCCCCCGAATCCAACTGTTCTAGAAGTGGGTGGAATATTAGATGACAGTGGTTCTTGGATAGAACATGGAACTGTGACCCGATCTGAGATTCTGGGGTTCTGGCAAGATCTAGCCTTGCCAAATTATAGCTTTCTGTTTTGTTATGTAGCACGATGATGTCTAGACAAAACATTGTGAGGTAGTGCTGAAGTCACTCCATCCTATCCCTGGAGCGAAGGAGTCACAACACAGACGGATTTTTACAAGCAGAGGTTGCAATATATAAGGCAATGGAATGCTGCCAACAGAAAAATAAAAATATGAGCTACTTTGAAATATCTCAACAACCACCTGTGCTAAATAAAGTTTCTGACATGGGCCTGATTTATCTATGCAACTAATGTTTAAAGGGACATATGAATAGCATTGGATATAAAGCAGAGGCATGTAAAATGTATTTAAAGGCTGACACAAGACAATCACTCTGTTAAGAACAGGTGATCGTCCTTTTCTGATGATATGCCTTTTCTTTGGGGGAAGGGACAGGGTTATTTTTATTTGCTTTGCCTCCTTTTTGCAAGAAATGCTATTAAAATATTTTGAAATATGAGGGCACTCAATCCATTGATAAAATTGATAAAATTCATGTGTACTTCAAAAATTCTACTGAACATGATGCCTGACAATCATTCAAAACTGAATGTCACTATATTATGGAACGGTAAATGCACTAATACATATGGGGTTCGGAATTTCTACTGCCAGGAAATATTGTGCGATGTCAAGACAGTACATGTTTAGATTTTCCACTGGACGAGTGGGCCCAAACCTTTAAGCACAGGCAGTTTCGCTGCCAATTTACAGCACCACATTTGTGAAAAAGGAGTGGCTGACAATAAAGCAAGATTTGCATGGCTATGTATAAGTTGTTCAAACTTGTTTTTTTGATTCACTAATGAAAATACTTTATTTTTCGGCTGACAGCTCTAAGGATATGTAGTTAGAGAACCTGCACGACTGACAGTGATTCCAGAGTAAAAATGTGACATATTTGCAAAATGTAAGTTCATTACAATGCAACCCAATTATATGCATATATGTGTAGAAGCCTGAAAGCAAGTGTGTGCACATTTTATTTTAAAACCAAGCAATCACCAAACAGTTGACAAGCTGTTGGAAAAAAAAAAAACCTTTGCTAAACTATTGCGCAATTTTAAATACCAATTCTTTAAGATTTCATGCAAGTCAATATATACAAAAAATATTAACAATCAAGAATCAGTGTAAAACCATCATGGGTAACATTATAGGGAACATGAAAATGAATCAAGGGCTCAATTATTTAGAAAAAGTCACAAAAGTGCAACTGCACGTATAAGTCTTTGCAGTGGTGCAAATTTATGACTTTCAGGAATTCACAAGATTTTATAGACGTAGGCCTAGAAACAATACTCCTAACAAACTTTTGTGAATACCATTTTCAAATGAGCAAATAAGCATGCATATATTGTTCATGTGAAAATCTGCTGTGCAGTTGTAAATTTGATTTCCCTACATAGAAAACGTTTTAATTCTAACTTTGTCGCGGTAAATTTCCAGCCTTTTCCAGTGTGGGAAGAGATTGGAGAAGATGGGATGAAAACCCTTAAACATATACGTTTGTGAGTGAGCAAACAGTCACAGATGCACAGACTACTGCTTCCTTCTAACCCATGTATGTACATCTGCTGAAAGGTGGCAAAGAAAGAGCACTGCATGATCAGAAGGGCTATTATCAAAGCTCTGATATAATTAGAACACCTCAGTGCATAGCACCAAATGAACCTAGTCGATTTTTTAACAGGACAAGTCAATTTCTGAAAAATTCCGTTCCTTACACACAAGAAGATATTTTATAAAATTCCACACACCATTTATGAACCAGATTGTTTCAACATTTTTGATCTACTGTCAGAATCCACACCAGACCTCACCTTCATTAAAGAAACATGCCTCAGCCAAGACTTTGCACCCACACGGCACAAAGACATCCCACTAGAACTTGACCAATAAAAATCACAAACATCAAAAACTACACCAGGGAGGGCTACAAATCATAGATAAGATGTCACCCACCCCAAATATTACTTAATCCTTCATCTTAATATATAGACCACCACCTAGAGATGCAAACCTCAACGATGGCTGATTTGATACAGTGATCGTGACCCATCTGAACCACCCAAACCTATGCATTCTGGGAGAATTGCTTTTAATTTCCTCCTGAGGCTTGAGCCGGGAGGCTGCTTTTACTTTGTGTGCTGAATCTTTATTTTCTTCCCGTGTGTCCGCTCCCTCCCCCTCGCACTACATTTTAAATTTGAATAAGAATTTCCTACTACATTAGCGCTGCTTGCCTAACTGCGCTAGGACCATTTTCTTTAGTTAGATTCCTCTCCTGCCTGTCCTGGGAAGCGGTCGACTGTTAGACCGGCTCCTGGTGGGACAACAGATTGGCAGGGAAGTCAGGCAGCGGCCATCTTTGTGAGGGCTCGCGCTGCACGTCGCGCTTCGAGCGCTTAAAAGCAGGAAACACGAGTAGGAACCTTGATTGCTTTTAATTTCCTCCTGAGGCTTGAGCCGGGAGGCTGCTTTTACTTTGTGTGCTGAATCTTTATTTTCTTCCCGTGTGTCCGCTCCCTCCCCCTCGCACTACATTTTAAATTTGAATAAGAATTTCCTACTACATTAGCGCTGCTTGCCTAACTGCGCTAGGACCATTTTCTTTAGTTAGATTCCTCTCCTGCCTGTCCTGGGAAGCGGTCGACTGTTAGACCGGCTCCTGGTGGGACAACAGATTGGCAGGGAAGTCAGGCAGCGGCCATCTTTGTGAGGGCTCGCGCTGCACGTCGCGCTTCGAGCGCTTAAAAACATACGTCCATGGCTCCGCGCAGCGGACGCGCACTGCGTGCGCGCCGATCGCGCGCCGGAGTCAAGCCAGAGTCCTGCCCGTCTGCGCCCGTCCGCGACCAGACGGGACGAGGGGCAGGGGACTCTGGTCATACTGTCATCACGCAGGCATCCGAGATATCGCTCTCACACCAGCAATTCTGCTATACTCGCGAGACGCTACTTGAAATCGGTAAGATTCCCACTTACTCATGTCATCACTCCATAGACCCCAATGCGCTATTATCTCAATGCAATTCCTGCAACTTTCGCTTTGTTAATGTCCCCAACGCTAACCATCCTGCACCTAGTCTTAAATTGATGCTACTTAACTGTAGATCCATGGTCAAACACAAACTGGAACTTCACGACCTATTACTACATCATGACTTTGATGTATTGTTTTTAACTGAAACCTGGCTAGAAGAATTCTCATCCCCAGAAATACTTGAGGCAGTCCCGCTGAATTACAGCTTACTGAGAATTGATAGGCCTAAACAGCGCGGTGGAGGTCTTGCCATGATCTTTAAAAAAGAACTGGAATGTACCCTCACTAACAAAGGCATCACTAATAGTGAAAGCGGCACTTTCACCATTAAAGTGACCCCTTACATGACCATTACTGGGCTTCTCATTTATCGGCCCCCTGGCAATGCCACTCCTTTTTGCAACCAGCTAATAGAAATGGCGACGCAACTAGCTATCAAATATAACAATTTTATGATACTAGGTGACCTTAATCTTCATTTTGAAGATTTATATGCAAAGGAAGCTCAACTTCTAAAGACTGCCCTACATGCTCTGGGGATCACCCTGCTCTCCACTTCTCCTACACATAAACATGGCCATCTTCTCGATCCTATCTTTGCGACTTGGGAAGGCATTGACATACAACCTCCGGTCCCTATCATTTGGTCAGACCACCATATGATCATGTTCAACATACCCAAGATCAGGACCAAGAATAATGTCCATAAACCCTTGTATGCCAAGCGGCGCAACTGGAAAAACTATACCCCAGAACGTCTGATTGACGAATTAAAAATCCATCCCCCTCCCCAAGGTCAGTCCCTTCAAGACACCTGGAATTCTTATGAATTATGGTTAAGCAAGGCACTTGATAAAATTGCTCCTTGGACTTGTAAGCCCCCAGCTAGGAGAACAAAATCTGAACCGTGGTTCTCAGAAAAATTAAAGGTAGCCAAAGCCCGATGCAAAGCGATTGAAAGGAAATGGAGAAAGAACTACTCCACGGAACTGAAGGAGAGCTACAAACAAGAACTAAAGGCTTATCAGAGACTTATAAGAGAGGAAAAAAGTCTCTTCTACCAAAACAGAATTGAAGAGGCTATAAATCCATCTAAAGAATTATTTCGGATTTACAAAGAACTAACAGACACATCGAGCCTGGACACGCAGGACACGTACTCTAATGAGTTATGCGAAAAAATTGCAGACTTCTTTATTAATAAAGTGGAGAAAATTCATGCCACTTTCTCCACTCCCCCCACAGCTGGTAAGATAATACCCCCTCTTCATAAAACCACTCTCACCCATTTTCACACTCCCGATAAAGAAAAATTGTCCAGCATAATTAACAGTATCCACTCTGGCTCCCCTAATGATGTGTGTCCATTAGACAAATGCAAAGACATCATGGACAATACTCTTATGGATCAAATAAGCCAACTCATTACCCTCTCTTTCAAAGAATGCCACGTCCCGGAGGCTTGGAAAAACGCCCAAGTCATTCCCCTGAAAAAAAACCTAATGTTCCGATCACCCAATTCCAAAATCTCAGGCCAATATCTCTATTGCCTCAATGCGCCAAAATAATAGAAAAAATAGTGAACATCCAACTTATGGCGTTTTTGGAGGAAGAAAACATTCTCCACCCCACTCAATCCGGTTTCAGACCTAATTACTCCACGGAAACAGCTGTCTTGTACTCCACGGAACTGATCCGCAAGATGGTGGACGAGGGTGAAACAGCAGCGTTGGTCATGCTTGACTTAAGCGCCGCTTTCGATGCGGTGCTACATGCCACGCTGCTGTCCCGTCTTTCAGATATCGGAGTGAAAGACTGTGCATTGGAATGGATTAAATCTTTCCTCACCAATAGAACTTTCCAGCTTCACTGCCCGCCCTTTAAATCATCTTCTCGGGTCGTGAGCTATGGGGTTCCACAGGGCTCTAGCTTGAGCCCTACTTTGTTTAACATCTATATGGAACCCCTGGCTCAGATCATAGAGAACTTTGGGGTTGGCATTGTTAGCTACGCCGATGACACTCAGCTTATGTTTAAGCTTACTCCTGATACCGAGAAGTATGCCTCAAACTTCTCGGAGTGTATGGCTGCTGTTGCCGGGTGGATGGACAGTAATTGCCTCCGGCTCAATGGAGACAAAGCAGAGGTGTTAGTGATAGGGAACAAAACCTCCCTATGGTCTCAAGCGTGGTGGCCCACATCTCTTGGCGAATGCCCGCAACCTGTTGAGAAAGTCAAGAACCTTGGGATCATGATCGACTCGGATCTTTCAGGAAAATCCCAAGTTAACAAGATCATTGGTAAATGCATCGGCACTTTAAGAATTCTTAGAAAAATCATTGACCTGATACCTATCAAAGCCAGGAAAACCATCGTACATGCTCTTATTACACCTCACCTGGACTACGGGAATGCCCTCCTTCTAGGCATCAACCAAAAACATCTTCACCAGCTGCAATGTGTACAAAATGCAGCAGCCCGATTGGTATTAGGCCTTCCGAAAAGAACTTCTGCCAAGACAGCGCTGTCCAAACTGCACTGGCTCCCCGTTAGGGAAAGAATTAAATTCAAGAGCCTCTGCTATGCCCACAGGATAGCCCACAACAAGGGTCCTACCTACTTAAGAAGCCTCATGACCATTCACCGTCCTACTCGACACCTGAGGTCCTCAGGTATGTCCCTCTTCAAACTCCCCCGTGTCCACAGAGCAAAAATCGGTGGCCGCTCCTTTCGTTATCTAGGAGTGAAACATTGGAATGCTCTCCCGATTCATTTAAGAATGGAACCCTCTGAAACTCTTTTCAGAGCTAACTTGAAAACCCACCTCTTTCCTCAATAATTTCTGCTTCCCACTTTCCCTTTGACTTGATTCTCGGATGAGAGTTTTCAGCAATCAGCGCGGGGATACACAGTTGTGCAGCCAGGCGCTTAATAAATGTTTTATTATTATATTATATTATTAAATCAGTATATGGTTTGACAAGAAGCAGCTAACCAGGACCACAGCTATCACAACCAAACTTGAGGCCTTCAACTTCCAATTATTTCCAGCCTAATTCCCTCCAATGTGCACACTATGTATGGGACAGGCCACAGTAACAGACAACTTCCCGTATGTTGGAACGACCACAATTTCATCAATTTCTGGATCAACCTCTTAATGACAACATTTGAAAGACATCAAAAACAAGAACAAAAACGTATGCAGACAATGGAAAGAAGTAGACCTCCCAAATATTCAACAATTATCTTGAAAAAAATATAATAAATGTGGCCTCAAGATATACTCACCTTCTACAAGTTGATGTCCACTGTACTGGACAAACAGATACCAATAAAGACCTTATATGGGATACCCAAAGTAAGAGACTACATGGATTAATGAGAAAATCAAAAGAATGAGTACAGAAATCAACATATAAAAATGCAGATGGAAAAAAAAACAAGAGATGAAAAGGAAAGAAAAAAAATAATTCACACTACGCCACAATACCAGAGCCTAAATGAGCCATCAGACCACAAAAAGACAACACGACTCCAGGTGCATAACTGAAGCAGACTGCCATTCTACGGAACTCCACAAGATTCCAGCAGAATTCTGTAATCAAGGGTGCCCAAACACAGAAACAACAGAGTTGCAAGACTTCAGTGTCAAAATCTTCATGGAAATCATCTAAACAAATTTGAAAAATAGAAAACGACCTTAAGGAGAAAACAGAAACAACCACCCTAACACATGATCCAACCACCACAGACATAACTGAAAACAACTTTACACCACTACATACTTACAGTACTTTCCCAAAAGATGTTTTATTTGACATGGTCATCACAGGCATACCATCAGTATCACCGTCAGACCAAGCATGTTTAAAGATATGACTCGCACAGCTTGTGCAGGGGAGGTATAGAAGCTTATACAACAAGTCCCTGGAACTAGATTTATTCCCACCAGAGCTCAAAACCTACATTAGATGACCAATCAAAAAGAAAAACCTTGAACCTCCTGTTGCAGCAAACTATAGGTCTTTATCAAAAGGCCCAATCTTCGGAAAAATATTGGAAACAGCAGGGTTTACTCAACGTTCAAAATTTACAGAAGCAATTGACTTGATAACAGACAGACAGTCCAGCTTCAGCCTAGGCCTAGAGTTAGCCATTATATCCATTTTTTTCAACCCAATACTCAGTGTCCAAGAACGAAGCGGCCATTCTGTTGCTTTTAGATTTAACTACTGTATTTTGCACTGCCCACCACCACATGCTACTGCAAAGACTCGATTATATCCAAATAAGTGAAAATGGTTTTAAAAGGATTGCTTCTTACCTTGGGGACAAAGTGTGGCTACCTACCACCTTTAACGTCAACTCCTCAGACTCAACACTGTGGCACCCCACTAAGGTTCATCATATCCCTTAGTCAACATATACCTAACCCCCCTACAATCTAGTGATAATAGACTATGCAATAACTAATACATTTGGGGCAGAGCTACCCAGGCACAACGATGCTGCTTTCTGAAGCGGCATTTTTGGCCGCTGAAAGTATGCTACATAACCCTGCAGGGCTCCGCACCTCCCTAAACACTGGGAGCCAGGCACATCCTTTCTGATGCAGGAACGAGCCTAAGGTAAAGCCCAAAGGTGAATAGCAGCTCTGGGCGGCTTCAGAGTGGCCCGAAAGGCAGAACTGTGACGGCACCATGAACTGAGGCTCTTTGACAAGGAGCAGACAGTGGTGTTTCACAGCGCAAGAGAGTCGCGTATCCTATGGGAGTGCAAACCAGAGACCTGTTTTGGACAAATTAAGGTACATACCTAAGAGACAACAGGGCCTAGTGCCACCACACACATTGATTACATAGTGTCACAGTTATTAAAGGGCACACAACTATAAAAAGAAACTGCCACTGTGAACCCACCTAAAATGATGCCAGCTAAGATAAAACAACACAAATTCTGTTGCGTCTGTCAAAGCCCTCTGTAGCTGCGTAAAGGTAAAGACGCTGCCATTATAAGCTGCATGATTAGAAAACAGAGCTGTACGACTTCAGAACAGACGCGTGTCCCGCTGAATTGATGCCTCCGCCACACTGAAAAGGGCAAATATTGCATATTGTGCAGTGTACACTTACTATTGTCACACTAAATACCAGGCTCCCAAGAGAAACATACTCCCCTGCAATTCAGTAAACGTTTTAAGGACTCATCATTACTATGGAAAAGACAGACACAAGAGCAGCTTAAGCTCACGTTTGACCCAGAGGCAGTCCACTCGCACTAACACAAATGAACGATATCAACAGAGAACAGCTTGGTGCAGATAGCTGAACTGTGGAGGAACAAGAAAAAGTTAATATTCAAAGAAATGAGACACAGTCCTGCCCTAGTGATAGAAAAATAGGTACTCTCACAACAGGGCTCGAGTCGAGGGTAGATGCGGATAGATGTCATCTACCCACTATTTGCAGAGCGTAGACGCCGTATACATTACTGCAAAGCTGGCCACTTTCAGCAGCGTGCCACATCAATGTCCTACTTCTCCCGGAATTCACAGAAACATGCTGTCTTCGTCCTGCTGTAATTTTCTGACGTCAGGACACTTTCAGCAGCGCCTGCCTGTTGTCTGATTTTGTTCCCAGCAGTAGCGTGCAAGTAGGGAAGGGCTCAGCAGATTACAGCTTCACCCATAACAAAGGCAGAGTTAAGGGGCCATTAGGCCTCTTTTTGTTGGAATATCCTGGCTGGGAGCTATCAAGAGCCTCACACCTGGATGCAATGGTGGGGAAACAAAGGCTTGCATCTTATCACTTCACAGATACTTGGGAGAAATGCTTTTCACTTTGTTCAGTCCTTGCATATAACAGATATATGCATGCACTGTAGCAATGTCAGGTGTGTTGGTCACCCCAGTATTTAGACATATAACAATTTAAATAAACTATTTTGTTTTATTTCTTTTATATAGCCTTAGCACAACTCTTCTTAATGCAGGGTGCCAGAGCGCTTCACATCACACGTACAGAATACACATTGACAATATATCATATGTGTGTACACGAACATAAAGGATGCGTCATGTAAAACAGTGAGGGTTACAAGGTGTAGGAGCCACATGTCTCACACCTCACTGTGCCATTTTAGAAGGATTAGCATTTATGAACTGCACGTAACAAAAGGATCAATGTCTTGAAAGCAGTAATTAATTTACATAAAATAAAAATCTGTCATCTGTGCGTTACATAATGTGCTTTCCAGGAGACATATTAACCCTCTATGCTAGTTTGAATCAATGCCAGGGCGAGGCAGACCACAGTTCTCTTCAGTGAATACGTTTTCCTACAGAGTTATTTTACGATCACTTTTATTCCCTGACATTTAGCTGGCACACCAACATCTCTGCAGCAGGTGCCTTAACCCAATAAGATATTTTAAAATACAGACATTGCAACCAATTAAGCTGAAAAGATTTACTGACACGTGTCCCTTTGTTGCCAATTTCTTTGTGGCAGGATGCAAAATAAATAAATGTATAAGTGGAGGCCCAGATTTTGCGTCGTGGTTGCGTCAATATTTTGCCACAACCCCAATGCAAAATCTAAATAGTTAAATATTGTATTATGCTTAAATGTACTCATGCTAGACCTTCTAAACAGATGAGAGGTCCTAAAATCCGATTAAATTTCCTGTGAGGTCACCGGTCAGGATGCCACTTCCTGTGATGCCACATGCAATGTCATGCACGGCGATGTCATGTCCTGTGATGTCACACACGGTGATGTCACTTACTGGGATGTCACTTACTGGGATGTCACACGTGGTGATGGTACGCCCATTCTGCCACTTCTTTTTTCAGGACTTGCCTCACACACAAATGGATTGCATATAAGATCCCCTAGCATACAGGCATCTAGCATAAATATGATAAAAAGACAGATTTCTGATGTAGAAGACAACATAAAAACACACAAGAGGATGGACGGAATGTTGCACAATGGCAAAACATTCACCCCCAGTCACAGATCTGGGTTTAATCCATCGTTATTTTGCTCACCAAGCCACCCCAGTTCAGACATGGCCATGTGCAAATCAGTCTTGACCCTGTGCCTCATGGGAACAGTCCAGCCCGAACTGCCAAGCAAGGTCTTTCCTGGACCAAAATCAAGCATCCTAGGACCGGTTTCTGGCTATCAGCCGTCTTCAGCCAGGATAGCTTGACTCCAGTGGCTTAGTGAGCAAGGGTCCCACGTCTAGGCATACCCTTCCCACATAGGGTGAACAGCAAAACACACAAGATGATGGACAGAAACAGATTTTCAATGTTAGCGGATCACGAGAATCCTAGTGGTGATAAAGTGTATGGGGCTTAATACGGCTGATGAGGAAACTCTTCAATCTGGTAGCCGTTAGGATGCCTCCTTTTATCAGAATACCTTCAAAACAATGTATATCTGTTTATGCAGGTGATAAATATCTGCATCCCTAATTTGCAATTTAAATAGCTCATTGGTACACATAAAAGCATCCCCCCTTATCCCAAAATCACAAGAGACCAAAACCACCATGAACTGACCTTGCATGTTGTAGGAAAATATTAAAACCTTAATGTCGCGATAAAAGCGCTTTTACAAGATTTTTTAAAATGTGCTGCTGATAGCAAGTGTTAGCATGCACTGCAGGAAGTAAAACCAATCCCCCTCACATACCCATTTGGAGAGATTAGCGCTGAACTGCACTGCCTGTTGGGTGGATGCAGGAAAAACACTTACTTAGAAAACTCAACTAAAACCCAAAGTTAGTTCAGCATTGCCATCCAGTGGTAAGAGCAGGATTTACTTGCTGCAGCTCGAGTGTGTGTGTACAGTCTGCTAGTACGGGGCCCAGCACGGGCCTCCCATCAGAATACCAGCTGGAGTTACAGCATGCTACATGCACACTACTGTGTACATGTTAAATGTATAATTATGTCTTGAACATGAAATAAAATAGAAACTAAGCTTTTAGTAAACTATCATCCCAAAAGCTCAAACGACTCAAAACAATAAATTAAAATGAGCAAGAGAAATGCAAGTAGCCCATCCAATTCAGAAAACTACCAAAAAGAAATCAAAAACAATTCCCCTACATCTCCCACTCTACACATTCTGTGAAGTTCAGAGACGTCATCTCTGCCCACTCAGGTCAGCTTATCATTTGCTCTCGTGAGGCATCCCACACCCATTCAAGGCAGTGTACAGACTGAGAGCTGGCAGAGCAAGCAGGTAAATGGTAATTTTCTAAAAGTTACTCTTCCTTAATATTTATTAAAAATCCCATTACACCACTGAATTGGATTTTCATAACTATTAAAAATTGTTGTTTGATGGTTTTCCTAGCTAGTCCCATTGCTGCAATACAATATTAGTAGTTCAATCTTTTCTCCGTCTTCTCTATAGGACAGCTAGTACTACCACTGTGAAACAGCTATTTGGACCTTGTCACTGAGGAGGGGACATGGTAACATTTATTTTCTACCTCTCCCACTTTTAAAATACTATGCAACCTGCTTTATGGACTGACTACAGGCTCTACATAGGGGTGACATACTAATATTTAAAAGGGAGGATTTCTTTTTACCTTTCAAAAGCATTATTTTAACAGGTTGCAATGCAGGTTTACACTGTAACAGTCAGGCTACACATGGTAGGCCTTAGGCAGAGTTATCCATCAGTGGGCATTCAACTTTCAGGTCCTGGGTGCACTTTCTATAGCATATACAAGAGATTTATAGCCAAGTTAAATATACCAATTAGGAATAAATCAAACTCTGACTCTTAGGAAATAGTCAAAAGTGTCTATGGTGCCGCAACACCTTTAGCAGGGAGTCCCCGGGGCCCGGAATGCTTACCCACTCCAGCAAAATGGAAGTGTTCAGTGGGTGCCCCGACCAGGAGCACTTGCAGTGCTCCAATCCTGCTTGGTCAAGTGGGTTTGCACGTGGAATGCGAAGCATCAACAGACACAGGCTAAGCGATCAGAGGTGTTCCATACTTCCATTGGTGCAGTATGTTCAGCATTTCCCTACACTGGGAGAGGGGGGGGGCGTTGATCTACATGCTCCCAACCAGTCCCTAGTGATGGAGCGAAGTCTTCTCGAAGTACTCTACTCATGAGTTCATGGGACAGGTCAGGGGCCAAGTCTTGGTACTTAATTCTGACTCGCAAGTCAGATTGATTGCACCACACTCCTGAGGCGGAAGCCGGGAGGTTTATCTAGCTGACACTTGATCCAGTTGCTTTTAAATTACTGCACTTTCCGAATTTAGCGCTCTTTTTAAAACATACAGACTTGTGAATTTTATCGTGTAATTGTTTTCTGTGTCATTTAAATACTTTGTACGCTGCCCCTGATTACACAACCAAAGCGCTCTCATTTGGAGATTACTTCCAAAGCGAAAAGCCTTATTCTTAGCTTTTAAGAACCAAACACCTACTTCCTCGAGGCTAGAATCCACGGCCGCCATCTTTAAGTGGGGCCTGGACAGCGCTCTAGTGGCTGGCCGATTTGGGACCATCCCACTATAAAATGGAGCTATCTCCACGTCCGCGCAGCGGGCGGGCGCAGCGGGCGCGCCGATGGCGCGCCGGAGGCGCGCCAGAGGCAAGCCCGTCTGGGCCCGTCCGGGCCAGGCCGGGCACAGGGCCACCCACTATGCCCGTTTTGCCTAGGGACCGAATCAGATACTCCCGGGATTTCCTTCTACAATTCCGTTCGAAAGTTCCCCCCCTAATCCCTACTCCCTCAATCATCCTTAATGATGTGTGCCCTAAAACACTCACCCCCCAAACCGCTAACTGCCTTAGACTGGCTCTATTGAACTGCCGATCGGCGGTTAAGCATGCACTCGAGATTAAAATACTAGTTCAAGATCTAGAATTAGATATTCTATTCCTCACAGAAACCTGGCTGACGCCTCACTCAGAGGCGGACATTGTGAGCATGCTACCCAAGAATTACCTTATCCACCATCAGAACAGAACAAAGGGTATAGGAGGCGGCCTAGCGATTATATATAGAAATTCCTTCACATGCAGGCTTCATGAAGGTGGAATTGAGGACTGTGAAAGTGCGCACTTTCTACTTCAATTAACCCCCAATAAATCCCTTTCAGGCATTTTGGTATACCGTCCTCCGGGGAGCACAGGTAATTTTATTAATGCGCTATTGGAAACTACCACCGCCTCGTGTATCTCAACCCCTAATTTCATCCTGCTTGGTGACTTAAATCTACACTTCGAGGACAGCTCAAATAAAACTGCTATGGACCTTATCTCAGACCTAAAAACACTCGACCTTCACTTGATTAATTCAGAGGCAACTCACATCAAGAGCCACCTTCTGGACCCTCTCTTTGCTAACCTCACAACAATTGAAACTCGCCCATCACTCCCCCTCCCTTGGACTGATCACTTCCTCATCCCTTTTATGTGGCAAACCACCACAAACACAAGCCACAAGCCATTTCCAAAAGAACGTGACAGACTATGGTCCAGAATACCCTTTGAAAGCTGGACTCAGGAGTTAATACGCTCCACTCCTTTACCAGACCCTGACCCAGTGAGAGCCAACGACAACTTTACCAATTGGCTCACTTCCTCCCTGGACATAGTAGCCCCCAAGACAGACCTTAAGAACAAAAGTACCACCTTCAAATCACCTTGGTACACACAGGAACTCAAGAACCTAAGGCGAATTTGCAAAACTCACGAACGCAAATGGAGAAAAAAATGGGACCCTACCATCAAGGCAGAATATAAATTAGCAATGAGGACATACAAAGCTGCGCGAAAAGCAGCACAAACCTCTTTCTTTGAGAAAAAAATCAGAGCTGCCTCCAGCTCGTCTCGCGAGACTTATAAAATAGTTAAAGACCTCCTCAAAATACCCAATCCCCCCTCAAATCAACAACCCACAGTTGCCAGATGCAATCTAGTAGCTTGTTTTTTTCAAAACAAAATTACCAATATCCTACAGTCACTTCCTCCTTTAATTGATCACACCCCCCAAGTCGTTCCACCAGTTCTCATCACTAGCCCAATTCTAGACAGCTTCACCCAACTGTCTAATGACGACTTTTTGAAAGCTCTTTCCAACCTGAAAAGTGGCTCCCCCAACGACCCAGCTCCCATTCGCATTCTTAAACAAGTCGGACCTACAATCTCGCATCTGGCTACCAACCTTATCAATGCCTCCCTTAACCAAGGAGTAGTCCCCCCAAAATGGAAACATGCCATTGTAAAGGCTTTACAAAAAAAACCAGGTATGGACCCTGCAGACCTCACTAACCTCCGCCCAATTTCCCTCCTACCAGGCTTAAGTAAGATTGCGGAGAAGGTAGTCAACCAACAACTGTCTGCCTTTCTTGAAACCAATAACCTTCTCCGACCCACACAGACAGGCTTCCGTCCTGGTCAAGGAACCGAGACAGCCCTTCTTAAAGTGGTTGAGGAGGCCAGATGCATCTTGGATTCAGGGGGATCGGTGTTACTGATCCTCCTGGATCTAAGCGCTGCATTTGACACGGTTGATCACAAAACTCTGATCAAGCGCCTCTCCAGTTTAGGAGTGAGGGGCACAGCCCTTAACTGGCTTTCATCGTTCTTACAAGACAGAACATTCCAGGTCTGCGAAGGGAATGTGCGATCCGACACTCTCCCTCTCCAGTGTGGGGTACCCCAGGGCTCTTCACTGAGCCCTACACTTTTCAACACATACATGGCCCCCCTGGAAGATGTGGTCTCCCCTTTTGGGATAAAAGCCGTCACATATGCTGACGACACCCAAATGATCGTATCATTCTCACTTGAAGAGGATAAGCTCAAAAATCTACATGACTGTCTAGAAGGAATTCACGCTTGGATGACCACCTCAAGGCTCAAACTCAACGGCTCGAAAACTGAGCTCATGCTGCTGGGAAACAAAATTTCATCCCTTCCCTCTGCCATGTGGCCAGCCTGTTTGGGCCCTATCCCACAACCCAAGACTGAATTAAAAAGTCTGGGTTTCTGGCTTGAATATGACCTATCCCTGAAAACGCAAGCAAAAAAAACAGCTGGCACATGTGTGGGGTTACTGCGTTCCGCCAGAAAGATCCTCCCATTACTTCCAGGTCCCTCACAGAAATTGCTAATACAAGGTCTAGTCCTATCAAGACTGGACTATTGCAATGCCCTCTTTTTGGCGGCCCCAGAATCTACGATTAACATCCTTCAAAGAACACAGAATGCTGCGGCCAGGATCCTCACGGGGACCTCCCGTAGAGCTTCAGCCAAACCTGCCCTCAAGGCACTACATTGGCTGCCGATCCGCGAAAGGGTCAAGTTTAAGGCCCTGTGTACCACTCACAAAGCTATGCAAAACCAAGGGCCTTCAATGCTGAAAGCAATGATCTTCCCATATACACCCAACAGGCCCCTACGCTCAGCCCAACATCATTTGGCCACGGTCCACAGAATCAAAAAAGCCAGAACGGGAGGACGCCGCTTCTCGGTCACAGCGGCTACCATCTGGAATGCTCTGCCATCTTATCTTCGTTCTGAAACTAATCTCATGAAATTCAGGAAGCTTCTCAAAACGCATCTGTTTCCTTCATAACTTTCTTCCCTACCACCGGCCTTCCCCCCCAGAGGTTCTGCAATCTTCAGCGCTGGGACGCTCACGGGCAGCCATGCGCTATAGAAAACCCAAATTTCATTTCATTTCATTTCATTTCAAGTAATAGATTCTGTTTCTTCCTGGGTGACAGTCCAAACTTTGCAACTACTCAATACCTGTAGCCTTCCTGGCATATGGGGCTGCTGTGGTACCCGCTGGCAAGGATCGGGCCTATCTTGTGCTCCCATGTACACCAAATTGGCCCCTTGGCATACAGGATCACCGCTAAGGTACAACAAGTCTTGGCGCATCGTCCGCACAGCCACTTCTACGGTGACCCCTTCCGGTATATGGGGTCACCGCAAACGAGGAAGTATGGACTTCACGCTCCCTATACAGTGCGCAATTTAAAGCTCAGTCTACGACAGCTATCTCCTGGCGTACATGGGTCGCTGATTCAATCCTGTGCACAGCAATTTCCTCACACCGGGAGCCCTCTCGGTAGGGCTCCCTACTGGACTTTACTTCCTCCAACGCTCTCCTCTTCCTCAAAAGGCAACCTGCTATTGGCAAGCAGGCAGGCGCTGGTGCTCCAGGTTCCATGGCCGGTGGTCTTGGTTACCGTTGGTGATGTCACTTCTCCCAGCAGAGAGACTAGCAGGCCTTGACCCCAAGTCCTGGTCACAGGCAGGAGTCTTGCAGTGCTTCCCCTCCTCACACAGCCTGTATGGCTGCTTAGCAAATGACAAATCTTTCGGCCTCAGCCTCTCCTTCTTGTAGTTGATTTCCAGACAGAATGTGATTTAGGGTCTGGGTCTTTGAAGTTTTATGTTGGGGTTCTGCTTCTTTTGAAGTTTACAATTTTCTTCCCCTTCTTCCTCTTGAAAGGCTGTCTGTCACAACAGGGGAGACTCCAAAGTTGACACAACACAGGCCATGGAAGTGAATATAGTTCTCACCCAGATGTCAGCCACAGTGATATGTGCATCAAACAGTTAACCCTGAGCTCCCAGCCCCACTCTTTAGGATTCCCCTATCAGCCCCACCTCCTTCCAGGCCCTTTCCTTGTGATCAATCACTGAATCAAAGAACATACTTTTGAAGTGTATGGAGGGATTCTCTTTCTCCCTGCTCAAGTGTGTCCCACCCAGATCACAAAATTGCAGTAATACACAAATTGGTCTGGGGGGGATTTCTCTACCACTCAGTTCTTCACCAGGTAGGCCTGGGCTTCCCAAAATGGAACTGCCGTCCACCATGTAAAGTGCCATTACAGACACACTTGCACTCAGTGTTTGGACACCGCACACACAATATTCAGTACTATTGCCTTCATGCATTGTGCCCTCACAGACACACATATATTCAGCATTTACTCTGCGCATGGTTTAGTAGTGTACCCTTTCTGTGTTATAAATTTGCAAATTAACAAGGACCCCCTGCGAATTGATTCAATTCCTGGGACAGGGTAAGTTAGACAATGGAAAACAACATTCCCAGGCAATATATGGTAATGTGCAATGTATAGAATGAGTACAGAAAAAGAAACAAATATTAAAAACAATAAATGTTAATTATCTCAATAGATATATTTATAAAAATAGTCATTTAGTCCATATTATAAAAATACTTAAAATATTCAACAATTTTATATTGATGGAGGTGGTGTCATGTTTGGATAAAACAAGCAATGTAAATAAGAATGAGCCCTAAATGTTGTTTTAATTAATTTTAGATTTTTTGGTGGAATTTCCTGACGAAGGGACCTCCAGTGCCGAAACGCGCGTCAAAGACACCACCTCCATCAATATAAAATTGTTGAATATTTTAAGCCTTTCTGCGTTATGCCATGGTGTGCTACTTGCAAACACACACTGCCAGTACACATATTCATCATAGCGCACTGCTTGAGCAATTTCATTGGAGGGTGAAAACACAGCCAGCCACAAGGGACTGTCCCCAATTTTGGTCAAAATACCAGTATAACTAGTTATCATATTAGCAGTTCCTTTGCTTTAAACCCAATAGCAGGCAAATTGTGTTTCAATTATTAAGAGTTCATCAGGTCACAAATGAAAACATTCTGCATAATGTCTCACATAGACGGAAAAACGAAAATATCTGCTTTGACTTGCACGCTGCCAAAATCCATGCAGTTCTAAGTAAAATAACTGCTATATTTCCCCAAAGGGGGTGCCACTGCTGCAGTTTTAATTTTGGCACATCCCCGCAGGTTTAAGTCTATATAACTGCCTCATCAATTTAGTAATTGACAACCTTCATGGTTGACGGAGTAGTACTTCCGTTTTAACTGCTGCGGTTCTGGCAGTAATTCAAATATATGCTCCGGTGCTCAAAAAACGAAATTTAAACGTACGCTATTTGTGGTGCATTTTTGTTCAGTACTGAAGAAGGCATTGCGACGAAATGCATTTACTCATTGAAATTAACAGCGTCCCGTGAGTGCTCTGTGCTGAGATATAGATAGATTATATATATATATATATATATATATATATATATATATATATATATATATATATATATACACACACACACACACAAAAATATAATAAATGTAGTTTGAGTTTAGCCAACATGAACAGAAAAAGCACTGAAGTGTGCTAGTTATAGTGTGCAATGCACAACGAACACCCTAATGCATGCCTCAATACATTTTACTCTTGGTAGGATGCTCTTTTTTTATGTACCATCAACAAAGAGTTATCATCATTTAATTATTTTTACATTTGATATAGCGCAGGAATCACTCCTGGAGGAGTATCTCGGCACTGGGCATCTCGGCACTGGGCTACTCAGAGTGGGAAGAGCATTCTAAAACAGCCAAGTGTTCAACCCCTTCTTAAAGGAAGAAAATATGAGCACAAGCGGAGACTAAGGGGGAGTTTATTCCAGTAATAGGGGGCTGTGTAAGAGATGGATCTGCCCCCGTATCTTAAAGTACGTATGTACGTATGTGTGGGATAACTAGAGGCGCCTTATCTGAAGACCTTAGACATCTGGGAGGCAGGTAAGGTTTTAGTCGAGTAGACAGATATGCTGGGCGGGACTTGTGGCGTGCCTTGTGTGTTAGGCAACATAGTTTAAAAATGGCACACTTTCTAATCGGCAACCAGTGAAGCTTCCTAAGAATCAGGGAGGAGGGAGAGGAAAGATTAGCCGAGAGAATGTTCTGGACTGCCTGCAACTTGGACTGCAAGCTGTCATTTACTGATGTCAACAGAGCATTACCATACTCCAGGCAGCTAGTAATGAGAGCCTGGACAAGAGTTTTCCGGGTTGTGTCAGGAAATCAAGGGAGGGCTTTTTAAGGAGCCCCATGGTGGCAAAGCAAGTGCCATAACTGGTGTTAACTAGGTCTTTCACGAAAAGTGATTGGGTTAACTTCACTCCAAGATTTTTCACTACCTGCTTAGGTGAAGGGCAAGGCCAAGTTCTGAGGGGCACCAATCAGCTGACCATAATTTGGTCGCTTTTCCAAATAGCATGATCTCTGTCTTGTCGCTGTTTAATTGGCGATAGTGGTTACTCGCCCAAACAGCACCTTCCCTCATGCAATTTGGCAATTTTCTTTTCATCTTGTCTAGGTCAGGACCAAAGGAAATAAGGAGTTGAGTATCATCTGCATACGACACGTTTCCACTCCGCAAGCTTCCACGATCTGGAAAAAGCGTTGCTACATAGATGTTAACAGAGTTGGGTTTAGGCACGAACCCTGGCTGCCTTACCAGGCAGCCCAGCCTTGTGAAGACTGCGGATTAGAATGGAATGGGGGACTGTGTCAAATGCTTCCAACAAATCTAACAGGACCAACATGATTGGGGTACCCACGTCTAGAAGGAGAATGATTTTATCGACCACTGCCAGCAGTGCAGTGTCAGTGCTGTGGCACTCTCTAAAACCAGAATGCGAGAAGTCCAGGATGTGGTTTTCCTCAAGAAAGGTTATAAGTTGTATGTTAATAAACCTTTCTAGAAATTTCGAAAAAACAAGGTAACAGTGGAATTGGTCTATATTTGGAAAAAAACATATGGATTCCTGTAGATTTTTTGAGAAGCGGAGATACTAATGCACACTTCCATTCCTTCAGCACTTTGGCTGTAGTCCGTGAGAGATTGTATTGATCTTTGACTGCAGGTGCCAAACAGGTTGCTAAACTGGTCGGTATCCTGGGAGGGGAAGGGTCCTGAGGTGAACCAGACTTGGCGTGGGACAGCACATCCAACACCTGGTTCTCCGAGCAAAGTGTGAAGTCACTCAAACTGCACGTGGCTGTTGGATATGGATGGTTTAGATCAAACTCATTCTCAAGACAATCAGGAGTAACTGACAGATTCTCTCAAGTTTATCTTCAAAGAAGTCAGCTAAGTTATTACACAAATCCTAGAGGCCACACTAGTAGAGACACATCTGTGGGGTTTTACAAAGCTATTTAACACTTTGTATAGCTTTTTGGTAGAGTTCCCTACTTTGTCAATTGTTGTGGCTAACAAAACATTTTGTGCTGACCTAATCAGATTATGATAAACTCCAAGCCTGGTCCGAAATTCTTCTTTGTCCTTTTGGGAATTTGTGGAGTGCCATCTGCGTTCATTGCGTTTACAAACTTGTTTCTCTTGGTGCAAAGTGCCTGAGTACCACAGAGCTTGGCTTCTAGAAGATATAAGTGAAGAGTTTCCCAAACATTCAATAATATCGAAAGAAGTAATTAAGGAATTATGAAAGATAGACAATGCTGTGTCCGCGTCTGAATAAGACGAAAGTGGGAGGCAATAACAGCCTCCCCGAAGCCAGCGGAAGGGACTGTTTTCCAGTTGTGCCGAGGTCTTTTAGCTACTTTTCAATGGTTTACCATAAGCATTGTTACGTGGAATGGAGAACTTGATTGAGTAATGGTCTGACCAAGTAACAAGCAACAGAAAGTCACATGTTACTTCCTCAACATTAGATCAAACATATGGCCTGCCCTGTGTGTAGAGCCAGACACCATCTGTTTGCGTCCAAGTGAATAAAAATCTGCTAGGAGTTGAGTCACGCCAGAATCATCAGTGTTTTCACCGTGATAATTCAAATCATCCAATACTAGGAACTTCTCAGAAGCCAAAACATAAGGTGCAATATAATCAATTGATGCCTGGGAAAAGTCCTTCTGAGCGCCTTTCCATGCTTCTAGTGCAGATAACACTAACTTGAAAATGCATATCTCTAGCCAATCAGTACACAGTACATAAGGTATCGATTAGCTCAGCCTTTAGGGAATTGCAAATGACAATAGCAATCCCTCCCCCACCCCCAAAAAAAGGGTTCTGTCTGGTCAGATCTGACCACCGAGTAATGCTCAGGTATGGCTAGTGAGATGCAGGGTACAGCAGAAGCACAACCCCAGGTTCCCTTAAAGAAGCAAATCTGAGTTTGGACACGGAGATGAGGTGCGTCTCATAGTTCTATGGCATGCTTGGCCATTGATCGAATGTTGCAATACATGCCAAGCATTTTATTAGAGTTGTCCATACAAGTAAAGAAGCCGAGAGAGTTAATCTAATTAAAGAGAGTTCCAGGTAAACTAGGAGCCAGAATTGTCAGAGGCAGTGTTTTCTCGATTCTTGGCACTACTGGGGTACTGAGAAAAACCAAAGGTGCTGATGGACAGAGCGTTGACAATACAAACACTCACCCCCAGTCAACTGATCTGGGTTTAATCCATCACCGTTCTTTAGCTCACTCCGCCACCCCAGTTCAGACATGGCCATATGCAAATCAGTCTGACCCTGTGCCTCATGGGAACAGTCCAGCCCGAACTGCCAAGCCATGTCTTCCCTGGACCGGAATCAAGCTTCCCAGGACCAGTTTCTGGCATTACAGCCGGGCTTGCTTAACACCAGTGGCAAAGTGAGCAAGGGACTCACGTCTGAGCATACCCTGCCAACTTAGGGCGAACAAAGAAAAACCAAAGGTGGTGATGGACGGAGCGTTGACAATACAAACACTCACCCCCAGTCAACTGATCTGGGTTTAATCCAACTACTGGGGTACTGAGCAGGAAGATCTACATTCCCTACATGAGACAGGAACCTCAGGGAATGGAAAACTTTGGCTACAGCTCCAGGAGCATCATAAAGTTTGGCACTAGCTAGACGGATTTGCAATAGTTCTGATAATAAAGAAAAAAGAGGTAAAGTGAAATAAAATATGTGTCTAGGGTCACACAATTTGATAAAGTGGGGAAGCCAGGTTATGTGGTTCCACATAATACAAATCAGCCTCTAGATGTACATGCTTCACTTCCCCTACACCCACCTCACCACCATCCCACTCAACCCTGTGGATCTCCACTCCACCGCTACCCTGCTGGCATCAATGCGGTCCTGAGTCACACCACAGACTAAACTTTTGGACCTCTGGGAAAAAGTTTTGGGAGTACCCAAGCTCTAAGAACTACCATGAGCCTGGCGCAACGTCAAATAAGAGTCGCATCAAGCAGTAGCAGGGAACTACTAGAATCATGAAAATCCTAATCCATACAAGGTGTACTAGTGAATAGTGTATAGTGAATAGTGTATAGTGAATGGCACACCGGCTCCAACAAACTTATTGAACTGCGAGACATATAAGTGTAGCGCGATCCACTGTATTTACACCAGAGCTGCTACATGAACTAAGAGAAACACGTTACTTATAAACACTGTTTTTGATGATCGATTTTTAAATTGGTTGCTTCAATAATGAACAGGCATGTATTTTAGTCACTTATTGTATACAGTGAATTTTAACAAAAAAAAAAAAATACAACTTCCTCTGTACGAATAGTTAGTATAGTCTTTTCCAGGCACTGTTCGATTCTCTGGCTTGAGTCGATACCGACCTGCCCCAAGACAGCCATCCAAACTGTACATACAATCACAGTGTATCTTTAGTTTGTCACCACGCCACGCCCTCACCGGTACTTGCCTCCTTCTCTCCAAAAGAACGCTATCTCCTGCATCCACCTCTGGTCACACACACCTTGCAGAAAGCCCCATCAAAGCCACGCCCACCAGCCACGGACACAAGCGGTCAAGGGCGACACGTTCTCCCGGAACAAGCTTGCGTACTAAGCCTCGCTGTGCCCAAGCCTCTGTGTGAGCACATTTACGCGCTGTTGCCGAACCGAGGCTTGAGACGCAAGCTTTACGGATGTGTTGCCTTGGTGACCAGTGCCGTCTTATGAGCCAACACAGTGTATTTTATCTACGCGTAAGCGAGGAGTTGTGACGAGTGTTATTTATCTGATGATTTCTGTCCTTATTGTTCCAGGTACCTATGCTGTACACTTTTTTTTACCGCCAAAATTATTCTCGGTGATCGCCCATCCTTGGGGGGAGTGATACATACATTTTAAAGTGAACGGATTCTGAGAATATTAGCGGATTCAATTTGGGTTGAGGTAGACCGCGCCACGCCGTTCTCTAGACATGGGGCGATGTTAGGGTCCATCTTTGAACGGCTCAAACTCATTGGAACCTTATTGCCATTTTGGAATGGTGCAGCCCCCTTTCCCAGATCATGAAATCTTTAAGGACCCAAGGGATGGAAGAAAATCCACTTTGTGAGTGTATGCGTGCCACGCTGTTCTTTTTTTACAATCTTTTTAAAGGAATAATTAATTGAGCCGTGAATGGAGCGATCGGATCAGTCTAAATAAAGGATGATTGCTCGGGGGAATGGAGTGATTTTTCGACTGCTGCTTTGGAAATGCAACAAAATCCAATCCGATTGTACACGGAGGACTTCGGTGTCAGCTACTGATGAGTCCCTTTTCTATGTCTATCCCATCAACCGTCCTCTTTTGCTTTCTATCTCTCTTCAATGAAGTTCAAGCTCTGTCCATGATCAGCTGACAGCTTGAGCCTTGTGACTCCGGAAGAGGCTTGATTCTGGTGCTGCTCCTTGTTCCTCTGGTCGGTGCAATGTTCGGAACAGACGAGGATGATGCGGACTTCTTGTCCCCCACTGGGGGGTGAGTAATGATGGGCCACGTATCATTTCTAAGTACATTTGTCGCAGTCTCCAGTGGTTTATTCAACGCCAGAACTACTGAGCTTCTGGTCTGATGTTCTTCCCAGCCCAGAGTACCCTACTTAGTTCTCAGCACTACTATGTTGCATTGAATGATCAGCAGCATAGAGCTTTTCACATTTTCGTTGTCGTCTCTTTGAGTGGACTAATGTTTTGGTGGATCATTGCACGAAATTGACCTTCTTTTGATGCGAAATGAGGAACTACCATTCCTGATAACGGTTACTTGGTAATTATGATATGCGGAGAACTCAAATATTACTCAGTGAGACTCGCCCATTTAATGGTGTCATACTGCTCAGGAAAATTAGATCTTGGACTGCGAATGTGACTCCATTTAGAGATTTTCTTTGCGATGATCTACCTTTGGGCGATGTAAAGCCTTCGTTAAGCCATCACTTTGCAGGGGCCTGGACCTACTTACCCTTTCAGTTGATAAGTGGAAGTCTAATGGACACCTTGAAGTTGGCCAACCTTTTTTTGAGCCACAAGACGATTTTGGTGCTATTTAATTTGGTTTAGGTTCATTGAAGTTTTTTTTTCTCATCATTTCATTGATGCCACTTTTCAAAGTTTCATCGATCTCATACGCTGTATGCCATCACTTCACGTGGTGTCTTAAAATATGTTGATTATTTCTAAGAAGTTTCAAAACTCGATTACTCTGGATACGAGAGCTGCAGACTTGACCATCAATCACACTGAATCCTCTAGGTTAACCTATTAGACATCAGCCTTAGTTTTCAGCCTCGACCCTAAGCACAGTAGAGCCCTTATCCTGTCCCAGGGCACCAATCATCTTCCTTAAGCTGGCAGGAAACCATCCCGATAGGCAATGCTTAAGCAAGTACGCCAAACACACAGCACACCCTTACCCTTCACTGATGGATATCTTAGCACAAACTTATGCCCAGTGCACCTTTGACCCCGTACAAGGCCTCATTAGGTCAGGAGTACCCACTCTGACTGACCATTGAACGTACTGTACAAATAGTCTTCGTGACTTCTCTGACCAGACAGGGTACCCGGTATCAGCCAAATCACAGAATAGTCCCCAGCTTTATGGTTCCAAAATGACTTCTTGTTACTTGGACACTATTTCCAGTCCAGAGCCTTCATTTGACAAATTGATACCTTTTGGAAATTATCGTTTTGTCTCTGTCCATTGAACCTAGTGGATTAACACGCCTGATAATAACAATATGTAACAAGCTTTGGAAATGCAATAGATATCTCATTTGTTGGAGTTGGAGCTATTGGCATTATAAATGTTAATGTTTTTTACCTTTACAATAGATATGCCCTCCCTACCTTAATAAAATAAAGAACTAAGTTGTGCTTTTTTTGATGCAGTACACCTGCAATGGTGCCATAGCGCTGGGAATGAAAATAGCAGTTCAGACTCCACGTTAAAACAAGCAGCGTTGTGAGGGTGCAGTACCACCGGCTGTCAATAGGTCTCCCTTGGGACCTCTTTTGGCCACATATAGTACTGCATCCTGCAACATGACTAGGCAAAGGATATGGCGCAGCGGTTAGAACTACCGACTGGTGAGCTGTGCATCCGTGTTCTAGTCTCCTGTCTGGCTCAACATCCTGTGATAATGGGCTGATTGTTTAATTTCCCCGAGCCCATGGCTAGTTGTCCTATATAAATAAAATCATTTGTAAAGTAACGAAAGTATGAACAAAATAGCAGTGGCTTCGGAGGGTTGGTGGGGGCCTGCAAGCAGTGTTGTGGGAGGGGTGATGGGGAAGCACGGGGAGATAATGCAATGCAACTGACATTTCATAGCCCAAGTAAACAGAACAGTTAACGAACAAAGAAGCAGGCCAACTAAAAAATCCTGAACAGTAAGAACACATGTAAGCGGTGCAGTTCTCATGGGAAGATATACAATTCCAAAAGATATACAATTCCAAAAGGAGGGACTACTACTACCCACGATATGGCCCGATGTATTCGGTGAAATCCCCCCCCCCAAATCGGAAATTAAGACACTCGGGGTATGGCTAGAGCCACAGCTTACAATGAAGACCCAGGCAACCAAAACTTCGGGCACATGCTTTGGGCTAATGCGTAAAACCCGTAAAATTCTGCCCTTACTCCCACCCATGTCCAGAAAGCTCCTCATCCAGGGCCTAGTGTTGTCCCGTCTGGACTACAGTAATCTGGTCTATTTGGGAGCCCCAGAGGCTACCTTCACGAAACTCCAGCGGACACAGAATGCGGCAGCACGCATGATTACCAACACCCCCTCCAGGTTATCCGCCAAGCCAGCCCTTAAAGCCCTGCATTGGCTGCCTGTGCGCCAAAGGGTGCACTTTAAAGCAATGTGTATCACACACAAGCTCTACAACGGATCTGGCCCTGCGATCCTTAGTGAAATGATCACTCCTTATACAGCAACCAGATCGCTACGATCTCAAAATGAGAATCTTGTCTGCATCCCCAGATTCAAAAAAGCCCGAACAGGAGGTCGTCAATTCTCAGTTCAGGCGGCCAAGGGCTGGAACGCACTCCCTCGCGCCCTCAGACTGGAATCCAACTTCCTTGCGTTCCGAAAAAAACTAAAGACCCATCTGTTCCCCAAATAATACCCCTCGGCTACCTACCCTCTCAATGGGATTCAAGTTACATAGCGCGGGGATGCCCTTGGGTCACCAGGCGCTTTAGAAATCGCTAAAATAAAAATAAATAAAAAATAAAAATTCGCCAATGAAAAAACAGCATTTCTAAAGGACAGCAACCAATGAAACAGATTGTAGTTTTTTCAAGCCCATAGCCTAGATACAGCATGTTTCGAAGTGATATCCCCAGCGCTACCTAGGCGAGATCCAAAAAAGACAATGAGGTGTGGAAAAGTGGTTTCCAAGTACTATAGCGTCATCTGATAACTGTGGTCTTACCCAAAAATGCATACACACGAGATCTAACCCTTGGCTGACCGCTTAACACCATGGCTACAGAGTTTGGATTTTACCAAGTGATAGTATTCCTTGCTGCATCCAGCCACCCAGATTTAGTTCTTTTGTCTTGGTTTTAGCCATGCCTCTGAGCTACAGATCTCTTTTCTTTATGAACAACCCAGTGTTTACTTGTATAAAAGAAATAAAGGCCCAGCAGTAAACTCTGTCTTTCAAGGTCAATCAGAAATGGCTTTTGTCAAGAGTTTTCTCCCGAGTATATGTCACTACAAATGGATATGCTGCCTCGTCTTGCTTTCAGATGCAGCATGCTGTCTTTGGAATTATTTTGCCCACAATTTGCACTAGAAATAAACAAATATAAAAAGAAATCTTATGCACTGGAAATAATAGAAGGGCTTTCTAAAGAAATGAGCGGGACTGCAATTTATGTTTCATAGTATCTGCAATAAATGTAGTGAAATTAAATTGTCTTTTCAATTTACTTTCATGTACTGCACATAAGCAGGTGTATGTGCAAACTGAAATCAATCATGATGCATTAATAATTGCAAACTAAATTATCTTCAACACTTAATAATGGGTGTAAATGAATACCAAACCTAATTGTCACTCATTTTATCCGCTTCAGGAGATTGAATTTTTGAGTTAGCTTGCATAAAGTCACAGGGTCTGAAGATATATTAACCCCCCCCCACCCCATTCCACTGGCTCCTCTTTCTAAAATGCACCATCTTCAAAACCAGCAGCACAATCGCTATGAGCCCCCTTCATATGTGCTGAAAAACGTAGTGCCTCCAAGCATACCCGGATCCAAGACTCTATAGGACTCGGGGCAAAGAAGTGCAAAGAAAGAAAAAGAGAACAAGGTAACAGGTCATCTTCATCTTTGCATCCATGATCTGGGAACAACATGCCTGTATTCATCAGTACCACCTCAAATTAGGAAAGAGGCGAGGACACCCCTCTTTAAATCAAGTAACTGGTAACTTCTGATCACAGAACTGAAGTACATCACCAGTGACTCAATGACTGCATGTTTGCATTTGAAAGTGGGCACCATTCCACTTCTTTTTGCCAGGTTTGCAATATACACATACCACAAACATGCATATACTTAATCCTTGATGGCTTCATAAAAATATTTGCATCGGGCAGAAGATTATCAGAATAGGAACATGTGACCTGCAGATTATAAAAAGGATCTTTACAAAACATGCAGCGTTCTACCTCAGACATACTAATCCTCTGGAATATGTTGCCATTTTAAACTTCCTGCCTATGCACAGATCTCTGTACAAAGTGTATCAGAGCTATATTGTCTACCTACAGAGTTGCTTTATACATATACATCTGTAAAGAAGGTGTTTTAACTCTGTAATCTTACAGCAGATACTCTGGGCCAGCAGGTAAAGACAGTAAGAAGTAGATATAGCTGATAAGTTAGCTTAGTGGTTAATGTTCATACTTTGGTGAAGTGAGCAAAACAGTATCTTTTTAAAATATTGTTGTGGCCAACACTGCCTTTTATTCTATCAGGGTGAATAAAAATAAGCACTGCTGAATTGGTAGATAACTCCTAGTAACCTGCATGACTTCATCCAGAGCACTCCTCGGCCTAGGCTCCCCTCCAAGTACACAAGAGCCCTATGCCTGCCCTCATTCACTTCTAAAAACACAATGACCTCAAATTGAATCTGAGAGTGGCACATTAGCCCATAGCTTCACCCATAGCAGATTGGAGTGACCAGCATCACTGTGGAGACCCCCAACAACCATGAGTGTTCTGCAGTGCTTAGTTGACCTCTGAAAGGATAGCCCCAATTCTGACCTCCCAAGGAATGGGAGTCTCCAGCCTGACTCCCTATCGAAATAACCCACGACCTGTCCCAAAACCCTAACCTGCCAGTGACATCACAGTATCACGTCTAACACCTGAATCCTTAGCATCATACTTAAACAGATCACAGCTCAGAGGTTTTCTGTGAGCTCCCAGCCTGCCCCGTAAGAACACAAAGGGGGCTCAAACTGTTCCTGTGCAGGCTTTCTGTGTGAAGTCTAAGTACAATTTGGAGACCCAAGAACTTCAAATCTATGCCTTGGTGAATGTGGCACTCTACAGTAAGCATGCCAGAATGTGTGGTCTGAACCTGAGCGCAGACTGGACCGCCTAAACTGACCCTGAGTGTTCACAAGAGGCCATGACCTGAACATGAGACCTCCCCTCAACCCACCCGCCTGCGGCCATCTTTACCAACAAGCCTGACACTTAACCTGACTTTTCAACTTCTTGTCCTTTTCTCAACTCTTGGAGAACTCCTACTCTACGCCTCATCACACATCCGCGGGGTACCAAGAGTAAACACAGTTGTCACCATGCCTGAAATGAATTCCTTCTAGCAAAATGGAGAGTATAACGTTTTAATGCAATGTTGCGATGCACGTTTCTTGATGTAATTTAATATTATAATAGAAATGTGTGCTTTCAATAAACATTACAAACCAAAGGAATGATGTGCTTGCCACTGGCACAACAGACCTCTGTCCATTCACTTGGAAGTGTGAGTCCTACTTTTGTGAATTCTGGCCCTTCGTGATGACCCCTATTTAAATTTTTGGTGAAACATAAGTCTGCACTTTAGTCTATTTCTAATAATGTTTAATCATTTACATATTGCCTTTTTTACGTTCGTTTCTTTTGTTAAGTTTAAACCTCGAGTTCTACAATGGATTGCATTCCCTGGCTGGCTTTTGTGAATTCACCAGTGTTGTATCTTTAAATCAGGCACCCACTCTTTAATATTAAAGTGGCAATATGCCCCTTTATAGCTATATGGGATTGTGGTCTGACTTGATAGTGCAGCTGTCACCAGCCAACTGTGTGAGAATCACCAGCATAGGTGTTTTGGCTTTGTCCACATATTAGGATCCAGGAGTACATAGTTTGATTTGGCTTAAGTTGTGTGCTTCCACAAAAAAATGCTTTCTCTCCAACCAGCTGTGATCATTGTATTTATTTATCCAGCTGCCGTGCCTGAGTTTGAACTTTCACGGGCGTACACATGATATTGTGAAGCTATTAAATTGTCTTGGAAAATTCATGATGATTTTCTCCATGCGGAGATGGAAGGAGAGCAGTCATTAGCCTACGCAGTCTATTTTAGGTCTCGCTTGACAGGGCAACTCTCACTTGACCATTAAAACAACACCAATATTATTGCACATTCTTTGCTTTCACACAATTACAAATCTGTTCCGCTAATATCGACCTGTAATTCTTCACAATACCGTACAACATTCCTTTAAAGCAGGTGTCTTCAAACGTTTTTGCTCTCAGCCTCCCCTCCAATATGTATGGCTAGGTTTAGGAAATCGAGAGGGGTAGGGCTGAGTGCCTGGGAGAGGCCTATGAGATAATTTCAGGGAGAGCTTTTCTATAGCTCATAATCCACAATACATGTGAGATTTGTAAAAGACCATAGTCATCAAGCAAAACATTAATTGACCCAAAAAACTCCAGTCCCCATTATTGAGGTGTTGCAGCTCCTCGTACTCCTGGGCCCCAATGCAACTGCACCTGCTGCACTAGTGGTAGCTGTAGCCCTGAGTAGCAGGTTATCTAATCTGCCTATTTCTCCCCTTCCCCACCATGCCTGATGATCACTGCAATCTTAAAACAGACTCTCTAACCTCATTCTGTTGGCTCTATGGCTGTTGGCTGTCATTCTGATTTCCGGGAAGTGATTCCATTGGAATGCATAAGTGACTATTTTAAATCTGAAAAGTACACTCCATCCAACTGTTTATCACTTTCGGTTCATCCTCTACTATATGCATTCTATAGAGAAAGAAATACATTTTCTTTTTTACCCGCATTGGCAAATCCAACACAGCAGACTTTGATAAACAGTATTTGTTCCAGCAACTCTTGTAAACAATATTTGGTGAATTGCATCCAGTATCGTCAGCTGATCGTTGTTGTGCAACCCTCACTGTTGTGTTTAAAAGCTGGAATTTTAGTGTAGATATTTTTTTAGCAAGACGGAAGCCAGTGGTAGTGCTGTGGAGATAGTTTGTGG